>NC_133622.1:185609515-186252805 GCF_048593235.1 Sminthopsis crassicaudata | reverse complement strand
AGGTCAGGAAAGCATCATATTCAAAAAGTCTATGGCCACCTTGCTTGAACTTCCATAATTAATATTTTATTCCTTGTGTTTATAACTTTAATCAATCCTAATTTTCTCTTCCTTACCTGGGGATCCTTTGCTTCTATTTATCTCCTATGTTCCAACATAGATAACTCTCCAACTCTGAGTAATTCCTACCAATTAGCTTATGTGATTCAGAAAGAAATATTAAGAAAGTCTACAGCATCTAACAGATTAGATGGCATGCGGAATATTGTATTCAGTTCTGGCTACACTGTAGCTGACATTGATAAACTACAGTGTATATGAAAGATGCCAAATTCAGCTTGATGTCAGGAAAAACTTCCTAACAGTTGGAGCTGTCCAAAAGGTTAATGTCCTGTCTCTAAAGGCAGTAGATCTCTCTTGGAGGGCTTTCAAGCAGAGCCTGGTATGATCACTTGTTGGATATGATTTAAAAGAGATTCCTTTCAACTATAATTTTTAACCAAAACTGAGGTATCTTTCTACCTTTATATTCTAAATCTAGAGTAATGTAATCAGCAAGTTAAGGGCACTGGAAATGATGTAAAGATAGGGGTCAAAGAATTGGGAATAAATAGCCTGCAGAAGAGAAAGAGTTTGGGAAGGACATGATAATTGTGTTCAAGTATTTAAAAGGCTTTCATTTATAAGAATAATTGGTTTTTTTTTTTTTTTTTTGCATAACTTAGCACAGTACCTAATGTTTTTATTGTTCAGTTGTTTTTCAGTCATGTGGGACTTTTCATGACCCCATATGGAGTTTCTTGGCTAAGATATTAGAATGGTTTGCCATTTTCTTCTCCAGCTCAATTAAACAGATTAAGAAAACTGAGGCAACCAGGGTTAAGTGACTTGCCCAGGGTCACATAGCTAGGAAATGTTTGAGGCTGAATTTGAACTTGGGTCTTCCTGACTCCAGTCCTAGCATTATACCCACTGCTCTGTGTGACTGCCATAGATTTATTTTGCTTGATTTCAGAGGAGAGAACTAGGACCAGTTAAGAAAGAGAGGGAAGAGAATAAGAATAATATAGTGGCTACTATGTACCATATACTGTGTTTAGACATGTATTGGAGAATATTTTGTTGGCTGGGCTTAAAATTGCTGAAAAAGCTGAGATATGAGTGGGTAGAAATGTGTAATAACTAATCTAAAGATGCTATTTTAGGGAACCTACAGAACCATGAATAACTTTGAGGCTATTTGTTTTGTTAAGATAGCTCTGAAGTATCACTTCACACTTCTCAGATTGGGTAAAAATTTCAAGAAAAGATAAAGATAAATATTGGAGGGGGATGTGGAAAAGCTGGAACACTAATGTACGGTTGGTGGAGTTGTGAACCGATTCCAACTATTCTGAGAGCAATTTGGAACTATGCCAAAAATGCTGTAAAACTGTCTATAGCCCTATTTTGTTGAGGAAGAGAGACCACTACAGGGCCTTTCCTCCTTTTAGGAAAAACAAAGACATTTTTACTTCAGTTATTTCTGTCTCTGGTTGAATTATTCAAGTGATGGTTCTGTGCAGGAGATTGAGTTGTGACAGTAGCAAGCAATAGAGACAGGAGAGAAAATATGAGAAACAAGAAGTGAGTAATATGAAGGATTTTCTTTGAATGTGACCAGGAAATAGGTAGAATGATCAAAATCTCTGGCATTTGTGGAATGCTTGGGTTAGATAAGGAGTCTGTCACCCCCTCTCCCTGGCCATTTTCCAGTTCTCTCCATCCCTTGACTATATCTTGTTTCCAAGCAGCAACTCTGCTATTCTGCTTATTTTCAAGGTGGTCTCAAGTTGCAAGTAGGCAGTAGCTATCATGAAAAAGTGGAAAACCAAGTACTTTGTGAAGCCTGAGGTTAATGACAAATGTAATAACAACAACTTTCATTTATTTACCTCTGGGAAAGTGGAGGGAGATTTTCATGTTCAGGATTTAATTGGTTTGAAAATTTTCATTCTTCTCCTTCTTTTCCCCCTTTCTATTTTCTGTTTAAAAGCACTTCAGAGAGCAAGTTTACAAGACAAATTTTAGTCTTTTCAATCTGACCCTTGAAAAAAAAAATGAGTATCTTATTTCTGGCAGCTAAAAAATGACCACAACTTTCTTTCTGGCCAACCAGTTTTTCAGAAAATGAATTCCTGGCTTATTCATGGAATGGTGGGTTAAAGACCAAAAAGAATCATTGTGTTTTTTAAAATAATCTTTTATTTTTCTAAATATGTGCAAAATAGTTTTCAGCATTCACCTTTGCAAAAGCCTGTGTTTAACAAAATTTCTCCCTCCTTCCTCCACCCTCTCCTCTAGAGAGAAAAGCAAGCAATTAAATATAGGTTTAAACATGTATAATTCTTCTAAACACATTTCCAATTTGTCATGCTACACAAGAAAAATCAGATCAAAAAGATGAAAGGAAAAAAAAGCCAAGCAAAAAACAACAAACAACAACAACAACAACAAAGTGCTGCTACAATTTTTGCACATGTGGGTACTGTTCTTTCTTTAATAATCTCCTTGGGATATAGACCCAGTAGAAACACTGCTGGATCAAAGGCTATGCACAGTTTTACAACCTTTTGGGTATAATTCCAAATCTCTCCAGAATGGTTGAATCAGTTCACAGATTCACCAACAATGCACCAATGGAACCATTTGGAACCAACAATGGAACAAATAGTGTTTCAGCTTTTCCACTTCCCCTCCAACATTTATCATTATCTTTTCTTGTTATTTTTGCTGATATGAGAGGTGAAGTTGTACCTCAGAATTGTTTAATTTGCATTTCTCTAATCAATAGTGATTTAGATATTTTTTCATATGACTAGAAATGGTTTTAATTTCTTCACCTGACAATTGTCTTTTCATTCCTTTGACCATTTATTAAATGGAGAATGGCTGTTAATTCTCTATATATTTAAAAATGAGGCCTTTATCAGAAACAATGGCTGTAAAAATTTTCCCTTAGCTTTCTCTTTCCCTTCTAACCGTGGCTACATTGGTTTTGTTTGTATAAGACCCTTTTTAATTTAATATAATGAACATTATCCCTTTTGCATTTCATAATTTCCTTTAGTTATTTTTTGATTATATATTCTTCCTTCTTCACAGATCTGAGGTAGAACATCCTTTGTTCTCCTCATTTGCTGATAGCATCACCCTTTATGTCTAAATCATGAACACATTTAATCTTATCAAGGTAAAAGGTATTAGATGTTGGTCAATGCCTAGTTTCTGCTATATTATTTTTCAGTTTAACAATAAATTTTTGTCAAACACTGAGTTCTTATCCCAGAAGCTGGAGTCTTTGGGTATATCAAACACTAGATTACTATGGTCATTACCTACTGGGTCTTGTGAACCCAATTTACTCCACTGATCAACAATTCTATTTCTTAGCTAGTTCCAAATGGTTTTGATGATCATTGCTTTATAACATAGTTTTAGGTGTAAATAGAGCTAGGATCACCTTCCTTTGAATTTTTTTTTCATTAATTCCCTTGGAATTCTTGACCTTTTGTTCTAGTTGAATTTTGTTATTTTTTTCTAGTTCTATAATGTAATTTCCTGGCAGTTTGATTGGTATGGCACTGAATAAGTAGATTAGAATAACTGTGTTCTTATATGGTTGAGATTGTTTTGGAAACAACTTAGGTGGGGCAGCTATAGGACATAACAGCTAGAACATCAGTTCTGGAGTCAGGAGTACCTGAGTTCAAATTTAGACTTACACACTTAACACTTACTGGCTGTGTGACCCTGGGCAATTCACTTAACTCCAATTGTCTTGCAAAAATAAGATAAAATATTGATCAATGGACACAACCTGGGCCTTTGAAGAAGAATGGATACAAATATTATCAGATACCTTCTAAAAGACATAAAAATTGAGAACATGCAGCAAATAAAACAAATTCTTGGCTTATGTGCACTTAGCAGAAAGTGCTGTGATTTAGGATACCATACGATACTTTTTGCTGTTCCCCAATCTTGGAATTCTAGCTCCTGCCTCTTTTTGCTTTGGCTGTCTCCTATTGACTAAAATGACCTCCTTCCTCATCTCTGCCTCTTAAGATCTCTAGCTTCCTTCATCAATCAACCAATCAATAAGCATTGATTAAGCAACTTCTATGTCCTATTCTAACCTTCTCATTTTACAGATGAGAAAAGGAGCCCAGAGAAGTTATAATATGGCCTGTTGTGGTATGGCACCTTCTAGCTCTGCCATTATGTTTTGTGTTCTAAGGTGGCTTTTAGCTCTAATATTCCCCAGACTTTGTTCTGTGGAGCCTCCTAGCTCTGACATTTTCTATTACTATTCTCTCTCTCTCTCTCTCTCTCTCTCTCTCTCTCTCTCTCTCTCTCTCTCTCTCTCTCTCTCTCTCTCTCTCTGTCTCTCTGTCTCTCTCTCTCTCTCTGTCTCTCTCTCTCTGTCTCTCTCTGTCTCTCTGTCTCTCTCTCTCTGTCTCTCTCTCTCTGTCTCTCTCTCTCTGTCTCTCTGTCTCTCTCTCTCTCTCTCTCTCTCTCTCTCTCTCTCTCTCTCTCTCTCTCTCTCTCCATCTCCCTTTCAAAAGGGGCGATTAACTTGTCCCTTATATACTCCTACTTAGTAATTCATATGTGAAAACTCCCACCATCTGAAACTTGGCAGGGAACAGCAATTATTTAAAATACATTAAAAATACCATTTGACTTTTTATTAGAGTTCAGCCTCCTCCACTTTCCAACTCCTCCCATTTCACTCCCTGTCCCCCCCAAGAGATACAATTTTGGATACTTTTTTGGGTACGAATCTTGCTTTGAAAACCAGAGGTATAATTTAAATCAAGTTTTTAATACTAGTCTATTTGGCATAGGACTTATAAAACTGGTTATAAACAGGTAGTAGCAAAAGGAGAAACCTAAGATTAATGCTCAAATTCTTTCCTAAAGCATTATATAGAGTTCTTAGACTCAAATAGACAACTTATTTTCAGCCACATTCTCAGCCAAGCAATTGACCTTGGGAAGAAACAACTTAAAATATATAGATCTATACATCTATATCTTTTTTTAAATACATCTATATCTATGTATCAGTTAGGTAGTTATGAGATTAGTGGAAAGTTAATAGACTGATGTAGTCAACAACACAGTTGTTGCAGCTTGATGACCTAAATTTTGTCTTCCTGTTCAGCCTCTTTTCCTTGTACCCATATCAGAACATCCTTCAGTCAAAGTTATTCCTCTTGTCAAACCTATTTTATGATCTTAATATCTGCAAAGTAGACATTTTGTAGAAAAATGGCTTTAAAATTACATGTTACTCTGCTGATTCAAATGTTTTAAATAGTCTACAAAGTCTAAAATGCTTGAATTCTCTGTACCTTTTGGTTAGTTACATAGCTCTAAAGATGTTGTCTATTTTAGAATGTAATTCGTGAAAGTCTGCCTGGTTTTTTTTCCTCTTTTTTTCTAATGGATGCTCTTCATAAACATACATACATACACACATACACACAATTTGTAAAGAAAAGAAAGTGGCCATGTGGGTTAGTTATTAATATCATCTTAAATGTTTTTAGTAATAACATGTCACTTTTTTAATCTTATTTAATATCTTTTTATCAGCTATCTTTATCTCTCAATTTCTTGTCACCTTTAGCATAAATCTCTTCCATGAATAAATAACCAGTTTCAGTAACTCTTTTACATCTTCTTTAATTGTATTTCTACTTCATCATTTAGCACAATAGGACTTTTGTCAAATTAGATGCCAAATGTAATGTAGAAATCCTAACAGATCTTTTTCATTTTTCAGTATTGTGTAGTCCACCTTTAAGGCATATCCTTAAGTATTCTAAAAACGTCTTGGCTTAATTAGGTCTCTTCAGTTTTCATTAAAAACTCTTTTCTCTAATTTCTCACTGTTTTATAAGGTGATGTTATTTATAACATTCTTTAATCTTCTCTGCTGATATTTGGTTAGAGGAATGAATTTTGTTGTTTTCAAATTTATTTTCTTTGTTGTGTCATTTGGTATACACTGGTCAATCTTCTGTAGGAAATGAATGGTCACAAATTGGTCCATTACCTTATGATTTTCCAGTTTTTCAGCACTAATAGCTTATTTTAATGTTAGGATGGTGTTGTTTTAATTTTTCTGTGATAGCTCATTTTTATTGATTATTCTCAATTATCTTTGGTTTTGATCTTTGTTCTAATAATACAGTGGACTGACTGTACTGAGAAAATTACTCATAAAATGACTCCTACATTGGTAACTAGTTGCTTCCTACATGTTAAGATATAGTCAGTTTAATTTTTTTATGATGCTATTTGATACTTGTCACATCTTGTATCTCCTGACTTGCTTAAAAAGTATTCCTAATATGTAGGCATGAAAATTATGTATCTAGAAGATTTTGTCTTTTATTTCTTGAATTCAAATCATATTTCTCAACATTTTCACCTTTTTTTACCCAACTTTTCATTCACGTATTATTGATCTAGTATTAAAATCTTTGTTGATCATATTTCACGTCTTAAGTTCTTCAGAATAGAATTTCTGAACTTCCTCAGCTTCTGCAACAGATGTTAGCCATAAGCTGTAATTATTTTCATTGCTTTTTTCATATTTATAATTGAGATGTATTCCCATGAAATAGTGTTTAATATTTACACAGAAGTATTTATAGCTGATCTATTTATATAATCAAAAGATTTAAAACAATCTCTGCCTAAAAATTGGACAGTGGATGAACAAATGAATGATGGCATGACATAATGGATAGAGAACTAGTTTCAGAGATCTAAAGACCTAGATTTCAAACTTGTCTCTGACATATATTTGTGTGACCCTAGATAATTTACTTAACCTTTCAGTACCCCAAATGACTCTATAATTAAAATAATCTACTTTAGTAGAGGTACTTTCCTCACCTTGGAGACCCCTAGGTCAATAAAACCATAAATATAGACAAAAAATGTAGTTGAACATTGTGATATCTACAAAAGTGAAAACTATTAAAAGACTTACATAAGATAAAATAACTTGAACCTAAAGCTTTATATATACTGATTACAATTATTTTATAAGGAAAGAAGAAAGAGGAAGGAAAATAAGGCCAAAGTTAACTAAACTTTGAACAGGTTTGGAAGGAGACTCTGAAGAAAGATATTTTCTTTGTTAATTTGTTAACCATTTGTTTCTGTCTAATCAAAGGCTAAGCATTTGGAGTTAAAAATTTGTTCCTTCTTTGATATATTTCTGTTGACAATCATAATTTATAATGCATTTTTAAAAATCAATGTTTGTTGTTGTCTTTGGGTGTACTATAGAAGTGACTCTGTCTCCCCTCTCCCCCCTTATAATTTGTTTATTAGAGAAGATCCTATGAGCCATCCATCTATCTAGTTGCAATTCTCTTGAACCTTCTGGTTTCATTTATAAGCAAGAATATCAATAATGAAAAAGGTTTGATAACCTTTACCTTTTTTGTTTCTTCAGGCCTTAGCATAATGCCTAGTTTTTGCAAGGTGAGTAATAAATGTTTTGTGGGTGACCAGTTCATATATTTTGATCATAGGATCACATTTAGAGTGCCAACAGTTGAGTAGGCTTTTATAGATGTATTAAAAACTATGAATCTCATGCCCCCTTTTCCACCACACTGATTGCAGAAGTGGAAGGAGACAATATAGATTTGGGGGTGTGATTCAATAGAAGCATTAGGTCATTAGTCAGAGCAAGCAGTGGACTTGCAATCAGAAGACCTTGGTCTCCTGTACAATGCTGTACTATGCATTTTAGACTCTGCCAGAAACAATTTTTAAAATTAATTTGATGTTACTCTAAATCCAATAACTTCTAGCCTATAGAGAGAAACGTCCAAACTGACATATAGTTTATTCTTTTCTCCATGCCATTGAATGTCTCTCTGCTCAAAGACAATTTGACATTTTTTGGAATCTCGAGTAAAGAAAAAGTCACAGCAAGTTAAAAATAGTTTTAAGTTAGCATTCTGGCATGTTCTTCTATGGAAATCTATCTCCCTGCAACTTCCCCCATTGAACTATGCTTTACCTAAATGTTTCATTCTTTGTACTTGGCATAGTAGTCCATAGTGCTTAATGTTTATTGAAATACATTGAATTGTTTCCAATTCTACTGTTGGGTGATAACTAGAGGTCTAATTCTTTTCCAAGGCAGCCCTTTAGATATTTGGATATGATGAACACCCAAGTCAAACCCAAGTTTTTTTCTTTTTAATGTTTAACTGTTTCTCTTGCTTTAAATCGTCCTCATATATCACAGTCTCCAGGCCCTATATCATCCACCGTCCAGTTTGAAATACTCCCAAAGCAACCATTTTTGTATTGATAAAACACTAAATAAATGTATTCTAGAAGGAGGTATTGACTTTAGATTCCCACAACCTGAGTTCATACTCCGTCTCTGACACATGGTCACTGTATGACCTTTTTTGGATAAGTCACTTACGTTCTCTGGTGAACTAGAAAACCTTTGAGATCCTTTCCAGTTCTAAATCAATGATCTTATGGATTCAAATGTGAATTATTAGTATAATATTTAATGTAATGGCAAAGGTTCTGAACTTGAAGTCAGAAAAGACCTGGGTTAAAATTCTGTCTCTGACTCTTCCTAGCTGTGTAACAATGGGCAAGTCACTGAACCTTAGTTTCCTTATCTCTAAAATGGGAATAATAACACTGTAGGATCTATATCATTTGGTTATTGTGAAAATAATTCACATACAATAGTGTGCATTTCTTAAAGCACTATATAAATGTCAGCTATTACAGTTATTTGAATTTGAAGAATCCATTGTTGAGACATTGGCCATGAAAAAAGCATTTTGATTTGGTAAAGAAAAACCTGACCTTAAAGGCTGTGCTGCAACCTTCCAGAAGACTATATATCTCTTGTGTGCTTATAATGTTTAATTTTCCAATGAAGTCTCTCCCATCTATATAGCTAAATTCTTCAAGGTTCTTTAAAAGATCTAATAATAGAAATAGCTTTTGTTCTTTAGTGGAATAGGCAGCAGAAAAGAATAATAGGAAATGTAGATTGTAAGAAGTAATTCCATTGCAGTTCTATTACAGGATGTTCTCACTTTATGCATTAAATGTTTTTCTAAATAGTTATATGTAAGGAGGACATTTGTGTATTGAATCATTTTCCCATTGTCATTTATTATTTGTAAAATGGGAAAGGTGATATTGCAGCAGACTACTATGTATTAAACCCTGTGCTAAGGGTTGGGAGAAAGAAACATAGTCTCTGAACTCAAGGAACTCATATTCTAATGGGAAGAGAAGATGCATATGTAGATATAAACAAGGTATATTTATATATAAAAAGATGCTATGTAGCTATATCTACTTTCCCTTTATATCTCCCTCTCCATTTGTATGTCTTGTCCATCTGCCTATCTATATATGTTTGCTTCTTTATCATCTATCTATCTATCTATCTATCTATCTATCTATCTATCTATCTATCTATCTATCTATCTACCTATCTATCTATCTTATCTATCTATCTATCTATCTATCTATCTATCTATCTATCTATCTATCTATCTATCTATCTATCTATCTAGTAGATGGGATATTAGAATTACTTCATAGACTTGCCATAAGGAAAGAACTCTATGAACCACAAAGTACCATGGAAATTTGTCATTTTTATGACTATTTCTGAAATGTTTCCCAATAGGGTTTTGGTTTCCTCTTCTGTTCAAATGAAAGGATTAGAATTAGTTTACTACTAAGATTCCTTCTAACACTGATATTCTATGATCTGAGGTCTCTTTCTCAATTCTTATATTCTCTAAACTCTTGAAAAGAATTTGTCCATCATACATAATAAAAAGCCCTCTTAAAACTCCCAATAGCCACATTGAGAAGCAATCTCCCTATGTAAATGTTTACTTAATTCTCTCACATGATTTTCTGAAAGCAATAATTTATGCTTTTTAACTGTCTTCTGCTGCCCCAGTTCACATACTTGAGACTTTCTATGTTACTACACACTTGAACATTAACCGTGTTCTTCTTTATTCACTAAGCACTACTACATGACTATGTTTCAAAATTCGTGAGGGAGACCAAGAAGAACAAGATTTCGTTTTTTGTACATCAATTGCCAACTAGATTATAATTTTTTCTAGGGAAAGAGCTAAGATAAGAGTTCTAAAAGCTGGAAAGAATCTCCTTTTGCCATCTAGACCCATCTGTTTACTTTATAAAGGAGAAAGTCCAATCCTGACAGATAGTATTTTGCCAAAGGTCGTTCAAGTATTAGGTGTCAAGAGGTCAGATATGAATTAAAGTAGTCTGACAGCAGACCTCCATACTTCCTATTCTACCATATTACCTCAGCTACATCTTATTATTTTTTTTTTGAAGAATGTCTAGCACTGGACTGGAAAAGAATATCAATAGCACATTTTTACCAAATGAATGAAGCACTTATTAAGTGCTTACTGTATGCAAAGCATCAGGGTAACATAAACAAAAATAGAAAACACTTGCTGGCATCAAGGAGCTCACATTTTACTGGGGGTGTGGGAAGCCACACACATCAAAGATTTCAGCTGTAAATCAGGAAAGATGCTATGGTTCTTAGGTACAGCAGCAAAGCTAATGGTAATGCTTCTTCAATGTCATTTCCACGGACAATATCACATCAATATCTGATGATGAACCATCTGACATTGGACTGGAAGCATTGCTATCTTGGGCTGTTTCCATCTTGGTTTGAGGGGTGGGAGTAGCCAAGTATGTGGTAGCAATTTGCCTTGCCTGGCTCATACTATGTTTTATTTCTGCCTCAGTGAGGATGACATGACTATTCTGTGAATGGCAGTTGGTTTAAGAGAAATGAAAAGCCTCTTAAAAAAGCATTGGTTCAATTGCTGGGGGAAAAGAGCATTCTGTGTTAGAAGAGATATAAACCTTTTGGTCTCCCAGAGGGGTAGTGAGCTATCTTTGTGTTCCTAGTGAAGACAAAGCAAGGCAAGGCAACAAGCATTTACGGCAGACTTACCATGGGTTCTCTAATGAGCGAAGGCAATACTCAAAAGGAGCTGAAGAGGAAGAGGGCCAAAGGTAAGCCCAAGAGCGCATTTATCAGATTCTAAAAATTCCCATCAGAAAAGTTGTAATGTGGTGGAAATTAAAATTCCATAAATATTAAGGACCTATTTTATACTTAATAAGTATCTTTTGTGTGTTTCTTCCTGGGGAAGGTAAAAGCCTTAGATAAAACATAGTTCTTGCCCTCATAGAGCTTACTTTACTCAAACCAAGACTTTTATAATAATATAGTAATATTATAATATAAATATTATAATTATAATATAAAATAAATAAATAAAATAATAATGAAACAATGTCCTGGAGAAAAGTTGCTACCTGCTAGCAACTTCCTGACAAAAGAGGTGCAGAATGGGATATCTATCTATTTTGGGACATGGCCATTGTGATAAGATGTTTTGCTTGATTCATTGTTAGGAGAATTTTCTTTTTCTTTTAATTGGGGGTAAGTAAGAAGGAAATAAAATACTTCTTAATTGAAAAAAGTAGAACAAAAGTTATATAAAAAGAATGATTTATAGTAATAGGAGATGAGAGTACTTTTTGGAGTAGCATTTGACTTGGATTGTGAAGGAACTGTAGGAACTGAAGAGGTGGAGCTTGATAGGGGAGAGATGAAGCTGGTAAGGGAAGGCAGAGAGAGAAATATTCTTGGGGTAGAGAGCCTTGGGATAGGAAAAGTGGAAATGAAAAGCACAGGACATATTCAGGGTCAGGAGACTGAAAGGGTCAGTTTGAAAAGAACTCTGGACTTTGTATAAGGAGACTCTAGTTCTAGTAGTCAGTTCTGCCAAATTGCTAAATGACCTTAAGGAAGATACTTTAGTTTGCTGATCCTCAGTTTACTTTCTCTGTAAAATGAGAATAATAACTCTTGCCCTGCTTACCTCATAGAGCTGTTGGAGGAAACAGATCATGTGTGTGACAGCACTTTCTACACAAGCTACTCTATGAATGTATTCCCCCGAAGGAGATCTTTGGTTTTCTTTTTGAAAGTCTGGACAGGTTCCTCCCGCAATTTTATGATTCGTTGACTCTCTGACAAATAACAAGAAAACAACAAGTATATTACATGCTTAATTAGAAAGAAAATTATCCTAATGAGTCCTTGTGGGCCTGTTTGCAATTTTCTTAAAGATGATGCAATTGTATCTAATGTCCACACCACCCAGGAAGGCTTCCAGCTTGTTGGCTTGTTGGAGAATGAGCTTTGGAAACTATATAGAGTTAGTTATAGTATAGTAAGAAAGGCTTGAGACTCAGTCTCTAAATCCAGGAGCATGTCTCATGTGCTTCTTGGTATTTTCATCCATAAAATGGACATAATACAGACTGTGAGCTCCTTGAGAGCAGGGGTCATTTCTTCCCTTTCCTTGTGTTCCAAGCACTATGCTGAATAATTGTTCACAGAGCTGTTGGATAACAGATAACATAAATGCAGTGATAGTGAACTCCCTATGTAATGCAAGACTCCACATGTGATGAAGATGCTGTCTCTCTGTGGCTCAAAAAGAAGCTGAATAGATATCTCACATCTCTTTTCCTCCCATCCTTCTTTAAGGAGATTCTTATTCCTACCAGGAGGGGAATTGGGAGTTGGGGCCAGAAGCCACTCTGCTCTCCTGAGAGAGAAGGGTACTGGACTACTCTGCTCCTTAAAATATTCTTCATTTAGAGGTTATGATTGCATTTGAGCCAATTTCTGATTACTTTATCATTTTTTTTGGGGGGGGGAATGACTCTAAACTCTATACTTAAGGCTTGACTCCTTTCTCATCAAATTCCAGCTCTACAACTAACACATATATTGAATTGCAAAGAAAATCCATTTATCCAAATCAGAGCAAAAGAGAAAACAGAGGCAGTGAATATAGGAGAATGTGTACCAGACAATATAAAGTGAAGGAGCTCTTCCATTGGGAGTGAGATAGCTCGGCTCAGCCAAGAGAGAAGGTCCTGGATCTTACTCAGGAGGAAACTTCCCTTAGTCTCTAGAGGAGCAAACTGGGAAGAGGGACACAATGGAGAATGCTGCAGTGGACTTGGCCTTTTCCATCTGCTTTCTTGAAGCTGAAAGCCATAATCCTCCCGAGTGACTCTCAGTTTGTCAGGAGCCTGGCACACTCAGGTGTGACTGGCCCTGAAGAATACTGAGGAGGGACTACAAAGGCTGGAGATCCTTCTTCTTGGTACACTCTATCCTACCGCATCCCTCTTGGAGGGCAGGCCATTCACCTGCCTCATTAACAGAGTCCCATTCCAATGGGCCTGGGCACAAGGGTGCCCATACAAAATGTGGGTCATTAGTATTGTTATAGAAATGTGATTCCCCAAGACCAGCTCATTAGGCAACACAGTCCATCCTTGGCTTGGGCTCAGCTTTCAAAACTCAGCTCAAATACTATCTCCTTTGGGTGGCCTTTCCCCCTCCACCCTCCCAATTACCTTATATGTATTCTGTACATTATAAGAGGCAGCTCAGTGGCACAATGCATAGAGAGCTAGACCTGGAGTCCAGAGGATCTGAGTTCAAGTACAGTCTCCAGCACTTACTAGCTGGCCAAGTCACTTAATCCTATTTGCCTCTATATCCTCAATTATAACCCTGGAAAAGGAAATGGTAAACCACTCCAGTATCTTTGCCAAGAAAATCCCATAAAAATGGGGCTATGAAGAGTTATATATATGACATATATAAGTATTATATATTATAAATAACTTAATAACAACAACAGAAATATTATAGGTATACTCCCCATTTTCTGATATAGAAGTATGCTTGAGGACAGGAATTATTTCATTTTTGTCTTTGTGTTCTAGGACCAGCACAGTAGGTATTTTAATTTTTTTTTTTTTTTTTTGCTGAGGCAATTGGTGTTTAGTGACTTGTCCATGGTCATACAGCTAGGAAATGTTAAGTGTCTGAGGCCAAATTTGAACTCAGGTCCTCCTGACTTCAGCGGTATTTTCAATAAATGCTTTTTAACTGATTGACAAACATATCATAGGTCTGAGTAAGGATCGTAAAAAATTTGGACAAGATGTATAGAGCACTGGGCTAGTTCACATTAACTAAAATTTATTGGAAATAAATGGAGTCTTCTACTTGGGCTCAAAAAGATTAACTTCACAAGTACAATATGGGGGAAGTACAAGATGTTTTTCTAAAAACTATTTGGATCCTATGCTTAATAAGAATCAGCAGGATGACATAAGCACCCTAGAAAGTAACATGGTCTTAGGCTGCATCCAGAGGAAGGTGCTACTTACAGACTCTATCTACTCTTGGCAAATGACATCAAGGGATGTAGAGGAAAATGTTTAACAATCAGCTTGCTGAAAATAAATGTATAAAACACACCTTAGGTTTAGTATTCTCTATTCACATTTCCTCTATCACTTTTTTAAAGTCTGGACAATCAACAGATAATAAGCCAAGCCCTTGTTTGTAGCATTTGCTGATTTCCAAGGGGTAAATGCCCACAATGAGAGTTTAACAACTGGCTTTCACACAATCTGGCTCCATCTTTCTGCATTCAGTTCAGTGTCCAGTGCCACATTTAAGGAAGAACATGATGGAGACGGCCCAAGGGAGACTGGCCAGAATGGCAAACAACATCAAAATTATGCCATGTGACCTGTTGAAGACTTTGGGTCTTAGCTTAGAAGAAACTTAGGGAGATGTGAGAAATGTTTTCAAAATTTGAAAGGTGTTTTCTGATTGACTCAAGAATGTGGAGACTAGAAGTATTGTAAAATGAGATTTGGAACAAGAAAGGAGTAAGTGGAAAGGGAAGTTGTAATGTAATAGATTTAAAATTAAATAATGTATAAAATAGCTAGCATTTATATAGAACCTTAAGGTTTCCAAATTGCTTTACAAATATGATTTGAGTTGATCTATACAACAACTCTGGGAGGTAGATGATTTTATTATCCTCATTTTACAGATCAGGAAATAGAGGCAGACACAGATTAGCGAACTAGCCCAGGAGTTTACCTGTTAGAATTCTTACAAGGTGCTAAGTCAGTTATCTAATTTAGCATGGTACTTAACAGTTCTCTAGCTCACTAATGTACTTAGTACTTATTAGAATTCCACAAGAGAGCATATACAAGGAGGAGCTCCCACAAGCCCACTAGAACACAATCCCACACTCGGAGGCAGAGTCAGATTCATTCCATTTTCCATCTTTGTGCTGGCTGGAGGTTTTGGATTCAGAGGGAACTAGAGGCAGGAGCTCCAGGAACCAAGGAGAGAGTTAGGCCTCAAAGAAAGCTAACCCGGCTATTGTGAAGGAGACAATAAAGGATCTGGACTTTAACTCCTGGCTGCATTTGAGATGATTATTACTCTGAGCTGAAACTAAGGTTGCTCCTAGAAGGCCCCCAAAAAACCTGCTCCCAGAGAACATAACATTTTAGAGAAGAACATTACATTTACCCAGCTAATAAATATGTGATACCTGATTTGAATTAAGACCAAAAGTTTTCTCCATTGTGCCTTTAACTTTCTGACTGGGAGTGCTGGAGTGCTGGTCCTGGAGTTAGGAAGAGTCGCCTTCATGAATTCAAATCCAGCCCCAGACACTAGCTGAATGACCTTGGGCAAGTTACTTAACACTGTTTACCTCAGTTTCCTAATCTGTAAAATGAGTTGGAGAAGGAAATGGCAAACTCCAATATCTTTACCAAGAAAATATTGAACGGGGTCACATAGAGTCATACATAATTGTAAATGACCAAACAACAGAGCAACTCTCTAAAAATGAATTAAGATCCCTTAGAAAGTAGTGAGTTTCTCATTCCCAAAGGAAAAATTTGGCATACCCTTTGTCCAGCAGTTTCTCTACTGGGCTTATATTGCAAAGAGATCATAAAAAAGGGAAAGGGACCCACATGTGCGCAAATGTTTGTGACAGCCCTTTTTGTAATGGCAAGGAACTGGAAAATGAGTGGATGTCCATCAGTTGGGGAATGGTTGGGTAAATTGTGGTATATTTATATGAATATTATGGAATATTATTGCTCTGTAAGAAATGACCAGCAGGATGAATTCAGAGAGGACTGGAGAGACTTACATCGATTGATGCTGAGTGAAATGAGCAGAACCAAGAGAACATTATATATAGCAACAAGATTATGTAATGATCAACTATGATTTACTTGGTTCTTTTCAACAATAAAGTGATTCAAGATAATTACAATAGACTTGTGATGGAGAGAGCCATGTACACACAGAGAGAGGACTATGGAGACTGTGTTTCAAAGCATAGTATTTTCACCTTTTTTATTTGTTTTTTCTTTCCTGTGTCTTTTTTTTCCCTTTTTGGTCTGATTTTTCTTGCACATGACTAATGTGGAAATGTGTTTAAAATGATTGCACATATTTAAATTTTAAATTTAAATTTTTAATTTTTAAATCAGATTGCTTTCTGTCTTGGGGAGAAGAGTGGTAAAGGAGGGAGGGAGAAAAATTTGGAATATAAAATTTTGCAAGGGTGAATGTTGAAAATTATCTTTGCATATAAATTAAAACCTATTATTAAAAATAATAATAAAAGAAAAATAAAAAGCTATTATTTAAAAAAAATAAAAGAAAGTAATGAGTTTTAGAAGCATCTAGGCAAAGACTAGATGACCATTCTCAAGTTATGTTGTTGAGGAGATTGTTGTTATAATCCAAAATTCTGTGATCTCTTCCAGCCTCAATTTCCTCATTAGCCGGAGTTGAATTAATGATATTTTTACTATTGACTTATAAAGTTGATAAGGAAAGTGCTTTGTCTATTTTAAAATTCTATTGAATGCTACTCTTTACTGTAGGTTTAGATGGAGGAATTCATTGACATGGAGGATAGAATGGTGCTTTTGAAGCCAGGAGACCTTGGACTAAAGTCCTCCCTCTGACCTGCACTGGTTCTATGATCCAGGACAAGTAATTTAACCTAGTATTTTAGGAAGCTCTCCAAGACTGGAAATTACAGGGAAGGTACTGATCTGCCCTGACAGAAAGAATTTGCTCTCCCAGGAGATCCCTAAGCTAATAATTTTAAAGGTCTTGTTTTTCATTTCTCTCCCAGTTCCTTATCTCCAAACAAGCCTCATCCTTTTACTATCTGAGCATTTTCTCATTGTTTCCCTGATCTGGAACCTCTCTCACTTCCTGTTTCACTATCTCTTTGCCTTTCTAAAATCATTCTTCTGACCTAATGCAAATACTCACCTCCTGCAGGGAGCTTTCCTTGACCATCCTGGCCCACCATGATATCTTCTTCCTCAAAATCCTATAGTTCTTACTGTCTGAGCCTTTTGTAATCATGTTGTGTAGCCTGCTGTGTCCAAAGGTACTTTGGGATGGCTTCCCATTCCTGTGTTATAAATTTGTTGTTGTGTAATTCAGTTGTGTCTGCCTCTTTGTGACCCCTTTGGGCTTTTCTTGGCAAAGATACTAGATCCAGGTAGGTACAGTTATATGCTTGTAATTTTGAGGGTAAAGGCACTAGCTTCAGAACATAAAATTGCAGAGATGGAAGGTCCTTGGAGACCATTTATTTAACCTACTATGCCCACATCATTTTTATAGAGGAGAGTCTGAAACAGAGAAATTAAGACATTTTCCCAAAGTTAAGATAAGTTAGTGATGGAGCCAATACTTAAACTCAGAATTTCTTACTTCTGGCAGTTTTTTTTCTACCTCACTGCACTGCTTTTTCTAAAATTGAGAACCTGATAGCAGATTACTCAATTCTCTGCCAATTGTATGATTTCTATTTTCAGTATTTATGTAATATTACAACTATAGAAGATATAGAATTCTGGCTGATTAAATATCAAACAAATCAAAATTCATCAACAGTTGACAAGTAAATTACCAGGTACTCATGAAACCTTCATTTAGAAGGAGATGGTAGATGTTCCTTACAGTAAAAACCTATATTTGAGGAAGCTCTTCAAAGATGCTCCTATCTTGCAAATGCATTGTCTACTAGTTTTACTTGAATAAATCAGCCTTGTCCCTGAGGCTGGCTTTCTCTGAACTGGAAAATTTGAAATTATCTTAGCAATGATGTTCAGAGAGGGAGGTTGATTGTCCCCTTGCAAAAAGGGAAACCATCTGAACCATTCCAAATGACATTACTATTTAAACTCTAAGGGTTGCAGGGGTTCTCAAACTACTGCCCGTGGGCCAGATGCGGCCCACTGAGGACGTTTATGCGGCCCACCAGGCTGTGGCAAATGGGCTGAGAGGCAGAGACAGAGTGTGAGTTTTTGTTTTTACTATAGTCCAGCCCTCCCACAGTCTGAGGGACAGTGAACTGGACCCCTATTTAGTTTAGTTTGGTCTGAGCTGCAAAGGAAGTTAGAATATAAAACTTGAACACCACCAGAGACTTTAGAGATCTCCTAGCCTAAATCTATCATTGTCCAGATGAGGAAATTGAGATCCAGAGATTGAAAATAACTTTATCAAGACCACAAAACAAGTTAGTGGCAGAGCTAGGATTGAGAACCAGTTGTTCTGATTTCGGGTAGATAACAATTCAAACCAAATATTCATAGCAATAATAATCATATTCATAATGACAGAATTTACCTTGTGATTTCAGCTTTTTAAAATGTTTTACTAACATCTTCTCATTTTATCCTCACAATAACCCTTAGAAGTAGTTAGATATTAATATTCTCCCCATTTTATGGATCAAAAAACCAAGGCAGATCTATTCACCTAATTCGGTATTTGAAGTCAACTCTGAATTCAGAGTTTCTTGATTCTATGTTCAACATCTCTATGTCCTTATTTGTATCTGTATCTGTACCTATATCTCTACCCATATATCTTATAGGTATTTCTTATAGGTTTTTAGCTATTTACATATGGTTTTTGGAATTAAAATGTATGCACTGAAGGTCAGGGACTGTTTATGACTTTCTTAATAGCTCCAGCAGTTAGCACAATTCCAGGTACACAGTAAACAGCTAATGCTTGTTTATTGATTGGTAAGGATTAGTGCATTATTGCTTCTTGGAATTTGATTCCAGGATTTAGATCTGCAAAAGATAATAGAGATAATCTAGTTCAGGGACTAAGAAACTAATTTAGGGTTAATCTGGCAGTTTTTTCTTTTTTTTTTTTTTACATTGTAAAATACAATGAAATTTTATTT
Source organism: Sminthopsis crassicaudata (assembly GCF_048593235.1). Lineage (NCBI taxonomy): Eukaryota > Metazoa > Chordata > Mammalia > Dasyuromorphia > Dasyuridae > Sminthopsis > Sminthopsis crassicaudata. Next base: position 186,233,498 of record NC_133622.1, on the reverse strand, counting down.
AAACATATAAAAACAATTCTTAGTTTGACCTTCATTTTATACTTGAGAAAAATGGGACTCAGAGAGAAGACTAGCTGGAATTTTAATTTTTTCTGGTCCTAGACCTTTAGTCTAGTGAAACTCCAGTAGAGACATTTCAGGGATTAAGCAAGTTAAACATAAACAAAAATGTGGACACATTAGGGAAGAAACAGTGTTACAAATGTTGTAGGAGAACACTTACTTGTGTTCTCTAAGAAATTAGAGGAGGGAAAGAATCCTAGAGGAAAATAAAATTTTTGATTGTCTATATATATATGTTTGAACATTGTCTATATATTTATCCAATATTATAAAAACAGGAAACAGAAAAGCACAACAAAAAGTTAATGTAAAAGAGGTGGATGAACCTTTCAAAAAGTTCTGCAGAACTGGGAAGCACCAGGTCCAGATAAAACTTGGTCGCACATGAATTACTAGTGAAACACTTGAGCAGCTTTCTCTCTGAGACAAATCTCATCCCATATTTCTTAATAGAAGGCATCACATACTTATTACCAAGAGATGTGATCACCACCAGTCCTTCTAAATATAGATTAGTTACATGTTTATATACATTATCCTCAAGCAGTCATGACTTTAACTACCTAAAAAGAAAAATTATAAACAATTGATAAGAATATAGTAAATCCACTGACGATCCCCCTCCTAAAAAGGAAAAACAAAAATAAAGAAAAAAAAAAGCACGTAAAAAAATTCGGGGGATATAGAGAGAAATTGTTAATTTACTGTTTTTTAAAATTGATTATTATTACTTTATTTATTATTACCTTTATTGATTATTACTAATCCCTGTACTTAGTTTCATACTCATGGCTTAATCATATACTTTGAATATGTAAAATAAATATGGAAAACTATTCTCTATTTAAAACTTGCCACAAATGCAATTGATATAAAAATGTGATAACTTCCAAAGCATGAGTTTAAGCTTGTTATTGTTCTACTTCAGTATTGTCACTCTTGAATAGAATTGAGAAAGATTTTCAAGTCTAAAAGAGAATGATATTCAAACAGTATTTAACATTTCAAAAGTTATTTTACCTTTTAAAATATCAATTCATATCTAGCTCAGATCTAGCTCAGAGCCCCCAGTTAGGAAGATTTCCAGCATTTCCAGCAGAGATTTAACTCTGCCCTAATTTGAATTTTTGTGCATTTCCTGCTGATGTAGGAAAGATGGTACAAAATTTCCTAGTGTTTACCCATCCTTTTCCTCTTATCTCTTCCTGCTTCTCTCTGTCCAGTATCTCAAAAAATTTTTTTTTCCTTCCTCAGAAATCACAGGGACACTTCAGACTACTGACAATTCATATTGATACAGCACTTTAAGTTTCTTATTAGAAACTAATATATTTATGGGCCTTTAGATTTACAAAGTGTTTGGCATCCCTTATTACATTTGCTACTTACAAATATTGTATGAAATAAAAAAAAAAACATAAAATTTCCATTTTATAATGGAGAAAAGTGAGACTTTAGTTTGATCAAGATCTCTTGACTTGACCCAGATCCAGAATTCTTTCTATTTTATCATAATGTTTAGTTTTTAATCTTTTGAGAGTTTTCAATGACTGGAAAAAAAAGGCAGAACTGAAAACTTTCATTTAATGGAAAAGAAATGAGAAAGAGAAAAGGGAGTGTGAGTGACTATTAATGTTGCTTAATGAGAAATTTCTATTAACACCATTCCCAGTAGGGGCTTATGAGATTCCTCTTCCTGCTCAACAGGAGGTTAATCAGTTTTTGCAAACATCCCTCCAGGTCTCTCCTGGAGTGACCTGCAACAGGCTCAGGCCCACCACAGGGAAAATGGAGAGGTAGCTTTTTAAGGATTTTGGTCATTAAAGTCCAGGGTTAAGCTAAGGCTCCCTGTTGGATGCTGTTGTTAATTTAGGAGAATAGTTATAGTGCCTTGACATTAATGGAGGAAGGGAAGGCCTGTTGAAAACTTATATGAACTAAGAGAAAGGATATTAAAAAAAACCCTTTGGATTAAGGAGTATATATTTTGTGGGTTCCCTAGGTATTAGGATATTAATATCTTATATATTGTTTTATATTAACAAAGCACTTTCATGCTCATAAGCTCATTACATTCTAAGAAGTTGAGTCGGATAGGGATTGATGGCAATGGTAGAAGGAACTCCAGAATGAGAGAATCCCTTTATCAGTGGTACTGGTAGACTTAGAATATTATACATGACACTTAGGTATTGAGTACCCTATTCAAAGTCAAACAGCCAATATGTATCAGAGGAAAGACTTAAATCTTCTTCAGTTCCAAGGCCAGTTAGGCCTAGTTACACAGGCAAGCATTAATCTCTCCATTTTACCATTTATAACTTCAATTTTCATATGTCTAATCTGAACCCTATTTTCCTGACTTGTAAAATGGGAATAATAATTTTCAACTCTTCATCTTGTAGGGTAATTATGAAGAAGCTTTGTAAATTTGATATGTTATAGAATTATGTCATTAGGGAAAATCACGTTATAATGGCAGACTTGATGAGGAAAAGAAGTCACCAATGGCAGCCTCAACTGAGAGTGAGAAAGGAATGAAAGAAATAGGCTGTTGCCCATAGTAAACCATTATTAGTCATTGCACTATAGGTATAAAGTTTTCAATCTGTTGACAAATATTAATCACTTACAATGTGACAGACATTGTGCTAAGCATGAGGGATAAACATAAGAAATAAAAATAGTTCCTTATCTAAAGTAGTTTCCATTCTAATGGATACACTATGTACACAAAAATTAATATACATGAGTTAAAAATAAATACAGAATAGATAAATGAAGACTTAGAGAAGAAGACTAGCAGTTGAGGGAATTAGAAAAGGCCCCCTCCAGAATGATCTGAGTCTTGAAGGAAATCATGGAATCACAGAGACGGAAATTAGAAGAAAAAGCAGTTCAGATACTATAGAAAGCCAGAACAAAGGCATGGAGATGGGAGGTGGGAAGGTCATGTGCAAAAAAACCCAAACAGGATCATTGGGCTTGGAGTCCTGAGTTCAAATCTGGCCTCAGACATTTACTAGTAGTATGACCCTGGGCACATTACTTAATTCTGCCTCAGTTTCCTCATCTGTAAAATGAGCTCAAGCAAGAAATGGCCAATCCCTCCTGTGTCTTTGCCAAGAAAACCTCAAGTAGGGTCATGAAAAATCAGATATGATTCAAACAACTGAACCACAATAAAGCTGAAACACCGAGTGTGTAGATGGGGCAGGAAGGTATAAGACTGGGAAAATAGAAAGATTGTAAATAACTTTAAATGTCAGATGAAAGTTTATATCTGATCTTAGAATAGGAGTTCTTAACCTGGAGTTGTTTTTAAAAAATTGAAAATATTTTAATGTAATAGGTTTTCTTTTTAATCCCATGTATTTTGTTTTATATATTTAAACATTCTGAGAAGTGGTCCACAGACTTCATTAAATGCCAAAGGGGCCCATGATACACAAAAAAGTGAAACCCTTTTCCTCTAAGTAGTATGGAGACAAAGTTTTTTGAGTAATGGTATGGCATGGTAGGAACAATACTTTAAGAATTAAAAAAAAATCCTGTTTTCTTGGAGAAAAGAGAAAAAAAGGTGGTTAATAGTGGCAAATGCTAGACAAAGGATCAGAAAGAATGAAGATTAGATTGAAAAGATCTGGTAATTAAAATATCATGAATAATTCTTGAGAGACCATTTTCAGTTGAATGGTGAGGCTAGAAGCAAAATTGCAGAGAATTTAGAAGAGACTGAGAAGTAGAGACATTGAATGTAGATATTTCTTCAAGAAATTGATCATTCCTTGGTAACTAATGGCCCGAATATGGCATAGAACAGGTTTGACTTTGAAACAATTCCTATGAAACATTAGGGATGTAAAAACAAAAATGAAAATATCATTACTCTCAAGGAGCTTCTATTCTATCAGGGGAAATAATATGTACATATATAAATATAAGGAAAAGGATTTCTCCTTTCCTCCATTTTAGTTGACATAGTCACAGAAGGCCCAGAATATAATCACAAAGTGTTAATGAAGTATTAAATTAACTGCCTAACCTCTTCTGATGTGTGAATACCATTCTAATTAAATCAAGAAGAGAACAACACAATTGATTGAGGAACAAATTAATTATATTTCTGGAGCTTTGAATAGTTAAGTTCTAGATACATTTTAGAAGTTAGAGAGTAGGCAAGATTGAAAGCAGGAGATAGTCCTGTGAAGAAGATTCTTGTGGGACTGAAGATATAATTTTCTCTGGAAAACATACCAGTGGGGGCTCATAAGTTATGATGTGAGAAATACCCCTGGATTTCAAGGGAGAAGAAATTTGAGACACAGGGTTTTTCAAGGGTGAATGTTGAAAATTATCTTTTCATATATTTTGAAAATAAAAAGCTATTATTAAAAATAACAAAAAAATAAAAAATAAGTTGGTGTATGGACTGAATTTTGAAAGATAAAAGAGATGCTAAGAGATATGATGACAAGGGAGTGTATTTTAGGTAGAGGAGACACCTATCCAAAATCACAAAGAAATAGAACATAAATAGTGCATCTAATGGATAAGTATTGCAGTGAATAAATTGCTAGAGCTTAAGTGAAGAAGAGTCAACTTCTTGAGTTCAAATCCAGCCTCAGACATTTCTAAGCTATGTGACCCTAAACAAATCACTTAACCCTGTTTGCCTCTGTATTCTCTCTCTGTAAAATAAATTGGAGAAAGAAAATGGCAAACAACTCCAGAATTTCTGCCAATAAGACCCCAAATGGGGTCATGAAGAATCAGATGTGACTAAAAAATGGCTGAATGACAAAAATAAATAATCAAGAAAATCATAGGAAATCAAGCAGGATACTTTAGATGGATTGTGATTTGGGGAATATATAGTAAATAAGATTGAAAATCATTGAGAAAACTTTAATGCCATTACACAAGAGTTTGTATTTTAATCTAAAGGCTATAGAGAATTATTGCTTTTATGGTGCAGGGAAGAGACCTATTAAGACTTCTACTCTAAGAAGAATTATTTATTAAGCGCCTACTATGTACTATACTAAGTGAGGGAGTGCAAAAAGAATGAATCCTACTTGCAATCTCTTTGAGTAGTTGTGCAGGAAGTTTAGAGGGAGGAAAGACTGGATGCAGAGATATCTTTACCTGGTTTAAGGGAGAGGTAACAGGGACCTGTGAGTGGAGAAAAGGGAGGAAATGTAATATGCGTCTTGAAAATAGAAATGAGTGAATTTAGTGACTGTGGGGTAAGGACCAGTAGGGAGCTGAGGATCATTCAGGCTGTAAACTAGAAGGATGGTACTTTTGTTGGACACTAGGAAGTCAGGAAGCACTGTGAATATGGGGAGAAGGTGATGAAAATGAGTTCTATTTGTGTCATGTTGAATTGAGATACCTATAGGGCATCCAGTTGGAAATACCCAATGCAGACATGAAAGTTAGTTGAAGAGCTGTCATGTAGAAGGAGGATCAGACCATTTGTGCTTGACATCCTTTGCATTTCTTATCATATTTATCATCTAGGATTCCCTTACACTACCATATAAGGTCATTGTGAGGATCAAATGAGATAACATATGTAAACTTTAAAGCTCTATGTAAATGTTAGCCATTATTCTAGGGGGGTAAATAGGGTGATTCTGCACATGGATGCTCTGTCCTTGGAAGCTGTTCTCATTCTCACCTACCTTTTACTCCCTGAGTTGTTGCTGCACGATCATTTGGTCAGAGCAGCTTAAGGATCACCCTAAACCTGGAAGCAAACCTCCTCATAACCAGAGCCTCAGATGGGTTCTGACTTATCTCACTGTGCCCTTGCTAAGGGGCACATGCTAAACAAATAGAGAGGTTTGGACAAGAGGCATCTCAGAGCTAAGTGGAATTCTGCAAAATCCAGAAACCAAAACCTCCTTCCAGATCTTCCTTTTTTTTTTTTTCTTTTCCCAAGTCCCTCTAAACAGACTTTACCTCTAAGTTCTTATGGATGCCTGAGTTCTGTTGCCATGATTTATTATATATTTATTTATTTATGGGCCCCCTGAGATATTGGTTGTTGTGGCAATGAAATCAATAACTAGTAGTCTTTCTGGAGGAAAGTTTAGCAGGTAAAGGAAGCTGACTGTATACTCCTATTTCCCTGCTCAATAAAACCTTTCCCCCCTCTCTCCTTAGTTTCTCCCTAGGAAGTGCTGGTGTATCCTCAAGTTTGTGAAGAAGTATGTTTGTGGTACTTATGAACCTCGTCAGAAGGGACAGGCTTCCATAGGGTTGGTCAGTCACCCATTTTGGTATTGTTTTTACGATCCAGGGAAGACTCCCCCCTGAATATCAGCCTCACTTCAGGATCACAATGACTGAAATAAAATCATTAGTTTTTTTATATGTTAAAACTTTTTATGTTAAAAATGTTCTCTTTTTCTTCCCTACTCTACCCCTTTCCAATCAATTCAGCTCATATGATACCTAAGTATATGTATTTATATCTCAAAAATCAGGAAAGACTACAAATTAGGGTTTCATTTATTGCTTTATTGACTGTCTAGATTTAAGAAAGTGATGGAGAAAATATTAATGATGCAGAATAAACTCTAAAGCTTGTCATGCGTACAGTATTTTTGGAGAGGTGATTTTTTAATTAAAACTTTTTTATTTTCAAAACATATGCATGGATAATTTTCAACATTCATCCTTGTGAAACCTTGTGTTCCAAAAATTTTCCTCTCTTCCCTCACCCCCTTTCTTAGATGACAATTAATCCAATATATGTTAAATATGTCCAATTCTTCTATATATATTTCTACAAGTATCATGCTACATGAGAAAAATCAGATCAAAAAGGGAAAAATGAGAAAGAAAATAAATTCAAGAAACAACAAAAAGAGTAAAAATGCTATGTTGTGATCCACACTCAGTTTGCACAGTCCTCTCTCTGAATGCAAATGGCTCTCATTATCACAAAATCATCTCATTGTTGAAGATGGCCACATCCATCAGAATTGATCATTGCTGTTGCCATGTATAATGATCTCCCGTTTCTGCTCATTTCACTCAGCATCAGTTCATGTAAGTCTCTCCAAGCCTCTCTGAAATCTTCCTGCTGATCTTTTCTTATAGAACAATAGTATTCCGTTACATTCATATACCATGACATATTCAGCAATTCTCCAATTGATGGGCAGCCACTCAGTTTCCAGTTTCTTGCCTACAAAAAGGGCTGCCACAAACATTTTTGCATGCGTGGGTCCCTTTCCCTTTTTATGGTCCCTTTGGGATATAAGTCCAGTAGTAACGCTTCTGGTTCAAAGAGTATGCACAGCTTGATAACTTTTTGAGCATGGTTCAAAACTGCTCTCCAGAATGTTGGATCCATTAGCAACTCCACCAACAATGTATCAGTGTCCCAGTTTCCCTGGAGAGGTGATTGTTAAACAGTTATTATCACATTGCTGTTCTCATGAAACATACTGAACAATTATTATTAGTCACGCACACAGAAGTGTATATGAAAATGAATTTATAGACTTTTAGTACTGTTTGAATGGGTTGGAGAAGTTGAGCTGTGGAAGAGACATTAAGGTCAAAGAATGAGCTGGAAGAGCAGGAATAGATAGGATACAGAACAGTCTGGCTAATGAGAAGAGCTAGCCAGACAGCTAGACAAGCAGCAGATTGGAGAAAAGAGACTCTGAAGGGAGAAGTGGAGGATGCCCTGAAAGACGCCCTCATAAATTTGGCACAGTCTGGCCCTCCCTGTTGACCAAGACTCCCTGATTAAGATCAATGGACAAATAAAGTCATTTCCTCCAATGTCCAGAATCAAGGCAGCTGTTGAGAAGGTTAGGATGCTTGGAAGCAGAGGAAACTGCTGAGATGAGCAGGACAATGCAAATGTCTTCTACCCCTGCCCAGAGTTTTCAGGAGAGAAAAGAAAAGGAGACATAGCTCTTGCCACCATTTGAGCTAATTACAAAGGTGTATGCAGTACTGGATTTCCCATAGGCACACTAGGCACTTACCTAGGAGCTCCAAGTGGGGCACATGCCCCAAAGAACCCAGGGGGAGAGAGATAACTGAGGGTTCGTAGGCAGAGGCATAACTAGGATTTTTGTACCCATGGCTAAGTGTCATGAAAGGCCCCTCAGTTGGGCAGGGGGAGCAGCTAGATTGATGCTAAAGTTTGCAGAACTTCAAATGCTGTTTGCTCCCTTGAAATTTGGTGCCCTGTGGATAAACCCCAGTTATTTCATCTTAGTTAAAGCTCTGCAGGATTAGCAAAGGGACATTTCTCCCTCCTTTCAACATCAAATAGTGCAATGGTTAGGACTAGGGAGAAGAACAATACAGTTCAATTATTAGAAATGTCTGTTCTGTTCAAGACACTATTTAGGTAGAATGATATTCACAGATTTAGGGCTGAAAATTGAGTTTTCTATTTCTGTCATTTTATATTTAATTGAAAATTACTTTACATGATCAAGCATTTATTTTCTTCCTCCCACCACCCTTCCCTCACTGAGAAAAAAGAAAAGACAGACAAAACCCTTATAATAAATCAGCATAATCAAGTAAAACAATCCCCATATTGCCCATATCCAAAAACATGTATGTAGTTTTACATATTAGTCCCTCATTTTTCTGTTGGGGTTAGTATGCTTCACTATTGAATATTAGGAATTATGGTTAATCATTGCATAGATCAGAGTTCTTAAGTCTTCAGAATTGTTTCTTTTTACAATGTTGTATAGCTTATAAACTGTTCTCCTGTTCTCATTTCCTCTGTATCCATTCATGAAAGTATTTCTAGATTTCTCTCCTTTATCGTTTCTTACAGTATAATAGTATTAAATGAATTAATTTACCATAATTTGTTCAATGTGATATATAAAAATATAAGAGATATGATTTCTGGGTAATTAATCATTTCATTAATTATGGCTGGTGAATAATTAATAAGAGGATGGTCATTTGGCTATTTCTTATAACCCAAAGATGGATCATGGTGACCTCTTGAAGTGTTTGGTTCAGACTGTGACAATCAATTCTGATTGGTTAACAATGAACAAGAATGAACATTATGATAAGAGGTGGACCTTTCTAATAAGGAACTGAGGCATGTGACTTTGATTATGGTACTCTTATTTCAGACCATCCCCAATCTTGGCAAAATAGGCAAAGGATCTACCCCTCACCAAACCCTGAATAGAACCCAATCAGCTTCCCCAGTTGGGTGGGTTCTGAACAAGATTGAGGAAAATGTTAAATCCAGTCTCATTATCAGCTTACTCTTCGGAAGCTGATTTGACCTAATAGAGAATCAGGAAATAGGAAGTGAAAAAATCCTGGATCTCCCTAATATTACCAATTAGTTATTTAATAATGATTTTTTCTCATCAATTATTCCCCAATTAATGGGTACACCTTAGTTTCTAGTTCTCTGCCACTACAAAATGTTTCTGTAAATACTTTTGCACATACAAGTTCTTTTTCTTCTTCTGTTGTTTTCTTTGGCAAACATTTCTTATTATAGTTACATAAGCAAATCAGTACAAAGTAGAGCTCCATTTCAACAAAGAACAGCTCAAAAAAGAGTACCTATCAAAAATTTGAGGAGAGAGAAGACACTTATAGGAATCTGCCTGAAAGAACTGTCTTTTTTTTTTTTTTTTTTTGGTATTCTCAGCACTTGCACAGTGCCTGCAACATAGTAGGCACTTAAAAAAAACCCTGATTATTGTTTGACTGAAGATAGCACCTGAATTAAGCCTAAAAGGGAGAAAAAGATTTCAGCAAACAGAGGTGAATAGGGAATGCATTTCAAGTTGGGGGATGACTTAATGCAAATAGATTGAGGCAGGAGGTCAAGACTAATGGATAGCTTAGAGTAACCCAAATTGGTTAGAACATAGAGCATGTGAAGAAAAACAAAGTGAAATGAAATTAGAAAACTTGATTGGATCTGGTTGTGGAGGGGCTAAATGTCAGACTAAGAAATGGATATTTTATCCTTTAGGGCAGTAGGGAGCTCCTGAAAGTTTTGCTGTTGTTTTATTAATGGAGGGAATAACAAACATTGAAGCATTAGCATCTGATAAGTTGAATTAAAGAAGAGATGGAAACTAGGAGATACACAATCTCTTTATCCCCATACAGGTTACTACTGGCAATCTTTAGGAAATCAGAGAGGGCTTCATATCTTGCTAGCCACTTGCTTTCAAGTTCCATCACGCATATGATTCAGTGCAGACTGGGAGTGAGAATTGGGGTCATCATCTTGGGTTCAATCTCATCAGGGCCAGTTAGTTTTGGGCTGAGGAACATAGGATCAACTTTTGTTTTATTCATTGTAGAAATGGGAGGAAAATGAAATTTCAAGCAAGCCCATATTGAATTCTTAAAACAACTCTGGAAAATTGGCTCAAAATGTTTTTTTGATCAATTCAGAACCCATCTCCTACAATAACCTTGTTTTAAATTTTAAACAGAAGGCTAATAGCCCCTAAGTCATATCCTCAAAGCTGAAGAGTTTTCTCTTTTATCAGACAAATTCAGAATGGGGTTATGGAAATTAAAGACTGATGGGAATATGTCTGAATTCCTATTTTGCTATTTTTCTTCCCTTAGACTCAGTTTCCTCATCTATAAAATGAAGCTTAGGTTGCGACTTCCTTACCTACCTGGATGAATAAGCTAATGGATAGGAAAGTCTCTGGTAAACTATAGTTTTCCCTATTTATAAAACAAGTGGTTTGGGCTAAGTGCTTTCTAAGGTACCTTCCAGCCATAACACTTGAAGTTTCTGTGTTTCCACCAGTTCTGGCATCCTATATGGTAAGGATTCCTTCTAATTTCTGTCATTTTATGCTCTATTTTCTAAGGGTTGCTTGAACTCAAATAACTGATGCGCTCATGATATTATGATTATGATAGCATATCATAGATTATCAATGCTCAAATCTAATGTTCTTGTTTATCCAGTGAGAAAACTGAAGTCCCAGAGACTTGTCCAACTAAAGTCATGCAGTGACTTAGCGGCAGAGTTGGGACTCAAAACCAGTTTTTTGACTTCTAGTTCACTGCTTTCCTCTCCCCTTCCCCATTTCCCCATTTTCCTCTCTCTCACCTCTCAGGGAACAGCCTTGGAAGATGAAGAGGGAAAATTTTTGTACCTGGGAGCTAGAGGACCTTAAGTTCAAATATTTTTAACAGTGAAGCTGAATTTATTTTTTTCTTTATTAAAGCCTTTTTATTTTTCAAAACATATGCATGGATAATTCTTCAACATTAATTCTTGCAGAACATTGTGTTTCAATTCCTCTCCTTCCCCCATCCTTTCCTCCATCCCTTCCCCCAAATGGCAAGTAGTCCAATATATGTTAAACATAGTAGAAATATATGTTAAATCCAATATATGCATAAATATTTATACAATTATCTTGCTGCACAAGAAAAGTCAAGTCAAACCAGAAAAAATGAGAAAGAAAATAAAATACAAACAAGTAACAACAAAAGAATGAAACTGCCACAGTTCTCTCTCTGGGTGTAGATGGCTCTCTTCATCACAAAACCATTGGAACTAGTCTAAATCATCTCATTGTTGAAGAGAGCCACATCCATCAGAATCGATCATCATATAATCTTCTTGTTGCCATATACATTGACCTCCTGGTTCTGCTCATTTCACTCAGCATCAATTCATGTCAGTCTCTCCAGACCTCTTTGAAATCATCTTACTGACAATTTCTTATAGAACAATAATATTCTATAACATTCAAATACCACAACTTATTTAGCCATTCTCCAATTGATGGACATCCATTCATTTTCCAGTTTCTTGCCACCAAAGAGGGCTGCCATAAATATTTTGGCACATACAGGTCCCTTTCCCTTCTTTAGTATCTCTTTGGGATATAAGCCCAGTAGTAGTGTGGCTGGGTCAAAGGGTATGCACAGTTTGATAACTTTTTGGGCATAGTTCCAGATTGCTCTCCAGAATGGTTGGATTCTTTCACAACTCCACCAACAATGTATTAGTGTCCCAGTTTTCCCACATCCCCTCCCACATTCATCATTATCTTTTCCTGTCATCCTAGCCAGTCTGAGAGGTGTGTAGTGGTATCTCAGAGTTGTCTTAATTTGCATTTCTCTGATTAATAATGACTTGGAGCACCTTTTCATATGACTGTAAATAGTTTCAATTTCATCATCTGAGAATTGTCTGTTCATATCCTTTGACCATTTATCAATTGGAGAATGGCTTGATTTCTTATAAATTTGAGTCAATTCTCTATATATTTTGGAAATGAGGCTTTTATTGGAACCTTTGAATGTAAAAATATTTTCCCAATTTATTGCTTCCCTTCTAAGCTTGTCTGTATTAGTTTTGTTTGTACAAAAAGTTTTTAACTTAATGTAATCAAAATTATCTATTGAGAGGCTCACTTATCATTCAAGCTTGAATACTAGAGCAGACTCATGAAGCCCATTTGTTGAGGCAGGTAAGAAGTTAAGTTGTCAATCTATGCCAATGGAGGGAACATCCATACTGATAAAATCACAGATCCTTATTGGATAGAATTAAGTTCTCTAAGAACCTTCTACTCTTATATGAATTGATCTATTAAGAGGAATAATGACTATGTTATAGTTATTGTAGTTCATATTTCTCTATAATTTTATAAAGTACTTTCCTCACAATAACCCTTCAAGGAAGCTGGTGCAAGTGCTATTAAATCCATTTTACAGATAGAGAAACTGAAGTCTAGAGTGGCGATATCATTTCCCTTAGGTTCACAAAAGCCAGTAATCTGTGCAGGACTTGAACCCAGACTTTTTGACTCCAAATTCAGAGTTCTTTTCATTGTATCACACTAAATCTCAAAAGGTACTGTGTAATAAGAACCATTACAAAGATGCAAACAGAATGCTCTGGAGTTTCTGAAAGGGAACTGGCTAGAAACTCACTTAGGATTACATTCAAAGTGGATGCTTGTCAGCCAGACACAATCTACCAGATGTGGTTTGATAATGCTTTGCACGTAGTAAGAATCATAAAAAGACAGACTGAAAAAATGAAAAGCAAAAAAAGACCAAACTACTACAAAAATATTTTTAAGCTGACCTATGATTTCAATAAGTATAGGAAGCTTCTAAGGAGAACTTCTCCTGAAGTACTTCCTTTTCTGTAATTTACAATCTTAGAGAATTATCTGGGGGCATTGAGATATCAGACTTACTCAGGATCACATAATCAGTATGTGTTAGATGTAAGACTTGAACTTACATCTTCGAATCAAATTTTCTATCTACTATGACATGCTACCTAGTATATAATATATGTATGCATTTATATATAAATGTATATTTAATAAATGCTACTCCATCATCTTATATTAAACACCTACTGGATGTACAATCCAGTACTCAGCACTAAGAATAGAAGGTTTTTTATAAGCTATGTTCCTTGCCCTCTAGGATTGTGTATATGACATCAAATATATGTATAGATAATGAATATATGTTTATATTATATTACATATATTATATACACACAAATGACTTTATTATAAAGCTTTTTATGATAGGGGCTTTAGAACAGGGCTCTTTAGAGAAGAGCTAGGAATGTCTGAAAGCAGATAAAGGAAAACTTCATGGCTAAGATGGCATGTGAATTGGGATTTAAGGAAAAGGCAAATGTTTAACAGGAAAAGCAGACAGTTGGGAAACGACATTCCAGATATAGGGTCCTGTGTATGCAAAGGCTAGAGATGGGAAAGCATGCTATATATAAGGAATCAATTCATTCAGACTGACCAGAGCAGAGAGCGAATAGAGGGAGTAGAGGGAGATTGAATTCTTCCCTGCCTTAGGAAGGAACTCATAAAGCCTTAAGAAAGCTTGTCAATCTAGAGGCCATCTGAGCCAAACATGGGGAAACTGAGGCCCAGGGAGGTTGATGGACAAATGCTCCATAGAGGCAGGATGGTCTAAGGATCCCTGGAATGGGAATCAGAAGTCTCCTTCTCTAGTGCTGGTTCTGCTACTTATATGCAGTTTGTTTATGGCTGTACTTCTTCCTTCTTTGGACTTGTATTCTTGGTGGACAAGCACTCCCTAAACACCTACTAACTATGTGCAGAGCATTTTGTAAATTTTAAAATGTTACATAAATGTTATTATATTCTAAGCACTCAACTGTCCCTGATGTTCTGTGAGTTTCTCAAGAGGGATATAAAGTGCCTGAGGGGAGGATGGATAATTTCCTCCTGAGAGAGGAGTCAGACCATTATGTCTGGGGAGAAGAGTCACCCCATTTGATAAATTATTGTTGGAATATAAGTCCAAGAAAAAGTCCACAGTGAAATGCATCCCAATATTTTTTCCAATGTCTTCCCTATACCCACATCCTTGCCCAGAAGAGAGTCAGTCCCCAAGGAAGCTGAGAGACAGCTGAAGGCCCGAAGCCCAGAACTTGTGAACCTGAGAAGCTGCCCTTCCCCTTGTCTCAACCTGCTCTTGAAAAAGGAAGTTCTTCAAGGCCACGTGGAATAGTTCTAGCAAGGTTCTCAGAGTGGGGTGCCTTCTTGTCAATCCCTGAGGATATGTTCATAGAGGACATGGTGACAGCAATGCCCAGCAGAAATCCACACATTATTGGACCAGTGTGGCAGCCCAAATTCCTCCATACCAAGGTCTTTTCCTGAGGACCCTGTTATGATGGAACAAAGACACCAAGTAGTTATAGCCAGACAGAAAGTTTATTTAATAATACATGAGGTTGCAGAAACAAATTAGGTCCAAGGCTTTCGGTCTGCACAAAGATCCAGGACTTTGGTTTCTACCAAGTTAATATATGGTTAAAGAAGGAAAAAAAAATCCCCCCCAAACAAAAACAGGATGTAAGGATTGAACCACCTTATTCCTTATTAATGGAAGGGATTTGGAGACATTGAAGTGAGAAGTGGAATAGTCCTATGACTTTCCAGTGATCACGTGACTAACAAGAAGTTGCAACTTAAATTTACAAAATGATGGATAAAGGTAAAAATAGAGTTACTCATGCTATTTTAATGTAGCATTTCTACCTTTGATTCTGGGGTTCTTAACCCCCCAGGATAACTTATTTAAATACTTTATCTATTATGGATTTCTGGACAAAATGTCAGTGTACCTTAAGAAGTAGCAAAAGAATGGGTTGAGAGGTACAAAGAACATAAACAGTCATAATCTCATATATCCCCTAAGGAGACAAACCTTGTTAAATAGTATCTATAGGTAAACTAAATCAGGCTACAGATCAAATAACCTAGAGGGTTCACCATGGACTAATTGGAGAAGGAAAATTAACATTTCATTAAGGTGACCATGAAAATTCAGCAAATATAAACATAAAACAAAAAAAAACTGAAGCAAAACAATAATGATCATCAATATTAAATAACATCAAATCTCCTTGCAACTTGGTAACCCAGATAGTCCAGGTTGTTGTCTAGTCCCTGGCATCATCTGTCCTTGGACATTCTGTAATGTGTTTTTTTCAGGGCAGCTCTGAAGGATAGTTTTTCTATTTTTCTGGTTCCAAGTCATTTGTAGAGATTCCTAGGTAATTCCGCTAAAACCTGTCAATAACAAAAATCAATGAAGTTTAGTATAACCTCCTAAATTTGATTTTCTAGTAATTAGTTCAGCTAAAATCTTATGGTTCTGATTCTATTAACAATAGAGTTATAAGAACAATATTAAATTAAAGAATTCTGTGTCTTATAACCCCCTTTGAGGATATTATCTCCTTATCACCTTAAAAGAATGAAATATTTCAGGGACTTATTATTTTACATGAATGTATAACTGTGAGCAAGTGCATGGCACTCATTTACCTACTTGCTTAGGATATGGAATCAACAACTTTAGATTAAAATAGTGAAATCTTTTTCTACTTGTATCCTCTTTATAGTAACTCAGATGTTTTAGTATTAAACTAGGAATAGATTTGGTATTATAATGACAAAACTTCCACTGTTTACTTGTCCTGGTTCTAGAAATTTTCTATGAAAGGAAAAATAGGGACACAATATTACGATTGTCTCCTCAAGGGCACAGACTTACCCAACATAGGGAAAACTCTCTAAGATCTGTTTGATTCCACACAAGAATTATATTTAATCAGGTAGCAAAGTTCCACATTATTCACAGAGCATCAAAAGCCAGGCTCAGAATTAACCAGGTGGAAAAAATTCCTGTTTATAAAGGAAATAATACAATTAGAAGCTGAGTCAAGAGGATCCTGCCTTTGCCTATGTAAGGTCACCCCTTCAACTTTTCCAAGGAATAGACATCCACCTGCAATTGGGTTCTCAGACTGCACTCCCTTTGGGCAGCACATGGCATTCTTCTTAAATGGTGGACTATTGGCTTAATGACAATTCAGACAATTATACTCGAAATAAAAGTCAGTATAACATTATATTATAGTCTCACAAGATTTTACTTCAAGTAGAAAAAAAATCACTAATCACAACATAGGGCTAAGGATATCATTCTCTCATGCTGCAATAACAGTTGACAATGAGCACATATAAGGGCGCTTTATTCTTAATTTACAATTTAAGAATAACTGCATTGTGGAGTTGGCATTCATACAGTGAATATATGACAGATGATTCCAAACGCCAGAAAAATGCTGACTACAGTAAGTTTCTACTTGTATTATCTGTTAATCCCTAAGACAAAATGAAATCTTTGATCTTTGAATCTAAATTCTCTTGTTACCAAGTTGGTTCCAAAAAGTAACTTCCAACAGATATTATTCATTAGTAGATATAATTTTATAATTTTCCTGATGATCAAATAATCTAACAGATAAAATTCACTCTGTACTAAAATCAAACTAATAAGTTTCCTGTTTTTGTATGGAAGGAAGTTGGTTCTGGTTTCTCAACTTAGTGCCTTAGATTTTTATTACATATTATCATGTCAGCAGGGCTGACAAAATCTTATGTCCATTTAGGAATAGAAAATCTTAAAAACTTCATGGATAAGAATAGATTACTGCTATTTTTCTTAAGCAGTAAGTTATTGCTATTATCCTTTTAAAACAAATATATTCCATTAAATATTTAATAATTTTCCAACATTTAACACAATATTTTAACAACTTAATTAATAATCTAGCAACATCCAGATTAAAAGACAAGTTATTTTTCTAAGAGTGATACAAAGGTTTCCCAAATTACACAATATAAGAAAAAAAATTTAGGACAATAATAGCATAGATATTATATCAAATATTCAAAATATAAAACTTATTGCCAGCCAAATGACATCAATTTAGTTGAATTTCCAAATTATCTTATGCAGAAAATCATTTTCTCACTTCAAAAATAAAAAAGGAAAGTGGTCAAATGTGAAAATATCTTTGCATCCAATTTTCTTGAAAAAAGGTTTGATATCCAAGACATAAAAACCAAAAGAAATATATAAGAGCAAGGTCTTATTGGGGAGATAGGTGAAAGATTCCCTGATAAAGGTAATAAGAAACAAGTCTCTCCCCATAATAAAGTTTGAAAAACATATATGTCAAAATCAGATGAGAGATTATGTGGCATCACAGTGGAAAAAGTGCTTGCTTTGGTCCTCTTGCCTCATACTGACCATTATTAGTGCCTAGATCAAGTAAGTGACCATTCTTAGTAGTCAAATAAATGCGTGATGATTCCAAAGTTAAAGGTCAGGCTTGAATTAGTAGCAAAGTCAGACAGGATTTGACTTCACTGGGTTCTGCCTCCTTCTCTAACTCTTGTTAAAATAAGATAAGCAAAGAATAATCTTTGTGGGAACACCGTCAATTCAACTCAAATAACTTTTATTAAGCACTTAGTTTGTGCGAGGCTCTGCACCAGTCAAGAGGACAAAGATGGAGAAGACCAAGGATCCTCATTCAAAAGCTGAACAAGAGAATCCCTAACTTGAATTCTATGAGAAGAAACCTTATCAGACATCGAATTCCACCTATTCTCCCACATAGGAATTCCCTTTATAGTAGAATCTCAACAGGGTCATTCAACCTCAGCTTGTACTTCTATAATGATGGGGAGCTCACTACATCTTCAAACTGCCCATTCTATTGTTGTACAGCTCTATATATCAGGACAAGTTTCCATCATTGGTTCTAGTTTTTTTTTCCATCAAATCACACAGAACAAGCCCACTGAACCTTTTTATACAGCCTTTCAATATTTCTCATTTCTCAGAAGAAGACACTGAAGACTACAAAAGTGCAGTGACTCGCTTGAGGTCATATATTGTCACTGGAAGCGTAATTCAGAGGCAAGTTTGCTTCATTCTAAGTCCAGGGCTCTCTCTTTCTTTTTGCTATACACCCTTAATATCATCAAATCATATAACTGTTTAAGAGTCATCCTTGGCATTAGTCATTTCCTTCCTGTTCTCTCTGAGCTTGATTTGTACCACCTCATTACAAAATCCATACTTCTTACATCTTCATTTATTCTTTGCAAAAGCTCCAATAGTTTCTGTAAGACTGTCCAGAACGGCCTCCTCCAAACTATAGTCAAGTGTGGAGCCAAATCGAACCTGAAGTTTGGATGCGTTTCCTCTGTCACAGCATCTGGCTATGGTGTTTGACTCAGCTTAGTCTGGATGTTAATTTAGTAAACCCCCAAATTAGTGTGATTCAATTACTCCCACCAGCTGGTGGTTGCTTACTGTTTGTCCTCTTGTTTCTACAATATCTCCATTAGTGGGGCTCAGGTGCTTCCTGACACTGCCATGGGTTTTTGGAATATACATTCTTGCAGAAGTTCTTTGGAGGATAATTACTGGTGTGCAGATGATGGTCCTAGCCCTCAAAACCTTAGTAGATGCTTTGTATGAATTGCAATAATTTGCATCTGATAGCCTCTCTGGCTGATGAAATCAGTAAATTCATGCTTCTCAAAGTCTTGGTGGGAATTGCCAGATAGCACTAGCACAACTTTTGACAATTCAGGGTCATCAGAAAAGAGTTTCTTTATTAATATTAACCTATCAAAAAACTATTTACTAAACTCCAGACTTTTGATTATACTATTGAAAAAATAGGAAAAGGATGTTGCATTTCTCCTGCCCTCAGGGAACTCTCAGTCTGGATGTCAAGACAAGACTCACTTGCTTGGAATAATGAACAATATATGACTGTACAATTAGATACGAGAATTATCTGTACAAATACAATGATTGATAGAATCCTAAATCCTAAAACTCCCAAACTGGATCAAAACCAACCCATATCTAAAGCATGACTCTTGTCCAGTGGTTAAGCCTCTACTTCAACATGGGAATTCCCACCTATCAGCAACCCATTCCATTATTGCGCAGCTGTTAGAAATGATCAAATGAGATAATAAATGTAAAGAGCTTGGCACAGTGTCTGGCACACAGCAAGAAATATGTGAGGTATTATCATAATTAAATATTTTTATTATTTTGAGTCAAACATTATTGCCCAGAGACTTCCATCCATTGCTTCTGTTTCTGCCTATATGACAGGTTCTGCTGCAAAGAGACTACTCCCCTTTCTCCACGAGCCCTTCAGGTACTTATAGCCAGTGATCCCTGAAGTAGATCACTATGGGTAGAAAAGGGCTTAGGAGACTGTACAAAGAATGCTGATACTTAGTTCCTAGGGCAGGATTACCTCCATCCCAGGGAGAAAAGTGTTGCCTTTGGCAGTCCCTTTTCTTACATTTAACTCTTCAGAAACCACTATATAAGATTAAGAATAGCTCACATTTCTATAGCACTTTAAGATTTTCAGAGGAGTTTCTTCATGATATTCCTGAGAGGTAAGAAAACTGAGTTTCAGGGAAGTCACAAAAACCTCACAAGATCACACAGACTCACTCTCTAAATCAGAACTGACATTCAAAGCAAGTGTCTTGCTTCCAAATCCTTGGAATCTTTACTATAGGATATCTCTTCTCTATTGGTCATTTAGAATATAGTGATTGATACTATAAAACAAACCTTTTCATGTCCCATCTTCCTACTCAAGCTAATGAAATCCCATCCACTTTCTTTGAGCTTTTTTTGTCATTTTCTTTAAGAAACCTTCCTTGGAAGGCTATCAATGTGGAAATTTGTCCCATCTCTTCTCTTCTCTGATTTCTTATTCTACTTTCTTTCTCCCTTTGCACCTGTCATTTCGTAACCTTCCATTGTGGCCACTGAGTGAGGGTTACCAGATGGAAAGTCAGGAGCTAGATTCATCGTTGGCTCTGGGATTTCCTGGTTTGGGGACTTTGGGCAAGTTATTTCTCCATGTTCATCTCTGAAAAGGGCGTGACGACTGACAGGCTACTTACTCACAGGGTTGTTTTGAGCAAAGTGCTTTGTTAAGTGTAAAGCACTATGTAAATGGGAGATATTTTTAGTAGATTATGAATTCACTGGAGGCAGGGACTTGATTTTATTCCCTACATATCCCCAGTATCTAAAACAATGACTCACTTTTGGCAGATGCTAAATAAATATTTCTCGTTGATGATTATGTGATAAAAGAGGGGGTGGGTGGGGTTGAGGGCAGGCTTTAAGAACATTCAGAGGACATCTCTGGACCTTTAGAAGTGTGCCCTATCTGTCTGAGATGTATTTAGCTTCATGGTGGGGCTTTTTTTTTTGCTCTTGAAAGGATGGTACCTACAGAAGGGCTTTGGTGGGAAGATGTGGTTGAAACTTCCTTGCTTTAACTGGATATTTCTTGAATATTTGAGAGGGAACCTGGGATTGCCACCTAGAAAACATACCAGGTAATCTTGACATGAAAGTAATTCTGGGTTCCCCTGAACACATGAGTACCAGGATTCAAGGATTTGAAATTGGTAGATGAGAGGCCATTCTTTGGTCTGTCAGAGGTAGGTTGCTCATAGTGTCAGAGGGAATTGTGGCAGGTTATAAAGACTACAGAAATTACAGTTGGATGGATTAGGTTAAGAAGCTTTCAAACCATTCCATCTCTCTTTGGTAAAGCCTTTTTGTATTTATTTTCAAGTTCCATAGCATTATTGACATTTCTATAAATCCTTTTTTTCTCCATAAATAAATACCTTAGAAAAAGCACAATTCTACTAAAATCAACATTAAAGATATATACTATGCAGAGAACACTGTATTTAGTTCAGGAAGACCTAGAAAATTTAGATAAGACAGCAGTCTTGGTGGTACAAGGAGAAGATGTCCATGGATAATTCAATTAAACTCAATTTGACAAACACCTGTTACAATTCCTACTATGTGTCTCTGGTCCTGGAGGATCTGACACAAGCCCCACTCTCCAGAAAGTGAGAGGGGTAGTAAAGAAGAACAAGTAGATAAATAGATGTGATGTGACCTAATAAGAGTGCACAGAGATCCTAGATGACTGTTATGTGAAATGTGAAGGAGTATTAGAGAATTTCAAAGTTTGAAAGGATTTCTTGGGACATAAAATTTAAAATCTTTACTCTAGAGGTTATATTCTATTTATGTCTTGCCTTGTTTTATGCTAGTTTAGTCATTCCATTATGAATTTAAAACTGGAAATGACTTCGAGTCATCTGGTCCAATCTCTGCATTTTATTTTTTAAAGTTATTTGCCCAGGGTCATACAGCGTATATGTTAGAGGCAGGATTTGAATCCAGGTTCTCTGACTTCAGGACCTCTCTTTCTCCACTCCTACTAACCTGTATACTTGTTAGGGACAAGGACAATCCAACTTCTGTTCCCTCCCATCAAGCACAGTACAGGTCACAGGGCTGATGCTCAGGATAGTATTTCATTGCCTAAAGTTATGACCACCATTCTGTGTAGTTTAACAGGTACTCCTCCAAGTACCTGAAGGACTTATGAACCATTTCCCTCTGAGATCATTTTAAAAGAGTGAGTGGTTCCATGGGTGCCACTGAGAGTGTAGTTAGTCTTTGCTGCTATATTCCAGGTTCTCAGGGAGTTCTGGGGATTTAGGCTTGCTCTGGAGTGGTGTGTTATTGGAAAAATCAGAGACATAATAATGCCAGTGAGCTCTGTTGGCTCTGTTGATATTTCTATTGGATTTTCTTCTCTGGGATGTGTGGGTGAAAATTGAGGTGCTTGCACCTCAGTGGACAGAGTGGCACAGTGGACAGAGAACTGGGCCTGGAGTCAAAGACTGAGTTCAAATCTACTAACGGGCTGATTCTGGACAAATTTCTTAATTCCTGTCCGCCTCA
This sequence comes from Sminthopsis crassicaudata, assembly GCF_048593235.1. Lineage (NCBI taxonomy): Eukaryota > Metazoa > Chordata > Mammalia > Dasyuromorphia > Dasyuridae > Sminthopsis > Sminthopsis crassicaudata. Next base: position 186,211,193 of record NC_133622.1, on the reverse strand, counting down.
GTTTTTTCAACTGCAAATGGGAATAATAATAGCACTTATCTCGAAGGCTTGATTTTTATAATAACAGAGCCTGGCACATAGAAGCTGCTTAGTAAATGCTCATTTCCACCCTCCCTTTCCTTTTTTTGGATGTAACAAATTGAAAAGAGGAGGTTTTTGCTGGTTGCCAGGTATGTTAGCAGTAACTAATTTTGGAGAATTAGGATTGTTGGAGTATGACTGTCTTGGAGGCCAGCTGCCCAAGAAAGAAACATTATTTATTGGGCAAGGCTCAGATCCAGATAAGAAGAGGCTAAGCCCAAGGAGAGGACACCAGCCAAGAACAAACAAGGAAAGACCAGATGAGATTCACTGAGAAAATAAGCCCTGTTGAATTAAGTCAAAAATTTGCGTTTAATGGGACTGAACTATTGATGTCACTGAGCAACAATAATTATCTAATGCTAGTGACTATGAGAAAACGAATTTTTAGCCTTGGCCCCAAAGTCCAAATTCAATTTTGAAAACCTGGCCTGATGTTAGATGGAACAAGTGTCCCCTAACACTACTGAATTCAATATCTATATTAATTAATTGCTGTTGAATGAGCCACTAAAAGCAATGATTTAATTATTGAACCCTGGAAATTGATCCAAAAGGACATCACTAAGATAAATGATGGTTTGTTAATCTGTTCTTTTGTGAAAAAAGAAAGTTGTTTGTCCCAGAATTAATGATTGTGGGCAGACTAGGTGGGAATGAGAGATTTCATTTTGTTCACTACTTGCCATATTTCCGATGTATTTTGAATTTCCATTCCAAAACATGTTTAGTCAACAAAGGAACTATGTTGCGTATGATAATCTACAGGACCAAAGGAAATAACATGCTGTTTTGAAATCTGGCAGTTGGGTTGGAGCTCAGCAAACATATCTTTGGTGCCCTTTCTTTTCAAGGTTCCTTTTGAACAGTTCTGGTAGCCCTATATCCTCCCATTTTGTTATTCTGAGTCTTATTGCCTTTACCATCTTTTTTTGTTGTTCGTCCTTCTTTCTGGAAGAGGAGCAATGACATCAGGAGGAGGATGACTTGTAAGTGAATTGAATTTAAGTGATCCAAGGCTGGGCCAAGTCATTACTCTCCCTTTCTCCTCCAGTGTCATTGTAATCCAGTGGCTAGATATTAAGTCAGGGCTAGCTGGGAAGACTGGCTGCCATGAGTTCTGATATTCTATCTTTGTAGAGCTTTGGAATTTAAAATTAATGGAGAAATGAGAGAGTACTAATGGATGATAAATCTCAAGTGCATGGCCTGAGCCTCCCTACAATCTCTACATGGGGCAGATAAAGTCCCTATGTGGAAAGGCTATCTGTGAACAGAAGCAGAGTTGGAACGTGCTTATTATGGAAATCAATTTGTGAGACTGTAGCTTGCAAGGTTTTCTTGTTGCCCATCACATCCTTAAGCAATGAATAGCTCCGCAATATTGGCTTTGACAAGTCTGATGAGGCAGGGTCAGTGCTAATGTAGGCAGCTCTTATGTGGTGTTTGTTGGAGGACAATTAAGCTGGTTCTTCTGTCCCCAGTACCTTCCTCAATGATGCTTGAAATGACATTAGCAATTCATTCTTTGGGCTAAACATTTCTCTTTCCTTGCGACCTCTTTCAAAAATCTTTCTTTGGGAATCACATTCAAACAAACCCTATTGTCTCACTGAGTTAGGGTCCCACAAATTAACAGGCAATATCTTGTGAAGTCTGAAATAGAAGTGCTCCAGGGAATAGAGAGAGATTCAGATGGGATTATAGGAGACACAACTGTTGCAAAGGCTCAAAATTTTCAGGGGTTCTCAAACTACAGCCCACGGGCCAGATGCGACGGGCTGAGGACGTTTATGGGGCCAGCCGAATTATGGCAAATGGGCTGAGGGGCAGAAACTGAGTGTGACTTGCTTTTACTACAGTCTGGCCCTCCAACAATCTGAGGGACAGTGAACTGGTCCCCTATTTAAAAAGTTTGAGGACCACTGCATCATCACCCAATCCCTTTGGGTTTTCTATTCCTAGTACCTTGAGCAACCTATGATATTCTTGGGCATGGAACTTCCTGAGGGATAAATAAACACAAAGCTCTCTGGAAATCAATTTATCCATTATGAACAGATCTCTCACTTGTTTTACTCTTTCCTTGTTTCCACAAAAAATAGCTCTGCAATAATTATTTTAAGATGTGAATCTATAACAGAATGAGTTAAAAAAAAGATAAGCTCTCTTTGTGGTCTGTAAAGCAATCTCAAGAGTGGAAGAGGCTAATTTTTCATTTGGACTATGGGCAGCAATTATTGCTTTCCTCCCTCCAAGCCTTAGATATTCTGCCATCCTCAATGTAGAAACATCATCCAAGTTCACCAACTGCTTTTGCCATGACATAAAGATTTTGGCATAGCTTGAAGCCTTAGAATGCTGACTGAGGGGGAAAAGACACAAAACAGGGAGGAGATTGGGAAAAATCCTAAATTTTAAATGGGGCTGACTTCAAAAATTTGCCAAGCATTTCACTGTCCTTACTGTAATAGGTATACTTTATAAAGGGCAATGTGGATATGGTGGGTCAGGTATTCTACACTCCAGATGCAAGTGCTTTAAAGAGCAAACTGTGTGATGTTGAGTAAAAATCATCTCTCTGGGCTTCAGTTTCCTTAAAAATGCTTCCAGCTTATGTTCTAAGATGGCTTACTTCCAGATGTAGCATTTTGGGTTTAATTAACATTAAGTGCCCAGGAGGCAGCAAGGTGGCTGGGCCTGCAGTCAAGAAGACTTGAATTCAAATCCACCTTTACTTGCTTATTATGTGAACTTGTGCAAGTCACTTAACCTCTATTTGCCTTAATCTACTGGAGAAGGAAATGGAAAACCAGCATGTCAGCCAAGAAAATTCCATGGACAGTATGATCTGTGGGATATCATAAAGATTGGACTCAACAGAATGACTGAGCCACAACAGTTATGTACACAAAGCCTCGTAATTGGTTTTACAGATCTGTTGAGGTTCTGAAAACTTTGGTCTGATCAAGAGACCAAAGCAGAGCATCTCCAAATGTGGCCATTGTTAAGGCAGAACATCATTATTACCCGTCCCTTTGGTGCCTTCTGTACCCAAGACCTCAAGTAGCTTATGGTGCATCACAAATTCAAGATTCCCAAAAGACGTACGAACATAACACAGGGAACCACAGAAGGGTGGGGAACCAGCTAAGTTAACCAGATTCTCACCCTTTCAGTGGCCTTTTATGAAGATGTTTCCCTGTCTCCTTTCAACATCCTTGTCATTTCTACCTATATAACATCTGCACTCACAGCCAGCGCCCTGATGCTCTGAGTTAGGATTGGAGATGACCCATGACAAATCTCAATCTCCTTCAAACAATCCTCCTCATTACTTCTAAAGTGATTTATTTCCCATCATTCTGAACTATTTACTAAGCCTCACCGCCTCCCTCTTACCTTTAGGACCAAATAAATCTTGTTTGGCATTCTGCCTCCTCCAGACCCCGTCAGGGTCTCTATTCTCTTCCAGACTCTAAGCCCCAGCCATTTTAGCCTATCTGCACATGACCCTCTCTCTTTTACTTCTCTGATTTTTTCCACATCTCATCCATGCCTGGTATGTTTTCCCTCCTTGTCTTTGCCTCTTAGAATCCCTGGCTTCCTTCAAAATGCATTTCTGCAGGAGGCCCTTTTTTGTTGTTCGTCCCAACAGCTAGAGCCTTCCCTCTCTATGGCTTTTATATTGTAAGCTCCTTGAGGGCAGGTAATGTTTTTCTTTTATATCTGTAAGCCCTTAGTAAGTGCTTCTTGATTTACTGGATAACTGTATTAAAATGTTCCAGGAGTTTGTTAAATCTAGAAAATTTCCAAAAGACTCCATCTTTCATTTTCTACCTATCTAAGTCCTTATATCTATATCTATTTTATATCTATCTAAGTCCCTATCTATAGTTCCTTAACAGATGTCTGGCTGTGACTGGATAGTCAGCTTCCTGGGAACAGTGATGATATGTGGCTTCACTGCTGACAACCAAAGATAGGAACCTGGTGAGTGACAGTGAAGTGGCAAGGTCATCTTGTATCCTTTCTGTATGAGTGAATATAGCCACTGATGCTTCATATGCTTATAATACTCTATAATTAGATCAACTAAGGTGAGGTTAACATTGTCTCTGGTTCTTTGAAATATCACACTAGATTAACATATTTGGTATCATCAAGGGGAACAGGGGAAAGGTTGAGCTGCTTTATTAAATGTGGATGTCTCAGGGCAAAAAGAGAGAAATGGAACATATTATGGTGACCTGGAACCAAGCTTGGAAGAATCCAAGCAGATTGTACAGCAGACTTTTGTAACTGGGTAAGATATGAAGCATCCCATCCGGAAAAAGGAATCAGCAGATAAAGTGGAAATGATTCCAGCTAAAAATGTAAACATCTTCAGTATAGATAGGTAAAGGTTTTTTCACATCTAGGATTAAGAACAGGAATAAGAAATGACTAAATCTAAGAAAGTTAGTGAACGAAATAATAAAATGGATATAATCATATTTACCTCATATGGTTGTTGTGAAGATCAATTGAGTTTATTTATAATATAAATCACTCTGCAAACCTTAAAATCTTATATAAATTCTATTATTATTATTATGGCCTTTATATGATAGGATACTATTCTCTCTGGGTTCTTGTGACACTACATATCTTATCTCTTCTCATGTTTTAATATTTCAAGGTTGAATATGTTTTTATCTATTTGTAGGTTTATTGTGATGTGTGAATGTATTAGTTTGTGCAGATCTTTTAAATATGTATCCACCGATATTGATGTCATTTTGAATATATTACCTCTTTTCCTCCTCAGTGAGGTACAAAGTATAAAGAACTTTTTAGAAATAATTTATCAGACTCTGGGCATGGGCTTAGGGAAAAGTATTAGTGAGAATTCCTAAATCAACCTGATTAGAACTAGAAGTTCAGAAGAACTAAAAGTTCTTTTGAATCTAGCATTAAATATTTATGAAACATCATATTAAAAAGTACTAGCTTAGTATACTTTTTCTCTTCATGGTTTTCAGGGAAAATAACTTTAGTATGAAATGGATTGTGAATAGATATTTTTGTAAGTGTATATACATCCATGTAGACCAACATACACAGAATTTGAATAATTGTTCTCTACATGGGGAACTAAATGTTTCAATTCTGCTTTCTAACTTTTTTTATATTTGTCTGTATTATGATTCTATTAATTTGAGTTATTTTGCCAATTCCTTTAAACTTGGTGGATTTATTTAGTATAATGTTGAAAGAATGCCATGGGGAAGATCTTCCCCCATGTGAGAAACAAATAAAAGCAGTACACCAGAGTAGGAAACTCTAATGATAGTGATCTTTGAGTTTCCACGAGGTGTTATTTGATAGAAAGGGAAATTGTATCATAATAAGGGAAGGTGACTTTATCTACCCAGGACTTGCTAGGAGATGAAAGAAACAAGGGAGGGCAAAAAGAAACAGATTTAAGATTCCTCGCTTCTGCTTTAAAAATCACTATGTGATAATGACTTTCATGAGTTGTTTTACTTGTTGGATTGTATAGTAGCAATCTTTCCAAAATAAAAACTGGGGGAATTAATCATAGGCAGTGGGTTTAAATTATAACAATAATTATTGTTTTTTTCTAAACAGAAGGGGAAGTTAATATATCTATTATGTAAAAAGTGTGATGTGGAGTCCATGAGACCTAAACTAAGGAAATGCTATGATGTAACGAGGGCCCAGTTGGACTTAAGTTTGCATGAAATAATACCATTGATCCAATTTAATAAACTTTTTTGAGTACCCATTATACAAAATACACTGTGTTGAGCCCTGGGAACAAAAGCAGCTGTAGTATAGTGGGAAAGGAACTGGATCCTAAAACAGAAACTACTGGGTATCAATCCTTGCCTTTACTCCTTATTAGCAGTGTGAAAGGGAAGGACATCACCACCATGGATCTTATTTTATAGGATGACCATGAAAACTGAGAAGAAGTAAAGTATTTTGAATACCTTTCAGCATCACATTGCTATCAGCTTTTTATTTCCCTTCTTCTCTCATTATTTGGTGCTAATGTGTTATAAGTTATGTGTCTAGGTCCAAAAAATCTTCCAGCTTCCTACCTTGGTGACAGCAAGTGGCCAAGTGACAAGAGCAGAGTGGTGGTGAAAGGAATGCTGTTGACTGAGAATGAAGCCCCACACTATCAACCTATACTCATGGTTCATTAAATTCTAACTTAGGTTTCTGATATTGAAAGTAATAAGTGAACTTATCTTTAAATCTGAAAAAAACTTTAGAAACTCAAAATATGTGTGTGTGTGTGTGTAAATTTAATAATGTAAAAAATTATTATATACTGACTGAGCACACTTTGGACCCTTCAAAAGAGAACTCCTTGAATACGACTCCACATTTGAGGTACTTAATGGTTGAGAACATATTCAAAAACCATAGCTCGAAATTATTCAGTGATATGCTTTTTAAAAAATCTAGATTAACTAGTTCAAAGCAAAAGATGTTCCCCCCCCCAAAAAAAATAACAAAAATAAGTGAAAAGAAAGTTTCCTCATATACCCTGGGGATGTGTTCTCCTAAAGATTACCATGCTACCAGTTGGGAGCACATACCCAAGAACGCAGGTGATGAGGGAACACACTTCTTTGACACATAAATAGGGGACCTTTGTGGCCAGGGCACATGTATAGGCCAGACCAACTCATCCCTCTAATGCTGTTGAGCCACCCCTGTCCTCTGGTGATGTAATTATTTGAACTTTAGGATTTAGGGTACTCTTGTGCTGGTTATTTTTTCTTTTTTTCCTGTTGGGTATCTTTTCTTTCTTCTAAGCATTAATATTTCACTGTTCACTGCTTCCCCCTGCTGGTTTCAGCAGCTATATGACTTTTTTGGGTCCTTTTCTGAACCCTAATATAAAGTAGCTGCTAGGTAGTCTCTTTAATTTCAATGTGGCTATATGTAGCTCTTTTGTGATGCAAACCCCAGCCAGTTAGCTAGAGAAACACTATACATTTTGATTTTGTTTTTTTGAATTGCTTAATCTCTTGCTGAGCACAGATTCTCTCTTCAACTTGCTATGTGACTTGGGACTTAGGCCTATATAAGAAAGTTGAAATTGAAAAATATGTTTTATTTCTACATATAATTCTGAGAAGTTTTTCAAAACAGGTTACAAATTCTGTTTTAGATTGAGCAGAATATACTTTGGGTACAAATAACAGCCTGATATTTAAAATTTAAATCAATAGAATTGTACTCTCCAGATCCTAAAGAACCCTCAGAACTCATTCAGTTCACCCTTTCACTGAAGGAATCTCGCCTGAGGCACTTTTTGGGTCAACATGTACTAGTAACCATAACTCACATCTGTCCATTGATGTGCTTATTTTGAAACATATATTCAAAGAAAAGTTATTGAATCAAATAGTATGGAGCAGAATAAGAGCCAAGAAAATGCTTCCATGTACACTGGGGTACATCCCCCATAGGGAGCAGGTTAATGAGGGGAACATAGGTAAGCAAGCAATTATGGTAAATCATACCCTGAGATGCTGCTGAGCCACCATTGTCTTCTGGTCATGTCATCAAGTGTATTGCTGGGTTTTCTCTTCCCTGGTCTCTCTCCAGTGCTGTTTCTTCTTGGGATCTCCTCTCTGCCAGGAAGTTCCATTGTCTTGTTCTATGCTGCCATCAACTAGTCTTCAGCTGCTAAGTGACCTCTGGGTCTTCTGTTTTTTTTTGGTTGTCATGCAGCTGCTTGATCAGAACTAGAGCTGTGATGCACTATGTGTAGCTCATTTGTGGTGCAAACTGCAGCCAGCGAGCTAGAAAACTCTAAGGTGTTTTACACTCTGTCTTTTGAACTGTTTTTTCTCTTGCTGGGCTCAGGTTCTTTCCCCTCAGCATACTGGCTTGGACATTAGACCTAACAAAACAAGGTTGCAACTGAATTCATAATAATCTTTACATCTAATTCTGATCATGAGTTCCCAGAATCAATTCTGATAATGAAAAATTGATAAGTGACAAGTAGCCATAAAATAGCTGACACAGGAGCTCCATGTTCTATTTCAGATTTTGAACACGATATTCATTGGGTGCATATGGTTGTCTATTCTGAGAATTCTAGAATCTAGTGATAAAACAGCCCTCAAGAAATTTTTGTCCAGCCTATGTCATTGGTAATATGGTGGAATGATGCAGTCAGGTTAGTTTTTCTTTCTTGGGTAGATGGGATACAAGGGATAGCATGGAGGAAAAACATGTAGAGTCATTTTGATATCCATGATTTCAATCCTCTGATTCTAAAGTAATTATACCAACCTATGCGTTTAACCTCATCTATAATCATTTTTATGATTGGTATTTCAAAGATAGGATTAGAAATTTAAAAAAACAAAAAAACTTCTCATCATTCCCGTGACAATTTCTATAGTATAATTGTCTCAGTTTCTTCCAATTATCCTAGGGACTTCACTTAGGAAAACATTTTTCCCCAACATCTCTAACACCCCAGGTGCCATGCAAATCACTTTTGAGATTAAGATTAAAAAAGGACTAGAAAGGACTAGTTGTAATGGCCTCTTCTACTCTAATTCCTTTTAGTCTATATTCCCATCAGCAACAGGATTGCTGGTTTTCTACACACAGATGTGTGTAGGGAAGGATTCTACTCATGTGGGCGGGGAAGGATTCTACTCATATGTTCTTGTAAAATGGGTGCTTTTGAGCCTGGACTGAAAGCTTTCTTGGACAATCTTTCATTGAAGAAATCCCTGCATAGTCATTGCAGACTCCATCTTAAGTGTGTCTGAAGATACAGTCAGCTTCAAGGCCAGGAACTACTAGCACACAAGGCAGTGATTGTTGGCTGAATGATTTCAAAGGCTACTATGGGACAAAGTTTTTAGAATTTTCTTGGTAGCTGTGACAATGGCTAATTAATCCTTTTAAACACTGTGGTTTAGCCATTTGTTGACACATTGAAGGGCAACTTGCTCTTATGGAATACCCTTATTTATGTCACACTGGTAGGTCATCTGCCTGAACTCAGGCTCTGGACAATCTAGACAAACTGAACAATCTGGGAGAGTGCTGCATGGAAGAGAGGGGAAATGCTGAGGTGAAATTCCTTCACTGCTCAAATGGAATATTTAGATATTATAAATATTACAGCAATAGTGCATGTGGGCATTTCTGCACCCCACTTAACAGAAACATTAGACATTATACAAAATCAAGAACATTATAAGGTTATTATCAATGCAGTAATTCATGGTAGATATTGTATGCATAAGTGTAACATTTAATTACTACAGACATTTATATCTATCATATACCTAGGAAATCATCATGATACCTAGGAAATACAGGTGTCTGCAAGAAACACTTGAATAATGTATTCTCTTTTCTACAACAGACTACAATTGGGCATGTAATGATACACAATATTAGCACAATTACAACTTTATCCAGATATGAGACTCTTAAACAGCCATCTATAAGGCCCTGAAAAAGTGTAAGATAATTGGCCCATATTTTTATTTTTTACAGCATAATGACTACCCAGATTATCAGGTTAATTCCATTTTTAATTTTCTTTATGCAACTAGATCTTAAAGTGGAGTTTACATTCTAAATATATCTCAGACTATTGGATTTGAAAAGATAGCTCATAAAGAGGGGACAGACATATATTTGAGTTAATGTCAAGAATCTGGGTGGTGCCTAAAGCTGATGGATTTATATATTTGTCCCCGGTCAAATTTAAAACAAAGTTGTGAAAGTCATTATAATTCATCATAACTTGTTTTCCCAAAAGTACATATATAGTGACATTACTAGTCAAACCTCTATTATTGAATCCCATATTGTGAAGTGGTTTTCAACCCTTTTCTTTTGCCATGAAGTTTCTACCCTATAAAATCAGCACACAACTCCTGGAGCAAGCAAATAAAAAAAGGAAGGTTCTGTGACTAAATAAACACTTTAATAAGGTGTGGTAATGGCTAGGCCAGGGAACCACAGAGGGTAAAGGTATAGTAATTTTTTGAGAATATTTTTGAAAAGTTTATGAATTTTTAATATTTGTGGAAAATGTAGTTATTTTTCCCTTATTCTTCTCATCTCCTGATTATCAGACCCATTTACTGACCAAGTTGAGGCTGAGCCATTTCTAGATTTTTGGCCCTGCAGGAACATAGAGGCAAGACAGAAGAGCTGTGCTTTCTGATCTCAGTGGAAGAGAAGAGAAGGAGGGCAGAGATAACAGAGCCAAATGTGCCTGCTCTTCTGGCTGCCAGATAAAAGGAAAGGGTTAGAACCAGGTCAGACTGCTGTTCTCCTAATTTATAAGATAGGGAGAGAGCAAAGTAAAAATACTGATAGCACTGATTGCTTAAACAAAAGAAAGTAAGTTTGAAAAAAAGACCCCAGGAGACATTGTATTGATCTACTTCTATTTTTCTGGTCAAATCAGGTTACATGTTAGGACCAAAGATTTAGAGCTGGAAGAGACCATTCACTTTCCTAAGATCTTTTTTTTAAATAGATAAGTAAATTGAGGTAAAGAGTAGCTGAGTGACTTGCTCAATTTCACATATTGTAGGTATCACCTATGAGCAAGGAATTGAACCCAAGTCCACTGATGCCAAATAATCTAGCACACTTTTGTCATTCTGCCTCCCTTAGCTAGGAATCATTTTTCAGCTCCTCTCTGAGAGTGAAGAAGCACTTTATCTTCGATATTTCAAGCTCTTCAAATCCAAAAGACCAATGGAAGTGGTGTCTCTTTTCCAAAGAAGTTTTGAATAGAGGGGGGCCTGACTCATCAATAAACAGAAAACCATGTCTATGTAACTCATTGAGGGCCACAATTTTGAATCAAAGACATCTTACTCAATGTAAAATGAAAAACTATCTCTTCAAATTGTGACTCACTAGGAGCCATATATATATAGCAAACTTTCTTTTCTGACAACATTTACACAAATTATATTCCACAATCTTTAAATGTTAATTTTAGCCTCCCCTTTTCCTCACCTGAGTTTCAGAATTTAAGGCATTGAAATGTGTTCTGAGTTTTGGGGTCAGACTCTATTTTAGATAGTCCTGAGATGAAGAATGCCTTCACAGGACTCTATTTTGCCTTCCTTTGGAGGTGCAGTCACGCTTTAAGATCAGGGATGACACAATCTAGGAACTGCTAGCTGAAAGACTTTTCCAGGCTACTATAGAGTTCTAAAAACTTGCATTTCACCCAACCAATTAGTATGGCTGTAAAGCACTTTGGGTTAAGAAACTAAAAAATGGGAACATGCCAATTATATAAAATGTCTAGTCCTCTAATATATTCATAGTTAAGTGAGACCACCAAGACCACCAATATTTGGGCACTCACTACTACTATATTATGGCAGATTTTCACAGTCACTTCCTCAGTTATTTTCTAGTAAGAAGAGAGTCCCAAGAAAGCTAAAATGCAATCATTCAAGAACATGGTCATCAGTTCTGATGAGAGACGGTCAAAAGAACATTTCTTCTTTCACTAGGCACCAGATTTTAATCAAAGATTGTCTGTGAGCTGACAATGTCTTCTATTCCACTGTAATTTCCTTCTTGAAAGGTTATGGAAGCTCCTTTAAGAGTAATTTATCTTTTTTATCTTTGGATCTCATTTTGTACATAGTTTCTCTCATGCTGCATTTATTTTAGCTGGCCACCATCTAGTCCTGTCTGTATTTGCTATGTTAATTATCTTTTTTTTTTTACTTCCCAATAAAATTATAGATACATAAGTAGTTATTTCCCCTCTGATGTATCAGTTCTTTAGGAATTAATTTATTGTATCATTAACTTATGTGCCTCCAACTCTTCCCCTCTAGCATGATTCTATCCCTTTGTACTTTCTGTGGTTTGCTTAAGAGAAATGAGCAACAGTAACCCTAAACCAAAGTTTCTGGACCCTTTAACTTTGTTTCATATTTGTGGAAAACTGGGTAGGAAAACTGTCTTGATTTCCCAAAGTGCCATGCTGCTAGGAACAATGGGCAAATAACTTTTCACACAGGGACAGACAGGCTACAAAGTCTGTTGCTGACTTGCCTAGTGTTGGAAAATTGTTACAAAATTAGGCTCAGTTCAATCAAAATTATACACTTCAAGCAGCATTGTAAGATGTGTATTTTCAGGTTTGGGCTGATAGTCTTTATTAGTTCGAGCTAAAGAATTCCTGCATAGGAATCCAGCCTGTCTAATCTAAAAATGCAGACAGTTTTGCATCAATCAAGATTCAAGGTTAGTAAGTGCTGACAATGATTTCCCTGAGCCACCATGAGACTAAGTTTTTAACATTTTCTTGCACACTGTGGCAATACCCTCTTAATCCTTCAAAACACTGTAGTTTAACTGTAGTTCTATCTACTCTCGAAAAATATACTTATTGAAAAATATATTCATATTTGCCTCAACTCAAGCTCTGGTCAATTAAGAAGAGGAGAAAGATGAATGGAGAGGAGAAATGCCTAGGTGAAATTCTTTCACTGGTCAAATTTAATATTTGTCTATTATAAGCTTCATAGCTACTGGATGTGTCATAAGTATTGAGTATAATGTAGGTTCAGATAGTCTACACCCATGTAGCTGTACTTCATTTATCAGAGGCATCAGATAAGTACATTACTGACACATTATTAACACCGGCGTACTTAATTCAGACCTCCTCTAATTAAGACAAAGCAGTTGTTGGTAGGGGTGATTAATGGTGGTAATTGGTTGGATGGAATTCCCCTAACAGATAAACTGAGCACTGGGGGATGCTGCAAGCATCTTGGGAATGAAATAAATGTGATAAATATTGGATAAACAAGTAATTTAGGTATGGATGCATCCATTCACACCCCATTGGGGATTCTGGGGAAGGAAAATGGTCAATATCCTTTGCTACTTCAGCACAAACTGACTAATAATTTCTTCTATTAAGGATGAATGTCTGTTCTCAAAACATTATACCAAAGCTAGTCAATACTTAAATTATGACTTTTACTGACCTTGTACCTATCATTGATAACTTGGCACAGAAATTTATTTTTTCTATGTGGTACACCCAGACATTGTGGCTACATAGTGAACTCTCCTTTCCTAATCAAGCACCGAGAATTGTCCACAACATAGATATTAGTTGGCTATATCACATCTCCTTTCATCCAGCAAAAAGAGCTAACAATAAGTTGAAAAATTAGGACTTTGTCTGAAGGTCTTTACCTCCCTTGTAGCCCAGGTTATCTGCTCAGTGGAGAAAATTAGCTGAATAGCTCGTCACTTATAACATCAGTGACCATGTAGTGTAAGAGAATGGATGCAGATCCAAGCAAGAAGAGTGCTGGAGAGGGTTGAAATGATTTAGTCAGGATCTTTGCTTGCTTTTGAAAATAAAACAGCTACCAGAAACTGTCACACTCCTTTGAGGTTCCCCCTTATTTGGGGATGGAGTAGGAGAACTCTAAGACCCTGAGAGACTCACAAATGAGGGAGCCAAGCTTACCAACCAACCTGAGGTAAATCTTCAGTCTGGGAGCAGTTATTCAATACAAACTGATAAGTTTTAGAATGATTCTTTAAGATTTAATACCTCAGATAAGAGGCAGGAATATTCTCCCAACTGAGGTCCTTACTTGGTTAGAGGAGGAGAGCATCTGGGTTCAGAAATACACAAGTGATTAATTGGCCATTTGCATAGTACTCCTACAAAGTTTTGTGATCTCATTTATCAGGGATTCTGTGCTTTGTAGTATGGAAATAACCATTGAATAAAAGTTTTAATTTAACATGTGACCAGAAGGGTTATACTCACAATTAAAAATGCTCTTTTGTGGAAGTCCACATGGAAGAAAATTCATATTATAGGTAGTGCAAAATTCAGGATCCCTGAACAGTTGATACTCTCATGATTATCTTAGATTGACCGAAATGGTTCCAGACAGCAGAATTCAAAGGGAAGGTTATTGTAGGCAATCAAACATTTTGGGGACTTCTGGGACTGGTTTGTGAATGTTCTAAGCTTAATGGAAACACTTCTCCTGTATGTGCAAAAGCATAGCACTTATCTCACAAAAAGATCTATAGACACTCAGTTCTAGAGGAAATAAAGGGAGGGGAAGTCTTGAGATTATTAAACTTCTAATAGATTTTGTTAAGAATCTGGCAAAACATTGTCCCAAAGAGGAATAGGACTCATAGTGCCAAATCTCTAATGTCCCCTTTCTGGAGTTTGCCTTTGACCAGTGAAAAGTGATATATCATTCCTAAATCCCTTACCAATACCTTGAGGAAGTTTGATAATGGCAATTATTTGAAGGTGACCCTGACAAATAAGACTTTGGGATCTTAACTCTAGAGTCTTCAGGAAGGGTGAAAGTCCAACTCATCCTCACACTGGAAACAGGACTGGGGGCAAACAACTATATCTGGTAATTGTGTAGATGAATGAAAAAATATATTGACATGAGGAGAGCTTTGTCCCAATAGCCAAGATGGGCTTATTCACAAAATGATACTTATTCACAGTGAACAATAACTAGAAATAAAGTGATGATTCTTTGTTCAGAGAGAGGCAAAGAATAACACTATTAACATCTCCTGTCCAAGAAGATAGTTATACAATTTGTCACTGGACCTATCTATTGGTGAAGTTGATATCTCCTGCTCCTGGCTGGGGATGAAGAGGTTCCCATCTATGTTGTCAACTCTGAATACAGAAAAAAGACTGAGTGATGTCATTAATATGACTTTTCTTGATGGGGGTGTTCTACTCAATATATGTCTTCTCTGAAGACACCTCCACTTGTCTATCAATAATATAGAGTAGCTCCTCTAGACAGAAGCAGAAACTAAAGGATCCTGAACAATGAGACTGGACTAGTAACAATTGAGTTTTTGGTCTATATAGAAATTTAATTTCCTTCTCTCCATTCTAGGATGATAATAATAATAATAATAATAATAGCTAGCGTTTATACAGTGCTTTAAGGTTTACAAATCATTTTTCATTGATCCTTACTACAGCTGAGATAAATGATATAATCTTATTTTACATATATGAAAACTGAAGCCAAGAAAGATCAAATGATTTGCCCAGGATCATACAACTTGGTCAATGTCTGAGGCAGGATTCAAACTCATGTCATCCTGATTCCAAGTCAGACAATCTATTCACTATACTACCTAAATGATAATGCAACAAATACTCTCCTTGGACTTTCAGTGTATTTTTTATGCCATGTTTTGGATTTTTTGGCAATTAATATGGTAATACACTTTCATCCTTATTTTGAGAAGGATAGATGAATCATGTAAGAAACTATGCAATATAGGATTCTCAGTTACCTGCACCTATTTATCAATAAAAAGTAGAATGATACAGAATGGTTAGACTGAGGCATAGAATGCACATAGTGACTGATGGGCGACTAATGAATATGCACAAGCACCCTGACTTGTGTTTAGGCTTATATGGCCTACTTTTTATTGGTACTTACAGAGGTACCATGGATTTGTTTACTGCAGATGAATACACTTGGAAATCCTTGGCTCCTTTTCTTCTACCTTTGCATAAGACCATGTCATATAGATTATCCAAGTGATTGATCGACATCTAGTCAGATTCAACTTCATTGGAACAGTTATAACACATAATTTAATTTCCCAGGATCAGAGAAAAGACTGACTTAGTATCACTGAGGCAGAACACATGTGCCTTTTTGTAACCTTCCTATATGAATGAGAACATTAACTGAATAATTTGTGAGGTTACAATAAATCATATAGTTACATCAATTAAGAAGAGTATGGATGAATTATTCTTCCCTAAAATCTTGAATCCATGCATAGTAATACATTTTTGTTATATGGAAGAAGGGAAAAGCAATCTTTGCAACTCTTTTATTGGGGACTATATGTATATATTTGTATATGTATATATATATATATATTTGGTTTTGCTAAAAAAGAGTTTACACTTTCTCAGTGCTTTTCCAAGTGGGGCTGTGTTTTTATATCAATGGCATAGAAGAAGCAAAGAGTTTACTTTGCCTAGTAACATATGGTATAGACTTTTCCCTAAATATCTAAAGAGAGCAAGAGCCACAAGGTCTGCAGTCCAGAGTTTTGAGTTGCTTTATGGATATAGGTTCCTTTACTCATGTACTCATGTACACATTGCTAGGTTTCTTATGACCCTTCACACACATATACACACATAGATTGTGAGCATTGGTGGGAGAGTATGATGCAAGCTTATAGTTGGATTATGACACTTAATGAATCCTATATGTTATGATTATTCTTGTTTTTGCTCTCTCATTTAGTAACGTTTAAGAGATAACTGTGTCATTTTAATTGACATTGTGTAAATATATAACACACCAGTGGAGGCTCAGGAGCTATAGTGATAACTATATATCCATTTTACTAAGTATTCACTAAGACTGGAAGTCTTGTGTAGAAAATAAAATTTAGCCAGTTCTGTATGGCATAGAGCTTCAGAGTCAAAATGAACTTTTGAGATTATCTAATTCAAACTGTGGAAAAGGAAATAGGCCCAGATTGCTTAAATTAGCAAATCTTGGACTAGGAATTAGGTTCTATGAATTTCAATCTAGTGTCCTTTTTAAAAAAAGGATACATTATTTTGATGCAACAGATACTTCATCTCAAATATCCCCAAAATAAAATATACTAAGTTACTGCTAACATGCTATTTTTCACTTTTATAATTTATTGTTAAGAGAAAAGAAGGAATTTTTTAACTTTTATATGATGCAACCATATAAATTTTTTGTTTTCCCCTTAGTTTTCCTCTCACCTGAGGTCTCACTTGCCTCATTCATACTTTCTGAACCAGTATTTTCATATTCTGTATCACACTGACCATCATACTGGTTGTATGAAGGATACAGGATCACATTTTATTAACTGTATTTTACTACTTAAGTCCCCAAATCAAGTAACTTGCCCAATGTCACATAGTAGTCAAATGACATCCATTTTAAACTCAACTCTCCATACATAACCCCTCTAGATTCATTCCAAGTCAATTTGGTTTGAAATTAGTCACCTCTCAGTGAGATTCCTTTTTAATTAACCCCTTATTGCAAAATCTTTTACTCATTCATTCATTCATTTATTCAACAAACATTTGTAAAGCACTGGAACACTACTATGAACTGAGGAAAATATAAAATCAAACTCTCTGCCCTCATGGAGTTTATAGTCCAATAGGGCACAAGATAAAAAGCTTCAAAACTATCATTATTTGGCACAATGCAATAGAAAACCGAAAAACAATGAAATGCTAGGTGAGGTCCTTGGGTGAAGCTCCACTCCCTCCCCATAAAGATCTATTACTTTTAGCATTACTGTACCATCTGACTTTTGTGAAGGCTTTAAAGTCTCCCAAATGGTCTGTGCTAGCAGGATGCCAAAGGTGGGTCACTTCAAAAGCTCCAATAGATTTTCCTTTCTGCTATAAGCTGGTAGTCTTCATCCAAGTAACTTGCTGGCAAAGATATTTCTCTCTCCTCCAAATTTACTTCTCAACCCCATAATTGCTTTACCCCCTTCCCTCCAACCCTGGCCCTTTCCCTCAGATTCTTTCCTGGTCTCTTTTCCTCTTTGAGGAATCTCACAGTATTTAGAAAAAAAGACTGAATAGACCTTCCAGGCCCATATCTGACCTTTGAGGGCAAAGTCAAACTTTTGTTTTCTTGTGCTCAGTCTTCTTAAAATTCTTTGAAAAAAGACATTTCCAGAATTGGCTATGCAGATGAATGTATGTAACATCTAATGAAAGTCTGAGCAGGTTTCTTATCTCAGATACCTGGACTCTCTATATAAGGATGTGGTTAGATGGAAGGATGGCTCCCTCAGTTTGTGCCTTAATTATTCTTGTAGGAAACCAATCACATCTTCTAGTGTAAAACCCTTTTTCCTGAATTTAGAGCCTCTTGCTATTTATCTCCCCACCTTTCCTATGATAAATCTACCTCTTTTCTCCCCACCTCTCCCCACCTGAGGTGAGAGTTTGTCTGGGAAACAAATTGCTGATACTTCCAATCAAGAATGGGACCCTTGCCAAAGCTACTGGAAGCTTAAGCCAGAAAAAAATTGACTCTACTAGTATTTAATGGTAAGGGAGCAAGATCTATTAATTTAAGTCTCTGTGTGGTATTTGACATTTTCCTCCTTATTCTCCTTTGAGCTAGGAAGAGCTGGATATTTGGAGCTGGAAGGAAAGCTTTTTAGTTTGTTTCCTGGTTGGAGGGGGAAAAATCCTATCAAAGCAAAACTAAAAGGAAGTGAAAGACAATGGAAACTTAGCTGCTTTCTGGAAGCTAATATAAAGAGGACTTTGTATTAAAAATGGCCTTTATACCTAGTAAATCAAAAGCCTGTTTGAGGATATAGCTTTCTACCAATAAGGCTGCTGATAGGGAAGAGGACCAGCAGACAGGAGGGAATGACCTGGTATAAAGACCTAAAAGTAAAATGACCTACTTGAGGAGAGTCTAAACAACAAGTTCTACTAAAATGTGTTAATTTTTGGAATAGTTTTTAGAGCTAACTAGAGGTATATGAGAAAGACCCTAATAAGTCTCTATAAAACTTGTTCCTCTTCTTTGGAGCACAATTTTTAGAATTAAGTGCAATGTAAATTTCACTTTAACTTGAAAAGAGATACTATGATTTTCCTGAGGGATTTATACATAAACAGGGAAAACAACTGTTTGGTTTTCCAATGTTTTTAAAATATGCTTTAGAACAAGACAGAAGGTAGGGCCAAAAGACTTTAAGGTACCCCAAGCAGAGGAAATCAGGCATCTTCTTGTGCAGGAAGAAACCATATTCCTATTAGAAAAGTGATTTGAGAAAATAAAGTTCTTCATACTCTGTTAATTTTTACAATTGAACTTGAGCTGCTAAATTGTGTGTAATATATACAGACAATATCATGTGTGTCCCTGTTGTAGTATTGTCAGATATTAATACTGTTATATGTTTCCCTTCTCTTGTTTGAAGGGGTCAGAACAAATCTTGCTGCCAAGTATTGGAAATGTTAATATGAATCTGACTACATGGTACCTAGGAAGAGTTCTAAATTGCCAGAAGGCTCTTTAATGAATCAATGACTGATTTACTGGAGTTCCTACGAATCAGTAACTCTTAAGTAACATATCTGAATACTGAATTAGACCAGGTGAAATTATATGGTAAGTATGAAAATTTTGGAAAATTGTTCCATAAAAGTATTAGTGGGACCTATCTTGAAAACCCTTTCTGTTGTATTCCTTAGGTACAACCTGTTGGACCACAGGTCTGTCTATTATATGCCCATGGAATATATAGATTTCCAATTCTGGATCCAACTTTTATCTGGGATCATATAACTGAGGAAAAATAGACAGCATCTAGCCTGATGAATGTAACAAGAGGCTTTCAGTGATGAAAATATAAAAGGCCCATCAGCAAGGGATGTAATTCATCAAGGATGAACTCCCATGGCATGTAAAACATGGAGACATTTTTTGAGGGGAGGCAATTTATAAGTTAAATCAGAGGCCCTTTTGAAAACCTCTCTCCACTAGTGAAATTCATGATGGAATGATGAAGGGGAAGGTATGAAAGAATAATCAGTTCCTCTAAAGGATAGTTGATTTGTTAATCCTTCAGATTTTTCTCTCTCTTCCTTGAACCCCAATGACCATATGAAGAAAATATTATAGCCTTGGACCTACTCTCCTAAGCTTGAAAAGTAGGTGCTTGCCTTAGTTATGTGATTTATTTCTTGCCCTATGTTATTATTGAACGATTATTTAACCTTGCCTGTTGTCAAGGAAGGATTGCTTATTCAGTACTGTATTAACTGTAGGATAGTACATCTTATTATGGGTACAGTGTATTAGTCTGAAAATAAAACTCCTTTTATGAGAAATAAGTGGTGTAAGACTTTCATGTAATAAGATGTCTGTTCTTGAACCATATGCCCTTTCCTCCAGACCCTGCCCTTTTTTGGTCTTCCATATTTGAAAATTTCTCTCTCTTCCTTCCCCCTCTTGCATGCATTATTGTTAACTGTCACTTTCCTACCTATGACAGAAACAGCAAACTTATTTGAAGACTTTAGTGAGAGTCAAGTTCTCCCTTTAAAACACCTATCCTGGCATATGTAGCTATTGTCCTATGACTTGGGCTACTGTTGGCTGCCCTACTTGGTTCCCTAGTATCTGGAATGGTCCTAATATATTTCTGGATGGGTGGGAGATAGCATAAAGAGCTATCAGGAGACTAGCCATTTCTTACACTGATGAGGAGTGCTCTAAGAGCTAAGTAGGGATCACTCAGGCTCACCTGCTGATTCTCCAAAGGACCAGTATCATTGTCCTTGCTTCTTCTTTTTGTCATGTCCCAAATAAGTCTGACAAGCATTCTGGTCTTATCTTTCCCTTGTTGACCCTTATTTCTTCTTTGTGTTTCTACTCCTTGATAACCCCAAGTCGCAAACGTCCTCTAGGTTAGGTAAAAGGTGCTTTGTCTATTGGTTTTGGCCTCACTGACTGGCCTAACTTGCAAATGCCTCAAGTCTCCCAAACAAACTTTGATCCTATCTGCTGAAAATGTCAGAAAGATAGGCTGGTACTGCTTTCTGAAACTAAAATCTCCTTACATATTCCCAACCAAATGTATAGTTTGACCATTAGTGTCTGTAGAGTAGCTTGTATGGACACTGTCGTTGTTGGGCCAAGATATTTATGGCTATAACTTCTCCCCCAGGTTCTGTACCCTATTCCTGCCTCAATCCAAGGTAACTGGGGAAGGTTTAACCACTTCCTTAGCATGGTTGGAGTAACTAACATTGTTGGCTCCCTGGATCCTAGTACTTTATTACAGAGACAAGAACTAGAAAAAGTTCAGCTAACATAATTCAAATAAGAAATAGGAGACCAAATCTGATGATATGGTTCTCATCATTGTTTGCTTCTGTCTGTATTATTATTTTGTGAGGGTACTAGAGCAGTCAAACCTGACTTCTGATTGAGAATGACACCAATGATCGTTTCACACTTGCCACACTACTCTTGTTCTGTTTTTTATTTTTTTCTATTCTTTCTTGGCACTTATTCAACCTTCTCCCTTGAAATAATGCCCAGCTTCTCACAGCTACTGATTGCATTGTAGAGAGTTGTGGAAGGAATTTTTCCATATGTTAATACTCATAGGTAGATCTCAGGAATTCCCAGCTCTGTCGTATCCCAACCCCTTAAAATGTGATAAAGATATACTCAGAGGAGTATTGAAACCATATTGGGGAAGTCTTTGGTTACTTAGAAAACTTGAATTTTTCTTGATAATAACATAGGTCCCTGTCCTCAAAGAGCTTATATGGGAAAATTAAGTAGAATACTAGATAAGATGTAATAAGGGGGAAAGAAGAAATATAGAAAAGACTAGGGAAATTAAGGAGACAAATAGGGACAAGTAAAGCCTTCATGGAGGAAATGGTACCTCTTCTGAATCTTGAAAAAATAGGATTTTAAAAGGCCTACAGAGTAAGAAGAAAGTAATTTCAGCCATAGAGAAATAATTTGAATGAATACCTGAAAGTAGAAAATAGCATTGTGGAGGAGAGAAATTATAGATATTCCATCATCTTGAGTTGGACTCAGGCATTCAAAAAGGGGGAAAATGTGCATTTAACAAATTATAAACCAGGAAACTTCTTGTGGGTTTGAGGCTAGCTTCTGGACTAAGCAAGGGAAGATTAGGAGAAACAGAAATATTGTGGGAGAAGAAACCTGAAGAAATATGAGGACTAGAGAAACTATGAATGCTACATGGAAAGATTGAAATTCTAGATATTTATTTGCTAGTTTGTTTCTAAAATATTCTTTTGGCTAGATAATAGGAAGCTCCTATTGGGGGCAAATGCATTCACAGAAACACTAGTGGGTTATCATATTATTGTAAATTAATTTTCACTCCCCCATCTATTTGCTTAAGTAAAAACAATCAAAATATTACTTAATGCTGCTTCTGGCCAGTAATGACTTATTTTTTGATATTTTCCAAAATTCCATATAACTCTTCATGCAATTTTCCTGATTAAAAAGATTGTATTTGGTCGGCTTGTGCAATCTTGAGTTAGAGAGAAGCTGGGGGATTGGGGACTGAAGGAAGTGAAGGAGTCCATTGACATGACAACTAACAGAAAGAAATAAGGAGTCATCGTTCTGGTAGGCTTCTGGAGTGGGTGTGTATAGGGAGAACTAGGAATAAAATGATTATAAGTTATAAGGAGACAACTTGATGAAAGTAGTCAGAAGCATTTCTTAGCCATTAGAACTATCCAGAAATTGAATGGGATGTCTGGATGAGGTAATGAGCCCCTTATAATTAAAGGTCTTCAAGCAGGTACCTCATGACCACCTAACTGGGCTAATGTGGAGGGATTTGGGTATGGAGTAAAACTAGATAATTGCTGAGATCCCATCGAATTTAGGAATATTATGATTCATCTGGGGATGATTAATAGGTGGCATACAAAAATGGCCCTTTAAAAATTTAGTCCATTTATATAGGATCATAGCTCTGAGTTCTGGGATAGACCAGGGCCAACCAGAAAGAGAGAGGGACAAGCCATAGTCTGTCTAGTCCAGCCTTATGCTATGCTCTGCATATTTTTGGGCTATCTCAGAGGTGGTAGGCTCGCTGCGATGTGGATACTATCATGGAATTCCTATTTGGGTACTTGTTTAATTAATTAATTCTTAGTTAATTATGTGCCAGGGACAGTGCTGAATTTGGTCTTTTGATTATATTATTTGATTCTTTTGTCCTGCTCTGAGGTGGTTATTTATTATGCCTGTTCTGCCTTTAAGTTTCCTCAAAAAGTAATTGTCAGAGGACCCTGGAACTAGGTTGGGAACTGGTTCTATATTTCTAGGGTGCCAAAATATGGATGCAGAAAGAAATGTAGGTTAATGATTATTTAGTTCTCAGGAATCTTCTGCACTGTTTATCTTGCTCACAAGTCCATTTTTTCTTCCCACTTGATGTTATGAAAGTTCCTCCCTCTGACTCTCCTCTTGCACAGCATTCTCCACTTTGAGAATATCTTCTCCAGAATCATCCTCCTCTCCAGAACGCTTTTCTTCCCCAGAAATCCCTTCTGAAGATTTATCCTCTCCTGAACTTTCTTTCGCGGGAACAGTCTTTGCTTCCACAACACTTTTTTTCCTCACAGAACTTTTTTCCCTAGAACCCTTCTGCTCCATAGAATTCTTCCTTCCCTTCGCACCTTCCCCACTTATAAAACTCTTTTTTCCAAGAGAACCCTTCCTAAATAGATAACTCTTCCTTCTTTTAGAACCCTGCCATTCCCCAGAATTTCTCTTTTCTTTAGAATTTTCCCCTGCTACAAAACTCTTTTTCCCCAAAGAATTCTTCCTTTTACTAAAGCTCTTCTTTCTTCTGGAGAGCTTCTTTTTGACAGTCTCTTTTCCTTTTGAGCCCTCTCCTTCTCCAGAACTCTGAATTTCTGATCTTTCTGCATCCTCGATATTTTCCCTTGCCACAAGATCCTTTTCTTTCTCAGGACCATGGTCTGCCTTAGAACTCTTTTTTTCCACAAGCCTCCCTTCTCCTTCATAATGTTCCTTTCCCATAATAAGTTTCCCTTCTCCCTCAGGACTCTCCTTTCCTGTAAGTTTTTCTTCTCCCTCAGGACTCTCCTTTCCTGTAAGTTCTTCTTCTCCCTCAGGACTCTCCTTTCCTATAAGTTCTTCTTCCTCAGGACTCTCCTTTCCTGTAAGTTCTTCTTCTCCTTCAGGACTCTCCTTTTGTGTAAGTCTCCCTTCCCCTTCAGAGCTCTCCATTCCTACAAATTTGTCTTCTCCCTCAGAGCTCTCCATTTGTAAACCCCTCTCTTCTCCCTCAGAACTCTCCTTTTCCAATTTTTCTTCACCTGAACTTTCAGTCCCCATTGGAAGCCCCTCCACTTTCAGAACCACCTCTTCTTCCAAGGAGCTCTCTGTGCTCTCAGAGCTTTCATCTTCAGTTGTGCTCTTGCCTGTCCCCGGAGTCTCCTCATTGTTAGAGACCTCCCCTTCCACAGCCTCTCTTTTGCTGGAATCCTTTCTTTCCCCGTGACTCCCCTCTTTCACAGGAGGCTCCCCACCCACAGAACCAGCTTTTTTCACAAAATCCTTTTCATCTGTATCACTCCCGTCATCTACAGAGCCTTGCAGTTTGGAACTCCTCGATCCCAGAGATTGTTTCCTTCCTGTCTTCCTTTTTAATGAGCGCCTCCTTCGTAAATATTTCCTGCTCCCCCTAGGAGTGTCCTTGGTTATAGCTTTCCCCCTGGCCACAGTACTGCTGTCTGCCAAAATACTCTTTTTAGCCCCAAAACTCTTGCTGCTTAAAGAATTCTTTCTCTTTATCTTTCTTATCAGTAACTGCTTGCCCGTGTTAAGGCTCAATTTCCTCCCAGAACTTTCACTGGACAGATGCTTTCTGATGAGGGAGCTCTTCCTTCTCTGGGAGGTCTCCCCAGTGACAGTTGCGTCCCAGCCCACTGAGCTCTTGATGCCTAAGGAGCTCTTGGTCCCCAGGGAGCCCCTCCCCCCCACTGAGGCCTTCTTCGCCTTCGAGCTCTCTAGTTCCTCCAGAGCCCCTGTGGCAGTCATCTTCCTCTCTTCGTCCACAGTCCCTTCCTCCAGAGAGGCCCTCTCTCCTGCCTTGTCCCCCTCTGGCTCCTCAGGCTCCTCCCCCTTGTCAGACTTCTGGCCCTCCACAGAGCTCTCTCCACTTGCCACATTCTGGCCCCCCTCAGGCCTGAGGTCCTCAGCAGCCCCTTCTCCCCCTTCAGAGGTCTCCCCAAGTAGGGAGGAAGGCTCCTGGGTCCTCCTCAGCAGGGTCCCCATCAAGGCTGCGGGCCTGCCTCAGAGGTGGCGGTGGGGCAGGCCTGGGCCTCAGCTGCCAGGTAGGCCTCAAAGCTCCACAGGAGCCCCAGGCCCCGGGGGAGGGGCTTCCCTCTGTGTGTGTGGGGTCCTTTTGGACTCTTTGTCCCCCTCCCCCTCTCTGAGGGGCCCCCAGAGCCCTGAGGAAGCAAGGCGACGAGGGAGGGAGGGAGGGAGGCAGCCAGTGCCACAGGCCCGAGCCCAGCCTGAGCCAAGATGAGGCTGTAGGGAAGTGAGGTTGAACAGGAAGTGCTGCCCCAGCCTGCTGGGGGCGTTGTGAGTACAGGGACTGAGCGGGGGAGGGGCGCTCTGCTCAGCCTGCCAGGAGAGGGCCCCAGAGAGGTGAGGGGGGCTCAGGGGGAGGGGCACTAAAAACTGTGTACCCCTAAAGGATCTTCCTAGGCAGAGTGAAGGGAAACCCTGGGAAGGCTAAAAAAAGGGAACCCTGGGTCTTGGCCAGCAAGGGGTCCCCCTAGTACCAGAAAGAGGGGACCCCTGGGCAGACTAGAGAGCGGGCCTCCTAAGTAACTCTAAAGGATCTTCCTAAGCAGGGTTTCTCAAACTTTGTTTTCACATGCAGCCTCCTTTACCCCTGAGAAATGTTTATGTGGCTCCAAGTACATAGATATATAAAATAGATAACACAAATCAGACATTTACTGATGATAAATCATAATTTCCATGATCCCCACTTTCAGTTACATGGAGTTGGGACCCACAGTTTCAGAATCTGGATTCCTGGGCACATGAGGGGCGTCTCTCTGCCCAGACCCGGCCCGGCCCCTTCTGTTCCTGTCCCGGGACATGGGAGAAAGAGGGGATCCCTGTGAAGACCTGGGGGATCTTCCTGGGCAGAAGAAAATGGGAGTACAGCTGGGCAGGCCTGGGGGAGTTTCTTCTGTTTTCTTTAGTCTTCTAGACACCAGAAGCTGGCTCTCTCTCCATATTGTGAGTGTGTGTGTGTATATATGTATTTTGTCACATTTTAGAAAGGACATTGTTAAACCGAAGAGCATCAAAAGGGAAAACAGATCTCAAGAAAGGCTCTTGAGATCAATTTGTATGAGAATCAGATGAAGAAATTGGGAATGTTTAGAAGAGAGAAGGTTTGGGGAGGGAAATATCTGTTTTCAAGTATTTGAAGTGATGATTTATGGAAAAGAAATCAGATACTTTTTGCTTGGCCAAGAACTTCAGGGGTTCTCAAACTAAGGCCAAGGGCCAGATGCAGCCGCTGAAGATGTTCATACACCAGCCCAGTTATGGCAAATGGGCTGGGGGCGGAGACAGAGTGGGAGCTTTTGTTTTTACTATTGTCTGGCCCTCCAACAGTCTGAGGGACAGTGAACTGGCCCCTATTTAAAAAAAGTTTGAGGATCACTGAAGAGCAATGTGTAGAGATTACAGAGAGGTAGATATAGGTCTGAAATATGGAAAAACAAACTAGCTTAGAGCTGCCTTGAAGTGGGCTGCCACAAAGGAAGTGTTTAAAGGAAATCTTGTTGAGGTTATTGTAGAGAGGATTCTAGTTCAGGGATGTGGTGGTTTAGATGGTCTCCGAGGTCCCTTTTAATTTTGTGATTCTTTTATTCTGTTTTTCTGCTAAGACATATCCTCTCTCAAATTGAATTTTAATCCCTGAACTCCCAAAGCACTTATAAACCTGAATATCAGAACTGAATGCAAGAAACAGAATTCTATCCATTACAGGATGCTTAGAGACCTATATAAGTTTAGTCATGATAACATCCTTGCCTTCATGCATCTTATATTGCAGTAGGTAGTCAATATACCAATGCAAATAGCTTTATTATGTCAGAGAAAGATATCTAATTCGGTGGTATCAAATTCAAATAGAAGTGGGACCATGAAATTATACAGAAGGATATCTGCAGACTGCATATTGAATAAGAAAACTGTGTTCATATTTTCTATATTTATTTTTATTTATTTTGTTAATTTTCCCCCATTATGCTTAATCTGATTTGGAACCTACTTGGGAGTATTGTGAGTCGCAGACAATATTGAACACATCTGATTTGGTCCAATCCTCTCATTTTCCAGGTGAGAAAAATGGGGCTTGAAAAAAGGGAGTGGGAGTTGGTCAAAATCACAATGACTGATGGTTCTGCTGGAACTAAAACCCAGCTCAGGTGAACAAAATCCAGACTATAAAAGTTTTTTGTCTGTTTAAGTCAATTCAGAGACTTGAATAATTAGGCTGTTACATGTGACATCTGCATTCTGTGTACGGACTATTAATTTCTCCTGAGTTGCTTCACAGAAATCTGGGGAAAGTTTATGACCTGATTCAAAGTAAAGTGAGCTCCAGTTGATCACTGATGGACAGAAGCAGCTACACCCAGAGAAGGAACACTGGGAATTGAATGTAAACTGTTTGCACTACTTTCTTTCTACCCAAGTTACTTATACCTTCAGAATCCAATTCTTACCGTGCAACAAGAAAATTGGTTTTACACACATATATTGTATCTGGGTTATACTGTAACACATTTAATATGTATGGGATTGCCTATCATCTAGGGGAGGGAGTAGAGGGAGGGAGGGGAAAATTTGGAAAAATGAATATAAGGGATAATGTTGTAAAAAAATTACTCATGCATATGTACTGTCAAAAAATATATTTATAAAATTAATAAAAAACCAAGTTCTCTAGATTAAAAAAAAAAACAAAGTAAAGTGAGAAAGAATAGGGCAACAAATTTTTTTTATTATAATAACAATAAAAAATTTGGAAGACTTAAAAATTTTACTCAATACAATGACCAATCCATGATTCCAGAATTCTAAAGAGGAAATATATTACATACCTAGTGAGGAGACATATCCAAGATGTGGAATAAGACATATTGAATAAGATAATATCTGATGTAGGCATTTATTTTGCTTGATATATATAGCAGTGCTGGCACATAGTAGGAACTTAATGTTTGTTGATTAATTGATAGATTTGTTACAAGAGCTTTATTTTTTTTTTCTCACTAATTTTTTAGTAAGAAGGAAATGGAAGGGAGAAAAGGAAAAAAGATTATATAGAAAAAAAGAAATGAGGACGTAGAAGTATCTTTTTTAAAAAAAAAACAGAAGAGAACAGATAGAAATCTCAGAAAAAAATCAGAAAAATAGACAACTTTAAAAATTTAGATGTTTAAGAAAAGCAAGATACACATAATAGACATCAGTTTAAAGTACAATCTATTATATGATTTATATGGAAATACAAATTAAATTTTTGTGTTTATGAAATTCAGAATTAAAAAAAAAAACCAAAAAACTAGAGTTAACTCCCTTCCAGTTTGAATGTTTTTGTTCTGTTTTAAATGTTTCCTTCATCTTTGATGGTTCTTATCCACCTCCATATTCTTTTTTTTTATTTTTATTATTACCAGTAATTTGTAGGAAGGCACAGGTAGTATGTTTATCATACTTAGAGAAAACAGAACTGAGAAGTATAGCTAACATGTTGGATGATAGAGTCAGGATTCAATGGTAACTCCAAAACAACAAGGTGAAATTTAATAGGGATAAATAAATGTAAGTTAGGGTCTGAAAATCAGTTGTAAGTGATATACAATATGGGTGACACATTGCTACAAAGTAGTTCTTGTGAAACATTCTTTTCTTCTTAAATTTTGAAATACAAATTGGGAAGGATAGAATAACAAGGAGTTGAGATGCAACATAAATGAAAAATTAGTAGCAAGAAACCTTCCTTATCTTAATGTATTAATTTTACCAGGCTTAACCTAGGGTAATGCAATTACCTCTCTAATGATCACTTAAAGTTCATGAATGAAGAATGTGAGAAATGACACAGGATTGTAAAAGGCAAATTTTCTAATTAAAAAAAAATCGAGCAGAATGAAAATACCATAGGTTAGCTCAATTCCTGACAAAATTATAGAAGATATTATTTAAAGGATTTTTACTGAACATCTAGAAAAGAAAGCAACATTCATAAGGAGACAGCATGGAAAAGTTATTACAGACTAAACTCATTTCCTTTTTGGATAGCAATATCAGACTGGTAGACTAGAAAAGCATTTAACAGTCATCAGTTCTATTATTGTCAATAAGGCAAAAAGATCCTTACTTAGTTGATTATAATTAGGTATTTAGAAGTAGTTGTAAGATTAGACTTAAATAATAGTCATTAATGGATTAATGACAACTAGGAAGATCTCTATAGCATAATATAAGGGATGTAACCTTGGACCTTTAATGCTCAATAATTTTAGTTACTTGGATAAAGGCACAGATAATAATGCTTATCTAATTTGTAGGCGAATAAAAGCTGTGAGAAAGATAGCTAACATGTCAAGCAACAGATTTGGGATGTAATACAATGAATGTCTGACTTGATTGATACTTCTTAATTTTGCTGCCCTTCCTTCCTTTTCTTCCTTCCCTTCCTTCCTTCCTTCCTTCCTCCTAAAATTAATGTGTTTGCATGTCAAATCAAGAGACATATAGCATCAAAAAAAGGGAGGTGATAGTCTTACTACATACTCTGCCCTTCTTAGAGCATATCTGGAGTATTATATTTAATCTGAGATGCTATGTTTTAGGAATAATATTGATAAGCTAGAGGGAATTCACAGAAAGGAAACCATGATGGTGAGGAAGGAACTCAAAATCTTGTCCTAAGAGAATTAGTTGAAGAAAAGAATGTTTCAGAGAAGAGAGCATTTAGATCACAGAATCTTAAAGCCGGGAGGAACTTCAGATTATCTAGTTAACTCAGTCCTAAACAAGTATCCTGTCTACATCATCTGTAAGGCATTCAAATAAAGATTGGATAACCATTTGTTGGAGATGAAGAAAGAATTTTTGTTTAGGTATAAATTAAATGAGATGATCTTGGATGTCCTTCTTAGCTCTAAGATTTTATAACTAGTTAAGACTTCAAGGAAGTCCTGGAGTTTGAGCTGGAGTTTTATAAATGGGCAGAGTTTAGATCAGAAAGGGGGAGAAGTGGAGAGTGAATACTGTAAAGAAATAACATGAGCTAAGATTAGGAGGAGAGAATAAATGAAACGTGCAGGGGGCAGTGACAAGAATAGCTTGACTGGAGCAGATGGTTCATGTAGATAAGTGGACAGAGATATGGCCAAATAGAGACTATATGAACAGATTGTGAAAAGCCTTGAATGCTATACAGAGGATGTTGGACTTCATCCAAATTTATAATTATAATTAATCCTGATTAATAGAAAAATATTATGGACTTTTGGATTTAAGTATGATAATATTATATAAATATAATATATTACAAAAATAACAATACATTACAAAAATAATATCTTACATAAATATATTACATGTTGCCATTTAATGATCACTAAGGTTTCTTTTATTTCCAGGAAGAAAGAATGCAATCTAGGGAGGATAAGAGGGAAGAAGGAGGAGAAGAAAAGAGAGAAAGAAAGAAGGAAGGAAGGGAGAGAGGGAGGGAGGAAGAAAAGAAGGAAGGAAGGAAGGAAAGAAGGGAGAGAGGGAGGGAGGAAGAAAAGAAGGAAGGAAGGAAGGAAAGAAGGGAGAGAGGGAGGGAGGAAGAAAAGAAGAAAGGGAGGGAGGAAGGAAGAAGAGACACTTCATTTGTTGCAATTTTTCAGATTGATAAGTCCTCATTTTATATATGAAGCAGCAAAGAAGTCAAAATTGCTTGTTCAAATGGGATAAGTTGTTCGGCATCAGAATAGGGACAATGGGAGAAAAACAGGCTTTCTCCAAGGCCACCTTTGTCTGTGGAATAATACCAATGAATTGTGCTCTGCTTCTTTCCATGGCTTCTGACCGACCCCTCCTCTCTCTAAATAGACTATCCAATTACTGAATCCTAAAAACTACCACAAATCCCCACGCTGATAGTTCACAGACTGCTTTGTGTATGGAATTCCCATTAACACTGCTGAACTTTAGACTGTCTCGGCTCATGAAATCTGTGATATCCCCATCTGTTTACTCACTTGGGTCCTGGCCCTTCATGGTGCATATATATAGTTATGTAGGAGGAATGTAATGGCATAATGATTAATTGAGTTGCCACATTTAAGCAGTTCATTTCTTTCAAATTCCATCCTGAGGTTTGAAGCAAATGAAGGGGAAGGATCTGGCTTGCCCTCAATTCCAAGGCAATCACATTCTGCTTGAATTCTGCTGAATTCAAGTTTACGAATTCAAGTCCCCCACAAAAGGGGGACAATATGTGGCGTAGAAAGAGAGGAGATGGAGTTAACATTTTGTGATTTTGGGCAAATCTCTCTGCCTCAGTTCTTCATCTGTCAAAAGAGGGGATTCTAATACTAAATCTTGAATCCTATTATCCCATGATCACTGGAAGTTGAAGTTTTACAGCCATGAGTTTGATAATTTTGGTTTTAGCCTCAGCTCTCATTGTATGAATGTATGGATGACCATGGCCAAGCCTCACCTTAAGTGTTGGAGCCTTAGTTTCTTCACTTGTAAAAATAAGTAGATTGAGTTAGATAATTTCTAAGGTTTATTCATTTCTGACATATTGCATTCATTCTGGGTTCTAAGATCCCTTTCAGCTCCAAATCCTTTGTAGATTGCAAGATCTATGCTAGGGCTGAAGATCTGTATTCTAAGGTCTTTCCAGTTTTGCATTCTGTCGTCCTGTGATGCAAACATTTTTCTTCTCTAAGTCAGATGAGTCACTCATTCTGCATTATCTTATCTGAGGCCAGTAAACATTAGGAAATGGGAAGCAAATCAAACATCAAAGATCTTAGTTCTTCAGGCAATTTACTGTGATGAATTTCACTTTCCCAGGCATCCCAAAGTAGAAAAACATGTATGGTATTGAGGAGCATGATGTCCCAGAGGGAAAACAAGTCAATATTTCTTTATAACTTATCTTTCACCTGGGTCCTTAATCCTACCTCCCTCTCCTCCCTCTCCTCCCTCCCCCCCCACCTTGCTTTATTAATTTATTTCATCACCCTCTCTCTGTGATTTTCCATCTCTCTTTTTTACTAACCATTTCCTTTCCTTCTATAAATGTGTTCAGATCTTCCCAGTCCTAAAACCTCCCCCCAAATGTTCCTTTGATCCCATAATTCTCTCACACTATCATTTTACCTTTTTCTAACTCTTCATTGCCAAATTTCTAGAAAAAGTAATATAAACTCCTACCTCTGGTTTTCTGGACAACCTGAAATAGGACCTCCAAATTTCCAGATTCCATATCCTCATCATGGTGAAAGAACCGAAGTTCACTAATTTGGGGGTAAAACTACGACAGAGAGAGATTGACTGATTGGCAGCATTTATCCTGTCAGACAAATGAATTCTGAACATAAATAATTTTTAATCATAATATATAGAGTGCCAGGAAAATGTGAAGGACGATTAATCTGGATCACAAGTTATCTTCATTCGGCCTTGAGATGGGGCAAGTTTGTTGTGTTCAGGGAGAGAGAACAAAAACTTACTGATCTGTTAATCAGCCAAATTGGCAGGTGTGTGGGATAAACATCTTTAGGGCTGGCATGGCATAGCTAAAACTGTGGTAGAAGAAAAGAGTTAAACACAAAGGAAAATATATACCTATTCAATTTATACTGAAATGAAAATTAATATATACATGGAGTCGAGTCACTCATTGTCAAATGAGAGAAAATAAAGGACCCTTTCCCCCTTTATTTCCTAGAACTATATCATTTTATGTTGTTGACTACCTCCTTCTTGATTGTTTTGACCTTGCTTCTCTGACACTGCTCTCTCCTGTTCTCTTGAGGGTACCATGTTAATAAAACAGCATGTTTTATATAAAAAATGACCTTGAGTTTACCTTATGGGAAAAACCATGCCAAGTCAAATGAAAATAACATTCTGATCGGAGGTAAAAAATCCTGAGTTCTAATTTCAGTTCCAAACCACTGCTAACTGGATGTATAGATACCTCTGTGTAAGTTACTTCCTCCCTTTGAACTCTAGGTAATGTGTCAGGAATAAGAAACATGAAAGTAGATAGTGGTAGGCTCTGAATGCTAAGGGAAAAAAACGAACATTGAATAACTGCTTAAATGAGTGTAAAGAATTTTAAAACTTTTATAAAGAATAATAAACACTTTTAGAATCAGAGCCTCCTAGTGCCTAAAGACTCACCCTATAGAAGAGACTATATAACACATTATCTAGCACATTATTTTTTTTGGCAATAGTATTTTATTTTTCCAAATACATATAAAGATAGTTTCAACATTTATTTTGATGAGATTTGTTGATAGTAGGTAATCTGATATATGTTATACATGTAGAATCCTTTTAAACATATTTCCATATGTGTCATGTTATACAAGAAAAATCAGACCAAAAACTGTGAGAAAGAAAAAACAAACAAAACAAAAAAGAAAGATGAAATACTATGCTTCAATCCATATTGAGTCTCCATAATTCTCTCTTTGGATGTGACTGGCATTTTCTTTCTCAGGTCTGTTGGAATTGTCTTGGATCACTGCATTTCTGAGAAGAGCTAAGACTATCATAGTTGATCATTATGTAATCTTGCAGTTACTATGTACAGTATTCTCCTTGTTCTGCTCCCTTTACTTGGTATCATTCTTTGCGGGCTTTTCTGAAATCATCCTGCTCATTCACCATCTAGTTTGAACTCTACCAAGCAACCCATAGTAAGATGGATAAATGCTTATAAAAAGACCTTTACTAAGGTTTCTTGATTCTCCGTAGAAATAATGCAGTAAATGGGAAATTTGTGCTCTCTGCATGACCCTTGAGGGTTTTATCCAGAACACTTCTGGCTATGGAGAAGCTCTGTGACTTGAGGAAGGGATTCCAAGTGGCTACTAGTGTTTGTTATGGGTGGAACTCTTCACTTACCTGATGTGGCCACTTGGTAAATCTAAGCCCTTCCCTTAGAATAATGGTTTTTAACTTGACAGTTAACCAAACATAGATTTCAGGGGATTCATGAACTTGGATGAGGAAACATACATCTTTTTTTTTTTTTTAATGAAAGCTTTTTATTTTCAAAACATAAGCATAGTTTTTGTCATCCACCCTTGCGAAACCTTGTAGTCCAAATTTTTTTTCTTCCCTTCCCCTCACCCTCTCTCCTCCCCACTCTATATTTCCACAATTATCATGATGCACAAGAAAAAATATAAAACAATAAAAAAATGAGAAAAAAACACAAAATGCAAGCAAACAACAACTTAAAAAGGTGAAAATAATATGTTGTGATCCACACAGATTGGCTCTCTCTTTCCCAAATCTATTGGAACTGGTCTGAAATCACCTCACTGTTGAAAAGAGCCATGTCCTTTAGAATTGCTCATCATATAATCTTGCTGTTGCCGTGTACTATATTCTCCTGGTTCTATTATTTCACTTAGCATCAGTTTGTGTAAGACTCTCCAGGCCTGTCTAAAATCATCCTGCTGATTATTTCTTATAGAACAATAATATTCCATAACACTCATATACCATAACTTATTTAGCCATTCTCCAAAAGTCTCCAGTTTCTTGTCACTACAAAAAGAGCTATTACATGGACACTAGGTAGTACAATGGATGGATAGAACACCAGTCCTGAAGTCAGGGGGATGTGAGTTCAAATCTGGTCTCAGACATTTAACAATTCCTAGCGGTGTGACCCTGGGCAAGTCACTTAACCCCAAATGCCTCAGCAAAAAGAAAAAAAAAAGCTGCTACAATTTGCATATATAGGTCCTAGAAAAAATACATCTTAAAATTTGTTTAAAATTCAATTTTATTTAATTTTCAGGTTAAATTCTCCTCCATCTTCCTCTGTCCCACTCATTGAGAAAGAAAGAAAAAATCTGTTACAAATGTGTATGAGCAAAACAAATGGTCATATTAATCATGTCTAAAAAATGAAAAAAAAAAAACCACACACCTATCATTGCATAAAGTCTTGGGCACAGGTACATTCATGAACAGAGCGCTACTGTGTAGCTACTGAATATTATAGACATTGTATCATGCTATACATATATATCTTAATTTATGTTTGACATATTTAAAGGTATCTACATCTACCTGCTCCAATTTGGAGCATTTGTAAAGGTCACTAGCTCCCCTTATTTACTCTTAGAAATGAAATAGTATAAATCTCATTCTTTGGAAAGTATTTAGGACAGTCTCTATAACTGGAAGAGCCAAGATTCAAGTTGGACCTCAAGTGCCCTCTGCTCAATCTCAAATCAGAATAAGAGGGATAAAGGTAGCTGTCACAGGCTGACTTGTGCTTGCTATATTCTGTGTTTTGTCATAAATAAGTCATACCTAGATAAATTCCCAGTGAGTATGGACTGTATGTCTCTTCCTTAAATCTAGAAATAGGCAACTATATCTAGGTTCAAGTCTCCCAACTCCAATATTCACAAAATGAGTAACCCTAGAAAATTTTAATTTTAAATTAAATTAAATTTTAAAATTAAAATTAAATTGATTTCTCTGGAACTTGGTTTCTAAACTCTGAAAAATGAGGAAATTGGATTAGAAGATTTCTTAGGTCCCTTCCAACTCTCCTAGTCTATATGTCCATTAGAAGTCAGTTAGCTTTCTCAATGAAACTGATTTTATCCTTTGTTTTATTTTAGTAAAGTGCTAGGTTATAATGATTTTCTCTAAACTACTAATAAAGTTGGCTAATAGTAAACTAGGCCATCTCATAAAGTTGTGTTTTCCCCATCTTTTACTGGAGATGGAAGGTGGAAGACCATTTAATATCTATTGATAATGATCTTTCTCTCTTTTTTTTCACCTATCACTTTGTTTTAGGATCCTAAATTTAGACTTGGAAGAACTGGAAGAAACTTAAGTCCAACTCACTTCTTAAGTAAGTGACTTACCTAAGGTGACAAATGTTAGAGGCACGAATGTCCTTTGACTTTGAAGTCAGTCTTCTTTTGACAACCATGCCTCTCTCTAATGCATCCACTATACACTATGGTGGATTATTTATAATTTTTATGACCCATTTCCTATTGTGTTTCTGTTTTCTTTGTCAAGGAGAATGATTTTTGACCTTGAAAACACAGAACATAAATGACTAATAAAAAGTTTTAACAAAAACTAAATAAGGCATTAATAGTAAAACTTATTGCTTCTCTTGAATAACCATCACATGAATGATGTTCCAATATATATGGAAAACAATGGCAGATGTGTCTGCTAATCTTTGTCAGTCATTTCTGAAAGACCTTAAAGAGGAGCAGAAAATGCCACAGGATGGGAAGTAAACAAACATCATCATGATTTTCAAAAGAGGCAAAAACGAATTAAAGATAATTGTCTAGTGAACTTGACTTTAATTCCTGGTAAAATAATAGAATGCATTATTAAAAGGTTGTCTTATAAATAAAGAGTAATGATCAAAGAGAGATAATATGACTTTACCATGAATAAATTATGTCAGACCAATTTAATTTTGTGTTATTTTTAATAGTATTTTATTTTCCCCTCTAATTATATGTCAAAACTCTTTTAGGATTAATTTTTACAAGATTTTGAGTTCCAAAATTTCCCTCTTCCCCTTCCTTCCTCCCCAAATGGTAGCCAATTTGATATAGGTTATACATGCGTTACATACATCACTCACAACTGCAAAAAGTCAAAAGGAAAACATTACAAAAAATAATAAAAGTGAAAGCTATCTACTTCAATCTGCATTCAGAGCTCATTGGTTCTTTTGGATGTGAATAGCATTTTCTTTAATGAGTGCTTTGTATTTGTCTTGGATCGTTGTGTTATAGTTATTCATAACTGATCATCACACAATGTTGCTGATGCTGTGTGTAATGTTTTCCTGGTTCTGCTCATTTCATTTTGCATCAGTTCAGACAAGCCTTTTCAGGTTTTTCTGAGCCTGTTCATCATTTCTCATTGCACAATAGTATTCCATTGTATTCATATTCCAAATTTCTTAGCTATTCCCTAATTGATGGGCATATCCCCTCACTTTCCAAGATTCCAATATTACCTATATATATATAGTTTATTTATTGGGAATGGCTTAGATTCTTATCAATTCTTTATATATTCTCATTTGCATTTTTAATAGGCACAATAAACTGTAGATTGGGACAATGCTATAGATAGTTTCCCTATCTTGTTAGTGAAACATTTGATAATAATAATTATATTTTATATAATTATAATTATATAATAATAATTATTATTATCCATCTGAATAAGATGGAGACATATGAGTTAGATTCCAGCTCCTTAAACTGTGGGCTATAATACCATATGAGGTCTCATAACTAAATGTAGGGATCATGAAATTAATATTTATTAATATCAAATGTTTGATTTTACGCCTATCTCATATACTCACATACTTTTCTTAGGTGAAAAGGGATCACAAGTAGAAAAAAATTAAGAAGCCCTGGGATCAAATTCAAAGAGAAGCCATTGGTGCTTTGATGTCAGCTTAGACATGGTGTATTTTCTCAGTCAAGGATCTAACATTTTCATCAATGACTTGATTAAAGTCAGAGATAATATTTTTGTCAGATTTGCAAATGACACAAAGTTGGATAGGATAGTTAATAAATTACACGAGAGTGTCAAGATTACAAAAGATCTTGGCCAATGGGGATATTGGGTTAAAATCTACTAAGATTAAATTTAATAAAGATAAATATAAAGTAGTATATAGGTTCAAGTAATCAATTTCATAAGTATATGATAGGAAAGGCATGGTTAGTTAGAACACATTAAAGTGTTCTGGGAGTCCTAGTAAACTGTAGCTTCAATATGAATTGATGGTGAAATATGGCAACCAGAAAAATTGAATGATCTTAGAATGCATTAAGAGTGCTAGTGTTCTGAACAAAGGAGTTGACAGTTACTGTCTTTTCCTATGGTTAGACCACACCTAAAGTTCAGTTCCTTTGCCACATTTTAGAAAAGACATTGGCAAGGGGAAGGGCAACTTGAATTTGGTAAAGGGCTTGGAGATCATGCCATATGAGAATCATTTGAAAAAAAATTGGGAATTATTAGCCTGGAGAAGACTTAGAGAGGCCATGATAGCTGTTTTTGAGAATTTGAAAAGCTATTATATGGGAGAGAGATTGTACTTATTTCATTTGGTTCCAGATGGCAGAACTAGGAATAATGGGTAGAAGCTTTAGAGAAACCAATTTTGGCTTGAAATAAGGAAAAATCTGCTAATAACTGGAATGATTCAGTAATGAATGGAATTAATGGGCTGCCATAGAAGATGGTGGATTCCCTGTCACTGGAGGATGACAATTTGTTGGGGATGTTAAGGTTGTTGTTCAAATATGGTTTGGACAATGTATTGTGTGATGGGCCTCCAGTGGCTCTTTTTTTGGCGGGGGGGGGGGGAGGGAAGGTGTTCTATTAACATGAGTCTTAGTATTTATACTAAATCTTGCCAGTATCAATTTCACTGAGCAATTAATTGATTTTCCCTTATCCTGTAGGCTCATGGATAAGCGTATACCCTATGTTTTTCAGCCCCACTTACTGAGATTTTGGAGTTTTAGAAAGGCATGCTTAATATAGTTCCTTTTACCTTTTTGCCTTTTATTTTCCTCACTGATAGTTAGGCTGGGTTATATAAATTATCTAGACTTATGTTTTAAAGAATCCTCAAAGGGACTGGGGAAGGGAGAGGCCGGCAACACTCAGTACAGGCTCCCAATATATTTGAGGTTATTTTCCTCCCTCCCTATTTTGTAGAGAAGGAAACTGAGACATAGAGGGTCAAACATTTATAAAGTTTTGGAATTCAAATTCAAACTGAAGGTTCTTGGCTCTTTCTAGGGAATGATTAAAATCTTTCTGACCAATGATATATATTAGCTCCATCCCCATTATCTGGATCTCCTAATTCCTCTAGCAGAGGTGCCTGTTCAATCTATTTTCACTTTATTTTTTTGTTCCCAGAGAGGTAGTAGCTGCGAAAGTTTCCTACTTGTTACTCAAAGTATTACCTGAGCCCTATGTTGCTTCCATGGCCTGCAGCACTCTATGCTTCCTATCCTATGGCCAGAATAAATGAGCCTTGAAATCCCTTTCATCTCTGAGTTTGCAGAATTCTTTGATTCTTACTTCATTCCTAGAATACTAATCTATTGAATCCAATTCTCTGCAGAGACAGGCTCCAACCACTCCATCCTAATTTCCCCTCAAAGTGAAAGAGTTTATATGGGGCTGCCCTGGTTGGGCTACAGGGAGTCCATGCTCAGGTTTGGTGGAGGCAAATGTAAGGTTTCATTCCTAAGGATAAGGACTGAAAATTTGCTCATTAGGGAGGAAGTAGGTAATGTGTGGAGGTAATGTTTGGCTGGTATTGACCTGACCAGAACACAGTAACCCTGTGGTTCTTGATAGTTTTCATATTCAAATCAGTGGGAAGGTTATTTTTAATTATTATTTTTGCTGAAGCAATTGAAGTTAAGTGACTTGCTCAGGGTCACATAGCTAGGAAGTGTTGAGTATCTGAGGTCAGGTCTGAATTCAGGTCCTTCTGACTTCAGGGCTGGTGCTCTATCCATTGTGCCATCTAGTTAGTTATCCTGGAAGGTTATTTTTCATATGTATTCTTCAGAGGCCTGTGATATAGCAGATCCACATAAGACATTCTTCTCCATTTATCAAATGGAAAGGCTGAAATTGATCAAGAAAAACAAAAAGGCCATACAGTAAAAGATAGAGTTTAACAATTTATAAAAACTTTTTCTTGTAGAAGCTTTATGAGGGAAGTTGAACTCAGAAGTGCTAGTTCAAATTTCTTTCTTTCTTTTTAAAAGTTTATTTATTTTAAACTAAAATGAAAATAAGAAAAGAAAAAAAATTGCCATGTACCCAGCAGAACATAAGAGAAGATTCAAAATATAAAGCAATACATTTCCATTTCAAGAAAGCATACACATGTGTTCAGAGCTGTCCATTGTTTCTTTCCTTCCTTGAATGTTTTCTTTTGTTTCCTGCTGTGCACTTTTTACCTTATACCCCTCTTCTTCTACCCTCCCAAGGCTACAGTTAAGTACAATTATATTATATATGCATTGCATATATGTATGTACAACACATATGCATAAGTATCTACAATCAAAAAAATATATACACATATAGTTCACATTTCTTTTTTTAGCATCTTATGGCTATAAAGTGTTTGCCCATGTATTTACTAGTTTGATCTTTATGGCTAAATAGAAAGGATTGTCCTCATTATATTTCAGTGACATTATATGACTATGTATCAGAGGATACCACACTTTTCAAAGAATCAGAATTACAGGTGATCCATAAAGTGCTGAAGAAACTCTTGATGAGCATAAGTAGGCTGCAGTATATTTCCAATTATGATTTGTGCCTAAGAAATGGCTGTTATTGAGGAAATACATAGCTGGAAAGGAAGATGAGTCAGTCATGTATTAGCAGTATAGCACAAAAGATGGAAAGCTTGAGTGCTTCCCTCATACTTATATAATTTTAAAAAGATTCAGAGGAAAGCTTCTAGCATGGTGGATAGATTCTCTATAGAAGATTTCTAAATGGACAGGGATAATAATTACACAGAATAAGAAGATATAAGTTTTTGCTGCTTTCATTGGAAAAAGTGCTTCAATCCTTTGAAAGCAAAGGCAGAAATTGGATCAGGAAATGGAGCTCAGATTCAGGAAATGATTCTCAAAATTACATGGCTAAAATTTTTAACTGACATTTTAAAAGTATAACACTACAGATGTAAAATATTTATGATATTCAGAAAACCATTAATACTGGCCACTGGTCAACTTATTAATAATAAGCTCTTTTAATTTTTGAACCTTTATTCCTGGAGATGTCTTGACAATGTCTTTTGTTTGTTTCATTTTTAAAAAAATGAACAGAAATATCTTTTCTCTTTCTTCTGCTTTTCTCCCATTGGAAAAAAAAAAGAAAAACAAATTCTTTGTAACTAATATGCAAGCAAAACAAATTCATTTTCTGGCTCATTTTATACCTTGAGTCCATCATATCTCTGTCAAGAGGGGAATAACTTGCTTTATCATTTCTCCTTTGGATTCATGGGAAGTCAACACAGTGAATAAAGTTTGGTCAACTTTCAAAGAAAATCACATGGCTAGTGAGTGTCAGAACTGGGACTCAAAACTAGGTTTCTCAATTCTAAGCTGAAGACTCTTCCCTTTATTTATATTTTTAAATTTTTTATAAACTGCATTTATATTAAAGTTTATACAGTTTATACTTGTTTAAACTTTTTTAAACATTTAAAAGTTTATACAGTGATTTACAATTATTATCTTATGTAATCCTCATAACTCTATGAACATAATACAAGGCTAAGGTTGGTTAAAGGACAGCTAATGTCTGAAGTAGGGTTCAAACTGTCTCCAAGTCTAGCACTTGACCAACTATATTATTTAGCTTTTTCAAAGGAGGGAAGATTGAGATGTAGGGTTAACCAAACATAATAAGGCAAATCAAGGATCCCCTCTCTTCTTCTTTTTTCATTTTTTCCCAAAAATTTTCATTTATTTATTTTTTAAAAATACATATTGCTTTATGAATCATGATAGGAAAGAAAAATCAAAACAAAAGGGAAAAATCATAGGAGAAAAAGAAAAACAAATAAACAACAACAAAAAGAAGTGAACATAGCATGTGCTTATTTATATTTTATCTCCACAGTTTTTTTTCTGGATGCAGATGGTCTTTTCTATTCAAAGCTTATTGGGATTGCCTTGGATCACTGAACTATTGAGAAGAACCTAGTCTTTCAGAGTTGATCATCACAAATTTTTGCTGTTACTATGTATAATATATTTGTGGTTCTGTTCATTTCGCTCAGCATCAATTCATATAAATTTTTCCAGGCCTTTCTATCTTTCCTTTACTTTAAAAATATTTATTTACTATCTTTTCATTTCTCTATTAATTTATTTTCTTTTAACAGTCCCTCCAGAGGTCTCTCCTGTCCTCTCCTGTCCTCCTCTTTCCTCTCTCCTCTCCTCTTCTCTTCTTTCCTCTTTCTCTCTCTTTCTAGCACATGCTCAGAAGCCACTTTCCCAATATCCATTTGCCTGGTAAATTGGATCTTTGGAGCTTGTCTACCACATTTCTCTCTTTGGAGTCTTTCTGGTACTATAATGCCAGAAAAATTGAGGCAAGATAGAGATTAGAGAGTTTTTAATATTTTATTTGGATTTCTGAGAGAGAGAGATTTTCTAGGACCAAAGGATACATTTTGGTCCCAGAGCTGATGTCTCAAGGTATTCAGGAGCGAATGTGTGTTTCCAGTGAAATATATATGTTTCCATAGATCAGGGAGTTAAGGAGATGTCCAACTA
This sequence comes from Sminthopsis crassicaudata, assembly GCF_048593235.1. Taxonomy (NCBI): domain Eukaryota; kingdom Metazoa; phylum Chordata; class Mammalia; order Dasyuromorphia; family Dasyuridae; genus Sminthopsis; species Sminthopsis crassicaudata. The sequence continues at coordinate 186,168,727 of NC_133622.1, read as the reverse complement.
GATCCAGGAAGTCTAGCGAGAGAGAGTAGAGGATACCAATTAGTATCTGAAATAGGACATCTGGAGTTTTATCTTTTGGAATGTCAGAGTGGCCAGCTACAGCCCTAATTATCTCAGTTCTAATGAACAGAAAATGGGGGTTGCAACCAGGGGGAGTGAGGCAGAACAATTCAAAGAATTGAGGCAGAAGAATTCAGGAAACTGAGGCAGGACAATTTAGGGAAACTGAGGCAGGACAATTAGGGAAACTTAAGGCAGGACAATTAGGGAAACTGTGGCATAACATATTATGAACCTCCACTGCTATGATCCCCCAACTATTATTTATTGATATAAATTAATCAGCCAAACACTTTTTTATTATAGATTTTTATTTACAAGACATATGCATGGGTAATTTCTCAGCATTGACCCTTGCAAAACCTTCTGTTCCAACTTTTCCCCTTCCTCCTCCCACCTCCTCCCCTAGATGGCAGGTAGACCAATACATGTTAAATATATTAAATGCAATATATGTATACATATTTATACAGTTATCTTGCTGCACAAGAAAAAATGGCTTTAGAAATAAGGTAAAAATAACCTGAGAAGGAAAACAAAAAATGCAAGCAGACAGTAACAGGAGGAATGGAAATGCTATGTTGTGGTCCACATTCATTTCCCATAGTTCTTTCTCTGGGTGTAGCTGGTTCTCTTCATTACTGAACAAGTGGAACTGATTTGGTTCATCTCATTGTTGAAGAGGGCCACGTCCATCAGAATTGATCATCATATAGTATTGTTGTTGAAGAATATAATGATCTCCTGGTCTTGCTCACTTCATTCAGCATCAGTTCATCTAAGTCTCTCCAGGCTTTTCTGAAATCCTCCTATTGGTCATTTCTTACAGAACAATAATGTTCCATAACCTTCATATACCATAATTTACCCAGCCATTCTCCAATTGATGAGCATCCATTCATTTTCCAGTTTCTGGCCACTGCAAAAAGAGCTGCTGCAAACATTTTGGCACATAGAGGTTCCTTTCCTTTCTTTAATATTTCTTTGGGATATAAGCCCAGTAGTAACACTGCTGGGTATGCACAGTTGATAACTTTTGGGCATAATTCCAGATTGCTCTCCAGAATGGTTGGATGCATTCACAATTCCACCAACAATGTATCAGTGTCCCAGTTTTCCCTCATCCCCTCCCAACATTCCATTATCTTTTCCTATCATCCTAGCCAATCGGAGAGGTGTGTAGTGGTATTTCAGAGTTGTCTTAATTTGCATTTCTCTGACCAATAATGATTTGGAGCATCTCTTCATATGGCTAGAAATAGTTTCAATTTCTTCATCTGAAAATTGTCTGTTCATATTCTTTGATCATTTGTGAATTGGAGAATCAGCCAAACACTTTTAAAAGAAAAGATTATCTAGTAGGATATAACAAATAGAAACTATTGGTACAAAACATCATGTCTTCAGAAATCTGAGACACACTCTTCTCACATATTCATTTAGAGACAGGGAAAAGTGATCTAAATTGTAGTGTATATTTTGTGAAGTCAAAACTCATTATCTTGGTTGCTATAAGTCTTTTTCTCTACTTCCTGGAGTACTCATGAAGATCTCCTTAGGCATAGTGTGTGGTTTTCCTATTGAATTCCTTGTAGAGTCCTAGAATTGCTTCTCAGTATATCTGATTTGCCTTCCATTCCCAAAGCAGATGCTATTTTAAGATGTTTTGTGGGGGCTTTATGGACTTACTAGGATATTGATGACAAGTCTCAGGTCTTCCAACTCTCAAAGTTCTCTTCTTTTTTTTTTTTTTTTTTTTTTTTTTAAATTTTTTTTTTTAAATATTTTTTTTTATTTTTTTTTATTATATATATATATATATATTTTATAATATTATCCCTTGTATTCATTTTTCCAAATTACCCCCCCTCCCTCTATTCCCTCCCCCCGACGACAGGCAATACCATACATTTTACATGTGTTACAATATAGTCTAAGTACAATACATGTGTGTGAATATCATTTTCTTGTTGCACAATAAACATTAGAATCCGAAGGTACATGCAACCTGGGCAGACAGATATTAGTGCTAACAATTTACATTCCCCTCCCAGTGTTTCTTCTCTGGGTGTATCTACCTCTGTCCATCATTGATCAACTGGAAGTGAGTTGGATCTTCTTTATGTTGAAGATTTCCACTTCCATCAGAATACATCCTCATACAGTATTGTTGTTGAAGTATACAGTGATCTTCTGGTTCTGCTCATTTCACTCAGCATCAGTTGATTTAAGTCTCTCCAACCCTCTCTGCACTCCTCCTGCTGGTCATTTCTTACCGAGCAATAATATTCCATAACTTTCATATACCACAATTTACCCAACCATTCTCCAACTGATGGACATCCATTCATCTTCCAGTTTCTAGCTACAACAAAAAGAGCTGCCACAAACATTTTGGCACATATATGTCTCTTTCCGCTCTTTAGTATTTCTTTGGGATATAATCCCAGTAGTAGCGCTGCTGGGTCAAAGGGTATGCACAGTTTGATAACTTTTTGGGCATAATTCCAGATTGCTCTCCAGAATGGCTGGATTCTTTCACAACTCCACCAGCAATGTATTAGTGTCCCAATTTCCCCACATCCCCTCCAACATTTGTCATTATTTGTTCCTGTCATCTTAGCCAATCTGACAGGTGTGTAGTGGTATCTCAGAGTGGTCTTAATTTGCATTTCTCTGATCAGTAGTGATTTGGAACACTCTTTCATGTGAGTGGATATAGTTTCAATTTCTTCCTCTGAGAATTGTCTGTTCATATCCTTTGACCATTTATCAATTGGAGAATGGTTCGGTTTCTTATAAATTATGGTCAGTTCTCTATATATTTTGGAAATGAGACCTTTGTCAGAACCTTTGTTTTTAAAAATATTTTCCCAATTTGTTACTTCCCTTCTAATCTTGTTTGCATTAGTATTATTTGTACAGAAACTTTTTAGTTTGATGTAATCAAAATCTTCTATTTTGTGATCAATAATGATCTCTAGTTCTCCTCTGGTCATAAATTCCTTCCTCCTCCACAAGTCTGAGAGGTAGATTATCCTCTGTTCCTCTAATCTATTTATTATCTCCCTCTTTATGCCTAAATCATGGACCCATTTTGATCTTATCTTGGTATATGGTGTTAAGTGTGGATCCATATCTAATTTCTGCCATACTAATTTCCAGTTTTCCCAACAGTTTTTTCCGAATAATGAATTTTTATCCCTAATGTTGGAATCTTTGGGTTTGTCAAAGATTAGATTGCTATAGATGTACCCTTTTTTGTCCTTTGTATCTAATCTGTTCCACTGATCTACCGGTCTATTTCTTAGCCAATACCAAATGGTTTTGGTGACTGCTGCTATATAATATAGCTTTAGATCAGGTACACTTAGACCACCTTCCTCTGAGTTTTTTTTTATTAGTTCCCTTGCAATTCTTGACCTTTTATTCTTCCATATGAATTTTGTTGTTATTTTTTCTAGGTCATTAAAATAGTTTCTTGGGAGTCTGATTGGTATAGCACTAAATAAATAGATTAGTTTGGGGAGTATTGTCATCTTTATTATATTTGCTCGGCCTATCCAAGAGCACTGAATGTCTTTCCAATTATTTAAATCTGATTTTATTTTTGTGGCAAGTGTTTTGTAATTTTTCTCATATAATTCCTGACTTTTCTTTGGTAGATGGATTCCCAAATATTTTATACTCTCAACATTTGTTTGGAATGGAATTTCTCTTTGTATCTCTTGCTGTTGCATTTTGTTAGTGATATATAAAAATGCCGAGGATTTATGTGGATTTATTTTGTATCCTGCCACTTTGCTGAAATTTTGAATTATTTCTAGTAGCTTTTTAGCAGAGTCTTTGGGGTTCTCTAAGTATATCATCATGTCATCTGCAAAAAGTGATAGTTTAATTTCCTCATTTCCTACTCTAATTCCTTGAATCTCTTTCTCGGCTCTTATTGCCGAGGCTAGCGTTTCTAGTACTATATTGAATAGTAATGGTGATAGTGGGCAACCTTGTTTCACTCCTGATCTTACTGGGAAAGGTTGCAGTTTATTTCTATTGCATATTATGCTTACTGACGGTCTTAAATATATACTCCTGATTATTCTAAGGAATAATCCATTTATTCCTATACTCTCAAGAGTTTTTAGTAGGAATGGATGTTGGATTTTGTCAAATGCTTTTTCTGCATCTATTGAGATGATCATATGGTTCTTATTAATTTGATTATTAATATGGTCAATTATATTAATAGTTTTCCTAATATTAAACCAGCCCTGCATTCCTGGAATAAATCCTACTTGATCATAGTGTATTATCTTGGAGATGATTTTCTGAAGTCTTTTTGCTAATATCTTATTTAAGATTTTAGCATCAATATTCATTAAGGAGATTGGTCTATAATTTTCTTTCTCAGTTTTCGATCTACCAGGTTTAGGTATCAGTACCATGTCTGTGTCATAAAAGGAGTTTGGTAGGACTCCTTCATCCCCTATTTTTTCAAATAATTTATATAACATTGGGGCTAATTGTTCTTTAAATGTTTGGTAGAATTCACATGTGAATCCATCTGGCCCTGGGGATTTTTTCCTGGGGAGTTGATTAATAGCTTGTTCTATTTCTTTTTCTGAAATGGGACTATTTAAGCAATTTATCTCCTCCTCTGTTAATCTAGGGAGCCTATATTTTTGGAGGAAGTCATCCATTTCACTTAAGTTATCAAATTTATTGGCATAAAGTTGGGCAAAGTAACTCCTTATTATTTCTCTAATTTCCTCTTCATTGGTGGAAAGATCCCCCTTTTCATTTGTAAGACTATCAATTTGATTTTCCTCTTTCTTTTTTTTGATCAAATTTACCAAAGGTTTATCTATTTTATTGGCTTTTTCATAAAACCAACTCTTGGTTTTATTTATTAATTCAATAGTTTTTTTACTTTCAATTTTATTGATTTCTCCTTTTAATTTTTGTATTTCGAGTTTAATTTTTGGTTGGGGGTTTTTAATTTTTGGTTGGGGGTTTCAAAGTTCTCTTCTGATGGAAGGCAACTAAAACTAGGGCCAAGACCAAGCCTTTTTTTTCCTCTCTATCCCAATAATGGGATTTTTTAGGAGGTGGGAATTGGCTGGAAAAGCTTTCTTTGAAACTAGAATATTCTTGAATCTTTGGGCTCTAAGTGGTTCTATACAAAAGCTACAAAGTACCATTGATGATGAGTATAACAAGGGACATAAAAGACTATCCAGAAAATGTACAAGCAAAAAAGGCAATAGCCTTGATATCAGGAGACTTGGTCCAAGTCCTTTGCTGTGGAACTTAGTGTGTTACCCATTTGACAGGAATCTTGTGAAGAAGGCACCTTATTATCTTAAAGTAATAAAAAATAGCAGATTTTATCCATTAGACTTTAAGTCCTATGAAGGCAGGGATTTTATCTTATCTAAATCCTATAAAAACCAAAGTCTGTAGACTGAATTTGAAAAGCCCTTAATAAACTTAAAAGTCCTTTAAAGTCATTGGAATGACTACAGTGATATTGCACAAAAAATAAATTTGGATTAGCTGAAGAGACTTTGTCCTACCCTATGGCCAAACACTGTGCTGCTATTGTTACCATAAGAAAGGACACAGCAATCAAATTCCCCCTGGTTTCTCTCATCCTCTTTGTGAATACCCAAGTCAAAACATCCTCCCTGGAAATTATTCTCCTACATACATTGTCTCCTCTTATAAGAATATAATTTTCTTGAGGGTGGGTATTTCCTTGTTTCTGTACTAGCATTCCCAGTGCTTAGCATAGTACTTGACCCATAGTAAGTACAAAATAACTTTTTTTTTTAAATTTTTGATGGGAATTTGTATTCACAATTGCAATGTGAGTCAACAGCGTGACACAGTATTTTAACAAAACAAAATAAAAAATCTTATTCAATCTTGGTTGCATTATATTAACAAAAGAATTAAGAATGAGGGTAATTATAGACCCTTGAAACTCTAGTCAGACCATATCTGGGCCTTTGTGTACAGTTCTGACACACTTTATTTTAGGGGAGATCATTGATAGATCATAGCAACCATAAAAAAAATTTGCCATAAAAGGAGGTAGGGATGTTAAATCCTTTGCCCTTTACAATCTATATGACCTTGGAGAAGTCACTTAAACCTGGGGTGGATCCATTTCTTCATTTACAATATGGACTTGGACTCTAAGGCCTTTTCTAACTTTGTATGGATGATCCTTTGATTCTAGGAAACATAAGGATCATTGTCCCTACACAAGACTGATACTCTAAACAAATATTTACCACTTAATTCTAGAGGTTCTCTTCTTCAATCTTCACCATAATGCTTTTGTAATTGACAGTAACCCCCTGGAACTCCCTTCTCTGCCCTCTATATGTCCATCTATTAAAATCCAAATTATCTTTTAAGACAACTCAAATAGGATCTCCATCAAATCTTTGCTTATATTCTTTCTCCCTACCCCCATATAAAAGCAACCTTTCCCTCCTCTAATCAATATTTCAGTGGGAGGAAATTTATCCCTTTCTTAGATGCTATCAGATGTTCTATTTATTTGGATTCATGTGTTGGAGGCTTGTAGACTCTTTGAGAGCAGGAACTATGACTTATTTTTCTCTATCTTCCTCTTAGTACTGAGTCTTATTTGTTGAGAAAATAATGGCCCTTATTTCAATAGTAAGACCTGGTTATTTAATTAAATATAATCTTTCAAAAAAGATAAATTAACCTCACCTCACCAGAAAGCTTAGCAACAAAATGGTGACTGGACACCATGCATTGTGAATTTGTTGAATTGCTATGATTCTGATGGGTTTAAATTCCCAACTAAATGTCAACACATAGAGTCTATGGCTCGTTTCCATAGTTTGAAATGACTGGTGTAAAAAGCCACTTGAGAAAAACTGAACATTTTGATGTTTAGATCTCACAAAGAATATTAGAGCTGGGAAGGAGCTTAATAATTAACTAGCCCACTCCTACTCCCTATACCAACTTTTCAGAAGAGGGAACCAAAGATCAGAAGAGTGTCTCTCATGTTTTCTCATGCCTCCAAGATTCCAGCCAGAATGACCCCCATTAATCCAGCTTTGTACCTTTGTTCATGCTGCTGGCTCTGTCTGAAACCCCTTTCCTATTTTCTCCAACAAATATGACATGAAGAAGCAGATTTAAATTCTAGAATCAGTTTTAAATTCTAGTAGTTTATAGGCTACATCCTAAAGTTCCTTTCACTTCTGTTAGTCCATGATGCAGAAGCTCAGGGAACATTTCTGTTTGCAGAGTCTCTGGGATACTAAGTGACTCCCTTCTGGTTGCGGAAAATTGGAATAAGCACAGTCAGAAGCAGCCATATTGAGTGAACATATGAAAAGCATCTTACTTCAATGATTTAAAAAATAAGCGTACGTAATTCTATGTTTGCAAAAAGTCCTCAAGAATATATTTGGGCCCTTTAACAATAATAAGCAGACTCCTTTTCTTTCTCTAGGAGTGTTATTGGTAGCGATGACTGAAGTTGAGCAGCTTTTGGTGAGTTCTGCTACCAATCTACATTTCAGCAGGTGGGAAATGCCAATGGCTCTCATCTTATTAGTGCTTTCTTCTTCAGTTTTCTGATTTACCTTATATTTAAATCCTCTGAGGGCTACCTTTGATAATACCTCAAATGATTTTATCAGCTGTGAATCTTCCCTCCACTGGTACAGTGGACCATTTATCTCTCTGTACACCATCAATGTAGATCATCAGAGATTAAAAAAAAATCATTTCTTGGTAGTCAGCCTCTTGATGATAAGCTTCTCTATACCTGACTAGACTGATCCTTAGGTAACAGATCCATAATAAAAGTCCAGGCCCATCATCTGAAGCTTTTCTAGATTTAATAGAAACCTTTCAGATCTCACCAGAATGCTGAATTAATAGTCAGAGGACCTGAGAATTCTATCTTTTCTGATTACTGCCAGTGCAATCCTCATCAATAATATTAGAGTATCACATTAAATGGTCTCTAAGGTTCCTTACTGTTCTAAATATGTGATCCTATGAAGGCTATCCTTAATGTAAGCTTCAGGAATTTGTAAGGCATGATGGGATTACAATAGACTTGTGGTTAAAGGATTGGGGAGAGCAGTTTAAACAATCACCCTCTTCCCCCAGTAGAGCCAAATGTGATGTCATGAAACAAAATATGTCTTCTCTTAGAACATCTGTGTAATAGGAGCAATCAGGAGAATTACCCAATCTATTAGACAGGGGAACCACCCTCGAGCTGGACTCCATATGTATAATGAATCCATTGGGAGAGAAAGGCGTTCAGGCTCAGTCCTGAAGGATGTACACTTTAGGGTGATACATCAATACTACACTGTTCTCCTTGAGTTTGTGTTTTGCGATAATAGGAGCCATCCAAAAGAACATATGTGAAATAATACACATCTTCAGGTCCCTGGTTAGTAACCAGAAATTCCTCAGCACTCCTGGGGCTTAATTTTTCCTTCCTCTTGGGAGAGTATAATATGAGTGATGGATTACCATTTCGTGTTCTGAATATCTGTCCATGAGCACTTCATCAGTTTGGATGTGTTCACTCTGGTATCACATACAGAAACCAGAAAAAGCCTTTTAAATCTGATCTATTGTCTGTACTTTTAGTCATGCCCATATTCATGTCTATGAGACTTCTCAAGGAGTTTGTCACATGATCACAGCTATTCACACCATGAACACAGTCATGGAGTCATGGATACAAGTTTTTTTTTTTTTTTTTTTTTTTTTAGTTCTTTATCATTTGTACTATGTTTTTTATTTCACTAGGTATGAGGTTTATTTTTTTCTCCAACAATATTTTATTTTTCCAAATGACATGTAGAGATAGTTAACATTCATTTTTGTAAAACTATATGCTCTACATTTTTTCCTCTCCCTCTCCTGCCTCCTCCCTTCCCAAATCAGCAAACAATCTGATATAGGTCAAATATGTGCAACTTTTAAAAACCATTTTTTCCCATATCTATCATGTTGTACAAGAAAAATTAGACTAAAAGGAAAAGGAAACCACCAGAAACAAACAAACCAAAAAGGTGACAACACTATATTTTTATCCCCATTCAGTCTCCATAGTTCTCTCTCTGGATGCAGATGGAATTTTCCATTTATTAGTAAATGCCCATCAATTGGGAAATGACTGAATAAGTTATGGTATATGAAAGTAATATAATATTGCACTAATTTTACATATACATATATATGTATGAAACATTGATTACATATGTAAAAATAATGATTATTTGAATTGCTATATCTTTTGATTGAAAATGAATCTTAACTAAAAACAATCTCTAGCTTATAATCAGGCCTAAAGAAGCTGGATATCATTGATACTCCTCCATTTTCTTTGGACAAATTATCCATTCCAAGATTTTAAAGTCTTTTTTTGCTCTAATAAACTATATTCTATGTTCTAATGTCACCTCTAGTTCTAGCATCCTATAATTTCTTCTCCAAGTTTCAAAGAACCTTGCTATTGTGTTAACAACTTCAGCTTCTTCAACCCATACAGGTAAGTGTTCATTGAATAGAATATTGTTTGGGAAGATCTGAAATTTGGTCTCAGGTATTTCTTAACTGTATGATTTTGATTGAGTCACAACTTCTGTCTGCTTCAGTTTCTTTAGTTGTAAAATAGGGATAATAGCAACATCTATCTCTCAGGGTTGTCCTGAGGATCAAATGAGATACTCTTTGTAAATTGTTTAGCACATTGTTTGGAACAATGGAAGCTTACATTTTTAAATATTTATTTCCTCCCTTCCCTCCTTCCCTCCTTCCCTTCCTTCCTTCCTTTCTTCTTTCTTCCTTCTTTCCATCTTTCCTTCCTTCCTTCCTTCTCCATTGACATTACTCTATAAACACCTCCAGTCACTAATCCAACTCTCAGACTTAGCACTTGTCTCTTGATTTTCCAAAGATTGAACTAGAATGTCCAACTACTCTTTGATCTTGAAGACAGGATTTAACATCTCCAGCCCCAGCTCTCTTTGGGCTGTTCCACCCTGTGATCTAGCAATTGTGTAATTTTTCATTGATACCCTTGGATGACTGGGCTGGCCCTGTATTCACATTATGCCAAGTGACATAGTCATTGTCTCTACAATGACAAATTTCTGGAATGAAGCTTAGTCAGAAACGTCCTTAGTGAAAGGGCACTGGTGGGATGTAGCTAACTGAGACAAAAATGACTCACATTTATATAGCACTTTATAATGTGCTTTTATAGGCCTGGCTATATAATTTAGAGTTGGAGACCATAGATATCATTTTTTTTATCCTGGTTCCTCATTGTATTTTTTAAATTTAAACTATTAATCAAGTACATACTTTATGCATGTTATTATGCTCAATGCTAGGTAGGGTATAAAACTAAAATAAGATAAATCTGTTCCTGTTCCTTCTTTTAAAAAATGATTAATTTATAATTTTAAAAATCTTTCCTTTATTATAAAGTATCTATTTATTTAATGGATTTAGTTTATACTTTGTGTTTTTACATCAATCATTTCTGGATACATTAACCCCACCCTGCCCTATAATTAAATCTTTAAAAAATTTTTTTTGGTAACAAAACAAACAAGACAAAATACATCAAATAGCTTGACCATATCTGACAACATGGGCAATGGTCTGACTTCAGAGTCCTCCTCCTTTCTGTCAAGAAGAGGAAGGTGTGTCTCAGAATCTATCTTTCTAGAGTCTAGACCATTAGTTTTTCAGGTATTCAGTTAGTAAACTCCTCCTTTTAGAAAAAGAGAAGACAGACTCTGACTTGTCTAAGGTCAAATAGGCAATTAATAATGGATCTGGGGTTTGAACTCTCTAGGTTTTTGGGACATCTTTCAACTACTGCCTCTCTGACTCTGCCTCCTGTCTCCTTGCTGTATTATCCTTAAGATCACATCTTCTAACCAAGAGTGTCTATTAAGGTTTCTTCTTGAGGCCTCATTTCTTCTTCCTTTATACTACACTTTATGTCTCTTTTTGTAAGCCTAGCACTTAGTATAGTACCTGGAGCATAGTTAGTGCTTAATAAATGTTTCTTGATTGACTAATTGGTTGGATTTATTATCTTTTTAATTTGGTTGACAATTTCCTCCAAGTTCTTTAGCTTTTCCTATAAATACTACATTATTTTGCATGAGCATATTTCATATTTGTATCATTTCATTTTTCATACTGCCTTTAAAGTAAATTCCTCATTGACTTTTTCAATAGTTTCCATATTTATTATAACCTTATGTGAAATCATCATAGCAACCTCTGATATTTTGGAGTCTCCTAAAATATTTTATTTCATAAAAATATCAGAGGTTTTATTTCCGCCTCTCATTCTATTAGTTATATCTATATATCTATACACACATACATATATATGTATACAAACATACATACTGACATAATATGCATATACATATATATGTATAAATATTTGTAGAGGATTGTAGATAGTGGGAGAACTCTGGAAAATGTATACTTGAAACAAGGATAGCAGGATGCTTCTAATTAAGCACTTATTCAGTGTGATAGATGAGATAATGACCTCAAGAAGGTCCTATACTCCCTCCAGGGAAGAATCCTCATGGTTTGAGACCCAATGAAATTTGGCAACTACCATGTTGTATTAAACACCTTTTCAGGATTTACTTTTGCAATACCAGCAGCAAAAGAGACATCCAGAGTAGTCCCTAAATTCTTCATACAAACTTTTGTAATTCTGCATGTTCCACAAGCAATAAAAACAGATAAAGGACCTGCATATACTTCTAAACATTTTGCACACTTTTGTGCACAGTATAAGATTTTACATACCACTGGCATACCTTTTAATCCCCAAGGACAGGCAATAATAGTAGAGAGGAGAAACAGACATCAAGACACTCCTCCAAAAACAAAAGAAAGGGGGAGCCACAGTTAACTCTAGAGAACTTCTAAATTTAGCTCTTTATATTATTTTTTTATTTTTTTATAAAGATGCACTGGCTCTGGCAGACAGGTTTTATAACCTGCTGGAAGGGCAGTATCCAGTGTGAGCAACTCCACTATCTTTAGATAATTGCCAGGTGATGTGGAAAGATCCAGAAAGTGGTGAATGGAGGGGACCAGATAGATTTACTGTTTGGGAGAGAGGGTTTGTTTGTATCTCTACAGATGGAGTGCCAATGAGTTGTATTCACCTTGTCCATTGGAGAGAGAGGGAGAAGACCCTTGAAACAAAGGAAAAAATCCAAGAAAGATCAGATAGTTCCATCGCTGACTATGTGTGCCACTGAAAGAGTATGGCTGTTAACCCAATATGTATGGCAATTGACTCATGAACATAAAAAATTATTGATGAGACTGTTGCAGGACTTTAAAACCAGCAGGAATCATTGGATTCCCTGACACATGAAGTAATGGACAATAGATTGATTTTAGACTATCTCTTGGCTTCTGAAGGAGGTATATGTATGATTGTTATTTATATACCCTCCTGCTAAGACTTATGAAGATGTATAAATCCTCATGTTGATTCATATTGTTTGTTACATCCAGTACTAGCCTGTGTTATATTACTATGTGCTTGTGTAATGCCACCCATACTGATGGATTTTATGTATACCTGTTTCAATTAAGACCCTTCAGCCCAGAGGAAACCTGCTAGCAATATCTGGTTTGACTCCCCATTTCCCTTTGGTGCCCACTTTCCTTCCTGAGAAGTCAGGGAGGGCATGACCAGCTGTGTTCTAAAACAAAAGAAAGTGGGAGATGTAGAGGATTGCAGATAGTGGGAGAACTCTGGGAAAGATATACTTGAAATAAGGACAGCAGGGTGCTTATAGTTAAGCACTTATTCAGTGTGATTGATGATATAATGGTTCTCTAGTTGGCATATACTTAGTGTGATATGGTGATGTAATGGTTCTACAATTGGCACATGCTCAGTATGCTGTAGTGATGTAAGCATACTAAGGTATTTAAGGGCTGAGAGGACTTGAAATAGAGGGACTCCATCTTTGACCATCTTCATGAGTCTCCTACCTTCATCACTCCTCCCCTAAGACCAAGGACTTGGGCTGGTCCCAAGATCCTCCAAAGAGCTAGTGTGGATTGTATATTTTGGCACCCTGTTAGGTTCTTACTAAATGCTAATGAGTTAATGAGATATTAGGTTCTTACTAAGTGCTAAGTCGGTACTTGACAATTCTCTAGTTCCGGCCTTTCCTGGGGAAGAGCTTGCATGCTTAGGAGGAGCAAGTTCATTGGTTGAAGTAATTTTTCCCAGAAGCCCTTGCATTATCCCATGCCCATTCTCTGGGAAGATAAAAGAGGGCAGCACTCCAGAGATAGGGAGTCTCTGCTTTAGGCCAGAGTTGAGTCTGCTCTCTACAGGAAGAAGAATCTGTCTGAGAGATTTGAGTTGACACAGCAGATCTCCTCCCAGAGAGGATCGCCAGCTTCTGAGACGCCAGCAATGATATGCTTTGTCACCCCAACTTAGGGCCTCTAGAAAGCACACTACATATATTTGCAAGAGTTATCTACACATGCATTAAGAACATTGATTAAGAAAGCATAGGAAGAGAACCGTCATGGTTTTACAAATAATCTTTTACAATGAAAGACATCTTTGTATTCATTCAATTGACTGAAAGGTACAAAGAATACAAAGTTCACTTTTTGTTGATTATTGAAAAAAACAAAACAAAACAAAACAAAACAAACCATACCACTTGATTCAGTAGAACAATAGCTCACCTCCAAAGCTTTCCTTTGATAAGTTATCCCCATAGAATTACTTGTAAGGTGAAACAAAAGAGATAATTCGTTTTATTGTGAAAATAATGTAGAGTATGAAAGGAGGTATAAAGGAAGTATAAACTCAACAAAGGTGTTTTTATTCTTGTTATGAAGAATAACCAGTACAAGATTCAAATCAAAGAGGGACTCAAAAACTCCCGTTTGAGATTGATACTATGCTGATTCTTTCAAGTCCCAGAATATTGCAGTCTTCTAAATGAGATCCATGATTATTAAAATGACTTTGAGTTAACTAGCTACTTAAGAAAACCAAATGAGTGGAAAATTTCATATTATAGGATAATATGCAATACAATGTTATAATGGATAATTTGATGGACAACTTTTAGAGAGCTGGCCTATTAGCATAGTGGGTTTTTTGAGCTTTAAATTGATTAGTAGAAATACAGTGAATTGGTTTGCTTTGGGGCATTGGAGAGCACTTTTAATGACAAATAAATAGAAGCTTATCAACTGATTAAGTGGCTCAACACATCAACATAATGAAACATGATAAGGCATGAAACTATAAAAAGGAAGAATTTGGAGAATTATGAGAAGACTTATGTGAATTGATTTAGAAAGAAATAAACAGAACCAGGAAAACAATGTGGACAATGACCTTAATAATAGATGGAAAGAACAATAAAAATATTAACCATGTAAATATATTAATTAAGCTTGACATTGGTAAAGAATTGAGAAAAAGTAACTTTCCCTAAATTGGAGAGGAGAGGTGTAGAATATTATGCATAATTTCAGACCAATTTAAGGATAATTTTATACACCCACTTCCCCCTTGCTAGTTTTCCTTTTTTGGTTAATCTTAAAACATATATTTTTTTCAAGGGATGACTCTCTGATAAGGAAGAGGGAAGGAATATACTTAGAAATATAGGTAAGGTAATTTTTTTTAAATAGAAAAGCTACAAAAGTTTGCTTTTTTGTCTTTAGCAATCAATTTGATATATTTCTCTAGACATACCACTTTCAGGACAATGACATTCTTTTGTATTCATCTTTGGCTTCCTGACCTTCCATTTATCTTCTGTAATGTCTTTTTAAAATTTCTGGTTGATGAGTTCCCTGTGTATTCATAACAATCTCTTTAGACAGTATCTGTGATCATAAGAATCATTCATAGTTATGTCTGCAGAATTTTGCATTGAAAACTCTTTGACCTTCTTGAGTCAACTTCTGTTCATCTTAGGCTACAGGATCCTGTTTATTATTTAAAATTTATTGAAATCTCCCAATGTCTGAAGTTTTTGATTATTATATGTAAGAAAGAGGAATTGAGTGAAGTTAATCTAACATTCCATCTTCTAATGCCCCCATTTGCCACTACCATTTTACATAATAAATAAGGTCTCTTACAGCTTAATACTCCATAATCCTGTGATTCTGGTTGCTAGGTTCTCTTTTCTCTGCTCATGTACCTTGTGAGATACTTCTCTTCTGCTAAATAAAATTAATCAGCTAGAGGGAGTGAGGGCAATGAAGGATTCTCATTTTCTGATATGAACCTAATTCTCATTTTGCTATTTCTATAGTATAACATCACATCCAACTTTCTTAAGATAGATCAGAGAAAATTAGAGTTTTAAAGGCAAATTAAATCCAGGAGGAATAGAAAAGTAGAAGGTTGGATGATTATTGATAGTTTTTACAGCAGAATGAAATTTAGAAAGTTCTTCCTTATTTTGTTCTAATCTAATTTACTTTAACTTTCTTCCATGGGGGATCAAGATTAACCGGAAACAAAGAGAAACATCAGAGTATTCTAGCACTGTTTTTCATAACTTTGAAATATGGGGGCTACATAATATCTTCCAAAAAACTCCTCCTATATACTTGCTATATTTTGAGCTCTTTTACATTTTAATGGTGTAGCAAGGACAATTACCATATAACCATATTTTTAGAGAGCACTTACTACTAAATCTTGAAAAATTAGCAGAAAAGACTAGTCATTTTGAAATTTTTGAAATTAGTTCTTCCAAATGTAAGACCATCCTCAAACAACCCTGAGAAAGAGATAGGGAACATATTTTTATCATTGTATTATAGACCATAGCATCATAGGATTTAGAGCTAGGAGGGACAGAAAAGAACATCTAGTGCCATTCTCAAAATTTTTAATATTGAATAGAAGAGAAGCTAACAGAAGAGGAACTAGAGAGGCTGAATGATTTACCTAATATCACATAGGCAACTAAGCTAGGATTGAAACCCAGATCCTTTGATTTATAACAGGTAGAATTTTTATAGAGATTTCCAAATATCATCTCCTTTTAAATAGGAAGGTAGCTATCATTCCTATTTTACAGATAAGAAAACTGAGGCAGAGGTTAAGTGATTGACCCAGAATCATACAGTTAGTAATTGTCAGAGTTGTATTTGAACTTGGGACATACTAATTCCAGACTAGTACACTATCCACTGTATCAGTTAGCTTACTCCTAAAATTCTCTCTTCTTTTTAATGGACCACATTATAGAGACTGAAGCTCAGGTCTTCTTGACTTCAAGCCTAGTGCTTTATTTACTGAGCTACCATTCTGTCTCATTACTACAACTATGACAACAACAATAACACCTACTGCTACCCCCCCACTACTACTACTACTACTACTACTACTACTACTACTACTACTACTACTACTACTACTACTACTACTACTATTTCTACTACTGCTACTACTACACATTGCTTTTCAGTTGAAACTTGAAAACATTCAGAAGACAGAAACCCATCAAATTCTTGTGAAGAGATTAGTAACTTACATCCCACACTGGCCCCCTGCTTTTTTTTTTTTTTTTTGATAACTTAAAACAAGCAGGAAATTGGGATTAATTATCAATTATTATATTAATACCATTCTTAAGAGGTGAGCTTTCCTATTTAAGTAGATGATGGAACCCAGCTGTACCACGTAGCAATTGGGTGAAGTGATGGAGAGCTCAGGAATGCTGAGTCCTATATAATATTAATATGATATATATTAATATATATTTATATATGTTATATATTTGTAATATAATATATAATAAATATAATAAGCTACCTCCTACAAAACTTTATTGAATGTTAACAGTTGCTCCAGCCTCCTTATGGATTAGAAGTCTTATGCCAGGAACTAAACAGGCCCATAGTGCATAAAGCAAAAATCTGTTATTATAAAAAATTCCTACAAAGAAAATATAGGTTGAACTTGGAACACCAAGTCCAAAGTATGAGGGTATAGGGAAAGGGGAATAGTTTCAGGGCAAAGAGAAGGTTGGATAAAGCAAGATTTAAGTGACTGGATCCTAAGATGCAGTAATGTTCAGGCCAGAAGAGAAATGGGAGTGGGATCTACAATGGTCCTTCAGAAAGGCTATGTCCATCTTTTATTATGTGTCCATCCACTGGAGGCTATGGATTCTGGGACAAATTTGATTTATTTGCAAAGAAATTGAATGAGATATTTTTTTCTGTCAAGTTTGGAAAAAATAATTTTTAATCTCTTTAAAAAATCTAGAGGAAAAGTATCATTGGATCTTGAACTTATTTTATTAAAGAAATAAAAAATCAAGGCTGTATTTGAACTTGGGTCATACCAACTCCAGGCTTGCACTCATTTATGTTATTTAACTTACTCTTAAGTAAGGAGGGGATTGCAATCTCCATCTGTGGAGAGAGTACTCATACCAATGACTTTTGGGGAATTTTGAAGTCAATTCATGTCCAGATATGATGCTTCTCTCTTGCAAGATGAAGCCAAGAGCGGATTACACATTTTTCCTATGCTCTGAGCTAATTAAAAGTTACCACAGAGCCAGGATTTGCAAGGCTCTCTAACATCTTGTTGAGGCACATTTTCAATCATGTTAAAACTTTAAAACTCACATATTAAACAGTTCACAGTTTGGACTCTGGGGCCCTTCAGAGCAGATGGAAGAGACAATGTTGAAATCTGTCCGACTGGATTTGCCAGTTCACAAACTATTACTACCCCATGCAGGCTTTATGGAGAACCTTAGTATACAGCTTTTGTTTCACAATCATAGCTACATGAAGCTGGATTCCAGAAAATTACTCTGTCCTGATGTCCCCCAAGATCAACCAAAAAGCTCTTGTTTCTGAATCCCATCCCTGACCCAGAGGGCTCTCTTTTGGGAATTGAAAGCTCTGCTGTATATAGGTTTTGTACAAGTGATTTTAGGTAAAACTCTTGATTTTATAGCTCTCTTTTTGTTTTTCATCAAAGCTCTCAAAACACATCCTTCTATGGAAAGAATTTTAGAGCTAAAACCATCACAAAATACAACTGAAATTGTCTCTAAGAAGCCTTTTCACCACAGATTCTGCTTTTATTAGAATACTAACCCTTACTATCCAAGGTTGGGCACTAAACATAGTCAGAAAGCATTAGATATAGAGATAAATAAATAGTCTTTCTCCTAAATGCTTCCCATGGGACAGCACTTTACCAAAGAGATACAAATTATACCTACATAAAAGAAGTTTCTCCTTGGAAACTCTTTGCAAGCTCTGTTACCCTCATCATACAGGTCATTCTCTTGTAAGGGAGCTTTAGAGCTCTTCCTACTTTTCATTTCCTTAAACATTCCTGCCCAATTTCCTCCATAACCTTGCAAAGAAGAAAACTGGGGAAGGAATCTTCCTGTGCACAGAATAACCCCATACATTCTTCTTTCTACCATAGCTCTCTAGTGTCTTTAACTCTTGACTCATATGTAACAAGAAAAACATCTGAGGTAGAATAGTAATTTAGGAGAGGTTTATTTCCCTCCAATCCTAGGCTAAGGTTTACATTCTCATTCTGCATTCATACTGGGGAAGAGAGGTTCTATCTCTTACCCCACTTATTTTTTAAAATAATAACTTTTTTATTTTCAAAACACATGCAAAGATAGTTTTCAACATTTATCCCTGCAAAACTCCATGCTCCCAAATTTTCCCCTTTCCTTTTCTCCTCCTCTCCCCCAGATAGCAAGAAGTTAAACATGTGTGATTCTCCTACAAATATGTTCACACTCATCATTCTGCACAAGAAAAATCACATCAATAAGGAAAAAAATGAGAAAGAAAATAAAAAGCAAGCCAACACCAAAATGGCTGAATGGAGGATGTACAATGATTTGAGAAGGGCAGAGACTTGAGGAGGACCTACCCACCAGCAGGCTATTGTAATAATCCAGGCATTCAGTGATGAGGGATTGGATGAGGGTGGCAGCAGTGTCAGAAGAAAGAAGGGAGTGTATAGAAAAGATGTTTTAATGGTAAATTTGGCTGGCTTTGACAACAGATTGGATATTGCTGGTGAAATATAGAGTTCAAGATGACTCTTAGATTGTGATCCTAGGTTGGGTGGATGATGGTGCTCTAGATTATAATAGAAGAGATAGGAAGAGGGAAGGATTTTGGGGAAAGATAATGAGTTCTGTTTTATACATGTTGAATTTAAGATATTTATTGGACGTTCAGTTCCAGACATGTGAAAGGCAGCTAGAACATTTCTACCTCATTATCCCTCTAGTTACCTCCCCTGAGTTTTTCAACTTATTTGTACATGTAACAATTGGTTGCCGCTTGCCATTATACACCTGACTCTTACTCTTTGTGTCAATGGAAAGCAGGTGCTACTGTAGACAGAAACATCTCCTATACTTTATATACAGTAGCACCTTTGGCTCCAAGTTCAGTTTCATTGTTTGGTTTTAATGGATTTAAATATGACAAAGGATACTACAAATACAAAAATATTTGTTGACCCAAATGTAAGAAATGCATCATTGACAGCACTTTCTAAACCATGAATCTCACTTTCAATATTCACTGGTTATGCAAAGGTTTTTTGTTGAAA
Organism: Sminthopsis crassicaudata; assembly: GCF_048593235.1. Taxonomy (NCBI): domain Eukaryota; kingdom Metazoa; phylum Chordata; class Mammalia; order Dasyuromorphia; family Dasyuridae; genus Sminthopsis; species Sminthopsis crassicaudata. The sequence continues at coordinate 186,148,950 of NC_133622.1, read as the reverse complement.
TTTGGTTAGAAAAGATTCATTTTCTCTGAGGTCAAATAGTCATTCTTTCAAACTAATAAGAAAGTCTTATTTCTTAAACAAACTGAGTTCAGTATCCATTGATAAACTTCTTGAGATTTTTAAACAGATTAAAAAATATTTTTTTCTAAAACTTGTCAGCAAAAAAATCTCATTTAATTTCTTTGCAAATCATTCTGTAGCCTCCAGTAGGAATAAATGAGTATGAAGCTTTTATAATGTCTATAATATAAGTAATGCCTGCCCCTGAGTAGGCACTTAATAAATGCTTTTTAATTCAAGCATAATAGAAAACATATAGATTAGCTAGTAGGAACTGTGGCAACTAGGTGGCATGGTAAATAGTTAGGAGGACCTGGGGTCCAATATAACTTCATACAGATACTTACCTGGGAGTAAGTCACTTAACCCCCATTTGTCTTAAAAATGAGCTGGAGAAGGAAATGGTTAACCACTCCAGTATCTTTGCCAAGAAAACCCCGAACATTTGCAAAGGTTTTTTTATTCATTCCTGATATTAATGGATTAGCTCCCTGAAGGGCTCAGAATCAGCCAGAATCAGAATAAGCTAAAGTCCTTGCCCCACATTGGGCACCAAAATGTAAAGTTCTGTTGTCTCTAGATGGTAGCTCATTCTCTGGAAGCAGATTTCTTTTCTGTAAATCCTTTTCTCTGGGAGCAGATTTCTTGGGGGGCTTCTGGAGGCAGCCTTGGCTTTAGTTCCTGTCAGAATCTCTCCAGCCAGCTTCAGTCTCTAGTTCCCTCTGAATCCAAAGCCTCCACTGGAATCAGGATTGTGTCTGTCCCTGTTCGGGCGCTATGTCCTGGCTAGCTCCCTGAAGGGCTCAGAATCAGCCTGAGTTCTTGCCCCCTGTTGGGCGCCAAAATGTAATGTTCTTCTATTCTCTAAATTGTCAGTCATTCTCTGGGAGGAGATCTCTTGGGGCGCTTCTGGAGCAGCCTTCCTTTCAGTTGTGCTCCAATAATCCCCAAAATGTAGCCAGGAGTTAAAGTCCTTTACTGTCTTTTTCCAAATCTCCAGCCAGCTTCAGTCTCTAGCTCCTTCTGAATCCAAAGCCTCCAGCCAGCATGAAGGTAGACGTGGGAATGAATCAGACTTTGTCTCTAAGAGTATGGGATTGTAGATTTCCCAGAATTCAATCCTAGATATGAATCTCCCGGAAGTCCATGAGCAGGCTTTTCCTTTAGACTTGTGAATCTGCTGGACTTGCAGATCCATGGGAAGTCTTCTCCTTGACCCAATCCAGACCGACTTCTTCCAGACTGACCCTCCCCCCTGAGTCTTGGCTCCTTTTATCCTCCCAGAGAATGGGCTTGTGGGTACTCCTTAAGGGGCCAATGAGCTAACTCCTTTTAAAGGTGTAAACTTTGAACTAGAGAATTGTTAAGTATCAGACAACTGACTTAGCACCTAGTAAAATCCTAACACCTGATGATGGAATACTATGTTCCAAAATGAGAAAACTTGTTAAAAATCTCATTGTAGCCAGGTAGGTGGTGTAGTGGATAGAGCACCAACCCTGAAGTCAGGAAGACCTGAGCTAAAATCTGACCTTAGACAATTAACATTTCCTAGCTGTGTGACCTTGGGCAAGTCACTTAACTCCAATTGCCTCAGCAAAAGCAAAAAAAAAAAAAAAAAAATGTAGTCTTTTAAAAATCCTAAACTATTTTTCAATCCTCACTCTCCCCAGAAACCTCCCTGTCTTCTCTGTTATAGATTGTAAGGGCAGGAAAATTCTGAGATGAAGGAGGGGGAGATGAGGCTAATGTTCCCATCAAATGAAGAAGGGCTATCGAAAAGTCTTTGGTTCTTGACCTTGCTGTCCTGGCTCAGATGTACACTGAAAAAGGACAATCCTTCCAAAAAAGATGAAAGGAATTCCACATGATTTTTGAGAGTCTTGGGATTAGAGCTGGTGAGAACTGACTTTTGTTATTTTGACAAGAATTTCCTGATCCTAATCTTTCTTGATTAGTAGAGTTTCCCTTCAAGGTTGGGACATGGTACAAGTTGACAATGATAATTTTTTTCTTAATGGAAAATATGTTAGTAGGTTCCTGATCTAAGTGCTGATCTTGCATTTGTATTGCTTTTCAAATCTTTCAACACACTTTCCCATAGTTCATTTCCTTGAGCATAAGCCCTGGTTTCCACCCAATGAGCTATTATATCCTCCTACCTCAAATTTGTCCTTCAAGTTTATCCTGGAACAATATTCCCCATGCATGCATTCAACCACATTTTTCTGCTGGAGCCTTTTTAGTTGGCTCCATATCATTCAAAATATTTTTTTCTCTCATGGCATGCAAAGCTCCCTAAACTTTGCTTCCACTTGATCTTTCTAGCCCTAGATCATATTACTTCTCTCCCAGCAGCTATACTCTGACAAAACTACTCTGATAAAGATTGTACTTGGCCATTTCAGGTCATAACCTCCCCCCAAGCCTTCACCCCCAACTCTAGCCACAGCATCTGAAGACCCAGAAAAGAAATTTCTTACTACCAAAGCCTTTCACAGTATCAAATGGCTCAGCATCAGATATGGACATGGTTTTTTTTTAATGGAAATGACTCTAAAGAAAATGCATTGTTATCAGCCTACCTGGCTTTTCTATCTACTTTGCAAAGCAAACCTCCTTCATTTCTTTCATTCTTTCCACATACTCTCTGCTCAAAACAATAACATTAAAACCTCAACAAAAACAAAACTAGTCTCAGTTCCCCTTCCCATCAATATGCACTAAGGTCCTTTGTTCTGAATCTTTAAGGCTCATGGCATTCCCAATGCTTAGAAGGTCCTTCTTCCCCCTTTTCTACTAAATTTCTTCTCAATTTTAAAGTCCAACTCAAATGCTGCCTCATCCAGGAAGTCTTCCCTGATTTTTGACACTCTGTTGGTAACAACCTTCTCTCTGAGACTTCATTTAGCACTTAGCTTTGCATTCCCTAAAGTACCCAGGACAATACTGAGTAATGACACTTGCCTCCCTATCCAAATGTAAGCTTAATGAAAAAAGGGACTCTTATACCTGAACTTTGTATTCCCCAGTCTAGCTTAGGACTTTGCAAACAGCTCATACATTAGTAAATATTTTGAATATTAAATTTCACCCTCAAGAAAAATTCTTAATCTTGTTCAGTCAATACTTTGGGGATATATCAATAACTTCATCAGCCTGGATCTATTTTCTGCCAGTGCAGGTAGTAATGTATCCTTCCTTTTCCTCTTATATGGTTCTTGTCCATGTTTTTGGAAAAAGAATATTTTTGTTTTGAAACAAGACACTTCATAGCAGACACATGAACAATTCTTTTCCCCACAAAGGTTATCCCTCAAAATCAATTAAGCAAAAACACTAAAATAAAACCGATAGTATATGCCAGTTTCTCTTTGGGGGGTTCTTTAGGAAAGAAAAGGTAGGTTGTGTGCTTAATTTTGACAAATATCACCCATTGTTTTTTAATTGAGTTTTGTGGCCTTTTCAGTAATGTCTTTATAAAGATTATTCATCTTAGAGTCTTTTGATTTATCTTTCTTTGCTCTGCATGATCCTTTATACAAGTACCTACATTATTCTGAACTTTTCACATTAATCATTTCTTATATCCAATAATATTCCATTACTTTCATGTGTAATGAGTTCTTCAGCTATTTCCCATTCCTTGTCCACATATATTACTTCTAGCTTTTGGGTACTATGAATAATGCTGTTAAGGACCCTCCTTTTTCTTTGGTGACTTTTTTTGGTGGGAGTACCTTTCAGGAAGAATGCTAGTTAGCTCATTCTTGTCTCAGCTTTCTCCAGACTCCATCTCCTTCTTGTCCATTCCATTGGTTTCCTTCCAGTATCTTTCACATTCCATAGTTTCCAGAATTTCCTACAATAAGCTCTTTGAAGGTAGATATTATCTTGAGAACATGTATTTGTATCTCCAGCTTATAGCACAGTGTTTGGCACATGGTAAGTACTTAATATTTATCTATATACCTACAGATTCATATTAATGTACATAATATGTACATCTTGCCATTATGATATCAGTAACCCTCTCGGACTACAAAACTTTTAGGAGGATCTGATACTTACTATTATGTAATTGTATTAATAATTCAATAAATTTTCTTGTAAAATTCAAAGTTATTTTCTGGAACCTAGTACTCAAATATACCCATGGTGTCATCAATATGAATGTTCTCTCATGATAAAGATTGCTACACATATATGCTTCCCTAACCTGTGTGACTCTTATCTACCATAAATAATCCACAGAAGGCTTATCCAATGTGGGAGCTTTCTCATTTTTCTCTTGATATTGAGAAGGCAAGAATATGATAATAGTCCTGCCAAACAAAACAACAACAACAAAAGAAAGGGGGAGCCACAGGTAACCCCAGAGAACTTCTAAATCTAGCCCTTTATATTATTAACTTCTTTGACAAAGATGCACTGGCTCCGACAGACAGTTTTTATAGCCCACCAGAAGGGCAGTGTCCAGTGCAAGCAGGTCCACTGTCTTTAAATCGCCAGGTCATTTGGAGAGACCCAGAAAGTGGTGAATGGAAGGAATCAGATAGGTTAACTGCTTGGGGGAGAGGGTTTGCTTATATCTCTACAGATGGAGAAGGAATCAGATGGCTGCCAACGAGCCATATTCACCTTGTCCATTGGAGAGAGACAGAGCAGACCCTTAAAACAAAGGAGAAGACCCAATAAACATCTGTTGGTTCCATTGCTGACTGTGCCCACTACTGAAAGAGCCTGGCAGTTATGGCGTTTGGCTCATGGACATCAAAAATTGTTGGACTTCAAAACCCTCAGGAATCATTGGATTCTCTGAGACATCATAAGACTGTTGTAAGACTTAAAAACCCTCAGGAATCATTGGATTCCCTAACATAAAAAGACTGTTGCAGGACTTCAAAAACTTGTGGGGATCATTGGATTCCCTGACATGTGAAGCAATGGACAGTAGATTGGTTTTGGACAATCTCTTGGCTGCTGAAGAAGGTGTATGTGTGACTGAGGTTTACATACTCTCCTTCCAGGACTTCTGGAAATCTTTTACAAGACCATTTTGATTTATATTGTTTGTTCTATCACTACTTGCATGTACAATTCATGTTTGTTACACCTCATCAAGCCCACACTGGCTGTGGGAGAATCATCACCAATAGCCTGTGCTTTATTGCTATGTGCTTGTGTAATACCTCCCATGCTAATGGATTTGTGCATACCTGTCTCTAATAAGACCCTTCTGCCCAGAAACCTGCCAGCAATCCCCACTTCCCTTTGGTGCTTTTCATCTCCCTTCCTGAGAAGTCGAGGGGGCATGATTTTTGGGGTTCTCACCTTCCTGAGAAGTCAGGGATGGTGTGACCACCTGTGTTCTAAAACAAAAGAAAGTGGGAGATGTAAAGGGCTAGAACTGAGCAGATGCACTTAACTGAGATAACCTAGCACTTAAAGCTAATTACCAATTGGACAATTCTCTATTAACATGCTTGGAGGATGACCCTACTCATCTCTGTGCTGGCTCAATCTATGGGTGTAGACAAAGAAGGGGAAGAGAGATCAGAGGGTGGAGTAGGACTAGCAGGATCATTCTTTGGTGGGGGAGAGAGAGAAAGGAGGTATTGAGATTCTTATATCTAATCCCCTGATGGCAACCCCAGAAGACCAAGAATAAAGACTTTTGCTTATCCTGACTCTGGCTGATTCTAAGATATCCAGGGTACTAACACAGTCACAACATCATAGTTTAACTATTTTTTTTTCTCCTTTCTTATTTATTAGTAGTTTTGGCCATTTTGTACTGGTGTTCTGTGGTAAGCAAACCATCTGCTCCTACTTATTTGTGAGATTTTTTTTTCAAGCTTTGGGGCTTTGTTATTAAATTTCTGGGTCAGTTAAACTTTGGGTTTCTCTTTCAGTATCATATGGATTCTATTTATTCTGTACTTTGTCTTCTAATTTCAATATTTCTGGACAATGTTCTTATAGGATTTCCTGAAAAGTACTGGTATTCAATATTTTTGTCATATCATTTTTTTTGTTTTGTTTTGGAAATCTTGATACTCTAAGGATTATCATAGTATGGCTTGTATTCAAGCTTTCATTTATAGAGAGCCCTAAACTACTCTAGGGATTCTTTTTGTTCTATTATTTTTTGAGATCTTATCATAAATATTTCGGCATTATCTATTTTTGGATATTCTCACATTCTCCTAATTCATTTTATAAAAGGATCTTTTTTTTGTCAGTTTCTTAGTTTCTTTAATGATTTTTAGGTGAGTTTTTTCTTATAGGATATTCCCCCCTTTTAATTGATGTTCTTTATCTTATTGGTACATTTCTTTGAGAGAGTAAGTAGGAATTAAACCTCTCATTTAACCATATTTTTATAATTAATTTACTTCCATAACAATAACAAAGATATTTTTTAGCAGTTGCTATGTACCAACATTGTACAAAGTATTGAGAATGCAAATATTAGCAAAAATAAAAATATGCCTTAAACAAGCATACATCCTAATGGAGCAAGACAATACATCCAAAGGAATTGAAAAGTGAAGGGTGAAGTGGGGAGGTTCAGACAGAGTGTTACTTAAGAGGCCATACAGTGCTAAATTTCAGAATATGAAAAATGATTTATCTGAAGTTCTGAGAAAAACCCACTAGTGGAAAAGGATCTGAATAGACAGAGAAAAAAGAAAGTTGAATTATGGTGGAAAAGTTTGGAGAGTGAAACTATCTAAACCCTTATTCAAAATGGAAATTCTGGGGGCATTTATGGAATTCATCAATGAGAAAAGGGAGCTTTACTTTTTTTTTTTAATATTATGGGCACTACATTTGAGCTGTTCATCTATTATATTTCATGACTAATCCACTTTCTTTTTTTGTTCTAATGTATGGACATAGCAGGCATTTTAAAAAGAGGCAGTTATTTGTCAAACACATCATCCACTGATTGCAAGGTGCCAATAAAACTCTTGATTTCAGCCTGAATCAGATTAAAATATAATTGGTAAATGTTTAACAAAATAAATTAAAATGTAATACAACATAATGTTGTTTTATGGCTTTCTAAATCAATATGCTACTTTACATATTTCTTTTTAAAAAAATTAATGCTTTATTTTCATTTTTATTATTAAAATTTATTTTTAATTTGTGGGAAAAACCCAAGCATTTCCATAATATAGTATAATAAAAAAGATGATCCATTTCTATGAGTTTGATACAACTGCCCTCAATAAGTTTACCTTTAAATTAGAACACCTAGCAAAGCTATAAAAGTCATAAGACTACAAGAGATAACTACAAGTGCTAAATGTATTATACATATATATGTCTTTGTATGTATGGATGGATAAGTGAATTAGTATCAAAATAGATCTCAACTGGATGAAAGTTTGGGCTCATATAGTAACATGAAATTTATTGCTAATAATTATAATCTAATATTTCTAAAATTTATCATTTATAAAGTGTTTTTATAACAATGATTTTATGAGGAAAATAGTATGGTTATTACCATCCCTATATTATGCATTTAAGTATGGGAGCATTTAAGTGACTTAGGCAACTGGTCACACTACTAGTTTCAGAGCTGAGATGTCCATTAGATTTTCTTATTTTTTATCATTTATCTTTCCCTTACTCATTTAAACTAAACATTCTACATCTCAGGATAAATGAGACTTAGAGCCCTTCCTGAGAACAGATTTTTTAGGATAAGAAAAGAGGAACAGGATGTCACTGAAGACCTAAAAGGAATAGAAATGGGATGCAACTTGGTGAAAAGGACCATGAAATGAAGAATATAGGAAAGCCAATTACTCTTGAATGATTTTTACAATTTTGTGCCCCAAGAGTCAGTTCTGATAAGAATCAGACTTGATAGATGCTAGTGGTCCTGTAAAAAGATAGAATTGAAAATAACTTCACTATTTCCTTAGCATGATATTAGAAAGAACAGTGGAGACAATTAAATTCAAAATCAAGGTGGGTGGCAATAGGAGATTAAACTTGAGTAACAGTTGAACTAATGATGTTGAGACATGAGTTATTCAGGAATCCATTGCTTTAAACTTGTTTTTACATCCACCTGCTCATTCTGGCTAGCATTATATAATTGCTTTCAAGCCAGACTGAGTACTAGCTGTCACATACATCCCTGCACACCCGAAACATTGGGAAATATAATCTATAGAGCGGCTATGGCCACAACTCTGGGATCATAGAGCTTGGCAGTGCAAGGAAACCAAATGCAGGTGTGAGAAAGTATGTTTGTCAGGTGACCTTTGAGTGATGTCAGCCATATAAAAGCTCTGATGGCTTCTCAATGGCCAGGCCCATTGTAGCATTAGCATATCTGAGTAAGGGGCTGGGACCAGCTCTAAATTCACCACTAGGTAAAGATGTCTCAGATGAAGACCTGGCAGGAAATTGTTTACTAATGCCTATTGTAATGTAACATTAAATAATACATTTTGTCCATATTAAAATGAAGGAGTTGAATCTATTCTCAAATTCATTTCAATTCTAATGAATAATAATTCTAATGAATCTATGTAAACTGGAACATTGAGGATGTTGTATGTGCGCCCTGGGTATGTGGGGAGAATTACTTAGCTTCTTTTCTATAGGGTACAGGGATAGAAAAAAATGAGTATAGCTAGATCCATGAATTTGAAAGAATAGAAGCTGAACCTAAGTTCTAGGTGTGATAAGTATTAAATTATGATCCTGGCTCATAATTATTGAATTTTCATGATTTCATCTGTAATCTTAGAGTGTCAGAGCAGATGATTGCTAAAGTTCCTGTACTGTCTGTAGGAAGGGCCCATATTGATGGTATTATAGAAGTATACTTTTAATGTCAAAAAGTCCTCTACTCTAAGGCCCATAGGATTGAATTGAGGAGAAATCAAATCACATGGGATACCATGAAGGTTCACACTTGAATAGCTGTGCAGAAAGGGGTCGATTTTTAAGTTTAGCCACAAGCAAATGTCTCATTCCAATTCCAAATAATAGGAAGACAATTCAGTCTCTAATAAAAGGTAGTTAATTAGTTCTTAAGAAATACACTGAAAAGTAACTAAACTGAGGTGTAAGTACAATGGCATTAGGATCAAATTATTGCCATTCAAGTGACTATAATTTCTATTAACTAATGGTAAATCGCAACAGTGAGAAATGATTTGTATTCGTTATTGTACTCATGTCATTAAGTAGCTTTGCTTAATTGTTTTCAGGAAAAGTAGTTCTTGGCGAATGGGCTGGGAAATGCCTGTTCTATTAAAATTAAATGTATTCACTAAAAAAAATTAATTGGTGGCTGGGGGAGAAAATTTCAGAGGAGCTGAAAGGTCAAAGATCTGTCAACACTTCATTTCACATCCCCTAGGATTTTCACAGTAGTCATTTTGGGTTATGAAAATGACCATCTTCTTCCTTTGAAATGTCACTGGTAGTATAAGCCTTTCTGCAAGTGCAGAAAAGTCAGATATTCACAATGCATGGCCTTCTTTCTTACTGGCAGGGAAATGCCAACAGCAAACAAATAAATATTAAACTCCAAAGAGGATGTGGCTGAGTTGAATGACTAATTTGGAGAACTGAACAGTATTTTAAAACATCCCAAGCTACTCCGTGACATAAAATCTCCTTTACTTTAACATGGGTACTCTGTTAAATAATGCTAGGTGACTGTCAATTATGAAAAACCATGATCCCTAAAAAAATCAAAATTGTAGCTGATCCAAAGATCAATGGAGAAGTGCATAATGGATGTAAAAAGTATGTTACCAATAATGTTTTGGGACCAGAACTAAAAGATGTCACTCATAAATATCTAATCATAAAAAGACATAGTGAGAGTGAAGATAAAAGATGGTCTTCCCAACTACCACACTGATACCCACTGAATTTTCAGGATTCTGTCTGTGGAAGACTCATGAGAAAATAGGGTCAAGAACTGAACAGAATTCATAGGGATTGAGCATAATTTTGGAACTGGAAGGGATTTTAGAGGACACCTAGAGGAATCTCTCCATTTTGCAGATGAGAAAACTAAGGTCTAGAAAAATGAAGTGAGTTAGAGGGTTAGGATTTTAAATCTGAAGAAAGCCAATACTACCCCCATCCCCCAATATGCATTGTTGAAGATATAAATGGGCTACCATCTGTACTGGTCGTATTAGTGAGTTCATAAAAAATGATGAAACATTGAAATATCATTTTGTGTAGAGCATAGTGTGTTCAGTCCTGAAGGGGATGACAAAGTTGGACAAGACACAGACCCTGTCCTCAAGGACTTCACAGTTTAGCATGAGATAGGAGTCCAAACCTCAATGAGTAGAGTTAGTAAGTTGCTGAACTGCTAAAAAATTAGAGCTTGAATTTATAGGTTTCCTAAATATTAGACATATGTGATCTCATGAAATTTTAAATGTGTGAGATTTATATATCTTCCTTCTTTCTTCTTTGATTTATAAGAATGACAAGGAAATCACCCTGGATTATCAAACCCTATGCTAATGAACTAATGAAGAGCTGTCTCTGACAATTCTAAATTAGAAGGTTGGATTTAGAATCAGCAAATCAGGAAAATTTGGAATCATATCTTGCCCTAGATAATTATTTGTTTATATAATTCTGAGAAAATTACTTAACTTGTCTCAGCATCAGTATCTTAATTTGTAAATGAAGCTAGATCTATGATCTTATGTTCTGATGCTCTTAATTTTAAAATAAATCCACTAATCACAATTATACAAATTACACAAATTACAGAATTGTCAGCTGGAACAAAGAACATAGAATGTGAGAGCTGAGAAAGATGTTAAATTTCATTTAATCCCCTTTCATTTTGCTGAAGTTGGGGAGAAGTGAGGCATTGGGAGGTAAAAGAAATTGTTCAAGATCTTAACAAGTTAGTAGTATTACCAGATCTGTGGACTTTTATTCCTGGGCTATTTATACTTTGTCAAAGACATACTTGGAAGGTGGAACTGTACACTACCTTTTATCATATGTCTGCATGCTCAAATTTCTTCAGTCTTGCTTTTAAAAATATATATATATATATTGTAACCTGGTTTAGGAGTTGACTCCAAATTGCTTCTTTCTGTTTTAAGGTGGGAAAGCAATTTTTTTTCCCTTTTTGGACCACAATTTTCCAACTAAATGAAAGCTCATTGGAGCAAAGATATAGAGCTTGGAAGAATATTAGATATTATCTGGTCTAACTTCTTTATTTTGCAGAGTAAAGACCACACAACTAACTTACCCAAGTTCATAGAGCCAGTAAATGGCAGAGTTAAGATTTGATCCCTTTCTCATTTTTTTCCATTTTTAATCTAGTCCTGTTTCCACAGTTATGCCACATGTTTGTATTAGATTATACACAAGAGCTCCTCCAGCTCTAACTTTTGATATTCTCCAGATTCAATTCAACAAGGATTTATTAAGCATTTACTATGTGCAAGGCCATGATTGGGGATCCAAAGATGAAAGACAATAATTTCTACACTCAAAAAATTGGATTCTATGATCTAAGATCCTTTACAACAGCATTTGGTTTTCTATAGTCTCCTGTCTGTACAGGTGGGATTCATTCCATCAGTCTCAGAATTAGAAAAAACCCTGAAGGCTATCTACCCCAATTCATATCTCAATAAGTACATCTGCTATAATTCATCTAAGGTCACCAGTGAATTAGAACCAACTACCTTTGCAATTTCTGCCTAGCTCATTGATAAATTTTTCTTATATTGGAATTAAAATTAGTCTCTCTTCAATTTTCATCAATAGTTTCTAGTTTTGCTTTCAGAGGTCAAGTAGAACAAAGTCAATTACTTTTCAAATTCTGACTTTGATGATAGATTTTGTTTCATGTTCTAAAGTCCCTTTCAGCTGTAACATCCTTAAATTTTGTTCACTGAGTGCCTATGGATAGGTCCAGCACTGGGCTAAGTTGATTCTAAGGCCTGCTATGTTGACTAAGGATGCTTTGAGTTGGAATACCATACTATGGGTGCTATTCTTTAAGCTGTCTGAGTGACATACTATATTAAACTACATAAGTCAATTATTAATTGCTGTTGTGTTCAGAAGAGAACAAAGAAGCTTCCATGGAATCTTGGATCTTTTTTGAGGAATAGTTAGTTTCATATGGTGCTTTTTTTTTTTTTGCAGTTTCTAAAAAGGCTAAACAAATACAATTTGGGCCATGTTCTGGAACATCCATTAACTTTCATAAAAGAAAAAGGTGTTTAAAGAAAATCTGCCCAACACAGAAAGATTTGGTGGAGGAAGAGGTTTTAATGGGCTTCAATCAAAAATATTGGAAGGATTAGATGTACTTTCATTATTTTATCTTAACTTTCTGCAACTTATTTATTTCCTAGAGTTTGAAAATACTCAGGAAATTCAGAGATACTTGTTAGGGCCTTAACTGATATGTATATTAAACACATTTTTGTATAATGAATGTATAATTGCATATAAAATGTATATTAAATACATTTTTTAAAAAAAATCAATGAATTAAATTATGATCTCTATGTAAATGATTCCCTGATCTATGTATTCAGCTCTCTTCTCTCAGCTGAGCTAGTCATCCCATCTCCACTTTGAAATAAACACCCTGTGGGCACCCTTCCCCTTCCTTGCCCCTTCCCCTTCCTTGCCCTTTCTCTTTTCTTCCCTCCCCTCTTCTCCCATTCCCCCTTTTTCCCTCTCCTCCCCTACTTTCCCCTTCCCTCCTCTCCCCTCCCTTGTTTTCTTCCCTTTCCTCTTCTCCCCTCCCCTCCTTTTCCCTTCCTCCATTTCCTCTCCCTTCTCCCTTTCTCTCCTTTTCCCCTTCTCTCCTGTTCTCTCTTCCCTTCTTTTCTCTTTGGTTCTTTTCCTTCCTTTCTCTTTTCTCTTCTCAGAAATCATACCCATAACTATGGAGCACTGAAATCTCCCAAGATAGCTTGCAGTTTAGTGGTTAGATTTTTTTTTCTTAAGAAAAATGCTTCAAAACCAAATCATTCTGGCTTTCATTGATTGTTTAACAGTAGATCCCAGACTAAGCCCCACTTGGCCATTATTTGATCCCTGATTGACTCAGGTGGAATATAAATAGCGACTGTTTTTCTTTTGGCCAGAAACTCTGAGGGTCTTTCCCTCCATGAGTGATTTTTTTTGACTAGGTAAAAGAGGCCATTTTTTGGCCTAACCTTAATCACTCAGTCAGACTGAGATCTGTTAAAGACCTGAGCTTAAAAAGACCATGCTCTCCCCCTGTATCCTGAGTCATCTCCAGCCATCATGACCTATATCTGGCCAGTGGACCCAGAAGGCTCTGGAGGAGAAAGTGAGGCAGCTGACTTGGCACCTCCCTGATGCCAAAAGACAAACAACAGCAACAATCTCCCAGCTCTACTTTCTAAGGTTCTTTTCTGTCATTCTATGAAGTATGTCCTGTTATTGCTCCTCTCTATGATATTCCATATTCTACAATGGAAGATCCCTCCCTGCTCTGAAATTCCATATTTTATATTCTAAGATTCTTTTAATTTCTAAAATGAAATCCCTTTTCTCAGGTTCCTCTAGTTCTGACATTCTATGGATCTATAAAGAAGATAATGGATTTGAAAATCCTTTGGAATCTTTAAGTCCCCTTTCCTCAATACATGTGAAAGGTAAAAACAAAACAACAACAACAACAAAAACAAACAGGGGAGGGATCCACTGAGAAGGAATAAAGCTGTACTAAATTTTCCTAAAAGAAGGAAACATGGCACATAGTAGGTGAGAACATGATAACCCTGATTCCTTGTGATTCCTGAGGCAGACTATTCAGACCAGCTGAATATGCAAGCAGTTTCCCCTTAGATTGAGAGCAAATGAAATCTTGACCAGTTTGAACAGGATTTCATGTGTTTCATTGACTTAGAGCCAGATGATGAAAAAGGGTCTTAGGTATTTACAGAGAGCAGAAAATCAGTCCAAGCTAGAGAACCAAATGTGTGTGTGTGTGTGTGTGTGTGTGTGTGTGTGTGCGCGCATGCATATACATGCACATATGATCATAGGATCATGGAAGGAGAGTCATAGAGCAAGATCTCATATTTTAATTAACCAACAAACAATTAAGCAATTATAGTGTTGGGCACTGGACAAAATGCTGGAGATATGAAGGCCAAAACTAAACAGTTTTTGATCTCAAGGAGCTTCTATTCTTTAGTATTTTGCAGCTTACAGGATACACAGATATCCTAACAATCCTGCATAGAAAGCAGGGCATGCATTATATTCATCTTTCTGGAGATGAAGGAATTCAAGTCTCTAGAAGCTGGGCTCTTACAATTCTTTTATCTGTTGTTTTCTAAATTTTTATTTATTTTTAAAATTATTTGCTCTTATAGCTTTTGTTTGTTTGTTTGTTTGTTTGTTTTCCCTGTTTGGTAAGAGGTTACTTCTAGGCATTGGAAAAGAACAGAGTCCCTGCAATGTTTACCATCTGTGGGATGCTCTTTGCCCTAGAATCCCTTGCCCTGTGGAAAAAAAAAAACCCTTTCATTCTCCTGAAAACACACACACACACACACACACACACACACACACACACACACACACTCCAAAATTAAAAAAAAAGCCTATTAAATTTCAAATTCAGAACTCCTTAGGGAAGGAGACTCTAGGGACCTGATATAAGGGAATTGATCTCAGATAAAAATTTCCTGATAAAAATTTCAAGGGGAACTCCTTTTCTACCTTCTAATTTTCAACTCCTAATCTGGGCATTTAGACTTGAAACCTATTTTAAAGCTATCAAAAATAACAGTAAATTGACTGAACAAAGAGAGACTGAAGGGATTTTCTGTGGGACAAAATGCATTGGTTTTATGATAGCTTTCTTACTTTGGTCTTTGAGACTATATTTCAAATGGCTAAAATTTCCAGAATTCTAATTTTTGGGTAGGTAGTCAATGTTTTAATTGTAACCAGTACTTTATTACTAGTTACAGTAGTTACTACTAATTCTATTGGTGATTATGCTTAGAATAGTTAATTGTTTATTATTTCTGGAGCTTCTAGAGCTATGATTTTTGTCTGTGAGTCTTATTAAGACACATGGGTTAAATTTGTACTCCTCATATCAAAGACAAATGCCCACTTTTCAGAGACTTTTGAGACACCTTTGTTTACTGTACCCCTTAAAAAACTCTGAGTGCTCATGAAAGTCCATGGGCCTTAGTCCTTTCCTGATAATCAATTCATTAATTCATTCATATTCATTCATTCAACAAGCATTTATCTAACCACCTATTATGTGCCAGATTAGGCATTAGGGCTTCAAAGACAAAAGGCAAAACCATCTCTATTTGGTGGCTATCTCCAAAGCACTTCCATGTTTTTAAAGCACTTTCAGTTCATCAGCCCTTCAGAGGAGACAGTTTGACAGTGATATTGCCTGACCTCTCTTCATCACTCAGGCAGAAGCCAATCTATTTGGGGGAAAAGACAAATTACCCCAGGGAATTTCCCATAAACAACTTGTATGTCAGGAAATGCTCCTCCTACTCTTACAGGAGGTAGCTTGTGGTCAGGCAATATAAGGGGAGCATATTTTAAAATTATAATCCAAGGATATCAAGTTGATAAAAGCATCACAGGCAGGTCATTTATCTCCTCATCTGGTAAGCCAGATGTGTGAGACTCTAAAATGAAACCCATCTGCCTCTCATATAGGATGTGATGCTATTTTTCCTCTAGGTAGGGACCCCCAGCGTGAAATCTGCAGCAAAATTCTAAGCAGGGGATCTGAAGGCTGCCTCCCAGCACGTGTCTGTTTGGGGACCCAATGACCTACTAATGTCTAGAGCAGAAAGGGTGATTTAATTTAAAGTGTTTGGATTACATTTTAAAACTATGGGGAAGGAAGAAAGGAAAGAAAAGATTTATCTTATAAGCCAGGATGGGGGAGAGGGGATGTCATCAAATTCTTACTTTCACTCCTTCATCTTCAGAGGAGTCCTTAGAAAATGCTTATAAAGGACATTTAACATGCCACAAATTCCCTTTACTGTGGCACCTGGACAAACTCCCCCAAGATCTGTAAACTGTAAACTTATTCTTCAAATTTCTTTTGATAATTGTATTTAAATATTAGTTTCATTAGTAATCTTCTGTATTTTATTTTTATGCATTGAAAAACTAATTTGGAGAAGAATTCATAGGCTTCACCAGAGTACCAAAAGTTCTTTAACTGAAAAAAAAAGGTCTAAGAATCCCTGGTCTAAAGATTGAGAGAAAATTTATCCAAATTCAGCTCCTCCTCCACATTTTAGAATTGGCAACTGAGGTCCAAGAGCCAAGGTTTGTATACAGGGCCTTTGGACTCTGAATCCAATTATCTTTCCTGGATTTTGGGCCACTGGATCATCAACAAGCATTGATTAAATCACTTAGTTCTTGACAGGGCTAACATGATATCCAAGGTGAATGTGACCCCATTCTCTCATCTGTCAAAAGAGTTGGGACTAAATATAGAAGGAAGAAAGCAGGAGCCTAGTACACAATAGGATGTGCATTAATGGGGGTTACCCTCTTAATTTTTTCTGAACTTTAAAAGGTTATTTATTTATTTATTTAACATTCTTTTCTTTTTAAACATTGAGTTCCAAATTCTCTCTCTCCCATTCTTCCTTTGCTTTCTAAAATGGAAAGCAAATTTATATCAATTATACATGTAAAATCATATTAGAAATATTTCTAGATTAGCCCTATCTCAAAAAAAAAAAAAGAAAAAGAAAAAAGAAAGCAAGAAAATTTGACTTCAGTTTGCACTTACAGTTCATTAGTTCTCTCTCTGGAGGTGGATAGCATTTTTCATGAGGGGCCCTTTGGAATTGTCTTGGATCATTGTATTGATCAGAATAACCAAGTCTTTCATCATCACTAGAACATTGCTGCCTCTGTTGCAATAATTTTCCAGGTCTTCTCAATTCATTTTGCATCAATTCATATACAACTTGCCATGTATTTTCTTAAACCATCCTCTTCCTCATTTCTCATGGTGCAAAAGTACTTTATATAACAATCATATGATACAACTTGTTTAGCCATTTCCCAGATAATGGGCATCTCCTCAATTTCCATTTCTTGGCCATCACAAAAAGAGCTACTTTAAATATTTTTGTACATATAGATCCTTTTTCTTTGATCTCTTTGGGATACAAATTTAGTGGTATTATTGGGTCAAAGGGTATCTGCACTTTTATAGTTCTTTGATCCTTACAGAAATCTTGGGAGGTAGGGGGAAGATGTTGAAGAGAAAGAGAAAAGAGAAGTGAGAGAGAGCGAGGTGGGGATGAGAGAGAGGAATCAAATAAGATACACATTTGGATGGATTATGATCTTTGTCACTAAAGGTAGAGATCAGAAAGCTATTAGAGTATTTTAACAAGAATAGAAAAATTTAATTTCAATGAGCATTTATGAATGACCAGCTATGGGCCAGAACTTATTTTATTCATGGCAATATACAAGTGAAATAAGACAGATAAGAAATAAGTCTTCCTCATCCCGTTATATTGTGAACTCCTTGAAGACAGAGCTTCAGGTAGTAGAGGAAGCTTCTCTTCTTCTGAGATAGTTTATCATTTCCTCAAACAGATTGGCATCTGGCTGAATGATGCAAGAAGGTACAGGTGAATCTTTGTCAAAACTGTCTTCTCTGAGCTACCCCTAGAAAGAAAATGCTTTGTAATAATTGTGTATTGTGTGTGTGGGTGTGGGAGGGAGTCAGGAATCATTCTAGATTTAGATAACTGCTTGTGTGAAGGGCCTGGTCATAGTAAAGAACAAAATTGGAACCAGGGGGTAGTTAGTAATCCAGTTTGGATCTGGTCTAGGATGGAGAAATACACTGGAATTAGAGTATGGGGATTTTGGAGGTTTCTCTAAGGAATTCTCAGTGCACCATGTAGTTGGTGAGCTATTTGGAAAGAAAATTTATATAGTCTGAATTATGCGATGGATGTGTGTATGTGCACAGGGGAAGGAGAACTTTGTGGCAAGATAATTAAAGCACAGTGTCAGTTGTCCCACACAAGAAGTTAGGAAGAGCTAGACTCCATTGATGAAAGTGGGAATAGAGAAGGGACTCATGCGAGAGGCAGGACCAGACTTTATTTTGGCAAAGTCACTTTGCTATTGTGGATCTCAATCTCCTCATCTGACAATGGGAGTTGGACTGAATGATCTCTAAGAGGAACCTTAGCTCTCATGATTTATGATACTTATGGTGGAAGCATTATTATATCCATTTTACAGATGGGGAAACTGAGGTAGTGAAATAGTAAATGATTCACTCATGGTCACATCATTGCATTTAAAAAAGGGAGCATCACTTGGATCAAAATGGGAGAAACCAGTTGAAATGCTTTTATCATAGTAACTGAGACATAACTAGAGCAAGAAGTAGGAGTTAAGAATGTGAATGGAATTGGGCTATCAAACTTGAAAAAGACTTGAGTACTAGCGCCAGCCTTGGAGTCAGGAGGACCTGAGTTCAAATCTGGATTCAGACATGTACTAGCTATGTGACCCTGGACAAGTTACTTAACCTTGATTGCCTCAAAAATAAAAAAAAAAGAAAGAAAGAAAGAAAGAAACAATCTGACTACTGATTGAATTGGAAGTTGGGGGTGTGAGAAGTGAGAGTCTTGTAATAAATCAAGTCTCATATGTGCAGTGAAAGCTCAAAAACTTTTTGGAAAGGTTGAGGAGGTGGAAAATAATACACCAAGAGGAGTATGATCTCCAAACTTCAATGGAAAACATGGATATCATGTTCTATATTAATAATAACAACCCACACTCATAGAATGATGTAGTTTCCAAAGACATTTGTTTGGAGCAACCCTATGAGGCCATAGAGGCAGCATAATCTAATGCAAAGAATATTGGTTCAAGAGTTAAAGGATTTGAGTTTAGATCCCACCTCTGACACTTCTCTGTGTGATTTTGGCAAGCCACTTAACTTTCCAGAGCCTCGGGTTCCTCATGTTTAGATTGAAGGGGTTGGACAAGATGCTTTCTTTCCATCTTGAGATTCACGATTATGACTCCTCCGTCACAGATGGAGAAGCTGAGGCCTGTAGAGATGATATATCTTGCCCAAAGTCCCTTGCATTCAAAGTTGGAATGGGAGAGTGAGGAACTGAACTTCAGGCTTCAGGTCTGACATCCTAACATTTCCACTTTCTCTCAGCTGCTTCTCTAACAGGGTAGTGCATTAGGTTGTTATGGGTCATTTGCAGTTCAGCTGGATTGAGTTAAAATCTCTATTTCTTGTGATGGAGAGAAGTTCCAAATACCAAGATCTAGTTCTTTGGTATAACTAAGTTGGGGACATTTCTGGGCCTTCATGTCAGTGCTATATGTAATTTCTTTTCCCCTGGTTTATAAGCAAGATAGAGAAATTCTTAGATACTTAAAGATGAGGAGTCATTGAGATGCAGAATAGCAGAGCTGGGAAGACCCTTAGAGCAAAGTTATCAGTCTCACTGTCGTTTCCAGAGCTATGGAAATCCAGTGACAAGATAAAAGTCAGGACAATTGGAAATGGCCTGGGATGCAATAGATGACCTTAATGTCACAGATGCCTGACTAAGCTCTCAGCATTCCACACTGCCCAATTAAGACATCTTCATAGCCATTGGAAAAAATTGTTCTCATCCAGCCATTCTACTGGAGAAATCTTCCCATGCTCTAACTCATCACTAAGTCTGAGATGTGTCCCTCAACCTGGTTTAGCCCATCTGCAGAGTCACTTTTATTGGGGTGTGGCCACTGGGCATGGAACCAATCATCTAATAGATATTTACAGTTGATATTTGCAATCTATTTGCAATAGATCTAATAGATAGCCCTGCCTATCTGAATTAAGGAAATAGTCTCATATCTTCTCTCATAAGACAGGTTTTCAAAGTACTACAATGATAGCTATCATATTCTTTCCAGGACTTCTTCAGATTATAACCACCCAATTACTTTAACATGTAATTCTTATATGCCATGTTTTAATTTCTTTCTGTCATTTTGGCCTTGAAGCTTCTATTAATTTGCTCTAAGTTTGAAATAGCTTTCTCCCATTATATTACCCTATTGATTCATACTGAGTTAAGACCAGCAGTTGTCTTATAGTAGAATCAATCAACAAATAATGCTTAAAGACCTACTATGTGCCTGGCATTATGCTAAGATCAAATGAGATAATATTTGTAAAGCTCTTAACATAGTGCTTGGTACATAGTAGGCACTTCATAAATGCTTGTTCCCTCCCTTCACTAGAAGGGAGATAAAAAAAATTATTGTAGAATTCAAAATTTAGATTCTAGCTCAGATCTATGCTAGTTGTTTGCCTCAGAGACACACCTTTTTTTTGTCTTTGACTCTTAATTTATTTATCTGAAAAAATGGTAGTGGTAAATATGAACTAGGTACTTCATGAGGTATTTTGAGAAAAATATTTTGTAAAACTTGAAGAGCCACTGACATTGGAGTTTTTTCTAAGGGTCAGAGTAGAAAGGGAGTAGTCCCTTACATGTTAGAAATGTTGAAAACATTATTAGATAATAGATGGCTGAGGGGAGGAAAGTGTGCTGATTTTTCTATACTCCCCTACAAGAGGGAGGTTAGGTATAATGATTGGAGTAAATACTCATGTAATTTTCCTTTTAAGAGCTCTGAAGCATAGCCTTCCACATTCTCAGCATAATAATGTTAGGAACCTTGCTGGTAGAAGAATGATAGTGCTATTTTCCTCTAAAGTAGAAAGAGTGATGGCCATGTGGATCCCCAAATCATCCATCACCTCCCTTTTAAAAAGAAAATGCTAACAATGTTCCTGGATCAGACTCTACGAGTCAGAGGCTCTCTGCTGGTTTCTTTTTAAGTAGTATTTTATGTTTCCAAATACATGCAAAGATAGTTTCCAATATTCACCCCTGCAAAACCTTGTATTCCAAATTTTTCTCCCTCTCCTCCTCCCCTCTCCCCCTTCTCCAAGACAGCAAACAATCCAATAAAATTAAACATGTGC
This sequence comes from Sminthopsis crassicaudata, assembly GCF_048593235.1. Classification (NCBI taxonomy): domain Eukaryota; kingdom Metazoa; phylum Chordata; class Mammalia; order Dasyuromorphia; family Dasyuridae; genus Sminthopsis; species Sminthopsis crassicaudata. The sequence continues at coordinate 186,127,793 of NC_133622.1, read as the reverse complement.
AATTCTGCTAAACATATTTCCATATTCATCATGCTGCACAAGAAAAATCAGATAAAAAGGGAAAAATACAAGAAAGGAAAAAAAAAACCAAGTAAACAAATAACAACCCCCCAAAGGTGAAAATACTATGCTTTTATCCACATTGTCTCTATAGTTCAGTCTCTGGATATGGATGGATCTCTCTATCACAATCCTATCGGAATTGCCTTGAAATGACTTTGCTGTTGAAAAGAGCCATGTCCCTCAGAGTTGATCATCACATAATCTTCTTGTTGCTCCTCTGTTGAGTTCTTATAAGCAAAATCTAAGCCAATAAAACAAATGTTTATTAAATGTATCATATACAAAGCACTGCTGGGGTAACAAAGACAAGAAGAAAAAATTCCAATAATAGTTAACTATCCTCAAGGTAGAGTGAATAGAACACCCAACCTGAAGTTAGGAAGAATCATCTTTCTGAGATCAAATCTTAACTCAGACACTGACTAGCTATGTGACCTTGAGCAAGTTAACTCTATTTGTCTTATTTTCCTCATCTGTAAAACTAGCTGGAGAAAGAAATGGCCAGCCATTGCTGTATCTCTGCCAAGAAAACCCTAAATGGGGACATGGAGAATTGAACATTACTGAAACATGACAACAACAAATGGCAGAACATTAAGTGACATTAATAGATTCTTTCAGTCAAGGTGACATTCTTTTTTCTATTCTGCCCATGTAGTCCACCATCTTCAGTTTCCTTGCTGCACTGGCCATCCTCATGCCAAGAATTCTCCTCTCCCCTCGGCCTCTCTCAAGACTTAACTCGAGTATTTTCCTCTTTAAGAAGCTTTTCATGATCCTGATCCTGATTTCTTCTCCTCCAATGGCTAGTGTCCTTCCTAAACTTCCTCATATATTCTATAGGCACTTGTCTCCTCCATGAAAATTCTGTTCTCCTTAAAAACAGCTATTATTTCATTCATTGTATGAATATCCCCATTTCCTGGCCTACAGAATACTTCATAAATTCCTGTTGATTAACTCCTGGCAAAGTACAGCAAAACTCTCACCTCCTCTAGGAAACTCCCTGAATTCAACCTCCCCCTCTCTCACTTTCAATTCCCAATACATCCAGCTTATCATCATCTCTTTGGAATTCCCTAGGACTCTTAGTCTGAAGTATACCATCTGGCCCTTGATGAAATCACTTTAAATGTGTATTTTCTTAAGCATTCACTTTAAAATACTATCTGTAATCCACTGAAAGAAATAAAATCCTTTGAAGAGAAGGCAGATAATGTATGAATCAAGTTTATGAGTTAGTTAGAGCATCAGGTTAAGAGAACCAGATGGAAGGTATATCAACTGTAAACCTAGCTCATGTAGGTAATTAATCAGGTCACATCTGGAATATCCTATTTAGTTCTGGCTGCTATTTTTAGGAGGGGACACTGACAAATTCAACTTCTTCCATTTGCTCATCTAAAAATAACGGGGTTTACTATTAGACTGTGAGATTCTTGAGTGAAGGCATAGTTTTTGCTTTTCTTTGTATCCCCAGTGTTTAGCATAGTGCCTACCACCTTGTAGGTGCTTAATAAATGTTTCTTGAGGTGCACCTAGATGGCACAGTGGATAGAGCACTGGTCCTGAAGTCAGGAGTACCTGAGTTCAAATCCAGTTAACACTTCCCAGATGTATGACCTTGGGCAAGTCACCTAACCCCAATTGCCTCAGCCAAAAAAAAAATGCTTCTTGAGTAAATAAATGCTTGTTGATGATCTTAGAAGCCATTTCCAATTCTAAATCCTTTGACCCAAGCTGGTGCAAGTTTAGAGGATGACCAGGCTGGTGAGGGACTTTTTGGTTTGACCTTGTTCAAATGAAGATCAATCCAAAGGTCTGATTATTTCTAACCTGGAGCACAAAGTAGGAAGCTGACCACAACTTTGGAAAATATCATGATCCATTGTGTTGACTTGCTCTGTTGGCCCCATAGACTCAAAATAGGACCAATGCATTGAAGTTAGAGAGACTAGATTGAGACTAGATTTAGAAAGAAATCATGTTTTTTCAATGATAGAACGAGTTGCATTATAAGGTCTTTGGTTCCCTGCCATTGTCTGGATGATCACTCATTAGGGATATTGTAAAAGAGATTCATACCCCAGATAAGGGTTATGCCTGAGGTTCATTCAACTCTATAACTCTATATATCAGTTTATAGATGCTCTCACTTGTATACTGCACTTGTACATGATCTCATCACAGTGTTAGAGATGCCTTCTCATTCTGTGCATTTTCTGGATAGCATCCTTCTATAAATATACCACAGTAATATACCCCAAATGCTGAATGTCTTTCTCTAAATCTCCTCACATTGTGTACAAGCTTATGGATCATGTGGGCTACAACTGGGTGACATTTCCTGCTCATGCCATTGGTGACAAGCACCTTTGGCCACTTTGGTGAATTCATTCATTGGTGCTATGTTGCAGTCTACTTACTTGCACCTGACATGTCTGCCTTTCCATTGCCCTCTGGGGATGACACACTAAAGACTATGATCTTCGATGACTTATAGCCATACAGCATCACTCTCCTGTGTCTATTGTTAGGCTGAATTAGAAATGATTATAGGTCTTGTTTAGGAAACTAATGTTCTAGGACTTGATGTAATCTATCAAATGTGCTCATATGCAAAGCTTTTCTAGCTTCTCAGGGCATGCTAAATCTGGGAAACTATTGACATAGCTTCTAGAAAACAAGGGTAGCCAGCCTGTCATTTAAGTTTTAATTAATTTACTTGAGGAACCAATTCACATATTATAAAGGTGTGGGAGAATTTTTTTTCAGTTTATTTTATCTTTATATGATGCCCTTTATGAGATTAATTCAGTGATAGATCAACTCCATATATATATATATGTATATGTATGTACATACATATATATATGACTCCAACTTGAGTTTATTCTCTTGACTGTCCTCCTCTCTATGCCATCTGATTATCAATGTCTCTACTGAAAAGGAGTGATCAGCACTGATCCCAAGATTTTACTATTGCCCTAGAGAGATGAGAGTGGGGCTCTTATTTGCCAAATTCCTATTGAAAAAAAAGGAGACTGGATAAGAGAATTTTCATAGCTCTTATCACATTGGACCAAGATCAAATAAAAAAAGTGAAGTGTTTTGAAAAATCTAATTGTTGCTAGCTCTTATTTGAACAATACATCAGCTCTGCAAGAGTGGTGAGACAGGGGACTATTATATCATCCCCATATGGCAGAATTAGGAAAATTGAGGCCCAGAGACATTAAATGACATATTTTATAAAATGTATCTTTTGTTACTAGAAATTTTTATTAATAAGATCTATATCATTATATTATTGTATGTAGAAATACTTATATAGGAATGTGGAACTTACATTCTTACATTGCTTGTATTTCTTCAGATGGAGAAGGAATCAGATGGGTGCCGAGTCGTATTCGCCTTGTCCATCAGAGAGAGACAGAAAAAGAGAAAGACCTCAAACCAAAGGATAAAATCTAAGAAACATCTGACACTGAAAGATCATGGCTAATAAGAAGACTGTTAAAGAACTTTAAAACCGGCAGGAATCATTGGACTTCCTAACACAAGATGAGACTAATGGACAATGGACTTATGGACATTATAAATTTTCAATTTATGATTATTTGATCATGTTATTTGTTACATACTTCTAGCATGTGTTATGTTACTATGTTACTATGTGTTTATGTAATCTATGTAATTATGTGTAATGCCTCCCATATTGATGGATTTATGTTTCAAGGTCATAACCACCCTATGTTCTAAATCAAAAGAAAGGGGGAGATGTTAAGTTCTTACTAAGTGCTAAGTCAGTACTTGACAATTCTCCAGTTCTGGCCTTTACTGGGAGTTTTGCTTGTGAATTCCTGGGGAAGAGCTTGCATGCTTAGGAGGAGCAAGTTCATTGGTTGAAGTAATTTTTCCCAGAAGCTCTTGCATTATCCCACACCCATTCTCTGGGAGGATAAAAGAGGGCAGCTCTGGAGGAAAGAAAGAGTTTTGTCTGGACTAGACTTGAGGCTGCTCTCTGCAGGAAGGGAAGTCAGCTCTCTACAGGTACAGTTTTCATGCATTGGTTAACTTGAAAAAATTTATACATAGGCACAAAACTTTGAGTCAACTATATGATATCTGCGGTGGCTGTAGAATGTTTGATTATTTGAGAATGTATTATATTTAAAATTACCTCAGTTTTTTGACATGTAGTGCATTGATTTGGTATTTGACTTATCTTCTTAAAAGCAACAAAGATGAAATCCCTAATTCTAAAAATTGTTGGTTGTGAATTTTTTCTTTAGAAACATTATGATTTCTCTGATGACAAAAATAGAAAAGTAGTCCTAATGTCAAAGACATTTATTTTCTATATTTCTCACTGAGATCATAGTACAAAGAAATGTGCTCCATATTATTTTTAAACATTTTGTCCACAGGAAAACTTGCAATGGATGAGCAGAATAGGACAATTAAAGCTAGAGATTTATTGTTATTTTGTGATTAATAAGTTGTCAAATTGGCTATGATATTTTCTAAAACCAAATAACACCATTTTCTAATACAGCATTAACCAGACTGAGGAAAAAGGCAAAAAGAGCAGTCAGGTAAACATCACTAATAATTCAATTTATACTCTTTGTGCCTGTGTACTGTCCATTATTCCCACAAAAGGAAAGTGTTTGAACATATTAGTGAGGGAATGTCGCCTACACAACAATTTTTTGTAGCAAGCAGTTACAGAAGTAATAGAATTGAACTTCAATATTTTCCCTTGATTTTATTGGTCTACACTCATGTTCAGGAATTGAACATATTACAGTTTTTAAAAAATATGCACAAGGGAAAAAACTGACTTAAGAAAATTCAGAACCAGTTAGTCAAATATATGAGGAACATCTAGATCACCTCCAAATTAGTCCTAAAGGAATGTGTCACTCTAATACTTTGAGAATAGGCAAATGGGATTTCTCTGGAAGGAAAATTGTACAAATAAAAGCCAAATGTTCTCATTATATAGTTAGAATAGCTTTTGATCTTTCATCTGTAAATTATTTTTCTATGCCATCCAATATCCATTTCAATTCAAATAGATTCTTAATCCTACTCCTTCAAAATAAGACAATCAGTTAAAACCAGAAATGAAAGATGTTATGATAATAACATGGCCTTGTTTTTTATAGCAATAAGATGGCCAAGTACAAAGGACTTGATTTAATTATCTTTTTAAAAAGTAAAATGTGTCCTTGAATGAGATTTGGGATACTTGGGAGCTAGCTAGTACTGCTTTATGATCATGAACTAATTGCCTAATCTCTTTGGGTCTTTACTTTTCCTCTCTGTAAGATAAGAAGCTAGACCAGATCAGTATTTCCTAATTTTGTCTGTGTCATTCTTCTTTTTATGATTCAAGCCAAGTCCAAATGAATCCTTGGATACCATTTTCTTAACTAGTTCATTTCCCAAATCTCACTTTCTATTCGAAGCCACTTCCTTCAATTAGCACTAGTAAAGGAAAGTACCTCTAAGGTGTCAGTTCTTTGACTGGAAGAACTGCTCAGATTCCAGAAGAAATCAATCAAAATAAAGATGTATTTTTTTCTCAACAAAGTTTATGGGTCAAATCCCCACCTTGATCCTTGGATCCTTGGGGGATGGAAAGATCTGTGGACCTCTGATTAAGAATTTCTGGTCAGTAAATGATCTCTTAGTCCCATGTCTGGTGCTATGTATTCAATTAGAGTGTAAACTTTATGACTGTAGGATTATTCCATTTTTTTTTTTGGTAATTGTATTTCCCAGCATAGTACCTTGCACATTGTAGACAAATGTGTCAATTGACTATTATCTTCACACATAGAGATTCTGACTAGACATTATTATATTCTAAGGTCCCTTTCTGACTCATGATTTGTAATCTGTTCAAAGTCACATGGATAGTGAGTGGTAAAACTGGATCTGGAATCCCAATGTTTTAATTCAGAATGTTTACTTCAATCTCTAACTAGGGCATTTGTGATGGAAGCTTCTCCTTGTGATGGGAAGAGCAATGCCAAATGAACATTAAGAGTGATTGCAAGGAATAATGAGACTCTAGAAAAAAGGCAATAAGAGAAATCATATATGCTAGTGGCTACTTATCTGCTACTTATCATTAGAAAAACTTCACAGGGTGAGGGAGATTGAAGCCAGATGGAGAAGATGAAGAATTACAGAGAATCCATGCTCCAGCAGTTGCTGGGAAACAGAAGACAGCTGTAGATTTGCCATTGATACTCCTTATGGCAGCTTGCTGTTGAGGAGGAGGTTGATAAGGCTAGATGATATTGTGGGTAAATAAGAAATGGTTTTGAATCCCAATAGGATATTACTGTGATTTTTATTTTTATTTTTGAGAATCAAGATTTTTGAATCTAGCTTTTTGGACCTGGAATTAAGAGACTCATTCAACTTTCAAATTCTGGGATTCCTAAATAAAATTCCTATTAGGATGAAATTGGAAAAGAACACTGGATTTGAGGTCAGAAGCCCTGCTGCTATTTAATTCCTATGTAAATTGATCAATTTAATTCTCTATTCTAGGTTTACCTTTTTTAATCTATATAATAATGGGATAAGACTTGATCAGATGTTCTTAACCTAGAGTCAGTGAATTAAAATTTTTTGGGTGCACTATAGCTCAATATAATTTCTTTCCCTTGTGATCTTTTATATACCCTGAAAAGGAGTTGTTTAACTAACTGCTAACAGGATCTATGCCACAAAAAGATTAAGAACATCTGGAATAGATGATTATGAAAGTCTCTTATATCTCTGAATTCTTTGAATCTTCACACCTGAGGGTCAGAAACATGTGCAACTCACACAGTTTACTAAATTGGGGAGCTGTGACTTCACTACAAGCACAGTGTTCTTTCTATAACACGGTGCTGTTCAGTTTTTCTTTTATTAGCCTATTCCCTACCCCTTCCTCCAGGAAGCCTTCCTTAACCAGTGCATTCTACAGTGATCCCTGTTCTTTGAGTTCCTATATCACTGTGGAGTTTCACACCTGATTTCATACTACAGTTTATCTTGTACTTCCTGGTGGACTTTTCACAAGTCAGACCATATAGTAGGTACTTGCTGATGATTCTTTGGTCAGTTATTGAAAAGATGGTGTCAAACACAGAAATCTGTGTTCTGGATAGGGAACCTACTCCTGAAGAAGCTTTGTAAGGAATCCTATCTGTCCAGGTCCTGTGACCTGCCTGACAGAATAAGATATTAGAAGGTATTAATTAGGACACATCCATGGCTGGCCTTATGACATATACCTTTAAAGATTTCTGTATTGAGTGCCTGAGACCAGTCAGAGTGTAGCTCAATGCACAAGACTCATTAGGGACAGCCAAAATAGGGTAGCACTTATAGGAAAGACCATCCCGGTGACAGAAACAGACCAAGGACTTGGTAGAATTGGCATGATATCTTACCTGAGGCTTTATTTCCTCTTCTTTCAGTTCAATTAGTCCTACAACTAGAGTATGGGGGCAAAGCAAGGAACATAAATTCAAGGCTTGCTTGTAGAAATAGCTTACAGGGATCTTAGAGTCAGGAAGAGGCAGAATTCTCTTCCTCCTCATCTCTGCCACCTGGCTTCTTTTATACCCCAGCTAAACTCTCCCCTTTACAAACCTCTTCTAATCCCTTTTAAAGCTAGTTCCTTTATTATCTCCAATTTATCCCCCCTCTTTCTCTCTCTCTGTCTGTATGTGCGTGTGTGCATGTGTGTGTGTGTGTGTATTTGTAATTTATACATATTGTTGCCTGTCCCATTATATTGTGGATTTCCTGAGACCAGGGACTGATTTTGCTTTTCTTTAGCTCCCTACTAAGCAGAGTATTCATAATGCTTCATAAATGCTAACAGAAAAATTTCAGGCACCAGCAGCTATTGGCTGCTACCTTTCTAGACCCATAGCTCAAGTGCTCTTCCTCCTTGATTATGTGCTTAAACACACACACACACACACACACACACACACACACACACACACACACACAGCTTTTCACATACTCCCCTACTCCCTTTTGTATTTTCATTTTGTGTGATACATTCAGATCTTTACATATAGAATTTTCTTAAATAGGGCTCATTTCAATTCAGGTCAATTCCAATGGACTTGTGATGGAGAGAGCCATCTGCATCCAGAGAGAAGATTATGGGGACTGACTGTGGATCACAACATGGCATTTTCATCTTTTTTGATATTGTTCTTGTTTTTTCCTCTTTTGATATGATTTTTCTTGTGCAGCATGATAAATGTGGAAATAATGTTTAGAAAAATTGCACATGTTTAGCTTATATTGGATTACTTGCTGTAGAGGGGAGGGGGAAAGAGGGAGGGAGGAAGAAAAATATGGAACACTGGGTTTTGAAAGAGTGAATGTTGAAAACTATCTTTGCATGTATGCTGAAAATGTAAAGCTATTATTAAAAAAATAGAGCCCACCTCTATGCTTTGTGGTCCAGCAGACAAAATAATCTGAAAGCATTTGAGGCAAGAGAAATGTTTTCACCTAGAGATAAGCCATATTCAAAAGATTTAAAACAAAAATGAGCCTTGCATGTCCTAAGAATACATATTTGGAGAGATTAGAGGGACTGGAGTAAAAGGTATTTATTATGAGACTGCACCAAGCTTGTTTTGCTTAATACTAGGTTTAAGTAAAAATAATAACCCCTATTTGTATACCACTTGGTTTTCTACTTTCCCACCTCCTCTGTGTGTTGATGAAAAGAATTAGAAGGACCCTTGGGGGATTATTACTCTCATTTTTGAAATGGGAAGAATAATGTTCCAAAATATGATTTGCCTGAGGTCACCTAGCTAATAAGTGGTGGAGGTGAGAAATGGGATTCAAACTCAAGTCTTCGGACTTCAAGAACTCAGAATTTACACATTCCCTTCCACTTGGCTCCTTTGACTGAAAATCATAGGTCTGATTTTCTTGCTTTTGAATTGTAATATGAGCTCATATTTCTACAGTCTGCAAAATGCTTTACTCAGCTCTGAGAAGAATTTCAAGCTATTGGGATGGTGCCATGACAGCAGCCCTGGAAGGAGCTGTTGATTACAACTAGTGGTGGAGGGACATTATTAAGAAACTCCTGAAAGTTAGTAGATGGTTGGGGCAGAGTGGTGGATTAATAAAAATGGCTTTCATCAAGAGAAGTGGAGTGTATTTGAAAATAGTAGGAAGCAAGCAGTAGATAGATATCAACCTTGGAATCAGGATGGTCTGAGTTCAAATTTGATTTGTCCTTCCAAGAAGCTCTCCCTTATGTTCTCCCCCTCCCTTATCCCTTTGCTTTCTTATTTCTTTCTGAATTTAGAAGACTTTGATACCCTTCTAGATATATGTTGTACCTTCTTTAACCCAATCATGATGAGAATAAAGTTGCAGGTCTACCTTCCCTTCCCACTCCTAGGTTCTTCTCTATCAGTTTTTCCTTTATGCCTCATTTATATGACAATTGATCATTTTTTATCTCCCCTTGCACTGTTCTATTTTATTTTTCTAGAATCATCCCATTATATTCACTCACCAAGCCTTTCTTTCAAACTCCCCAAATAAAAATAAGTCATAAAAGAAATGATAATATTTTCATATATAAGAAGTAAATGATTTGACCTTATTGAGTCCCTTATAATTGGTGCTTAACATTTATATTTCTCCTTGATGTTATATATCAAAATTTCCCTTAAGTTTTTTTTTTCCTTTTGGTCACAAATGTCTAAAACTCAGTTAATTAAATGTTCATTTCCTCCCTCGTCTCCCCCCACCCCCCCCTGGGCCCATTCATGATTATACTTCACTTTGCTAGGTAAATTACCCTTGGCCAGTATCTGCCGCATTCCTTATCTAGCCTTAAAATCACTAAGTGGACGTCACCTCAGTCAAAATGACTACTGTTAAAGACCTTAATTTATTTTTTTTATTAGTTTCTTTTTTTATAACTTTTTAATGACAGAACATATGCATGGGTAATTTTTTACAACATTATCCCTTCTACTCACTTCTGTTCTGACTTTTCCCTTCCTTACCTCCACCCCCCTCCCCTAGATGGCAGGCAGTCCCATGCATGTTAAATGTGTTATAGTATATCCAAGATACAATATATGTGTACAGAACTGAATTTCTTGTTGCATAGGAAGAATTGGATTGACAAGGTAAAAATAATCTGGGAAGGACAAAAATCCAAACAGTTTACACTCATTTCCCAATGTTCCTTCTCTGGGTGTAGCTGATTCTGTCCATCATTGATCAGCTGGAATTGGATTAGCTCTTCTCTATGTTAAAGATACCCACTTACATCAGAATACATCCTCATACAGTATCATTGTTGAAGTGTATAATGATCTCCTGGTTCTGCTCATTTCATTCAGCATCAGCTTATGTAAGTCTCTCCAAGCCTCTCTGTATTCATCCTGTTGGTAAAGACCTTAATTTTAAAAGGCCAAGGTCTCCCACTGTATTCAGCACCTTCTCAGTTGTCCTCCTCTATGTCTTGCCATTGGACCCAGATGGCTCTGGAGGAGAAAGTGAGACTGGTGACTTTGCACAGTTATCTCAGTTAGATCCAATTCACTTGCATGTCATAGCATCAATTCTCTGATGTCATGATCCCCTTTGATCACAAAGGACAACTACAACTCTTGGTTATAACCTCAGATTTTTTTGCTCTTTGAAAAATAGTTTTCCAAGACCTTTCAATGTAAGAGCTGCTACATATTATGTAATCCTCATTGTAGCTCCACTATATAAAATTTCTTTTTCTTGTTACTTCCAATTTTCTCCTTTTTCTGGGAGCTTTGAAACTTGGCTATGATATTCCTGTAAATTTTCTTCCTAGGATATATTTCTGGGGGGGTGATCAGTGGGTTTTTTTTTTCTGTTTTTGCCTTCTTATTTTAGAACTTCAAGGCAATTTTCCTTGATTTCTTGTAATAATTAATTCCTCTAATTAGCTTGTAATAGTTTTCTTGTATGATTATTTTTAATCATAATTTTCAGGCATTCTGACTATTCTTATCTTATTTCTACTCTGTTTTCCAGATCAGTTGTTTTTCTTATGAGATGTTTCACATTTTCTTTTATTTATTCATTCTTTTGATATTGCTTTATTATTTCTTTATATGTTTGAACCTTATTAACTTTCATTTGTCCAAATGGTAGTTTTCTTCCTTAAGTTTTTGGTTTTCTACTTCAAGTTGGTTGACTTTCTTTTCTTGATTTCCTTGGATTGCTCTTATTCCTCCTCCCTCCCTTAATTTTTCTTCAATATTTCTTATTTTGTTTACAAACTCAAGTCTTGGTTTATAAAATTTTAAGTTTTTCAAAGAAATCTTTTTTTTTGCACTTGGAAAAATTTGACATTTCTCATTGAAAAAGGAGCAGCTTTTATTAAGTTCCATTTTCTTCTTCTGAAATGAACCCTAATACATACATACATATATACACAAACACAATTTTATTTTTAACTATTAGTGTGATCAAGTTCTACTTCTAATATATGGGGAATAATGTTCCAAATCTCAGGTCCTTATTACTCTTATTTTTGAGGTCTGTTCAGTGGATCAACTTTGGGTTCTCTCCTCCATTCCTAAGCCATGGCTAGCCCTGCTTTAGCTGTCCTGCAAATAATCTTACTCCATTTGGTCCCCCTGGTGGCTGAAAACTACAGTTGTTCTCTCTTCCTTGGAACTGAAACCAGGAATTCTGCTCTTCTGCTGGTGATCACAGCCAACAGGGAACCTACCCCTCTACACTTACCAGATGTGTGACGGTTGCTTCTCTGAGGCAGAAGCAACCCAAATGGAAATGTGTCTGATCAGCACACCTGTATTTGGTTTCTCTCAACAGTGGAAGGTCCTTATGTCTTCTAGTCAGCAATCAGATGATCACACTGTTCATGAGATGACAGTTTCTGAAGTTGAGGCTGCTTCTCAACCCTAACTGTTCCCAGAGCTTGTTATTTGTTGATTTTTCAGGGTTGCCTGGGACTGTTTACACTTCACTCAGGCAGAATATCTGCACCTTTCCTGGAGTCTTCTTAGGTTGTCTTAGGAGAACATCTGTTTTATCCTGACTTTTATTTATTTCTGCTGCTCTACATCCCCTCTGAGGTAATGTTCTGTGTTTTTCTGTGGAGAAAATTTGAAGAACCAAAAATGTTCTGATCTCCACTATTCCCCTGAAATCCTCTCTCAATAACAGTTTTTTAATTGTTATTTTATATGGGGAAAAACTAAGCCTGGAGAATTGAAGTGATTAGCTCACAATTATATGGCTAATTAATGGACATTCACCCAGATCTTCTGCCATCTAAATTTGCCATTCTTTCCACTGAGTTATACTGCCTCTTGATTATTTTCATTGTCCACTCTACCTTTATGGTACTAACAAGTTCTTCTACATGCTCCAGGATCCATACCTGGTAGTGTTACAATTGTGAATTTAGTATTACTTTGCAAGATAAAGACAGAAATAAACAATTTGCCATCACCTTCTACAAATGGATTTGAACAACAGTATAACAGCTTTAACAATAATACAGGGGGAAATACAGCCTCACTAGAGTGAGATGGCAAGTGATGCTCTGTAGGAAGAGCCTGGCTCCTAATGGACATTTCCATTCAGAAACTTCACAGCAGATTTTTAGACTCCATTAGAGAACTTTTTTTTTAATTTTAAATCTTATTAGCACACTGTACTTTGTACACTGGAAAATTATGTGTGTTCTTATTCTTTTATCTTTCAGACTTTTCAGTCTCTTATTGTAAAAGGGCTAAGATATGTTGTTCAAAAAGGAAAGGTTTTTAATTAGTTTTCATGTTGATTTGCTGGAAATGCATTTTCTGTTTGGAAGAGTTTTGTCATATCAGACTGTTACAGAAACAGTAACTTAAGAAAAAAACTATAATGTAAAATATTAGTGTCATTGTTTCTAAAAAAAACACAATGGCTAAAGTATAAAAATATTATTTTTCTGAAAGTTGATTTAATAATAACCACAATCTATTTTGATACCCATCTTGACAGTGACATTGTATAATTAAATGTTTTTCCTGGATGAAACATTTTAGAGATTTAGGAAAACTTGTTCAAAGATAAGAAGTTTATAACACTATTATGTATATGTGTCTTATATGTAAATAATTCAGAACTTAACTCAATCTAGGTTATTTTCTTTTACTTTTTGAAATTGTAAAAACACTAACTACAATACTTGTTTTCTTCCTTCGGACATCTTACGTGAGAAAATAAGATTGTTGAAAAAATTTTCTATAAATAAGAAGAAATATTTTGGATTCTTTTTTATCTCAAACTAAGTTCTCCTGCATTTTTCTGAAAACTTGAAGGAAAACCATAAAGATGGAAAGTTATGGAGCCCAGTGTAGCGATGGCTTTCTGAACCATACCACAACATTGAGATCTGACTTGGAACTCTAGGACCAGTTCTTTCACTCCCTCAAATATATAGAAATACAGAATCTTAGGGATTGCAATCCAGCTGGTTCTAGTTCCAATAATCAAATTATTTGGCAGTTGGGAAATTCAGGTTCATCGAGGAAAACTGAGGGATCAAGAATGTGTCAGGATTCAAACTTAAATGTTTTCATTCTAAAGCTAGGCCTCTTTATACTCAGTTGCATAAACTTCCTCCCCCTCCTCAAATTTTCTTAAGTCACTTTGTCTCTCCTCAGATGTTCGCATTTTAATTTTTTCGTTGGTTGCATGCTTATTTGTGTTGTTTGTTTTCCACATGGCAGATTATAATCTATCTAAGAGTAGGAATTGATTCATTTTATATCTTTATATTTCTTATGTTATATAGGATTTTGCATCTAGAAAATGCTGAATAAAAGTTTGCTGAATTGATGGAAATTTAAGAATTTCTTTATTGAACTCTTTCTTCCCCTCAGTTTTTTGAGTTACATCACTTCCTGATGCTTTATTTTTTGAGGTGTTGTTGGGGTTTCCCCATGGGGAATCCAGTTTGGAGGATTCTACCATGTTAAGCCATACTTGAAAGGGTTTTGGAATTGAATTTTTTTACTTCTTATTGATTTGCATCATTTTAAAAATACCTTATGGCATTGAGGTGACCCAAGGTTCTTAAAAGTTATATCAATAGAATTCATTCTGATGATTCTGCCACACTAGGAAGGCTTCCATTATTGGCTGAACAACAGGCCATGTATCTATCATCTGAGAATCAGTCTTATTCAGTGCCAAGAAGCTTATCTTAGAAAGTTTTAAGCCTAAGCAATGATTTTTTTTTCCAGCTATAGCAATTCACAAAGTCATGTAAAGGTTGTGATTTTCAATGATGAAAGGAGTACCCCAATGAGGAAAACATAGATTCTTGAAATATAGAATTATTTAAGCTGTTGGATTTTCTTGCCCATGTAAACTGCTTTGTTCTTATCCCTGTTGGGTTATACTCTATCGGTTTCTGACTACCTTGCTGGCTTGGGAGAGAGAGAAGATCAGGAAAACACTAATTCCAACAGGAAAAGAAAGTGATTTTTATTATATTGAATCACAGATCTCCTCTCTTGGTTCATTAGTAACAGCCAAGAGTCTGCAAATAGAATAACATCTGAGCCCATGATAGCAAAAGCAACAATTAAAATAACTTTTTATTTGTGAGGGGAATAGCAAAATTTCCCCAATAGTTTCATTTCCAAACATCATGGTAGAAGGAGATTGGGTTTGAAACCAGATTGCTGAGATTCAAGTCCCAGATCATGTACCTTTTTATGTATATTATACAAAGCAACAGCGTATTCCACCATATCTAAAGAGACCAAAGTTGAGGGGGATGTATGAAATTAGTTACAAAAGTTCCCATAGTGAATGAGGAGAGAGAAGGAAGATTTAAAATAATCTTGGTGAGGGAAAGTTAGATTGAAAATGAAGTGAGAAGTCTGCTAGGGAGAAAGACAACACCCATTGTCACAACTGTGATAGAGGACATACTATAAGTCAATGGAGCACACTATAAGCTAACCAGTGCAAATATATGCACTCGCTACTCAAAGCTAAGACTTTTTTCAGGAGGGAGTATTTTACACCTTTTGGGAGAAGAACCATTTCAGTGTTAGGTAGGACATGCTTTTGATGTTAATTAGCAGTAGCAGGGGAATACCATGGAATGAAAGAGGCTGAAAACTTCAGGGTGCTCATATTTAATCTCATATGCACCTCTGCATTTGAAAATGCAGAATCCTGAAGTTCCAGTGTTGGAATAGGGCAGCTAAATGCTGGCTCTGGGGTCAGGAGGACTTCAGTTCAAATTTGACTTCAGATATTTACTACCTGTGTAATTCTTGGCAAGTCACTTCACCCTATTTGCCTTAGTTCTTCATCTGTAAAATGAGTTGGAGAAGGAAATGGCAACTCACTCCAGTATCTCTGCAAAGAAAAGTCCAATGGAGTCACAAAATATTGGACATGACTGAAATGTTGATGTAGAAATACCTCTGGAGAATGGATAGGGAATTTGACAAAGTAGAGGACATTTAGCAAGATTTTTTGCCAATACATACCAGCAGAAGAGAAAGAATTGTGGAAAAACTATTTCAAAGACCAAAGTCATTGCAGGACATGAATTGAAAAGCCATTGAATAAAAAGGAAGTAGGAGCTTGATTGTATATAGTTGAGTATAAAAGAAATAACAAAGTCTTTCAAGAAAAGATCAGAGAACAGAGAGAGTAATCTGTGATAAGTAACATGGATTTCAACAGGATCCAAGATGGATACTCTGAGATATGAATGATATTTATAAGAAAGATCTTGCCAGCTAATACAGGCCCTAGACCTCTGTGAGTTGGATGAGAAGGATTACTTATATTTGGAATGCATCAAGATGAGCATGAGTTTTCTTTCTTTTTTTGGGGGGGGGTGATGGTGGTTACAATTTATTTTTTCTTCTCTGTAATATTTTATTTTTCCCAAAATATATAATGATAGTTCTCAACATTCATTTCTATAAGATTTTGTGTTTCAAATTTTTCTTCTTCATTCCCCACCCTCCTCAGGAAATTAGCTAAGTAGGTTTTTATTTACCCAGTTATAGATAAATCATTAAAATTTATATTGATCATTTGATTCAATTGATATTGATCAATTGGTCATTTGATAGATCAACCAACTCTTCTGTAGTTTATTTCCCCCTGCTCTGTTTCATGTGCCTTGCCTTTTAGCCAAAGATCATTTTGTAGACATGAGAGCCAAGGTCTGGTAAGATGAAGTGTTTTTTTAAAAATAAAAAAAATTAATTAAAAAAATTAACAAAAGCTTTTTATTTTCAAAATACATGCAAAGATAATTTTCAACATTCATCCTTGTAAAACCTTGAGCTCCAAATTTTTTCCCTCCCTTCAACCTACCTTCTCTCCTAGGCAGCAAATAATCCAATATAGGTTAAACATGTGCAATTCTTCTTAAACATATTTTTGCAATTATGCTGCACAAAGAAAGTCAGATACAAAAGAAAAAAAGCAAGCAAACAACAACAACAAAGGTGCAAATACTATGTTGTGATTCACATTTAGTCCCCATACCCCTCTTTCTGGATGCAGATGGCTCTCTCCATCACAAGTCTATTGGAAATGAGCAAGGTGAAGTGTTTTGCCTAAGGTAACTTACCCAGTAAATGGCAAAGCTGGAAATTAAGTTCAGGTGTAAAGAGTCCAAATTCAATAGAGCAAATTTGGTGGTCTTTTTGTTGAACTCATGTTTCTTTTCTGTTTCCTCACCTATATGAGTTGGATGAAATGAAATGATCTCTGCTTAAAGCCCAGAGGGTACTAAGTATCTTATTCATAATCACATAGATAGCAAGTAGCAACTTAAGATTCAAATTCAGGACACATGACTTTATGTACTATACTCTTTCCATTGCACCATCCTCCAGCTCAAAAGGAGAGAAATTGGATGAAAAGGAAGAGGCATGTTGGCATTTTCCAGAGAATCAAAGGTAGTCAGATTTTTTTTTCCTAGTCCCAGGAAACTTCTGCTCCCATAAGGTAGTGAAGGATGAATCTTTCAGGCTCCGCTTGTTCCAGCTGTGGAGGTTTATGGGAAATAAATAACTTTTATGGGAGACAGTGATCACTAGCCTAGATCATCAAGGTGCTCTGGAATGGTATTGCAAATGGGGTCTGACAATAGCAAGAGAAAAGAACTGTCATCTATGCTAGGATCACATTGGGCTAAGCATCACATAAAATCATAGTGCTCAAGGCATGATGGATGAGGTGATTACTTGTGCAGCCTTGTTAGAGTGCATGTCATAGATACTTCAAATGTAACCACAGCCTATGACTTTGTGTTGTATAATTCTTCATGTCTTATATTCATATTTATGTTATTTGTTTGTGTCTATATATACCTAAATACACACATGTATATTAATATATATGTGTATATATATATATATATTTGCTACATTGTGTATTTCTCACCATATTATACTTTCATGTATTAAAGCTATAATATAATACAGTAAATTTCAACACATGATCTGTGTATTTGGTCACTGCATATTGATATAATGCATGTGCTGTATGAGATATTTATATTTGCACTGTATTTCATACATATCGCCATGTGTACTATATTTGGGAATAGTTACCTGTAACTGTATGTAAATGAATGTTTATAATGTATATTTACAGATATCCAAGAGGCAAGAATTCGTTACTTTGCTAGTTCTTGAACTTTTCAATATGATTTTCCTAGTCCTTTTCTCCTGAGATTCTTACAACCAGGAGCTGTGAAGTCTAAATATTCTAGCACAAGTAGTGGAGTTCTGGAAAGTAACACAAAGAAAAAGACAAAAAGGAACAAAAATGAAACAAGTGGTAGCCAAGTCGTGATCTTTTTCTTAGAGCTGGAGAAGGACCAGGAGGAAGTTTTTCTTATACTTTCAAGACTCAGACTTGGGTGAATTTTTTTTTCCTCAATAGCATTTACTTTTTTCCAAATACATGTAAAGATAATTTTCAACATTCATTTTTGTAATATTTTGTGTTCTAACTTTTTTCTCCCTCCATCCCTCGCTTCCCTTCTCTCCAAAATAGCAAATAATCTGATATAAGTTAAATATGTACAATTCTTTTAAACATATTTCCATATTTGAGATGTTGTGCAAGAAAAATCAGACCAAAGGGAAAAACCATAAGAAAAGAAAAGACAAAGCAATCAAATAAATAAAGGTAAAAATACTAAGCTGTGATTTACATTTAGTCTCCAAAGTTCTCTTTCTCAGATGTGTATAGCATTTTCCATCCAAAGTCTATTGGAATTATCTTGAATCACCAAAGTTGCTGCCAGCTGCCTGAGCTGTAGCTACTCATGCTGTTCTTAAATCAGGGTAGAGTTCTTCTTGGGTCAAGTGATTGTGGCTTCTGATCCTGAAGACTTGGTGTTCTTATGTGATGAGCAAATTGCTATTCAAACATTTTCAGTTTCACTAGATTAACTTCAGAGATGGGAATAGACTGGAAATCAGCCATCCTTGGAACAGTGGGAAAGGATGAAATGGTTTGCTTGGGGCTATAAGTGTTAACAAAGTTTTCTGATGATATATTTCTTTGATATCAAAATGCTTGCTATTTTTAAATAAATTGTTCTGGTGGCTAATGAAACCTAAGTTATTTGCTAATAATCACTGTATCAAACAATGATAAAGATGTAGAGGTGGGTGGAGGCAAATTGGATCAATGAAAATATCTCTTACCTAGGCAAAACATAATACAGGGGATGAAGGTGGGCTATATGCTTTTAATAATGTAACTACTTTACTTTGGACAAATTGGTTCCTTTCTTTGGGCAACCTTACTTAGCACCTTGTATATTTCTGATATATTAATTTTATATAGTTGAGGTTTTTAACTTGACATAGCTATAATTCTAAGTACAAGGCTGTCTTCTGGGTGCTGATCATGAATTTAGATCTGGAAGCAAGGATATGCTAGAGTCACATTAAATCAGCTCAAGAAACCTGCTTGTTAAAGTTTCAGTGTGAGCATCTGCACCTTGGAAATCAGCAAATGCTACAAATTAGAGATTGAGTTATTATTTTTACTGGTTGTCTAGAATTAGGAAAGTGATTGGGAAAATGTTAAAAATGGAGATTAAACTTCAGAATATGCCATTTTTTTTTGAGACACAGGTATTCAACATTTGCCAGTACACCACTTTCTGGAAAGGGTGTTAGGCTAATTCTATTATTTTATAGTTGAGGGAATCAAGGCTCAGAAAAGTCACATATTTTACCCAAGTTCACAAGGTAATTAGCATGGCTGTGATTTGAACTTAGATCTTGTAACTTCAAAGTCCAATATTCTTTATTCTAAACCACCCCTCCCTCTGTTACTTCTCTGATTCTTTATTTGAAAAATATGAGAAGTTTGACCCAATTACTTTTGCATTTTCTCTTCTAACTCTAAATTCTCTCATCCTATTTCATAAAGTTAAGTTCATGCATAGTTTCATGGAGAGAGATATGGAAGAAAAGGTCTTCTTGCCTCCCATATCTCCCTTTGAAATCCATCCTACATAAATCCCTGAGTAATCTTTCTAATGCATTGCTCTCATCATATCAATCTTCTACTCACAAAACTTCAGTGACTTTCCATTAAGTATAGAGGTCAGATCAGTGTCTGGCATTCAAGGCTCTCTATAATCACTTCTATAATCTAGCTTTCCAATTTCTTCTCTAGTGCTCCCCTTCATGTGCTCTTCCCTTTGGCCAAATTGGACTAATCATTGTTTACTAGATGACTTCTTCCCTGACCCCTTTCTTGCCTTTATATTTCTTTCTGCTCATGGCATATTCTGTGCCTTGGATACCCTGTTTCTCATACTTGCGACTGTTGTTATACATCCCATCCTTTAAGGTTGACCTAAATATACTTCCTTCATACATGCTGATTGTTCTCTCTTGGGACCTTACTTAGCATCTTGTACATTTTCTACACTTAATTTTATGTAGTTGAGGTTTTTAACTTGAATTCTAAGTACAAGGCTATCTCCTGGGTGCTGAAAGCAGGTCTGTAACTGATTAAGGCTGGGCAGGTCTTTGGCCCAGGGCATTAACACCTGGAGGGAGGGAAACACTTTTATAAAAATTATTTTTAATTTATGGAATAAAATAAGCATTTCTGTAACACAGTATAATTTAAAAGATAATTAGACATGAAACTGCAATCTATTATGTACAATTTGTTATTCTTTTTATTTTATTTATCTACTTTTTTGTGAAGCAGTTGGGGTTAGGTGATCCAGATCCCTCTGGACTCTAAGGCTGGTGCTCCATCACTGTACCACCAGCAATAGCTGCCCCATTCCTTTTAATATATAATAAAGTTATAACATGAATTTCTGTGTTTTTCTTTTTTTCTTCCTTTCCCCCCATTTCAGAGATAGCTATCACTAGACATAAATTAGAATATATGTGTAAAATTATTCTATGTAACTGTCAGTTCTTTCTCTGGGTGTATTTCAGTTTTTGTTTTTCTTTCATATGTCCTTTGTAGTTAATTGGGATATTTATAACATTCAAGTTGACTTATTCCCTCAAAGTTAATCTTAAATACACTTTAATATACTAGTTACACTTCTTCCTTGTGAGCATCATTTTGTTATTATATCTGCCTTTGCTGCCAGAGAGTACAGCTGCCACCTCCCCTCCCAAGATCCTCTTGCTATGTTGCCCCTCATCCCCATAACTCCAGTGGGATTGAGGGCTGTACCTTCCCTTCTCTCCCGCTGCTCTCTCTTCAACAGGTGAAAGAATTCTACCTCTGGGTCTGCTCAGAGTGATGTATGTGTCATATTCCTTTGACAGATTGTCCTGTTCAGGAAGGCAGTGACCTTTGTAACTCCTCATCTTTCCTCCATGCTCTAGCAGAAAAGCTGGCCCTTTTGCTGAACTGTGTGTAGTTCAATGCTCTTCTTCCTATCCTCTATTCTCCTGCTTCCCCATTGCTTCCC
This sequence comes from Sminthopsis crassicaudata, assembly GCF_048593235.1. Taxonomy (NCBI): domain Eukaryota; kingdom Metazoa; phylum Chordata; class Mammalia; order Dasyuromorphia; family Dasyuridae; genus Sminthopsis; species Sminthopsis crassicaudata. The sequence continues at coordinate 186,106,681 of NC_133622.1, read as the reverse complement.
ACCAGTACAGAACAGTGCTCAGGTCTGCTCCCAGAAAGTTTCCCACTCCCAAGTGCACAGAATAGTTGGATGACAAACACTGGGGCTTAATTAATATCTTCAAAAACAATATTCTGCTCCTATTGCCACCTGGACTGAGGTATTCCTCCAATGCTAATAACACAAGCTCATTTGTTTTCATGGGTCTTTGCATTCTGCCCCTCCAGGGCAGTATTCCTCTGAGCTTCCCTAGCAGAGCCATGGAAGAGTTTCCATGGCAACTGCTGCCAAGTGCTGCTATCAGAAAGGCTGTCTGAAAGGTCCTCATTTGCCTTGCGGTGTGTTCTTTCAATAAACATTTATTAATCTCCCTTTGTGTACAGGGTCTTAGCACCTACAGGAAAGGTTACAATATTTAGACAAGACAGAATCCCTGACTTCATGTAACTCAAGAGTCTATTAAGGGAGAAAGAGAAATGATATTATGCATCAATATGTAATTAATACATTAAAAAGAGGTATAACACTATGTGAGTCTCTGAAAGAATGAAGACAGTAAGAAAGGTCCCCTTAATAACAAAATAAAACAGCTCTTTCTAGGTAGCATAGAGCTAGAAACAAAGTAGAAGCTTATTGACTGAAGGATGCTTAAGTGAATCAAGGAATGTTAATATTCTGTAATAAATGATGAATACAAACAATTTAGAGAAACATGTGAACATATGACATAAATCAGTAAAGTAAGCAGAACCAGGAAATCAGTATGCAAATACATAAGGAGCATACCAAAGTGAACAAAAGAAGAACAAAACATAAGACTTCATAATTATAAAGTCTAAACTAGTCTCTAAAAAAAGATGAGAAAATGCATCTCCCTTCCTTCTTTGCAGAAGTGGAAGACTATAGATCACAACACTATTGCCAGTTGTTGCTGTATTGGTTCATTTTTGTTGGACTTGCCCCATCTCACCTCCTCTCTCTCACGTTTTTAAAACTTTTTTTTTTTTTTTTTAACAAGGGATAAAGCTTGGTGGTGAGGAAATGGGGGATATATTCAGAAATGAAACTCCTGTAAAATTAATAATACCAATAAAATATTTTAGAAAATATATGGTATATGAAAGAGAATGGTATTGAAAGGGATGGTCAAGAAAAGTTTTGTAGAGAAGGTGGTTTTTGAGTAATAAATGAACAATTCTTCCTCTTCTCCCTGCTAACCTAGCTCCCTGCCCCCCAACAATAATAACAAATCAAATCAAATCAAATACTTTCCACTTCTTTGCAGTTTTTTTTTTTTTATTGTGAGGCAATCAGGGTTAAGTGACTCTAGGGTTACATAGCTAGTAAGTGTTGCGTATCTGAGGCCATATTTGTACTCAAATGTTTCTGACTCCAGGATAGGTGCTTTAGCCACTTAGCTATCCAACTTCTTCCAAGATTGCATGGTTATTATTGAAGTTAATGAGGATGATGCACTGATAATAGAATTCCAGCTAAAGGAGATTTAGGAGATCTTAGAAGGTGTGGGCCCAGGGCTTAAAAATATGCATTAATTTTAGAAAGGCAAGTTTGACAAAATGGAATTTTCCTGAAGTAGTTCATCCCAAAGAACAGGATATTTGATTTCCTAATCTGTCTTGACTTCCTTAGCTTCCATACACCACTCCTTGGTCCCTTCCCCCAAACTTGTTTTAGCTTTTGTTTTTAATCCAGCCTCTTCTTTGTACTCTCCAACCATCCTAGGTTCGATCATTTCTGTGAGTACTAATTCTATCAACTGCTCTTGGCTCCCACTGCAGGCATCATTACCACCTGGTCATTTCAGTTCACTTCAAGACTTGAATCCCAAACCACTGAATTCTATTTGTTCATATGCCCTCTACCCTTGCCCTATGACTTGGCTCAGAACATCCTGGAGAATGTTTTCCCTCTCCCCCACTGACATGGAACTCATACAGATGCTGTCTCTGTATTGTCACAGAAGTATTATGTATCATGCAGAAGAGGTGTTTTAGCATGGAAAAACTTGTCTTACTTGGCTAATTATTTTGGTGCCATTGTGTTAATAGGATGAAAAATATTTAAGGAGGAGGGAGTTGATGGTAAATTTGTAGGATAGAAATTTTTAATCCCTTCAGTTGATTTGACTTCTTCAGTGTGAGAGGCTAAACAAGCCTGGAACATCAGAATGACATTATGACTCCCGGATTTCCCAAGAAGTTTTCCTCATATGGAAGTGCCTCTTCCTCCTGCACAAGTTTATAGGAAAGTAAGGGAGGAGTGTTGTTCATGTTCTTTCTTTTGGTGCCTTATATCCCGGCATATTGTAGCAAAGGACAGGAGGATATCTTAGTATTCTGCAAAGGTCTAAGTTGGTGATGAGAAGGCCTCTCAGAGAGTGTTTTGGCTTTGTTTTTGATCTGATACTTGTTTGAGATCTACTTTATCACCCTAAGGATTAGACTGAATAGCACAAGTTCCCCTTCTCAGATTTTTTTTTTTTTTGGTTATTCAACAGCTGCCTTGCTTGCTTTTATAAGGAAGTGCTCCAGCATCAGTAACTTCACATCTGTGGAAAATTGTTTTCTAGCATCCAAGGAACTGAAATGTGCCTGGGTCAGGCGGCATCTGTAGATTTCCACAATTGAGCCTGATCGGCTTAATCACAGCTGTATGATTACATTGACTGCCTCTAAATGTCTGATGAGTTGGGTTTGGAGCATCTAACTGGCCCTCCCCACATTTATCCATATAAGAGATATCACTAATGTGAGTTTGTAAGCAACTGGCAGCCAAAAGGGAAAGAAAGAGGCAAATAAAGAAAATTTAGCCAAAAATCCAAAAATGGAAAAAAAAATGGAACTTGCAACCTTTTGAGGTTATGAATACTTTGTCCATTGATGTCTTCCAAGGAAGGCTGGATCAAAATTTGTTTGGAGTATAGAAGAGGACATATGAGTTAGACAAGACCTGTGGAATGACCCTTCTGATCCTGAGGTTATGTGAACTACAAATGGCAGGAATGAAAGAAATCAGAACCTTTGGGCTTTATTTTCCTCAAAAGTTGGAAATTATTAAGAGGAACCAATTGTTTACATACAGCAAAGAAAAAAAATCTATAATTGCATGCCAAGGAGGAAGAGATTAAAGACAGATGTGCCGAAATGGTAAGAGATTATACCAGAAAATTCCTCCTTTGTCATGCCTCCAGAATTCAGCTGGCCCGAAGCTAGTTGATCAAGTTATCAAGGTCATTTCTTATCACCACCAATTTGTTATGAACAGAGTTAGCAATGAGTCGTTACTGGAGGCAATATGGAACAGTGATAAGAGTACTGGATTTGCAGTGAGAGAATTCCCAACTCGGCCACATGCTACCTGTGATATTGATTGAGTGGCTCCATTCCTGTGGGACTGTTTCCTTATCTGAAAAATGAAGTGGAGGAGTTGGATTAGATGGCTTCCAAGATCCATTCCAGCTCTAAATGTATGAACTGATGAGTTATGATTAGACTATGGCAATGGAAAAGTCTGCCTTATTTGAAATAAATAGATATCATTTTAAAAAAATTAGTTTCATAAATTAAAAACATACGGTTATGAGGAAATTTAAGTAACATATCATGAAAATGATACAGACATGATGTTATAGTGATGGGGGGGCTTTAATTATATGAACATTTGATTGATTTCTTCAGTTTCTCTCCTCCAACTGTCCCTTCCTCTCTATCTCTGTCTTTTTGTTTCCCTCCCTCCTCCCTTTCTTCCCTTCTTCCTTTCCCCCTTCTCTCTGTCTCTTTCTCCCTCTGTCTCTGGGTCTCTCTCTGGGTCTCTCTGTTTCTCTCACTGTCTTCTATTTCCTCCTTCCTGTCCATCCTCTCTCTCTTTTCTCTCTCTGTTTCTCTGTCTCTCTGTTTATTTTTATCTCTCTGTCTCTGTTTCTGTCTCTCTCTCTCTCTCCTAAAAGTAGAGCCTCTGAGAAATTCTTGACCTTCCTTAAAGGTCACCTCACTCTTCAAAAGGCAGAGAAAGTGATGAGAGGAATTGCTATTCTGGACCTGCTTTTGGCTAATAAACAGGACATGGTTGCCAAAGTGGAAAGGACAAAAACCTTGAGAGGAAGTGACCATGTCATCCCAGTAATAAAGCTCACATTTCCATGGCCATGCATGGTTTATTAAAAGATCTCAAATAACAGCCTTGAAAGATAAGGAGAGCAAAAATTATTGTCCCCAATTTGACAGAGAAGTTCAAGAAATCTGCCAAGGCTTCACAGCTAATATGCCTCAAAATGAAAGACTCAAAGGAATGGTGCCATTGGATATGCTTGTTTCTTTCTACACCAATTGAATCACAGAGTTTGAACTTAAGCATTGTCTTGTCCAAGAGTTTTTGGCCAGGAGATTTTTAAATTGGTTTTCTTTAATATTTTAATAAATACTTAAATATAATTTGTTTCCTTTGCAATTCTATGTATTTTATTTTGTGCATTTACAAACATTATTTTGAGAAGGGCTCCATTAATTCCCATGACACAAAAAAGTTAACAACCCCTGATATAATTTAACCCTAACATGTGTTAGGAAATTACAGAGAATAAGAATGTGATAAATGGGAAGACAAGAGGGACTATGGATCATCTAGAGTTAACTACAAATTAAGAGCTAGCCATCATAGGGGAAAGAAGATTCTGGCACACTGAAACACCAGTGATAAAAATCCATGTGTACCCAAGAGAGCTGTGGTTCAATAAAAGTCAGAGGGAAAAGAAATTGTCTCCCTGATGAGGGACACTTATTCTTCAATCTCAGAGAATGGAGAATCAGACTACCCAAGTATGTATGTAGGTTGTTCCAGAAAGCCTCCTCCAGACTGGTTAAAAATACACACCAATATCCACTCCTACTGATTTGGGAACAAATGAAAGAGTCTAGGAAAACGTAAGGAATTATGATGTTTTGGGAAAGAAATTGAAAAGCTTAGGGATGGAAGTCCAATTGAAGGTAGGGGCTTTGGAGCAGGTCTGAGAAATGAAGAACTGGTCAAGAACATGGTTTCTGACAGTTTGAATTGGATTTGGCTTGATATATAAGAATGATAGGTTCTTATAAGTGTGGAACACACTTCCTTAGGTCTGGTCAGTAAGTATTTGCCTCATTTTGCAGATCTGATCAAGAGGGCTTGAGACCAAAAAAGGAAAGTGGAAGAAAGAATCAAACTACCTGCACAAATCTTCAAAGTCATACATTGTAGAAAGTTGCAAGTACAAAAAAGAAAAAAAAAAGCAGTAGACAACCAGGAATATGCAGTGGATGTTGTCTAAGAAAAGAGCTGGTGATAAAAATCAGAAGTTGAGAAATCTTTGTAATAAGATGTATCAATTGTAACTTATAAAGTGGAGTTGAGGTCCTTGTTCAAGTAGTCAAATTTGAGCATCATTTTGCAGAGACTTGGGAAGATGGAGATAACAGTTACAATGTAATTCTGGATCTGGAAAAGCATGCTTTATTTAAAAGGGACAGAATAGATACAAAAACTGAGCAGCATTATATATTAAGATATCCTTCAATGAAAAGATTAAGAAAGGTGGATGTATTTGGATGAGAATCAATAGTTAAAGAAATAGAAGCAATTTCATCATGACAGAATAATACAGAGCACCTGGACAAAAGGAAGTAATAGATACAAAGTTTGGAAAAGAGATTACTAAGACTAGCCTTGAGACAAGATAAAGTAACAGAATGATTATTAAAATGGCTGCTCTGTTTCTGTTTCTCTGTGTCACCTCCTCTTTCTTCTTGTTATTCTTCTTTTCTTCTTTTTCCTCCTCCCCCTGGTACTTCTTGTTCTTCTCTCTCTCCTCTCTCTGTCTTTTCTGTTTCTCTCTCTCTGTGTATCTTTTTCTTTCCCAGTCTCATCTCTCTATCTGTATCTCTCAAGCAAAGCAGTTGATAAATTCCTGACTTGTGTTAATGACAATTTAAATATCAGCAATTGATGAACACTACAAGTGTTTTGCTATTCAAAATCTGACGGATTCATCAGAAAGAATTGATTGCTGAAGCAGCAATGATGGGAACCTTGTGAAGGAATGGGGTGTTGATGTAATCATTTTTAGAACTCATGATAGAAGAAGGGAAGAAATCCAGACCTAATCTTGATCCTCATTTTGTCTATTAAATTTTAAAATAATATTTCATTGATACTTTTTAACTTTAAGTTAATTATTTCTGGGGGAAAAAAGCTCTACGCATTGATATAGTAAAATGAGAACTTGCTCTCCTGTCAGAGGATGTAGGTTCAAATCCTATCTCTGATGTTTACCATCTTTGTGACCTTGGATGAGTCACGTTTTTGAATTTTAGTTTCCTCATCTGTAAAAGGAGGCAGAAGAATAAATCAGATGACTTTTGAAGTCCCTTATAGTTCTAAGTCTATCATCCAATGACCTAAAAGAAAAATATTTTGTAGGGGAAATTATCTGCACTGGGGGTGGGAAATGCTCAAGAATGAAATCCAGAAGATGCAAATAGAAGTAATTCCAACTAGAAAGAGAAAAAAAGTTTGAAGAATGAATTAACGACAATGTAATTATAAGCACTGAAAATGTGTAGAACACTGCTATATGTTGAGGATATAAAGACAAAAACAAGACAGCTTTTGCTCTCAAGTAATTCATATTGAATTTGGCATGAGAGACAACACAAAGAGGAATATTCCAATCAGCTGCAAGGCAGATGCAAAGACTTTATTCTTAGAGAATGGGGGCCAAACAGTTAGGAATACATCTTCTTTAATGTTATTTTCATTGGTAAAATCATACCTACTTCTATTGTTGAATATCTTTGGTTGCAAAGCCTTTCTTTTTTGGATCTTTGGTACCTGTGGCTGGTGAGGAGCTAGGGGCCATGAAGCTGTTAGCTCACATATTCATAAATGTTGATTACCAGAAGGATGACTCTGGTACTTGGTCTAGAAGCAGGACTGAGTGGAAGTGACCAGGGGATCACCTATTCTCCTGGGGCTCTTGACCTAAAATCCTAAGCTATCTCATGTTGGGGAGATTATGACTGAAGGCAGGTGGTTTGACTTTCTTAAACTTACTATCTCTCCTTCAAGCTCTGCTTCTTCTAATCTGGTTTGCTTGTCCTTTGGGTAGTAGCTGGTAACTTATAATTCATGTATGAACTCGGATTTAAAAAAGAAAACACCACACTGCAGATGATCAGACTAGAAAGTGAAAATAATAGATGGTGAATATAAAATAATGAAATTCCTAGGAGAATATTGTTGGTTGTATTTTTAGTTATGATGGAGATGAGACAAGGATCAAATAAGAAAAAGAACTATTGTTCAGAGTGGATGGGATAATGCTAACAGATAATAAAAAAAGATGAAAGAATGAATCAATTCTCTTATTGTGCTTTAACAAAAAGCCAACAAGAACAAATATAACCCTTGTCACAAAATCCAATGGAATGGACATCTCTCTGTATTGGAGGAGAAAAATGCCTAGCCCTACCTGAGGATAGGATAGAATTGATGAGAGGTGAGAGTAATCCAGCCTTTCTGTGAGTTCCCTCACAGAAGACTCTTCAAACATGAGTCTCACTTTAAGATTCTCCAAGCAAGAGTCTTTTTCTTCAAGAGTAGCACTGAGTTGGCTTTTAGTTTTTTTAAATAGTATTTTTTCAAATACATGAAAAATAGTTTTAAATATTCCAAATATTTTGTATTCCAAATATTTCTCCCTCTCTCCCTTTTTTCTCTCCCTCTCCCTAAGATAGCAAACAATCTGATGTAGGTTAAATTAAATTAAATTTAAATTTAATATTAAACATATTTAATATGTTTAAATAAGTTAAACATATTTCCATATTCATCATGTTGTATGAGAAAAATCAGATCAAAAGGGAAAAACACAAGAAAGAAAGAAAGAAAGAAAACTCACAAGCAAACATGACCCCAACAACAAAATGGTAAAATACTATGATCCACGTTGAGTCTCCATAGATCTCTTTCTGGATGGAGATGGCTCTTTCCATCACAAATCTATTTGCATTGCCTTGAATCACCTCACTTTTGAAAAGAGCCAAGTCTGTCACTGTTAATCATTACATAATTTTGTTGTTAATGTATGCAATGTTCTCTTGGTTCTGGTCACTTCATTTAGCATGAATTCATGTAAGTCCAAGCTTTTCTGAAATCACCTTGATCATCATTTCTCACAGAACAATAACATTCTATAACATTCATATATAACACAACTTATTCAGCCATTCCCCAATTGAGGGGCATCTACTCAATGTCCAGTTCCTTGCTACTATAAAAAAGGCTGCTACAAACATTTTTGCACATGTGGATTCTTTTCCCTCTTTTATGATCTCTATGGGATACAGACCCAGTAGTGAGACTGCTGGATCAAAGGGTTTTATTGGCTTGGGATTTTTTTAAGAGATAAAATGAAAGAGAACAACCACACTGTTGCTGAAAGAAAAGACTCTGGACAGAAATGAGAGGAGTGGGAAATCTGCATTATGTCTGATTCCAACTTGATACTCTAGACTCAAGGAGTTTCCTTTTGGGTGAAATCCAAGATCCTCTCTTGGTTGAGCTGAGTTTTTTTTTTTTTTTTCTTTTTTTTTTCTGCCAGTGGGAGAGTTCTTTTACTCTGTATCATATTGTATATATTCTCCCATGAATACTTTTTCTGATTTCTCTTTTGCCAACAATTTGGATAAATGGACTTCTTTGAAATTTGCTATGTATGTTCATCTTGAAACTGTTAGGTAGGAAAGGAGTCAAGTCTTAGATATAGGGTTTGGAATCTTCCTACTTCCTCCCAAGGAAAGATTATCATTTTCCAGATCAGGGCTTCTTAGACATTTTTTTTAACTTATAACCCCTTTTAGCCTGAGGAATATATATAAATTTATATATATAAAACAGGTATATATATATATATATATATATATATATATATATATATATATCAAACACTTAACTGATAATAAATCATAAAACTGTGACCCCTACATTCAGTTATGAGACCCCATATGGGCTCATGAACCACAGTTTAAGAAACTAAATTCTAGATGAACATTATTTAAGAGATCAGATAAGCATAATTCTAATCTGGTACCTGCCTTTCTCTCAAAGGAGAGCAGAGTGATGACTTCTAATCCAACTTCTGCTTCCTCTCTGATAGGAATGAAAGTGTTCCTTGGAGAAGGGTGGATGAAGAGGTTAGAGATGTCTGTTCTGCTTTCCCTTCAGTTACATTCTAGGATGGTTCTATCTCCTCCCATGTGGAGTCTTCATTACATTTGTGGGACACATTTGCTCACTTCTTTAAGGAGAAAGAAGAGTCCCGGCTGTCAGGTCAGAACTGTTGGATGTTAAAATTGGTCTTAGTTTTGACATGCCTTAGTGTGTGTGGTTGTGTTCCGAACTCAAAGGGAAGCCATGGGTTTTCTCAAGAAGGAACTTGACTTAACAGATCTTCTTTTTTTTTTTTTTTTTTTTTTTTTTTTTTTTTTTACCAAAAATATTTATGGAATATTCTTGTAGATATAAATAATTTCTTAATATTGTGATTAAGTTTATCTTTTCATTGTACAAAGAAACAAGGTTTTTTTATTGTTTTATTTTTTAAATTTAATTTAATTTAATTTTTTAATTTAATTTTTATTTTATTTTATAATTATAACTTTTTTTTTGACAGTACATATGCATGGGTAATTTTTTTACAACATTATCCCTTGCACTTACTTCTATTCAGATTTTTTCCCTTCCTCCCCCAACCCCCTCTCCCAGATGGCAAGCAGTCTTATATATGTTAAATATATTACAGTATATTCTAGATACAATATATGTGTGTAGAACCGAATTTTTTGTTGCACAGGAAGAATTGGATTCAGAAGGTAAAAATAACAGTTTACATTCATTTCCCAGTGTTCCTTTTCTGGATGTAGCTGGTTCTGTCCATCATTAATCAATTGGAATTGGATTAGCTCTTCTCTATGTTGAAGAAATCCACTTCCATCAGCATACATCCTCGTACAGTATCATTGTTGAAGTGTATAATGATCTTCTGGTTCTGCTCGTTTCACTCAGCATCAGTTGATGTAAGTCTCTCCAAGCCTCTCTGTATTTCTCCTGTTGGTCATTTCTTATAGAACAATAATATTCCATAACATTCATATACCATAATTTACCCAACCATTCTCCAATTGATGGACATCATTTCATCTTCCAGCTTCTAGCCACTATGAAAAGGGTTGCCACAAACATTTTGGCACATACAGGTCCCTTTCCCTTCTTTAGTATTTCCTTGGGATATAAGCCCAGTAGTAGTATGGCTGGGTCAAAGGGTATGCACATTTTGATAACTTTTTGGGCATAATTCCAAATTGTTCTCCAGAATGACCGGATTCTTTCACAACTCCACCAACAATGCATCAGTGTCCCAGTTTTCCCACATCCCCTCCAACATTCATCATTATTTGTTCCTGTCATCTTAGCCAATCTGACAGGTGTGTAATGATATCTCAGAGTTGTCTTAATTTACATTTCTCTGATCAATAGTGATTTGGAACACTCTTTCATATGAGTGGAAATAGTTTTAATTTCATCATCTGAAAATTGTCTGTTCATATCCTTTGACCATTTATCAATTGAAGAATGGCTTGATTTCTTATAAATTAAAGTCAATTCTCTGTATATTTTGGAGATGAGGCCTTTATCAGAACCTTTAACTGTAAAAATGTTTTCCCAATTTGTTACTTCCCTTCTAATCTTGTTTGTATTAGTTTTGTTTGTGCAGAAACTTTTTAATTTGGTGTAATCAAAATTTTCTATTTTTTGATCATTTTTTGATCTCTAGTTCTCCCTTGGACACAAACTCCTTCCTCCTCCACAAGTCTGAGAGGTAAACCATCCCATGTTCCTCCAATTTATTTATGATTTTGTTCTTTATGCCTAAATCTTGGACCCATTTTGATCTAATCTTAGTATGTGGTGTTAAATGTGGGTCCATGCCTAGTTTCTGCCTTACTAATTTCCAGTTTTCCCAGAAGTTTTTGTCAAATAATGAATTCTTATCCCAAAATTTGGGATCTTTGGGTTTGTCAAACACTAGATTGCTATTTTTATTCACTATCTTGCCCTGTGAACCTAACCTATGCCACTGATCAACTAGTCTATTTCTTAGCCAATACCAAATGATTTTGGTGACTGTTGCTTTATAATATAGTTCTAGATCAGGAACAGCTAGACCACCTTCATTTAATTTTTTTTCATTACTTCCCTTGAAATTCTCGACCTTTTGTTGTTCCATATGAATTCTGTTGTTATTTTTTCTAGGTTATTTAAATAGTTTCTTGGAAGTCTGATTGGTATAGCACTAAATAAATAGATTAGTTTAGGGAGTATTGTCATCTTAATTATATTCGCTGGGCCTATCCAAGAGTTAACAGATATTCTCAAGGCTGTCTTCTTCACTCTGTTTTCTCTCTTTCTTCCCTGCAGGTGTGAATGGCAGCCAGTAGCAGTGCCTTTTGGGAAAGCAGAGGAATTTGTATTTTGGGGTTTATTTTTCTTTTCCCTTACCACCTTCTCTCTCTCTCTCTCTACATGCACATCCCTTTCTCCCTGCAACCTCCCTTCTCCTGCTCCCTTCCTCCCATTCTCTACTGTTTGATAGATACATAGAAAACCTTCATAATCTGATTTCAAAACCCAGAAGAAAGGGTCTAATTTCATACTCTTTACAAGGATGTGTGTGGTGTGTGTGGTGTGTGTGTGTGTGTGTGTGTGTGTGTGTGTGTGTGTGTGTGTGATTATTTCAGTTTCTGTAAAGGCTCATTTTTAATTTATAGAATAACATGATGGATTTGTATAGTTGTTACTGAGCTAGAAATTTTCCCAAAAGTCCATTTATTGGACCTCATTAAATGCTTCTCTCTGTTGAGCAAAACTGCCTATTTATTCAGTGCTGTTCAGCCCTCTGAGCATCCTATTGTCCATTCCTAGAGATTCCTAGTTAAGAAGAATATTGATTGCTAAAAGTTTGGATGCAGAATGTCAGGGAACTTTTTATACTATTTTCAAACAAGAGAGCCATCAAAAAGTAGGATGGGCTGCTTTAGGAAGGAGGGTTTTTTTTTTTAATTCACTGGCCATCTTTAAGTGAAAGCAGGATGAACACTTCCTAGTGATATTATTGAGTATTTGGAGTGGGCTCTGGGTTGAAATAGATGGCCTCTAAATTTCTTCCAGCTCTGAGATTCTGTGAACCTTGATAGCCAACAAGTTTTTCTTATGTGCTAAGGATGTGTTTGGCACTGTCCAATGCACTTGGGATACAAAGAAGGACAAAACATGACCCCTGCTTTCAAGGATCTCGTATTACAATGGGGAAGACAACATGCAAAAAACTTTATATACAAGGTAAATGCAGTGTTAACTGGACCTGAATCAGCCTCTAACCTGTGGGTGACTGGAAGCACATAAAACAAGCTACAGAAAGAATCAGGACCCAAACAGAAGTTTAATTAATTTTAGAGTGTGGAAAAATGACACCTGCAGGTGGAAGCCCTTCCTTCTAAGAAGGGTTTAACAAAGGCAGGTTGTATCTGTCACAAGTGGTCTAGATTATGACACAATCATTTTTAAGTCTTGAATTATTATTCCCATAGATCCTGTGGGAACAGTAAGGTCTTCATACTGTTTTTAGGGATTATGATCACCTTATAGGACATAAAACCAGAGTTTTGTGATGGGAACAAGAGAGCTCTGTCAGTTACAAGGAACAAGGACTGTGCAATGGACAGTCCTGGGAAATAAAGGCAACTAAATCCCCCAGTGAATTCCTGGTGCTGGTCTAAGTGGCACACTTTGTCAGTAGTTGATACCATCCAAGTGCAAAGGATCATTGTTATGTCAGGCTCAGGATCCAGCCTGCCTGCTGGAGAGAATACATTTCAGGCTTGAGGAGCAGCTGGTAAAAAGGCAAATCTGAAGATGGAGTTTTTTTTTAATTGAAGGAACAAGTCAGAAAGCCAGTGTGGCTAGATTGTATGTAAAGGAGTAATATATAAAGGGGAGTCAATTATTAAGAAGGTTAGAAAGATAGGAAAGCATTGGCTTGTTTTGTTTTAAAAGTTTAACATAGGATGTTATTTTTGATTCTGAAGGGTAATAGAGACACACTGATATATATATATATATATACATATATATATATATGTATATATATATATATATGTATATATATATATATATACATATATATATATATATATATATATATTGAATGGAAGAGGGGGAGTCAGGCTTGCACTTTATATTGAGAGGAATATAATCTGGCATGAGGAAGGTAATAAACTTGTTGAATTCTGCTATAATCAGTCCTTATTTAGAACAGTATATTTAATTCTAGGTATTACATTTCAGGAAGGACAATTGAGAAGCTGACAAATGTCTCAAGTAAGGCATTCAGGATATCATATGCTTAGAGATCATGCTATATGAGTATCCATTGAAAGGACTCATGTTTTTCAGCAAGATTGTGTACTGTTCAACTATGATAGACTTAGCTTTTCTCACAATACAGTGATTCAAGATGTAAAATTCCATCTGCATCCAGAGAAAAAAATTATGAAGACTTAACATGGATTTCCATTTTTTTTTGCTTTTTCTTTCTTGTAGTTTTTCCTTTTTGTTCTGATTTTTCCTTTACACCATGACTGATATGGAAATATGTTTAAAATAATAGTACATGTTTCTATATCTGATTGCTTGCTATCTTGGAGATGGGGGAGGAAAGAAAGACAGGAAAAAAAGAATTTGAAACTTAAAATCTTACAAAAATGAATGTTAACATCTATCTTTACATGTAATTAGAAAAAATAAAAATACTATTAAGTGATAAAAAGAAAGAATTAAGGTTGTTTAGCTTGGAGAAAAGAAGATTGGGGCTGTGTGTGTGTATGTGTGTGGGGGGGGGGCAGCAGGGAGAGGAGATAGAGAACCAGTAGCTATCTCCAAGTATTTAAAGGACTGAGGAATCAGGATTTTACTTGTTTTCTTTGAACTTAGAGACAAAAACCATAAGCAATAAGTGGACATTTCACAAAGACAATTTTAAATTAGGTACATGGAAAAAACATTCTAACAATCTGAGCTACCCCAAAGTAGAATAGGTTGCCTTAGGAAGGCAATGGGTTTCTCCTCACTGCAGAAGGTGGATGAGTCCTTATCGAGCATATTGGAGAGATGAGTATTGTTCAGTTACAGGTTGGCCTTAATGGCCTCTGAGATTCTTTCCAACTCTGAGATCTTATGATTCTGTGCTTTGCCTTAGGTCACACAGGTAGTTAATGAGAAGACCAAAACTAAAGCTGTGTCCCCTGAAACAAAGAGGAGTCAAGCTAGTTAGAAAATAAGGCTGCATGTATTCAGTGCCCAGATGACTGATATCGACAATAAATTTCTTTGGAGACTCCAAAGAAGGTGGGGAGTACAGACTATAAGCATTTGGAGGACTCTGAGATCATTGAGGTCTCAGGCATTTGGGGAAGCTCCATGGAAAACGAATTTTACCAAGACCTGAGGTCTGTGGTTCTCAATAGCAGAGATGGAGGAGAAAGAATTTCCAGTGGATTATTGATTTTGTAGATTCTTCTCACCTATAACATGGCTGAAATTGGAGGCCACTAGGAAGATTTATCAGAAAATCATTTAGATCTGGAGCATTATTTATTTTTGCCATTGATTTCAACATATTGTTGAAAGTGCCCAGGGGAAGTATTGTCCAAGCCAGGATCAACTGATTGTGGAGTCTTCTAGTATTCCTTATTTCATGTGTCGGCTAGAGTTCTGAAACTCAATTGATTCAAAATAATATTAAAAGTACTTGATTTGGAATGGAATGGTCCAGGGTTGAATATTGCTCCTGCTAATGAACTAACTGTCACCCTGGAAAATTTACTTCCCATTCTGGACACCAGATCCCTTGTCTTTAAAATGAGAGGGGTTGTAATAATTTCAATTTAATGCAATCTGACTTAAAAGGCATGGGTTAGATGCCTACTGAATACTGGAAGTAGACTAAGCAATGAGGATAACAGACACAATGAAGCAATCCTTTCCCTCAAGGAGCATACAGCTTCTTTAGCTGAAATAATGTATGTAGAAAAGTCAACTTATATATAGAAATTTTCCTTCGTGGGGAATAAAGGAAGTCATTAAGCAATGGAAGAGATCAAGACAGCTTTCCTATAGGATGTGTAGGAGGTAGCCCTGGGGAGCTTTGAAGGAATATCTTGTTTATGGCAGGCAGAGATGAAGATGGAGTGCATTCTCGGCATGGGAGAATAACTTGTACAAAGTCATGGAGATGGAAGCAGGAAAGTTTTGTTTACCCATAAAATGAATGAGAGCTATATGTAATAAACATATTACATATATGAGAGAAGTAGGCTGACTCAAACAGCGAAGGGCATCAAATGCCAAACAAAAACATTTATATTAGAGTGCCAATTGAGCTTCCTACGGAGGATTGACGTAATTAAACTTGTATTTAGAAATATTTGTCAGATTGTGGAGGATGGAGTGAAGAAAGGAAAAATAAAAAAACCTCTAATTATGAGACTATTGAAATAGTACAGATGAGAGATAATAGTTAATAAAAATAATAACTTTTTATAGTTCTTTAAAGTGCTTTACCTATGTAATCTTGATACTTACAATAATCCTATGAAGTAGGTATTGTTATTGTACCTATTTAACAGAAGAGGAAACTGAGATTTAGAGAAGCCTAGGGTCACCTGGCTACTAAGAGAATGAGGAAAGATTTGAAATCAGATTTTTTCAATTTCAAGGTCAGTACTTTAGCCACTATACCACCTAGTCGGCTTTGATCAGTAGGACAATAATCATGTGAGTGGATAAAAGAGGGTAGTTAGAAGAGATATTTTGGAGGCTTACTCAACAAGTCTTGACAAGAGATTGGATAAAAAGGGGTGGGTGAGAAGGGAAAGTGTTAGGGACAACTCCAAGGTTTCACACCAGGGTAACTTGATGTGGTAATGGTGCCCTCAACAGAAATGGGCTTACCAGGAAGAGGCAATAGTTTTTTTTTTTTTTTTTTTGTTTTTAAGACATGCCTACAAAATATCCAGCTAAAGATATATATCAGGCATCTGGTGACCTGGGAATGGAAGAGACACTAGGATATAAGGAGATACACTTGGATATACATATCTGGAAGTCATTTGTATGCATATGACAACAGATCCTTGGAGAGCTGGCAATATGCCCCAAAAGGAGAGTGTTGATAGATTAGAGGATCTTAGAGTACTCCCTGTCAGCCCTAGATCCTATACACCAATATAACTCGATCCTTTTAGCAATTATTAAATGTCTACTGTATGTACCAGACTGTGTTGGGCCCTGTCAACTGAGTGGTTAAATGTTCTGATCCCAGTTTCCATTGTCCAACCTTTTCCTTTTTCAGGAACATAGAATCCTTCCTCTCCTTTCAGTAGAATATTTTAAGCTGCCAGATGTCGTGTACTGGAAATGGACTCCAAACAGGAATAAGGACCTTCATGTCGGTAAAGAAGAAACATGTGTCTTTGGCTCCCAGAAAAGAAACATTTTTTCTCCTATCCTCTCAGAAGGGAACAATAACATCTAAGATGATAAAAATAGTTTTGTTTTTCTTCAAGAAGACTAAAAAAACCTTACATACACACATATACACACACACACAGCACTAATTGAAAAATCCTTGGACAATTCCTTGTGATGGAAATTGCCATTCACATCCAGAGAACTATGGAGACTGTGGAAAAGGATAGTATTTTCACCTTTTAGTTGTTATATATTTGCTTGTTCTTTTCCTTTCTCATTTTCCCCCTTTTAATCTGATTTTTTTTTGTGCAGCATGATGAATTTGGAAATATGTTTTGAAGAACTGCACATTTTTAACTTACAGTAGATTGCTTGTTATCTTAGGGAGGAGAAAGGGGAGAGGATAGGGTGAAAAATTTGGAACACAAACTTTTGCAAAGGTGAATGGTGAAAACTATCTTAGTATGTATTTGGAAAAATAAAATAGTATTTAAAAATATTCTGCTTTGGGATACCTAAATCTCAACCAAACCCTCTTTATCCAGGAAATTGCACAGTTTAGGCTGTGTCTAGGAGGCAATGGGGAGTAGGAAAGGAAAGCCTTAGCATCATAGTGGATGAGACAGGACTGGATTTGCAATCAGAAAACTGGTTTGGAAGTCCTCAGTCTGACACTTTCTAGCTGTGTGACTATGGACTAATCCTACATCAGTTTTCTTCATTTATAAAATGAATACATCTATAAAATGTACTAGCCGCCTCATAAGGTTCTGATAAAGAAAGCAATTGCAAAGCTTAAATCTTAAACATAAACACTGTTAATATTTGAGCTGTAATAGCTCAAAATTGCCCTGATGGCTTTGTTGGAAACAATATAGTTTATCCATCCATAGGACAATGCAGGACCGTTTTTGAGGGGGAATCCAAGAAAAGAATTTGGCTACCTGGAGCTCCATGAATTATAGATGTTCAGGGTGGGAGTGAAATCCTAGAAAAGGATTCTTTGCTACAGGTAGGGAGATAAAAAAATGATATTTGCTAATTTGGAGAGGAAAATCAACAGGTAGCACTGATGAGCCTGAATCCCATTAAAATGCATAGTTTTCTACCATGGTATGAAGATCTTTGGGTGGATGGTAATAACTGGGCATGTACAGAGAAATTCTCTAGCTCTCTTCTTAGGCAATGCTGCTTTCCAAGGCTTTGTTGCCTTATTGGGTCTGGCAAATCATTGAACTGACACTAGTGGCCAACTGATCAAACTTTTGAAGATTTGATTTGACAAACAAAAATCATTGTTACCAACATTCTTACTGCCAAGCTCATGCAGAAATACTTTCTGTACCAATTAAGGTGTGTATTCAAATAGAGACTGGATGGCAGCTTGTCGGGAATAAATAGAGGTACAATGATATACTGGAGAGCTTCCTGGCTCTGGCATCAGGTTCAAAGTCTGGTACTTTTCTATTCTTTTTCTTTTCTTTTCACTTATTCCTTATGTGTTGTTGTTAGTCATTTTCAGCTGTGTATTATTATTTATGACCCCATTTGGGGTTTTCTTGGCAAAGATACTGGAGTGGTTTGCCATTTCCTTCTCCAGCTCATTTTACAGATAAGAAAACTGAAGTAAACAGAGTTAAGTGACTTGCCCGGGATTATACAGAAGTAAGTATCTCAGGCCAGGTTTGATCTCACCCCAGACTTGGTACTCTATTTACTGCGCTATCTACTTACCCTGGAAGTCGCACACTATCTGTGTGGCCTTGAAGCAAATTGTTTGAATTCCCTGAACCTCAGCTTCCACAACTCTAAAACAAAAGAAAGGAGGTCAAATTAACAGTCTTTGAGATACCTTTTAGTTTTAAGCTTGTGATCCTATTTGTAGAGATTTCTGTTTGGATAGAGGTTAGTGTAGATAGTTTTTCAGGTTTTATCTAATTCTTAAATTTAATGTTTCTTGAATGCCTTTTTTTTTGTCTCTACACATTTCCTTCCCTACACTACATGGCCAGAAATGTGCTTAGCTATGTTATTTTGTGGGAGGCAGGAGAAGATCCCCAAATCTTCCATTTTTTCTTGGGGACGTCAAAGTTTTGTTGGAGAGACAAGACATATACATTAAGAGGTTAAATAAAAAAGGTTAAAAGAGGTTATTATTAAGAGGTTAAAAATAAAAAAAAATAAAAAGACTATGTATGATTAAGTATTCAGTGAGTGATATAGACAATAAGGGTCCCTAGGACTGATGCTGCATATATTAGATGCTATGTACAACCTTGTAGAAGGTCCTATAGAAAGAAATAAAGTCTAGACATAGATGAACATAATGCATTATATCGGGTGACTAACATTAGAAGTTCAAAGGGATTTAAGTTCAGATGATAATTTTCACTTTTCAAACAGAATTCACACAGAATACTTTCACTTCCACAGCTTTTTAAGAATAAAAAACTATTCACAACAGACATAGGTCACTGCAGTGGTAATAAGGCTGTTAACTCAGAATGAGCAACTCCATTACATCTCAATCCTCATTATTGTTGTCTTTTAGCCTGACTTTTTGTGACTCCATTTGAGGTTTTCTTGGAGTGCCTTACCATTTTTTTTCCTCTAGCTCATTTTACATATGAGAAAATTGAAGCAAATAGGCTTAAAAGCTAGAGCAAGAGCAAGTGCAGAGCAAAGATCCAGACAAAAAAATTTTCAGGACTAGTTTGGGAAGGAGTGAGTAGTTTGATAAGGAAGAATCAATCTATTATGTAAAGTAGAATAGTAAAGAATAAAGAAGGAGTTTTCAAGGGATACTTGAAAGTCAGGATAAGAAATTAAAATGGTGATGAGAAGTTCTATATATTCATATATACACATCCATACACACATATACATTAATATAGAAGTGATCTGTTCATAGTTATGCACAGTTATAATCTGAGACTATATGAGGAATAGATCGGAAAGGAAGAACTTAGAGGCAGGAAGATCCATGTGAATGATGGTGATGAGGGTCTGTATCAGGACCATAATGATGCAAAGAGGAGGGAAGGGATAGATGCTCAGAGGAAAGTCATGCTTTTGAGCTGAAACTGGCAGGACTTGTTGGATAATTGCATATAACTGGAGGGATAGAGAAGACTTGAAGACATCCCCAAGGTTTTGAACATGAGGGACTAGATAAAAGTTGATGCACAGAGAGAAATGATGAATGAGAAAAAAGAAACAATTTTAGGGGGAGATAAACTGGGAACTGATCCAGAGCCCAGGGCTCAATTTTACTGCTCATCTGAGCAAATGCTTATATGACCTTTCTCCTTACCTCAGTGTGATAAATGCCTACTGCAATAAGTTTCATTTTAAGGGCAAGTAAAAATTTAATTGATGAAATTTGGGGACTAATTGGATATGACACATCAAAGAGAACAACTGAATATAGTGGCAGGAAATGAATCTAGAATTGATAAGATGATTTTTTCTCATTTATTAAATTTAGGAATTTTTTTTCCTTTTTTTGAGGAGAGGACAATTTAATTATTTTATTAACAGGCCAACAGGTTATTAAATTTGAAAGGATGATCATTTGGTCATCTCTTTTAGACCAAAGACAATCAAACAAAAACAAACGTCCATCAATTGTATTTTTTTCCTAAAAATAAAATGCATGTACTGCTTCATCATTCCTTTTTTCCTCATTCCACATTGAGGGGAAGCTTTCTCTTACTATTCTTTCCCTTTACTACCAAGAAAAGCATAATGACATATATATATATATATATAGATATAGATATATAGATATAGATATATAGATAGAGTAACATAATTCAGAATCATATCAGCATTCATACTACACATAACCTATATAATTTTAGACAAATAAGAATTAATTTATTCAACAAATATTTATTGACACCATTTATTGAAAAAAGAAAAAAAAACATTTATTATGTTGAAGATACTGTTGTTGAGGAACTGCAAAGATAAAATAAAGAAAGAATAGAATGTAATTTTATTTTCTTTCTCATTTTTTCCCTTTTTGATCTGATATTTCTTGTGCCAGATAATTGTACAAATGTATGTGCATATATTGAATTTCACATATATTTTAACATATATTGGATTAATTACTATCTAGGGAATGGGGTGGGGTTAAAGGAAAATTTGAATACAAGGTTTTCAAGAATCAATGTTGAAAAACTATCCTTACATATGCTTTGAAAATAAAAAGCTTTAATAAAAAATTTTTAAAAAAGAACAGAATTCAAGGAGCTTATGTTTTCATGGAGGTGTGATATTTAAAGAAGCAAGTAAATACTGTATTCTTTGAAGAAGGGATATACTAACAACTAGGGGAAATAGGGAAGACTTGTGGAAGGTGGCATCTGAATCAAACCTAGTAGGAAGCTAAGGATTCTGAGCAGCAAAGATAAGCAGGTAATGTATTTAATAAATGTGGGACTATCTCTGCAAAAGATTAGAGGATAAATATGGAGTGCCAGATTCAAGAAACCACAAGTAGTTCAGTTGGGTTGTGTATAAAATGCACACAAAGGCAAATTGGGAAATAAAAATGGAATGATAGAATGGAACCAGATTAGGATGGGTTTAAATACCAGCTGAAAAATTTGTATTTAGCATAGTGAAAATAGGAAGCCAATGAAAATTCTTGAGTAGGGGAGTGACATAATCAGATTTACACTGAAAGCTCTGTGGAGGGTGGCTTGAAAAGGGAAGATAAAGGAATGTTAATTATGATGCTATAGTTAATAATTCAAGAAAGAGGTGATAAGGACTTGAACTAGAGTAGTGACATATGAACAGAGAGGAGGGAAAAATGTGGGGGTTATGGAGAAGAAAAGGAATACTAGTTTGAATTGAAGATAGGATGAAAATATAGAATTAAGAACTGGAAAAGACATTAAAGATAATTTTATCTCATTCTTTTATGTTACAAATCAAACTCAGAGGTAGCTAAGTGATGCAGTGGATAGAGCACTAGACCAACAGTCAAGAAAATAGTTCAAATGCTGTCTTAAACATTTTCAAGCTGATCCCAATCCAGTTAGGCTCTGTCTACCTCAGTTTCTATAAAATGAGAATAATAATGCTACCTAGCTCCCAGGATTGTTGGGAAGCTAAAATAATCTTTATGAAGTACTTTGTAACCTTAAAAAGCTGTATAAATTTATTATTATCATCATTATCATCATCATTGTCATTGTCATTGATGGACAAGAGAAGTTAATAACTCATATGATTATTAAGTACCAGAATTCAAATTTGAACCCATCTGACACCAAAATCACTGCTTTTTTCACCACATTCCACCATGCTGCAGTTTCCATGTCTAGAAAATAAGAGGACTGAAATACTTGAATTTGGTTGTCCTTTTCAGTTCTAAATTTTTCAGTTCTCAATAGAAGTTATATAAGAACAGGCTACAAATGGGTGGTGATGGTTGGAGAATATCAAATATGAAATCTTCTGCCAGTTCTGCTACATTTGAGTCCTGATTAAATTTAAAAGGTCAATCAGGTATCCATTGGCACATTTTGAGATTCTTAATGAAGCATGAAAGGGCCAGAAGTTAATATGGGATATTGGTATATGATGGCAGTAAAGGGCAACAGTCAACAGAGAGTCATGGTTCCTTTAAGTAATTCAGGGATTTCAAATAAGAGAACTAATGCATCTTCACCCAAATTTCAATATATTATCTGGAAAGTCTGGTGCTTGTGAATACTGGCTTCTCTTTTTAATGACTATGGTGTGACTAGCCAGGTGACTTTAGTCATGTCAGTTCCCTTTTCTGGGGCTCAGTTTCTCCATCTTTTAAGTGAGAGCATTGTATTAGATGATGTCTAAAATCCCTTATAGCACTCATAGTCTATTAATTTATAAATAAACTTTGATTGCAGAATTTTACTTCAGAATTTCCACTTAGCTATATGTATTGAATTCTTTCCAAGTGTGAAGTGTGAGAAAGTCTTTCAGAATATTTATAGAATATAAATTTTACATTTAGAATTTAAATATGAAATAATGACTTTAAAAGATTTTATGAACTATATATATTCATTGGAATGCAAAAATCTCCTTCCCCCTTTTAAAATTGCTACCAAAAAGTCACCCAAATCAGAGCACAGAATCTAAGATCTAACACTGAAAGACTTCTTAAGCCATAGATTACATACTGTTAGATCTGAAAAGAAGTTTAGAATAATGCAGTTTTGAGTTGATAGGGACCTCAGCATTCTTCTTCTTCTTCTTCTTCTTCTTCTTCTTCTTCTTCTTCTTCTTCTTCTTCTTCTTCTTCTTCTTCTTCTTCTTCTTCTTCTTCTTCTTCTTCTTCTTCTTCTTCTTCTTCTTCTTCTTCTTCTTCTTCTTCTTCTTCTTCTTCTTCTTCTTCCTTCTTCTTCTTCTTCTTCTTCTTCCTTCTTCTTCTTCTTCTTCTTCTTCTTCTTCTTTTTAATAGTTTTTATTTACCAGATATTTGCATGGGTAATTTTACAACATTGACAATTGCCAAATCTTTTGTTCTAATTTTTCCCCTCCTTCCCCCCCCCCCAGATGGCAGGTTGACCAATACATGTTAAATATGTTAAAGTATAAATTAAATACAATATATGTATACATGTCCAAACAGTTATTTTTTTCAGCATTCTTCTTGAAAGAATTCCTACCTAGAACATATCCGATAAAAGTGGTTTTCCAACCACTTGAAGATTTCCAGTGACAAAATCTTCACCTACTACCTCCTTGGTCCAGTTGGGATATATATCTTAATTATTAATTTATTTCCCCCCTAAATTTAAGCCTTAATTTGTCTCTTGTGAACTTTCATTTATTTCCGTTTGTTTTGTCCTCTAGGGTCAAATAAATCTACTCTCTCCTTTTTTAAATATTTGAAGATAGCTCTGATGTTCTTCTAACCCCTCCCCTCCTCAGATTTTCTTCCATTTTCCTCCTTTCCAAAACAAGTCTCTTGTCTCTTCAATTGATTCCCATAAAGCACAGTTTCAAGCCCCTTTATTATCCTGATTTCTTTCCTTTGGAAATTTTCCATCTTATCAATTTCCTTTTAAAACTGGGATGTCTAGAAATAAACATACTTCAAATGAGGCCTAACCAAGGAAGAATTCAGGGGATTATCATCTCCTTCTTAGGTGCTTTATAATCCCCTTTCTTTTAAAAATTTAATTGGAACATGTTTATTTTTAAAATTAAAAATATATATATATATATTTAAAATTAAAAAAATAAAAATATGTGTATATCAAAAATGATAAAATAAAATTTAAAAAATTCTAAAATTTAAAAATGGAAAATGTTTATTTTTTATTTTCAGTTCCAGATTTTCTCCCTCCTAATTCATATAACTTTTCCCTCAAGAATTTGGCCATTTGTTGTAATAGTGTTCAGTATTGATAATAGACTATGAATTATTAAATCTGTTTGCTGTAATCTGGTTTCTAACCTAGTCTGTCATGCTCTTCTTCTTTTTTGGGGGGGTAGGTTGAATTCATCCCAAGTCACTGCTATATTGTGATGACCAACTTTGCATTTTTCTCTTTTCTATTCTATTTATCCTTATCTTTTTTGTTTTGCCTTATCCCTCCAAAAATAGTCTATTTTGCTTCTGATTACTGTGTTCCTTAATTCACTTTCATTCTTATCACCTTATCCCTTTCTCTTAACTTTGTCTCCTCCTCCTGTTGGATAAGATTTTTATATCCAATGAATATGCATGTATATTGTTTGCTCCTTGAACCAGTTAAGATGAGAGTGAGCTTCGACTGTTGGCAGGTTTCCTCCATTTCCCTCCCCTTAAAAACAAATAACAAAAAACTTTTCCTCCCTTCTTTCATCCTTTTTCCTTTCCCTTCTCCTAGTATATCTTCCCCTCTCCCTTTACCCTTCTATTTTTCTTTTGAGAGCATCCCAACACAATAGACTCATATCCTTTGTCCAAGTAGACTTCTTCTAACTCTAATGATGATAAAGTTCTTAGAGTTTACATGTATAATTTTCCCACATAGGAATTTATCACATTTTAGTCTTAATGAGTTCTTTAAGATTTCTCAATCAAGTTATTTTTGGTTCTCTTAAGGCTTGTGTTTGAATGTCAAAATTTCTATTTAGTTCTTTTTAAAAAAAATCAGGAATTTCTGAAAGCCTCCATTTCATTAAATATCCATCCCTTCTTCAAAATATTATGCATCATTTTACTGGGTAGGATAATATGATTAATTAATAACCTTAGCATCTTTGCCTTTTGGAATATAATACCTCCCATTCCTTTAATTAGCATGGTAGCAGCCAAATCTGATGTGATCCTGACTATGGTATATGATTTATTTCTCTCTGGCTGCTTGTAGTGTTTCCAGAGAGCTGTAGGTTTTGGATATAATATTCCTGCAATTTTTATTTTGAGGAGCTTTTTCAGAAGTCACTAATTAATTCTTCCAATTTCTACTTGTCCTTTGGTTCTAAGATATCTGGGCAGTTTTCCTTGATAACTTCTTGAATTATAATGTCTTGTCTCTTATGTGATTGTGATTTTTTCAACCCAATATTTAACATTTTCTTCTATTTTCCCATTATTTGATGTTTAATTGTTTCTTGATGTCTCATGGAATTTTTTTTAAAACGTTCACTCCACCAATTCTAATTTTTAAATAGTTATTTTCTTCTGAAGGATTTTATATCTCAATTACCATTTGGACAATTCTGTTTTCTAAGGATTTATTTTCTTCAGCATTTTTGTGCCTTTCTCTTTTTTAAAACAAGTTATTAATTCTCTTTCATAAATTCCTTGTATCACTCTCATTTCTTTTCCCATGTCCCTATTCCTCTACTATTCTTTTTTGACTTTTTTTTTCCCTGAGGCTGGGGTTAAGTGACTTGCCCAGGATCACACAGCTAGGAAGTGTTAAGTGTCTGAGACCAGATTTGAACTCGGGTCCTCCTGAATTCAGGGCTGGTGCTCTATCCACTGTGCCATCTAGCTGCCCCCCTTTTTGACTTTTGAGATATATTTTCTGCTCTTTTTAGAAAGCTTTTCTAGAGATTCTTGTTGGTCTTGAGTCTAGACAACATTTTTCTATTTAGGCTTTGCTTGTAGATGTTTCCAAGTCATTGTCTTCTTCTAAGTTACTGTTTTGAGCATCCCTGTCACCATAGAAGATTTTTATGGGCAGATTCTTTTCTTATTGTATGCTCATTTGTCTAATCTATTTCTTGCCTTTAGACTTTATGTAGAATTTGGCTCTGTTCACTCCTGGGTTGTGGAAATGATCTGGGGACTGGAGATGTGGAGATGACCTGAGCTTTTGTCTTTTATATTCTGGTGCTTTTCCAGCTCAGTGGGGGTCAATGCTCCCAAGATGGTGTGATTTGGGGAGAAATCCAGTTACTGTCCTTTGGGTCTATTTTCTGGTCCTTATTGAAGTACATACCTTGCTCCCTTGTGACTGTTACTACTCCTCTCCACCTGAAATTTCAACCTTGAACTGGGTAGTGGGTAATAGAGCTGCCAAATGGCACCCAGTCCTGTTTCAGTGTTAGTACAGAGATCTCATGGGTTCTCTATCTGATTGTGTTTTCAGTACTATTATCATCCCTGGGCACTATTGCTCCTCCACAAGTAGTAGTATTTCTGCCAACATAGTTAATGATGTCATGACTATTGGTGCGACTTCTGCCATTATGAACTCTTGGCCAGCCCCCCCCCCCCACATTGTAAACAGACCTTTCTAAGTTGCCATGGCATGGAAAAAAAAATAACTGACTTTTTGTTGCTTTCTCACTCAGATTTCAGTTTGTGGTATTTTTAAAAAGTTATTGTAGAGGCAATATGTTGGGAGAATTCTGCAAAAAATGCTAACTTTATTTTGCTGTTTTGGTTTTGTCCCCCTGCATTTTTTTCTTCTCTCAATGCAGTTCAGTATATATATCCCCCTAACAAGATGTCTTAAATAATGTCTGGTTCATGATTTGTTGGCTGTTGGCTGTGTTACAGTGGGGATTCTTGGAAAGATATTGGTTGGGCAATGTGACCTTTAAGTTTCTGTGATTCCTACTATCAAGGAGTGGAACCAAAATGGCGAGAGGACACAAACTTCTTTATGATCTTCTCCCAGGACTCTCAACTAATTAGCAAATTCAGCCTCTGAATTAGCTCTGGACTGGCAGAATCGATGAATACTGGGATTGCAGCAAATTACCAGCAGAAGATAATTTCAAAGATCACCAGAAAAGGTCTGTTTTGGGCATGGAGGAAAGTGGCTGGTGCATGCTGTTCAGACTTAGGACAGGTGCGGTCTCTGTGCAGTGGAGAATCTATGAGGAGGATTCTATACCAGTCTTGGCTATTCTACCCTGGTTGAAAGGTAGTAGATCAGCAGAGAAGTTATAAAACATCCAACACAAACACAAAAGGTAAATAGTGAACCTTAAAATGAAAAATATCACAGGGTCTGGCCATGCTCATCCACCACTGGGAATGAGTCAGCATGATCCCAGAACAGCTGCAGCCACTTTGCCACTTATAGAGAAAGCGAGGAAAACCTTCCTTGCCCTAAAAACAGATCCCAACTGTTTTTTTTAAATGTGTAAAAAGGAAAAGAGAACTCTAACCATAGATAGTTATTATGGTGAAAGAGAAGAACAGATTTCAAACCTGAGGTCACTAAAATCAGATCATTTCCAGATGAAGTCCTAAAAAAGTGATATAACCTGGTTCCCATCATACAAGGCTCTCATAGAAGAGATTAAAAAGTATCTTAAAAGAGAGCTGGAAGAAAAATGGGAAAAGAAAATGAAAACTTTGCAAGAGGGTTTAGAAGAGGCATATAACTCATTAAAAGATAGATTTGACAAAATGGAAAAAGAAACAACAGAATTTGTGAAATGGAAAAGGAAAATAACTCCTTAAAAAACAGAATTTGTGAAATGGAAAAAAATTCCATAGAACAAAACAATTAATTTAAAAACACAATTGGACAAATACAAAAAGAAGTAAAGAAAATAAATAAAGAAAATAATTCACTAAAAATTAGAACTGAAAAATGGAAATGAATGATTTGATGAGATATAAAAAAATCAGCCAGGCAAAACCAAAAAATAAAAAAATAGAGAAAAAATGTAAAATGCATACTTGGGAAAACAATAGATCTAGGAGAGACAATCTAAGGATTATTGGACTTCCTAAAAACCATGATTGAAAAAAAAGAACTTAGACATCATTTTTCAGGTAATCATCAAAGAGAACTTCCCTGATGTCATAGAATCAGAAAGTAAAATAGCCACTGAAAGAATTCACTGAATACCTCCTGAAAGAGAGACCCCAAAATTAAAACTCCAAGGAATATCTTGGCTAAATTTCAGATCTATCAGACCAAGGAAAAATATTACAAGCAGCCAGGGGAAAAAAAAAACACAATTCAAATACTGAAGAGCCACAATAAGGATCACCCAGGATCTAGCAGCTTCCATCTTAAAGGGTTAAAAGGCCTGGAATCTAATATTCTGAAAGGCCAAAGAATTTGGAATGCAGCCAAGAATAAACTACCCCACTAAACTGAGCATTTTCTTCCAGGAAAGAAGATGGGCATTAAGTGAAACAGGTAAATTCCATTTATTTCTGATGAAAAGACCAGAGTTAAACAAAAAAATTGACCTCCAAATATAGGATTCAAGAGAAGCATTTTTATGTAATGGGTATAAACTAGAACCTTTCCCATAAGATCAGGGGTGAAACAAGTTTGCCCAATATCACCATTACTATTCAATATTGTATTAGAAATGCTAGATTTGGCAATAATAGATGAAAAAGAGATGAAAGGAATTAAAGTAGGTAATGAGGAAATCAAATTATCACTCTTCGCAGATTATATGATGGTATATTTAGAGAACCCCAGAGAATCAACTAAAAAGTTATTAGAAAAAATTCATAACTTTAGCAAAAGTTGCAGGATACAAAATAAGTGCACATAAATCCTCAGCATTTTTATACATCACTAACACAATCCAACAGTAAAAGACACAAAGAGACATTCCATTTAAAATAGTTGTCAATAGTATAAAATATTTGGGAATCTATCTGCCAAGGGAAAGTCAGGAACTACAAAACACTTTCCACAGAAATAAATTCAAATCTAAGCAACTGGAACAAAATATCAAGTACTCTTGGATAGGTCAAGCGAATATAATAAAATTGACAATACCATCTAAATGAATCTATTTATTTAGTGCTATACCAATCAAACTCTCAAGAAACTATTGTATTGGCGGAGAAAAACATAACAAGAAAATTCATCTGGAAGAACAAAAGGTCAAGAATTTCAAGGCAACAATGAAAAAAAGCAAATGAAGATGCCTAGCTGTATCAGATCTAAAACTATATATATCATAAAGCAGCAGTCATCAAAACCATTTTGTACTGGCTAAGAAGTAGACTAGTTGATCAGTGGAAAATGTTAGGTTCACAGGAGAAAATAGTCAATAACTCTAGTGTTTGATAAGCCCAAAGACCCCAGCTTTTGGGATCAGAATTCATTACTTGACAAAAACCTGCTGGGAAAATTGAATACTAGTATGCTAGAAACTAGGCATTGACCCCCACTTAATTCTGTGTATCAAGATAAGGTCAAAATGGGTTCATGATTCATAAAGAATTATATTATAAATTTGAAGAACATAGGATAGTTTGCCTCTCATACCTGTGGAAGAGGAAGGAATTTGTGACCAAAGAAGAACTAGAGATCATTATTGATCACAAAATAGATGGTTTTGATTATATTAAGTTAAAAAGTTTTTGTACAAACAAAACTAATACAAACAAGATTAGAAGGGGAGCAATAAAGTGGGAAAACATTTTTATATTCAAAGGTTCTGATAAAGGCCTCATTTCTAAAATATATAGGGAATTGACTCAAATTTATAAGAAATCAAGCCATTTTCCAAAGACAGGAAAAGATAATGACGAATGATGAAGGAGATGTGGGAAAACTGGGACACTGATGCATTGTTGGTGGAGTTATGAATGAATCCAACCTCTCTGGAGAGCAATTTGGAATTATGCTCAAAAAGTTATCAAACTGGGCATACTAGGCTTGTATCTCAAAGAGATCTTAAAGGAGGGAAAGGGATCCATATGTGCAAAAATGTTTATGGCAGCCCTTTTTGTAGTGGCCAGAAACTGGAAACTGAGTGAATGCCCATCAATTAGGGAATGGCTGAATAAGTTATGGTATATGAATGTTATGGAATATTATTGTTCTGTAAGAAATGACCAACAGGATGATTTTAGAGAGGCCTGGAGAGACTTACATGAACGGATGCTAAGTGAAATGAGCAGAACCAGGAGATCATTGTACATGGCAACAAGAAGACTATACAATGATCAATTCTGATGGATGTGGCTCTCTTCAACAATAAGATGATTCAAACTAGTTCCAATTGTTCAGTAATGAAGAGAGCCATCTACACCCAGAGAGAGAACTGTGGAAATTGAGTGTGGACCACAACATAGCATTCTCACTATCTCTGTTGTTGTTTGCTTTCATTTTTGTTTCCCTTCTCAGGTTTTTTTTTTTCTTTCTAGATCCGATTTTTTCTTGTGCGGCAAGATAACTGCATATACATATATATATATGTTGGATTTAACATATATTTTAACATATTCAACATGTATTGGACTACCTGCCAGCTGGGGGGTTGGGGAAGGAGGGGGGAATTTGGAACAGAAGGTTTTGCAAGGGTAAAAATTGAAAAAATTACCCATGCATATGTTTTGTAAATAAAAAAGCTATAATAATTAAAAAGACACTATCAAAGGACTAATGATAAAAAATGCTATCTACCTCCAGAGAGAAAACTGATGAACTTTGAATACAGATTGAAGAATACTTAAAAATTTTTTTCTCTGATTCCATAATCCTTATACAATCCTATAAAGTATGTGGTACAAGTATTTTTATCTTAATTTTATAGATAAGGAAACTGAGGCTGAGTGATTCAATGATTTGCCTTAAGTAGACAATGAGCTGTGGAACTTGAACTAAAGCCCAGGAGCTCTCATTCCAAATCAAGTGCTTTTATCACTACCTTTCATTTTATAGATGAGGGGGCAACAGCAGAGAAAAGTTGTCTGCAAAAAGTTATACATTTTAAGATTATAGAAGCTTTAGACAAAGAAAATTAGAATCCAAATGGGCATTAGAACACAGAATGTTTTGGAAGCAACCTTAGCCATCCTTTGTAATAAGGGAGCAGATGAATGTACAGATCCCATTTGCTTAGTTGTCTATTGCAACTTCTCTATGTCAAGGAATCTAGGGAGCAGCTTTAGGGAAAATTGGGGTAATTTGTAAAGGAAATACCTTGGAGGGACTGGGCAGAAAGTATGGACATTCTTTAACTGAATCTGATTGGCTAATTATGTATTTGAAAGGACCTATTTTTGATTGGTTGAATGGGTGGAAATGTTGGAGGTCTTTAAAAAGGCCTATCAACTTCAGCTACTTTCTTTTTACTCTATTTGTGCCTGGGGGGAAATTTAGTGGTTCTTTTGTTCATGTAAAAGGGACTGCCTTAGGACTTTTTTCCTTCTCTAAAGCCATAAGCTCACTAAGAAGTGAGCCTCATTTCTTGGCCTTCTTTTTCTTTTTTCTTTTTTCCCCCCATTCTACATGTGGTAGGTGGGAGCCACAAAAACCTAAGAATCGGCATCCATCATGGGTTTGGGAACTAATGAAACGTAGATGCCTTCAGGAGAAATCTTTAAGTACCAAGCCCTGCAGCACCTGGACAATAACTTAGTGTGACCAATAAATGTAAGAATTAAGCTAAATTATAATCTTAATCCATTCCACAAAAATGTATGTGTAGCATGAATACTACATATTTAATTTAAAAATTCTGACCATTTTCTCTCTCATTTTACAGAAGAGGAAACAAAGACTGAGGTAGGGGGAAGAAGTGATTGGATCAGAGTCACGTGGGTACTAGAAATCTCCTTAATTCTCAGTTCAATCCTTTTTCCAGGAGAGCATGTTAGTCATTCAGACTACCAACTTTTAGTGACAGTCACCAACATTTGGATATTTCACAACAAGCCTCACTTAGTTCTTGTAAAGAATACCTTATGGCTGGAAATTAACATTAGAGAATGAGGATAATTATAAGAAAGCCAAGGGTGTCTTGTTTATGTGCCATAAATGACCATTTTCTTTTCTACATATATAATTTAGCAGCCTTAGACTAATAGAAAAAATTATGAATCAATCCATAATTGATTCATATTTTATTCAAGTTTTATTGGCTTTGTTTGCCCAAGCCTGTAACATTTTTGCCAAATTATCCTGCTAGAAGCATTTGTCAATCTCTGAACCTCTATTACTCTGATATCTCATTTCTCCTTCCCCAATTCAGTATGACCTAAAGAAAAAAAATAATAATAATTTAGCTTTTTTGAGACTGATACATTAAGGTTTCCAAATAATTTCATTACATATATTCTGTGAGGTAGAGGGTTATTATTATTCAAATTTTTCAGAAGAGGAAATTGAGGTGTGTTGTTGTTCAATTGTTTTCAGTCATATTCTACTTTTCATGACCCATTTAGGGTTTATTTCTTTGGGGGGAGGAAAGTGGTTCATCATTTCCTTCTCTAGTTCATTGTGTAATACAAGGAAAATGAGGCAAATAGGCTAAGTGACTTACAAAGGCCACACAGTAAGTGTCATAAGCCATATTTGAACTCAGGAAGATGAGTCTTCCTGACTTCATATTTAATATTCTATCCACCATATGAGGTCTTTGTAGGTAGCTACTTGCCTTATAGGTATTAGGAGGTCAGACTTAGGGCACCAATATGGTAGAAACAGTACAAGTTCTAATTAGGGATCTCCCATTGTTTGATCTTGGTAACCAGCTTTTATATAATATATAACCATTATTTTTGATCAGGACCACTTATCCCATTAGAGTAGACTGTTAGCCCTTTGAGAGAAGAGACAATTTTTTTTACACTTCTTTGTAGCTTGGACACCTGATGATTTCTGGGTAGGTCTCAGATGGGATACCCATCTGGTTTTGAAACTATAACTTACCCTTTTCCCACAGAGCTATTGTCATTTGTTGGTCTGGTGATTTTCTTTATTGAGCCTCTGTCTCTGCTGAGCTATGACTATAGCTATTTCAATTGTCTCCTTGCATCCCTGTCATTTGTTGGTTCTCTTGCTAAATTGCTGCAGTTACCTGCTGATTCTGAATTACAGCTATTCCCCCAAAGTGTACAATTCTTTTTGTATATGGGTGATCAGCTCATGATTTCAGTAGTTTTTGAGAATTTTGATTCTGACTTAGTTATATCTGCTCAGCAGAATGAACAAGAAGAAGAAAGAGGAAAGGAAAAAAAAAAAGAAGTCATTATTTCAAAATCTATTACTACAAAATCCCCATGGAGAGCACCTTGAGCTGAGCCTGCTCCTTGAGATGGAGTGAGTACATCGCCTTCAAATTCCATTATGTCTGTGACTTCTATATTAAGGCTATGAAAATTAATTTAAAGTTTCACTTTAGTAAAACTAGAAAGGACAGAATGGAACTAGTGACTTTTATCCTGCCTCACTATAGATTAATCTTCTCCTTACAATTATTATTCCCATTTTATAGATGCTTAAAAAGGTTGCCCAATCACACATGTAGTAAAAGAGCAATTTCCTAACAATTAAAGGAAAAATTTCCTTTAAATGAAGTTGTTTAAATTATTATTATTATTATTATTATTTTGCTGAAGCAATTGAGTTTAAGTAACTTGCCTAAGGAAGTTAGTCAGGAAGTGTTAAGTGACTGAGACCACATTTGAACTCAGGCTGGTGTTCAAATTAAAATTATTTTAAAATCTAAGTTAAATTAATTAAAAAATTAATGAACTGTTTCTTGAGGTAATTTTTTTTGGTCACTGGAGTTTCTCAAAACATTCCTACATTGAGCAATGGTTTGGATTAAATAGTTTACTCTCAAAATCTGTGCATTCTGGTATTTTACCACTAAATAGGCATATGATTTCTAGGTTTATATTCCCTCATTTATCAAATGAAGAAGTTGAACTAGGTGATCTCTAAAGTCTCTCTCTCTTTCTCCCCCTCTCTCTTATCTATCTTCTTACTTCTGGGTTTCTTTCTGTTCCTTACTTGGAAGAATGGAATTTGTAGATTTACATTCTAGTACCAAATGAGATTCTGTAAGAGGGAATACTGTTTATTGGAAAGAACATTTGAACTTAAGGAATGACTTCTAATCCTAGCAGAACCCAATATCATTTATATGATATTCACCTCTTTCACCTTTATAAAATGGGGATAATATATTCTGGATAATCTCACCTGACAATTGTGAGAGAAAAGAGGAACAAAAGGTAAAAGGAACTCTTGAGAACTGTATATACATAAAGACCACATGTATAATTTGATTTTACTGCTATAACATAAAAAGGTGAAGTAGAAATAGAAAGGGGATAGCGTCAGAAAAAGGGAAAAGGGGAGATAAAAAGAGGGAAACTACATTCCATGAAGAGGCAAAGAAAACCTATCATATCTAAGGGAATTCAGAGAGGGGGAGGAACATTGAGTGAATCTTACTCTCATCAGAGTTGGCTCAAAGAGAAAAGAGGAAAAAATATTTGAGGACATTTTAGAAAGGATGAATTACTAAATAATTATTACAAATGAATAGAGTGAACTAGGTTAACACACTGAAAAAGCTATAGTTCTACCAAATCACTGTAGTATAGATGAACACCATGTTTGTAGTCATAAGTAGAAAGTTACACATCATAGAATTTTTTTTCTTAATTATTTTTGGTAGTGGTGCATTCAAAAGTAGACAGCTTGGTCAGGACATTTTAATGAAATGGGTAGCCTCCCCTCTTTTCTTAATAATTATAACTTAAATATCAGAATTAGAATAAAATTTAACTGAAATTAAAATGTCAGAATTGGAAGAGACCTTAGATAAAAGGATATTGAACATTAAAGCTATATAGTAGCTTTGAACATAGACTATCTGGAAGAGAGATTAGACCACAGAAAATAAATTGTTAGAGCTGAGGCAGCTAAGTGTTGCAATAGATACAACATCGGGTTTTGAATCAGGAAGATTCATTTTCATTAGGTTCAAATCCAACCTCACTTACTAGCTGGGTGACCCTGGGCAAATCACTTAGCCCTGTTTGGGTTAAGTGGTCTGAAGAAGGAAATGGAAAACTTCTCCATTGTGTTTGCAAGACAAACCCAGTGGGGGTCATGAAGATTCAAACATGACCAAAATAAATGAATAGCAGAACTGGATGGAACCTTGGGACAATAAGAACTTGTAACAACTAGAACACAGAATGTAAATCGTTAGCCCAAGAAAAGACTTTGAGACACGAGGGCTTTGAAGATCTTCTGAAGTTAGAAAATTAAACTGGAAGAAAGATATGCATATTAATGTTTAGAACATCAGAACTCGGAAGGATCTAGGAAGATACTTTATCAGAACTGAAAGAGACCCTAGAGATGACATAATCCCATTTTGTCAAGAAATTCAGACCCAGAGAAGGAATTCAGTCAGTAGCAGAGCTGAGATCAGAATTGAAGTCTCTCAGCTTCCACCTTAAGACCCTGTCCTTTGCAGTATACATCTCTCTATCTAGTTTCTGTCTCTTCAAGACTATGTGTCACCTCCCACTTGGTTACCAGTTTATATGCCTGTGTAAGCCTGGACTGGGGACCTGAGAGCATTATATTTTAGTCTCCCCCCTACTTGTACAATTCATAATCCAATCTAATATTGAATCATTCAGCATCACATCTAATTATAGCCTAAGACCAGAGGCAAAACTCCAAGCCACTGATTATATTTAGTCCTAGCTTTGTTGAATTCTATCTTCATTCTTTCTTACATTTCTTCTGGATCAATTCCTCAATATTTTGAATCAGGATAATTAAATCGTTCTGGGGGCACAGAAAAGCAGAGAGACAAAGACTTCTCATTCCCTTCCTTCTAATATCATAGGCTGTTTCAGTAGAACACCAGCCAGTGAGGTTTTTAATTTGGTTGTTATAATGCTGTTATCTGACATGTTGCTAATTGTCCAATCTGCCTATCGGTGACAGGATATTTATGAATGATAGAGGACTTTGGGCTTTTTTTCTTCTTTCCTCTTCTTCATTCTGCTACACTAATTTATTACAAGAAGATCTCATGCAGTAATTTGAGGATGCAGAGTATATTGAAAAAAGAATCATGGTGATTCCTAACCTGGGCTGAATTATCTGATTATTCTGAAAAAACTGGAATTGAATTAATTTCTTAATAACAGACACAATTTTATAGTGTTTTAAGGTTTGACAAATGCTTGATAAATATTATTTTATCCCCACAATAACCATATGTACATAAATCTCATCATACATATAAAGCTGCTTTGACCAAAAAAAAAAAAAAATCTATCACTGATACTCGATTCTCTGAAAATGAGCCACTTAGAACTTAGCTAGATTACATTCAGATGACAGATATTATTTCATTTGAGGTTCTCTGTTTTTTAGTCTATAAAATGAAAAATCTGCACTAAATGGACCCTTAGATAGCTGGCAGCTCTAAATGTGTGGTTGTGTGTCCCTATGGCTTTTGCCAAGTTAGTTAATTGGCTTAACCATTCCTTTTATGCAAATCCTCAAGTCCCTATACATTCCAGTTCTTGAACTTCTCATCCATGTTTAACTACCTCTGACATCTTATACTCTTACCAATCTGTTTTGACCTATCACAATTGTCTTGAATAAATCAATATGCTCTTTAAAAGAGCTGTCCCATTATGCTGGAGGTTATTTTCTGTGAGACCACCAGATGATACCCTGATAGAATACGTGGACCCAGAGTCAGAAATATCTGAGTTCAGCTTCTGCCTCAGAGATCAATTAGTTGCGTGACCCATAGCAAGTCATAACCTTTCTAAGCCTCAATTATGTCATCTATAAAATGGGAATAATAATATCCTACTTTGTAAGGTTATTGTGAATGTCAAGTACATTATCAGATAGTATATATCTATATCTATATCTATATCTATATCTCTTTATATAGACATAGATAGCTTCTTTGCAAACCTTAGAATGCTATATAAATGCTAGCTCCCATTACTAATTGTGCCTTTGAATATTTTGTAGATATCCGTGCAATTTTAATACTTGCCATAGGCTCTTCCTCATCCTTCCTATGCAGTTGTCCCACTTTTCTTTCATATGCATCCTTAATGATGTCTTTTATATCACTCCTTGGACCAAAAATCCTTAATAAAGAGCTTCAGTCTGCTCCCATTCACTATGCATCTCTATGTTATCCATTGGGTCACCTATACTTCAGATTCTTTGGAGATCATGATGTTTCATAATTCACAATTGTATAGAATATTAGTATTGAAAAAAGTGATTTAATCTTTCAAATGCAATCCAGTCTGATCTCTTCCAGCTGTTCACTTCTGGCTTAACTTTTTGTCTAGTGCAGCATTTCTCCAACATGAATGTATTGATAGATAATTGGATGGATGTTGATCTAACTTCATGTCATCATCTGGGTAAGATATATCCTTTTTAAAATTTTTAAAATATTATAATTTTACTTTGAAATGACATTTTAAATTCTATTATCTATTTTACTTGTCTTTTAGATTAAAAAAATGCATTGTTACAAATGGCAGCTTTTTCCTTTGAGTTATTCTTAATTTCCAGTCCTTCTAATGTTAAGCTTAGTATATTTTCCTATAGTTCTTTTAATATTGTACACTTTTATATTTGCTTTTTAAAATGTCTTTATTTAAAATTTAAAAAAGAAAATAAAGAAAATAAAAACAAGAAAATAGAAAAAGCAAAAAAATATTATCCTGTGCACAACATAACCCATTTAGAATTGCCCATCTTTTCTTTACTTCCTTATAGGTTTTCTTTTGCTCTTTGTTGTGCACTTTCTACTATATTCTAAAATGAATTATCTGCTTTATTTTTCTAATGTGAATGACTAAACTCAAATCATCCATAAAAACTATCATGCATAAGACCCCATAAAAATGCAGACATTTTTTGATTCAAAATGGAGTTCTGAAAAGATAGATTGTAAAGAAATTTAGTAATTTCTGAGGTATTAGGTATAATGAAAAGAGGACATTCCTAAGCATACTAAGGCAATGTGATATAGTTGCAAGAGTTATGCATATCTATATCTTGGATTCCATAATTTGGCTTTTGTCTAGTTTTGTCAGTGATTAGCTGAGTAAACCACTTTATCTCTGTGAAATTCAGGTACTGTATGCATAAAATGAGGAGAATGCTGAGGTACTTGTTGATCTCATAAGACTATATTATAAGGATCAAATTTGATCATTCAAATGTTGAAACACTAGACATATATGTGTATAATAGACATATAACCTGGTAAATACATGCATATAGAAACATCCATGTATATAATAGACACATATTATAACCTGGTAAATACAACCATACATGAATATACACATGCATGTATTTTGCAAAATGCTCATGTATAACAGAAATATAGTTGAATATGTATATTTAATAAAAATATATACATATAGTTTTCTATTATATAAATATGTACATATAATAAATGTGTAAATATAGTTCTATGTAAAATTATTATTTAAACTAACAAATAGTCAGCGAACATTATTAAACACTTTACTATATTCCAGGCACTATGCTAAGCATTGGTAATATAAATTTACTCAAAAACAGTCTTTTTAACTCATGGGCTCACATTCTAATGAGGAAGACAAGTGCAAACATCTATGATATGTCCAGGGTAAATTGGAAATATTCTTTTTTCTTAATGGAAAAATACATTTATTATTTTTCTTTTAGAATTTTTCTTCATTTACATTTTAATTTATGAGATAAAACAAGGATTTCCATAACATAGAATAGAAAAAAATGATTGCATATAAAACTGTAAATCTATTCTGTATAATTTTCTAATTCTCTTAAATACATAATTTCATTATCAGATAAATTTCTTAGGTATTCTTAGAGGGAAAGCACCAGCAGTTAGGAGTTGGAGGGGAAAGCAATGAGAAATGCTATTAAAGTCCTGATTAGAACGGGGGGGGGGGTATTACTAAATCTGCAAGCAGATGATATGACCCAAAGACTGAGTAAATCATTTTCTTGTTAGGGTCTTGGTTTTCCCATCTCTAAAATGAGCATCACAGAGGAAATTACGGCTCTCATGTGAACATTCACATTTTTCAAGCTCTTTCCAGCTCTAACATTCTCTGCTTTGGAATAGGATCTAGACTTGAATCTCAGATCTGATGCTAGAGAAATAATTTTCCCTTTCCTTTATTTCCCACTCATTATTTATTTCCCTCTCATTTCCCACCCCATAAAATAAGGGAGTTGGACCGGGGTGATTTTTAAGGAATCTTCTTGCTCTCAGATCCATGATTCTATTTTATACCCCAAAGCAAAAACCTCTGGACTCTCATGCCATTCTGGCGTCTGCTTTCCCAGCCCAAAAGATGGAGCATACTGTGTTTTCTCCTAAGGAGGTTTTATTAGTGGTTAGTGGTGGAATAATGAAAGCCATTTACTAACCCACAGTTTTACTCTGGCTGCTGTGCTCTCTTATCAAGGCACAGGCCACAATATATTAGTTGTTAAATCAAATTCAACCCTTCATGAATACAAAATGGATTAAAAGAAATTCACAACACAAACAAACCACTCTCTTTCATATGAGCTTTATGAAAATAAGCATCAGTCCCATAATACAATTTCTACCCCTTTGGAAAAAATCCATCCTGAATCAGGTTCTTCATGGTTGGCCGTCCCTGTGATCCTTCTGGACCAGTTAATGTTAATAATCTATTAGAGAGATAAGTCTAGTATCATGTCAAAGATCCCTGAGATATAATAATAATTATTTTGATTATAATAGTAAAAATAGCTAATATCTACAAAAATTCAAATGATTGCAGAGTGATTTGCATTTATGAATCCATTTGATGAAGTTAAGAGTCAGGATAGGGACAGTTAGATGGCATTGTGGATAGAGCACTGGCCCTGCAGTTGGGAGGATCTAAGTTTAAATTCAACCTCAGACACTTACCACTTTCTAGCTATGTGACCTGGTTAAGTCACTTGACCCCAATTGCCTCTCAAAAAAAAAAAAAGTCAGTATAGCTGGAGTCTAATTCTAGGAGAAGGCATTTAGGTGGTGTCAGAAAGTTTCATCACAGTTCAAATCTGGCAAGTCATTAACCTTGTTTGCCTCAGTTTTCCTATCTGTAAAATGAGCTAGAAAAGGGAATGCCAAACCACTGCAATATCTTTACTAAGAAAATCACAAATGGAGTCACAGAGAATTGGATATGATTGAAAATGCCTGAACAACAAATTCCAATAGTGGATGTATTATCTTA
The DNA here is from genome assembly GCF_048593235.1 of Sminthopsis crassicaudata. NCBI lineage: Eukaryota > Metazoa > Chordata > Mammalia > Dasyuromorphia > Dasyuridae > Sminthopsis > Sminthopsis crassicaudata. The sequence goes on along the minus strand of NC_133622.1, from coordinate 186,066,582 downwards.
AATATAATTTTTTAAAAACTTTTTATTTTCAAAAAATATGCATGCATTATTTTTTAACATTGACAGTTGCATAGCCTTGTGTTCCAAATTTTCCCCTCCTTCCCCCACCCTCTCTCCTAGATAGTAAGCAATCCAATATATGCTATACAATATTCAATATATGTAAACATATTTATACAATTATCTTTTTTTTTATAATATTATCCCTTGTATTCATTTTTCCAAATTATCTCCCCCCTTCCTCCACTCCCTCCCCCCGATGACAGGCAATCCCATACATTTTATATGTGTTACAATAAAACCCAGATACAATATATGTGTGTAAATACCATTTTCTTGTTGCACATTAAGTATTAGATTCGGAAGGTATAAGTAACCTGGGTAGATAGACAGCAGTGCTAACAATTTATATTCACTTCCCAGTGTTCCTTCTCTGGGTGTTGAATATAATTCTTAATTCCTCTGGGTTTCAGTTTCCTGCTCTGTGAAATAAGGGACGTGGACTAGATAGTTTATCAGATTCTGACAGCCCTTCTGACATTTCTATGAAACTCTGGTAAGTCCCTTTCTGGCTATGATATGTGTGTGTTTTAAGACTCCTTTCCAGTTTTATCATCCTCCTTTTACTAATTGGAATTGTGAGGCAATCACTTTAAAAATTAAAGTACTACACAAGTGTTTCCTTTAATCATTCTTTGAAGATCATAGATTATTATTTTTTCTTTTTTAAATTTTTATTTTATTAAAACTTTTTATTTACAAAACATATGCATGGGTAATTTTTCAACATTGATCCTTGCAAAACCTTCTGTTCCAAAATTTCCCCTCCTTTCCCCACCCCCTCCCCTAGATGGCATGTAGTCTAATACATGTTAAATATGTTAAAATATATGCTAAATTCAGTATATTTATACAGTTACCTTGCTGTACAAGAAAAATCGAATCAAGAAGGAAAAAACAACCATACCTGAGAAAGAAAACAAAATGCAGGCAAAAAACAACAGAAAGAGTGAAATGCTATGTTGTAGAAGACCACACATTATTGACCTGAAAGGTTGAACTTTGGAAGTCCTCCATTTTGCAAATGAGGAAATAGAGGCCTCAAGCTTTGACCTGTCCAAGTTCATATAGTAAGAATTAGAATTGGATCCAATCATAGAATTATGGGATCATAGATAAAGGACCTTTGAAATCTTTTCTTTGGTTCATCTTCCTCATTTTATAAATAAGAAAATTGAGGTTTAGAGCTGTTAAGTAACTCACTTAAATTCATGCAAGTAGTCAGACCCAGGAATTGAACCAGGATCCTCTTCTTCCAAGATTCAGAGCTCTTTCCAATGAAGATCACTGCCTCGTCCCCATCACTTTCATGTATAATATGGGGCATTTTTTCCCAGAGGTTGTTTTCTGAGAGAGAGCCAACCCCCTCCCCCTCACCACCATGACTCAGTTACTTGGACCTTTGAAGGCTTCCAGAGGGAGCCTGTGAAGCAAATACATAAAATCCATTTGGGTTTTCTGTACCCTGACCCTTCTCAGTAGCCAACTCAGGCATTTCAAACCAGACCCAAAAGTCATTCATGGAATGAGGAACCATATGTGGATGGTTGCAAAAGAGCCAACTCCTTAGTAGGATGTCCAGTTCTGGACCCACATTTTTGGAAGGACATTGGGCAACTGGATCAGGTCCAGAGGAGATCGGGATGATGAGAAGTTTTTAAGCCATGCCATGCTAATAATAGATGAAAAAACTGGGGTTGTTTAACTAAGAGAAGAGGAGATTTAAGGGGGGGTATAATCTTTACTGTCAAATATTTAAAGAACTATCATAAGGAAATAAGGATTAAATTTGTTTTTTTTAAAAGTTTTTTTATTTTCAAAACATGTATGGATAATGTTTCAACACTGCCCCTTGCAAAATCTTGTGTTCCTAATTTCCTTCTCTTGATCCCCTTCCCCTAGATGGGAAGAAATCTAATATGTGTTAAACATGTGAAATTCTTCTATACATATTCCTAAAATTATCGTGCTGCACAAGGAAAATCAGATCAAAAGGAAAAAATGCAAACAAACAACACAAAATGAAAATACTATGTTGTGATCCACAATGAGTCCTTTCTCTTGGGTATAGATGGTTTTCTTCATCACAAGACCATTGAAACTGGCCTGAATCATCTCATTGTTGAAAAGGGCCACATCCATCAGAATTGATCATCATAAAATCTTGTTATTAACATGTACAATGGTCTCCTGGTTCTGTTTACTTCACTCAGCATCAGTTCATGTAAATCTCTCCAGGACTCTCTGAAATCATCCTGCTGATTGTTTTCCTAAAGAAAAATAATATTCTATAACATTCATATACCATAATTTATTCATCCATTATCCAACTGATGGGCTTCCACTCAGTTCCAGTTTCTTGCCATTACAAAAAGGGCTGCCACAAACATTTTGCATGTGTGGGAATCTTTCAGAAGGATTAAATTTGTAGGAGAACAGAGAAATGTATTTCTCCCAAAACAATTTCTGGTGGTGCAGTCTAACAAACAGGTTTTGGAGTGAGAAGATCCACGTGTATGACTTGCAGACAAGTCACTTAACCCCAAGCTTCAGTTTCTTCAACTAAACAAAAACAAGTTTGAACTAATTTATCTCTAAGACCCCTTTCAACACAAAAGCTATAATCCTATGATTTAGGAACAAGGATTAAAATTCCAAGAAGACTGACTTAAACTGACTATAAAGATTTAAAAAATAATGAAGGCAGTTTAAAATTTGAACTAGCTATTTTTAGGTAGAAAATACCTTATTACTGGAAGTATTCAAGAAGGTAAATAATTATCTATTATTGACATTATGAATAGGATTTTTCCCATTCAGTGGTAAATTGGAATTTGTCATTTTACAATCATGTCTAACTCTTCATGGCACAATTTGGAGTTTTCCCAAAAGTATTTGAATCATTTATTATTTCTTTCGCCAACTCATCTTTTGAATTCGGAAACTGAGGTAAACTGGGTTAATTGACTTGCCCAGGGTCCCAAAGCTAGTAAGAGTTTGAAGACAGATTTGAACTTTCAAAAAATGACTTCCTTACTCCAGGCCCAATCTTGGGTTGACCTAGTTGTTCTAGTAAATTGGAATAGATTATCTCTAAAATTCCTTTCTATGCCGAGGCTGTCATTTATAGTACAGATCTGAACAGGACTCCAAGATAAATATAGTGAAAATATCTATTCTGCAGCATCATCTGTCATGATTGCATAAAGGTTTCAGATGGCAATTGCAAGAATTGTTTTTATTTGTTTGAAGACAAACAAGACTTGAATATAAATGTAGGTAAAAAGAAAAAAATCAGGGGAAAAGAAGAAATTAGAAATGAGACAAGGGGAAAGATTAATGGAGAATGTCCCTGTAAGAGTTGGGAGTTAGGGCACAATGTCTATCTAGGGGCTAGCTTTAAAAATGAGGAGTTCCCCCTCATCTACTGGCACCAGGAGGAGAACTAGAATAAAGGAAAGGAAAACCTACTGAGTTTTTAAGATATAGAGGATGAGAAGTGATGGCGTTGACGAGAGATGTCTTTATTATGCTGAAGAGAATGAGGGTGAAGATGAAGAAATGAGAGAGAAAAGATTTGTAGCAGTTATTCTGGAAGATCTGCAAGAGAATGAATTAATACTTGCCTTGTTGTGGTGAGAGCTTAGTTATAGTTGGACTGTTTGCATTAACTTGTAATGGATGCAGTTGATCTAATTTTAAACATTTTCTCTAGAATAACCTCAGTCTTAGAAGTAGGAACAGGAAAGTTAGGGGGAAAAGTGGAAACAATACAACAAAAACAACTAATCGGTAGTTGACATATGGGTATCTCAAAAATCTCAGTACAGTTTCAAGTTTTAATAACTTTTCCAGAGGACAAAGGTTTAAGCCCTACTATCTTATACCATATAGCACAAAAAGGTACAAAAAGATCTTTTACTTAATTATAAAAGGTCCTGCCCTTAAAAAATAGGGGAAAATGGATGGAGATATCTTTCAAATATATGTCTCTAAAGAAAAATTCTTAAACAGAGGCTAGAGAAAGCATAAAATAAAATAAGTAATTTTGATTATTATGAAACTTAAAATTTTAAATCTCACAAGAACAACATTAATATCCAAATACAAAATCTAGAACCTAGAACCTAATATTTTATAAACAGAAGGAACCATGTTTATTTCTGATTACTTGATTTTGACCTACTTTTCCAATTTGACTCTTTATTTCTATGTATTTCTTGGGTTTGGACCATCCTTTTGTCTGGCTCCTTTCCCCCTTTCCCTAGTTTTTTCTGCAGGTTTCTCAGTTCTGGCTCACAGCTCTGTCTCCCTGACCTGCTGTGGCCCAAGGCCCAGTCTAACAGTTATCAGACATACTCCTCTGGCTCTCTGCCAGTGTTTCCATCTGCCAGGATAACAAACCTTAGCTATTAGCCTAGCCCGCCTCCTTTGGTGGAAGAGCATCTGTTGACATCAGAAGCCAAGACCATGTATCTGAACAATTAAGGGGAGAGATGAGGGATAGAAAGAAAGAAAGGGGGAAAACACAGCATTTATCACTTCCAAATGACAGGGACACAACTTTCATGTCCTCTTGCAGCCCAGGAGAAATAATTAAGCCCAATCATTTCATTGATGGAGAATATAACAGGTCACATAGAGGTGGGCTGGATTAATAAATTGGCTGAAGATATATGTAAGTCAGATAACCAAATAAAGGTCATTGAGCAGCATGGTATCATTGGAACCATCTTGGACAGGATTGGAGATCTCAGGACTATGAACACATGGGGGACCAGTTTATTACTTCTGAGTCCATTGAGTTGACTCCAAACATATGTCTAAAGGACCCAAAACAGGGAGAAGTCATAAATTGTGAAGAAAAGGACATTCAGAGAGCTATGGATTCATAAGGAGAGGGGGCACCTTCCCATCTGCCCTAAAATGTGGTCAGTGCTCAGGAGCAGAGGCTCCATCTGTTAAAGGAAAACATTGTTAATCCCCAGCTCTGGTCTTCTCTGGACCATGCTGACAATACAGGTGGATGAAATCCGGTTAAACTCTGAAACCACGCTACTTACATCTTCCATGACTGATATTATCAACTATCTGATTTACTGTACTTCTACTTTCTTGCTAACATAATTCTGCTCATGTAGAATGTCCTCTTCATTTCCTCTCATCTATCCAATCTATCTTTCAAAGTTTAGCTCAAGTTTCATTGCATTCAAATAATTAACTGAATTCAATAAACACTTAAAACCTTCCCATTAAATACAAGACAAGAGCTGGTCTAGTAAACAGGAACACTTGAGTTCCAGTGTGACTTCTGACATTTCCCAAGTGTGTATTAAATATTGGATTTGCTGACAAGATTATACGATGATCAATTCTGATGCACGTGGCTCTCTTAAACAATGAGATGATTCAGACCAGTTCCAATGATCCTGTGATGAAGGGAGCCATCTACACCCAGAGAGAGGAGAATAGGAACTGAGTGTGGAACACAACATAGCATTTTCACTCTTTTTTGTTGTTTGTTTATATTTTATTTTCTTTCTCATTTTTTCCAATTTGATTTTTCTTGTGCAGAAGATAATTGTATAAATATGTATGCATATATTAGATTTAACATATATTTCTACCATGTTTAACATATATTAGACTACTTACCATCAAGGGGAGGAGATAGGGGAAGAGAGGGAAAATTGGAACACAAAATTTTGCAAGAGTTAATGTTGAAGAATCATCTCTGTGTATGTTTTGAAAAATGAAAAGCTTTAATAAAAATTTTTAAAAGGATTTGCTGTAAGATTTTGTAACATTGGGCTATGTGCCTCTCTGGAAGGTCCATCCTCACTGTGATCTAGAGTATGGCTCCTGCTAGCCCAATTCCTTGGTAGTCTGTGAACCATAGCCCAATCTACTTCCTGTTATACTTGGCATGAGATGATTAGGGCCCGAGGAGAATGCTGGCCATTTGAGTAAAGAGAAAGAATGCCAGAGATGTTGTGGAGGGAGGAGGGACAAATCTTGACAGTTGATTGGGTTGAGGGAGTCGGGAGAGCGAAGCATGATTTCAAGGTTAAAAACTGGGTAGCTATGAGGAAACCTTTCCCATGAACCCATACTCCAATGATCTCTTGCTTTTCTGAACTCCTACCAAAAAACCCAACGTCTAACTATAGTATGATTGATCTAAGGGATATTTTCTCTGAGGTCTGTCATGAACTTAAGCTAAGGGTCTTACATGATATTGGTTGAGATTTTATGAACTAGAGAACAAATAAAAGCTCCCATTCTAGGAGAGGATAGATAGCATGATTACCATGAGAGCTTGGACTCAGTTACCAGAAACATGGAAACCAAGCTTTAAGAAGGTCTTAAGAAGATGAGAGGTATCACATTTGGACCTGAACTCTGCATTGAAACCAAAGGATAATAATATTTAGGAAAAGTAAATCTAGGCAGAAATTAGACTGTGTGGGAGAATAAGGAGAGTCTGAATTTAACAAAGCATCTGATACAATTTGCTTCATTTGGTTTCTTTTAAGTCCATTAGTATTTTTGTACTTGAATCCATGAAGTTGGCCTACCTTCCAGCTTTCCCTGATTGGGTTTCAACTTTGTCACTCTCAAAAATGTCATATTCCTTGGAGGATGAAATTTAATGGGGTTGTATGTAATTCAATTAATTTAATGTAAAGTTATATCCTTGGAATTCAAAAATTTTATGTTGAAGATAGAGGCAGATGTGGCTAGGTGAAAATTCATATTCAGAGTCAGGTTTTTAATCAACTGCAAATTAAGTATGAGTTAATAGAGCAACATATTAGCATAGGAGGGACTATAGTCTCATTTTCCTCTGCTTTAGTTAAGCAATATCTGGAGTATTGTGTATATTTGACACATTTTATTTATTAATTTTTGATTAGGTGTTTTATTTTTATATGAGTCACTAATCAATATCCATATAACATTTCCCTCAAATACGTTCTCTGAAAAACATTAAATATGACCCTGATTGCTTATAGCATGGTTGCTACTGATAGAACATGTCACTTATTACCTGTGTAGTTTATTTATTGTTGGATGAGTGCCTTGAAGTTTGATAGAGTGTTACCAACATCATCCATTTTGTTTGATGGCTTGTAATACTGTCTTTTTGTTGCTGAAGTTACTATATATATATATCTATATATCTATATCTATATCTATCTATCTATCTATCTATCTATCTATCTATCTATATCCCCTTTGGTTCTTGCTTTCTTGACTTTGCATCGTCATATAAATCTCATTTTTCATACTTATTATTGCTTGTTCAGTTATAACATTTCATTGCATCCATCTAATATCACTCATTCAGTTAGGCTCCTTGAATTAGGCATGCATTTTGGTTCAGCTTTTTGTTACTTGTTATGAATATCTTTCCACACAATGTCCTTTTCCTTTTGGCATTAACTTTTTTTGCAGTTAATCCCCAATAAGAGAACTTCTGAGTGAAAAGAAATGAAAAATTTAGTAATTATTTCTCAAAACTTTGGGGTCAATTCTCAGCTTCATTATCAATAAATTAACATGGCTCTCTTCTCACAACTATTTCAGCACTGAATTTTATTCAACTTGGTATAGTACTAGTTTTGGAGAGAGAGGAACTGAATTCAAGCTCCACTTTGCTGTGTAACTTTGGGCCAGTCACTTAATTCCTCTAGGTTTCTATTTCTTCAAGATATAATAAGAAGTCTAGGCAAGATGACCTCTTCCAGTTTCAGATCTATTATCCCATGATGATATGAGATGATGCCTCAGGCTTGCATTGCTCTTATTATCAGTGATTTTGATAAAATATTTAGATGACTGAGATTCATTTTTTTTCCACTCATATTCCACAGTCACTTGTTCATGGGTCAGTGACTTTTTTTTAAATGTTTATTTTTAAAGCATTCTTTAAAATTTTGAGTTTCAAATTTTCTCCTCTACCCATCAAAAAGACTATAAATGTGATATAAATTATATATTTGAAATCATGAAAAACATGTTTCCATATTAGCCCTGTGTTAAAAAAAAAAAGAGGAAAAATAAACTGAAAAGATTGTGCTTTAATTTGTATTCAGACTCAATCAGTTCTCTTTGTGGATGGATAGCATTTTTCAATCTGAGCTCTTAGAATTGTCTTGTATCATTGTATCGATCAGCTTAGCCAAGTTACTCACAGTAGATCATTACCCAAATTTGTTCTTAGTGTGTACAAAGTTTCTCTAGTTCTTTTTACCTGACTCTGCATTAGTTTATATAAATATTCCTAGGTTTTTCTGAAACCATCTTGCTGATCATTTCTTTTGGCAAAACAGTATTCTATCACAATCAAATACTACAACTTATTCAGCCATTCTCCAGTTGATGACACCCCCTCAGTTTCCAATTCTTCACCTCCACAGAAAGAGCTGCTATGAATATTTTTGTATACAAATTATGACTTGATGTAGTTTTTATTGATTGTCTATGCTTAAGATAGTGATGGAGAAAATGTTAACATTAAACTTAAAAATGTGCCTTTTATGTCTATATATTTTATTTTTTTAGAAAATTCTTTGTTAAACATTTACTGTCATATTCCTGCAAAGAACATGTCCATTGACTTTTTTAAAACATAGAAACACAGGGAAAGACCTTAGAGATGATAATTTATCCTCTTATTTTATGATTAAAGAAATTAAGGTCCAGAGAAATCATAGGATCAGAGAACTAGAATTACACAAGAGCTAGGAAGCCATCCAGTCTTATTCCTTCATTTTACAAAGGAGGAAATTGGTGCTTTGTGGTCCTTAAATGACTTACCTTAAGACGAAAGTCACATAGACAATAATTAGTAAAGGTGAAAATTAATCTTCTTGACTCCAGATCCAGTGTTATAACCACTGCCTTGGAGCATTTAAGAAACTCTGAAGTATAGTGGGGCTTAATGCAATCAAGACAATGTCATCTGCAAATGAGAGTATTTGGCTGTCCTTAACTTGTTAGGGACTTCTAATCTGAGTTGGACTCTGTGATGGACATCCTTCAAAACAGTGGCAAATACCTGTGATTAGCATTTATTTCTCTTTCTTATGAGATTGATTATCTGAGAGTCATCAAACAAAATGATCTTTCCTTTTCCATATTTCAGGGAATTAAGTATGATGTGACATGACATATCACATCATAAGGTCATATAACATAATGTATAATATTATATCATGCATGTATGATACTTAATATAATATATTGTTTATATGCCACATAATACATAATATGCATAGTATGATATTATATCACATTGAATGATATTGTATTTTATAACATAATATATTGTATCCTATGACTTTTTTAAAAATAGTTTTTATGCATGGGTAATTTTACAACATTGACAATTGCCAAACCTTTTGTTCCAATTTTTCCCCTCCTTCCCCCTCCCAGATGGCAGGTTGACCAATATGTTAAATATGTTAAAGTATAAATATAATATATGCTATTAATCCTATTACTAGATTAGCATCTGCATGAGAGGTTAGCATAGGCTGGTTGAGTCTGGGTTTGATGATCATGTCCAGGCAAGTGATACATTTCTATATCCAACCTCAAGAGACTTTTTAAGGTAATATTTTGCTCTATTGAATTGAATGCCTTTTTGGAATTTAAAAAGGTATGCAGAGAGGGATTTTATATTCTCTCTGCCTTTTAGTCAATTGTGCCTGTCCTTCTATGGTTTGCTGCAGAATATCAATTGCGAATGCAAGCCTGTTTTCTTCTCGTTGCTTTATGATGTATGCCCTTCATAAATCAATTATTCTCATAAAGTTTTGTGAACGTCGAAGTGTAGGTATATGGAAAGAATACAAGAGGATCATATCAATAACTCATATTTATATAGTGCTCGAAGATTTTCAAAGTGCTTTCCTTATAACCATGAGAGGTAGGTTTTATAAATATATATTATCCTTCCCTGTTTACATGGAAAAAAAACCAAAACTTAGGTTAGATGAGTGATTTTCTTATGATCATTTGGTTGGTTAATATGTAGCTAGGATTTGAGTCTAGCTCTCTCCAACTCTTTAATCAATTCTTTCTTCCATAATACATTGTCAAGGACCTTTGAATGGCTAATTTGATTAGAATAGAGAGTTTATAGTAGTGGGAGGTAAATTAGAATCATGTTAAGTCTAAGTTATAGAGTTTTGAATGCCAGGCTAAGTAATTTTGACCTTGGGGGTATGGGAAAGGAGAAAAATGAATTGCTTTTGATCACAGTCAGAGTGCTGTATTAGAAAGATGACCCAGGAATGTATAAGATGGACTTGAAAAGGGAGGGACTGGAGTAAGAGTTTGATTAAGAAACCATTGAAACAGCTCAATGAGATAAATCCTAAACTAGAATGATGGTTGAAAGAATGATTAAGATGGTTCAGATGAGATAGACAAATTTAATGGTTTCTTCAAAGTCTAAATTTTCACAATTCAATGATATGTTAAGTCTTGTGCAATCCTCCAAGGGGTTTTCAAGAGAAGACTGCAGCTGCCTTCTGAGAGTTGACAGTTTATTTGGTGAACATTCAGCTCAATATAATGTGTCATTAAGTCCTAAGCCCTGTGATTTAAACAATGAGCATGATGTGAGAAGTCAGGAATTAACTTATACTGGTGGGGTTTGATGATATTTTCCAAGCAAATGATACCCACAATTCTGTATCCAACCCCATCTTTCTTTACTGTCTTCTTAATCTTTCTTTGACCTTCTGGCCTGTATATCCAATTGACAAATAGAATTTTCAAACTGAAAGTCCTCCAGATATCTGAAATTCACCCTCCCCCCATTATCTTTCTCCATAATTCCTTCTCTTTTTCAGCAGTCACTGCTATCCTTCCAAACTCCTGGGTTCATAAACTCCCTATTTCCCCCCTCACCTGTCCTATCCAATCAGTTGGAATGTCTTATTGTTTTCCCCCTTTCATGATATTTCTTACATTTTGCCCCTTATCTCTACACTCAGAGCTGCCATCTTAGTTTAGGGCCTTCTCACCTCCTGAGTTATTGCAACAACCTTTTGATTGGTGTTGCACCAAAAAAAAAAAAATGGTGGCCCATCCTCTATATGCTACCAGATTGATTTTTCTTAAACACAGATCTCCCCATGTCACTCTCCTACTGAACCACTGATTTCCCATTTTCCCTAGAATCAAATATAAACCCCTTTTTAAATTTTATTATTTATTTTAAACACACATTGCTTTATGAATCATGTTGGGAGACAAAAATAAATCAGAGCAAAAGAGAAAAAATATGGGAGAAATAAAAAAAAAACAGAAAAGAGAAATGAACATAGCATATGTTGATTTACATTCAGTCTCTATAGTTCTTTTTCTGGATGCAGATGGCATTTTCTATCCAGTCTATTGGGATTGCTTTGAATCACTGAACCACTGAGAGAAGCAAGTCTTTCACAGTAGATCATTACAGCTTCTTGCTGTTTTTGTGTACAACCTATTCCTGGTTCTGCTTGTTTTGCTCAGCATCACTTCATGTAAATATTTCCAGGCCTTTCTAAAATCAGCTTGTTCATAATTTTTTATAAAATAATAATATTCCATTACTTTCATACACCACATTCAGCCATTTCCCAATTGATGGGCATCTATATTTTCCAATATAGATGCTGCTACACAAAAAGATCTACTGCAAACATTTTTGCACATGCGGGTCCTTTCCCCTCTTTTATGATTTCCTTGGGATATAGACCCAGTAATAGCATTGCTAGGTCAAAGGGTATATAGACAGTTTTATAGCCCTTTGGGTATAGTTCTAGATTGTTCTCCATAATGGTTGTATCATATCACAATTCCACCAACAATGTATTAGTGTTATTTAGTATTAAAAGTCTTACACCATCTGGCTTAATCTATCTTTTCAGCCTCATTAGATATAACATCCTTTTTCATTCTTTGTGATCCGTCCAAATTGGACTTTTCTGTGTCTGTCACATAACGATCTCACATAACGATCCATCTCTTGTCTATGTGTCCCTGTACCAGCCATCCTCTCATGCCTGTAATGTGTTATTCCTCCATTTTATGGATTTTCTCTCTGCCTTTATTTTATGGATAAAGCTTTCCCCCAACTACTAGTGTCCCCTACCTTAAACTATATTGCATGCATTTGTATATGTACAAATATGTATTTATGTATAGATTCATAAGGTTATATTTATACTTGTATATATGCACATATATGCATATGTACATATATTTGTATGTATATATGCATTTCATATACATACATGAGGAAATACATACTATATATTTCATATATACAAATATAATAATACATACAAATGTATACTATATGTACTATATATGCATGTATACATGTAGCTATCTATATATACAAGGAGATATATACTATATATGTCTTATATAAAGTATATACACAAATATATATTATATATGTATCTATATGTATATATACATGTATGAGGAAATATGTGATATATTTTAAATATATAAACACATTATATATATAATGTATATTACATATAACATATAGCTGTATATATATATATATATATATATATATATAATTGTGTGTATCTCTATGTAAGTATATATTTATACATGTATATATTCATAATTTATATATTGATAACTCTGGCATATACTGACTGTGTGACCCTCGATAAGTTATCTAACTTCTTAATGCCCCTGGTATTGTCTAGCCTTTGTTAATTCATATTGGGAGAAAATGTTTCCTTCCTCAATGAAATCACAAGTTGGAAAAAAAAGAAAACAAAACCCATATTGCTGTAAGTTTTCCTCTGAAATTTATTGTAATTTATGAATAACAGAGCAGCATTTGGACTGCCTTTCTATTGGAAATGATTCTAATTCTACCACCAGCTCACCTTAAGAAACAATGTGCTGTAGTGGATAGGGTGTTGGCTTCTGAGCCAGGAAGGCAGGGTCTAATCTTATTTTTGACATCTACTAGTTAATTTACTTTACTTGGCAAGTTACTTCACTTCTTGGACCTCAATTCCTTCATCTATAAAATGCAGGATGGAAGACTCAGATTTGATCATTTCTAAGGTCCCTCTTTGCTCTCAATATAGCTCTGGACATTTTTATTGGTTATCTTTCTTACCTGGAACACTCTTCCTAAAATCCTACAAGAAACCTTTCCCCACATCTTTGAATTCTAGTGCCTTCTCTTTGTTAATCATTTCCTAACTATTCTGTGTACATACACATATACATATATACACACACATATATATACACATATACATATATATACATATATATATGCAAAATGCAAACATATATATACATATATTTGTACATATATATATATACATATATTTGTACATATATATATATATATATATATATATATATATATATATATGTTTGCATTTTGCCTCCCTCATTAGACTGTGAAGTCCCCAAAGACAGGAACTATCTTTTGCTTCAGTATAGTGCCTGGCATATAGTAGGTGCTTAATAGATGTTTATTAACTGATTGATTTTGTATATCAACTTTGAATTAATCACTTGTTATATTTTAATCTATCATGCTATATAATCTGTTTGGCTATCTTTTTTACATCTTTGACTATCTTTTATACATCTACATAATGGATGGCTCCTTATGGATGGAAGTAAATGTAGGTAATGAAATATATTGTCAACAGAGCATCAATCAATTAATCAACAAGTATTTATTAGGTGCCTACTATATGCCAAGCACTGTGCCAGGTGTTGGGAATGACTCCTACCTTCCATAATTTCTGGATTGACTAATTGTTGATGCTGGAGGAACACAAGTCATTAGCTTAGACCAACACAGAGGCCCATGAACTTTCATTACAATGGTAGATAGGGAGGATGTATCCCAGCAACAATATCCCTAGAACAACAGAAACAAGGATACTATCAGCTGTCATTTAAATCAGTCTACTGCTGGTCCTGTGGACCAATCGCAGTCATCAGTTGATTGTGCATTATGATTTCTGATGAGATATATGTTCAACATTAGACAGACTAACATGGTAACATGATAGTCAGTGCAAATATCACCTGCCTCTCACACTAAATGACAAACTTTTGAGGAGCTGGGACATATTTTCACTTTTCTACTAAGTGATGCATGATGTTCATAGCAGATGTGCCAAAGCGACAGCAGCTCCACTCACAGTGGCTGCCATCTCCTTTTTGAAACTCTTCTCTAAACATGGTTTGCTTTTATTCTCATTGCAGCTCTATCAGGGGAACAGGAATCTTTATTCTTATTTAAAGAAATGAAAATGGCAGCTAGATGTAGCAGTGGATAGAGCACCAGCCCTAAAGTCAGGAGTAACCGTCTTCAAATATTTAACACTTGATAGCTGTGTGACTCTTGGCAAGTCACTTAACCCCAACTACTCCACCAAAAAAAATAAGAAGTGGAAACTGATGCCTAGAGCAAGTAACTTATTTGCCTAAAGTCATTCTAAATGCTGCTCATCTTATAGAATATGGGAGTATTGGTAAATCTGAACTACAAGGAAATTCCCAGATGATCCAATCCAGGAGCTCTTTATCCCCCTAAAGGTCCATGGATAGATTTCAGGATCTATGAGGTAAGATGGGAAAATGCATCTTTATTTTCACTAAATTCTATCTGAAATTTAACATTAAACATTTAATATTAAATTGACATTCAATTAAGAATTAAAAACAGTAACAATAACTACAACAACAGATCTCTTAAGAAGGGCAGACAGACTTTACTAAAGTGTGGAATGGATCCATGAAAAAAACAAAATAGAAATTAAAGGATCATTGAACTAATTCAACCTTTTATTTTCCCAGAGGATAAAATTCAGGTTCAGAGACAGAGAAAACATTTTGTCCCAAAGGTCACATGGCAAAGTCCATAGAAAAGGTCTTCTAAATCCATCCAAAAGTTTTCCCTTTATTCTCTTTTGTGCTAACGAGTGGTTTTCTTAATGGAGATTCTTTACCTCCCTGGAGAAAAATCCCATCTTTTTCCTGAAAGGACATTGTCAAAGGGGCATCCCACTAAATTGGTTTAAGTATCAAGAGTGATTTATGCTGTGGGAAGTGGGGTCCATTACTGCAGGATGAATGGAAGCTTGGCCCTCTTCAAAACCTCTCCAGAGATGTTCTATAAGGAGCCCACAGGTATTGCTTAGATATACAGCTTAGAATTGGGTTTTTTTCTTCGTGAATGAGCTTAATGAGTGTTGGTGTTTTGCTTCTGATTGTGGCTTATTCTGTCCCTTCCTCACTGAACAATGAAGAATGCAGAATCATGCTTGATTCTGGTCAGCAGAAGAGAAAGGACTAACATTCATTTGAAGGGTGCCTACAATAATAGGAGGTGGAAGGAAGGAAACCAGCTAAAATACACAAACCCCAAATCCTGCTATCCCCTCAAACCTTTGCAACTCTGTATTAGCAGATGTTTTGAGCTAATTGTTCTATTACCTGTATTCATAATTTTAATCAGGACTGGCCTTATGAGTAAGCGAGGTAGGCGGTCGCCTACATGGTATTATTTGAGGGACTCTGAGCATGTCCCAGCCTACCCCCTTTTTCCATCCCCACAACACACCTGCCTGTCATATTTCCTGAAATTCAACATTATGGGTTTTTTCCATGGGTCTTTAAATCTTATTAAAATGTATGCAGCCTAAGAAGTAGTCATTCATACCTTAAATTGTGTCTATAATCTATAATATAAACTATTATTTAATAATGATTATTCATTATAATTAATCATTAACAATAAATTTAAATATAAATATAATAATGTATATAATATAAACATCTATAATTTTAAGAGAAAAGAATCCTGGGCTAGAATCTAAGAGACCTGATTTCTAAGGCTGGCTCTGCTACTAATTAAAATGTTGAACAAATCCGTTCCCCAAACGGGGACTCAGTTTCTTCACATTTTTAATGGGGAAGTTTAACATGACTTTTGAGTATCCTTTCTGCTTTGACATTCAATGCCTCATATTGTTTAAAGGATCTTTCCATAGTTTTCAAGGCCTAGCTAATCTTGTTCCTAGTAAGCACTCAAAAATATTTGTTGAAATGATTTTTATTGGACTGGAGAAAAGGACAGGCAGTGTTTAGAGCCAGCTCAACTGAGCTTCAGGCAAAAACTAGTTTAACTGTATTGAAATATTTCCCAAGTTCTTAGGCTGATTCCCAGATATTAGGCTCCCAAAGATTCTGACTTGAATTTCTCCTGTACATTTTTTATTCACTAGGTCTGTACAGTATAGCTAATTTACCTTCAAGGTCCCGTTTGGATGCTATTTTCTGTGAGAAACCTTTCCTAACTTCCAACACATTGGTCCAGCTGAAAATCTTTTTCTTCTTACATTATACTAGGGTATTTTATTTTTCATCTACCTATCACTGCTTACTGGCATGCAACCTCTTTATCAAATGATTTCCCTATCCTTCTAGATTGTAAGCTTAAGGAAAGAGACTATTGTTTTTCATTTTTCTATTTTTAACATGAATTTAGCACTTAGGATGCAGGCTCTCATGCTTGTTGAGTTGAACTGAACCTGACATTGTTGTTTCAGAGGCTAAGAACGTGCTGCTTCCCTTGCAGAAAATCTACTTGGTTGCCAAGCATCTCTTAAGGGATGTAACTGAACTGCAAAATCACCATGAATTGTCAGCATGATGTAGGGCAAACAAAGATAATATGATTTTGAGCCACATTAAAAAATAAATTACAAATGCCCAGAATAAGGGAGTGATAATCCCAGTAGCTTCTCCCTTGGTCAGACTACATTTGGAGTACAGGGTTCAGTTTTAGGTGCCACATTTTAGGAGAGAATATTGATAAGTTTTAATTTTTCAAGAAGAGAGTACCTAGCATTCTAAAGAAACCAGAAATTGAGGATGTCTAGCTCAGGAAGGAGAATGTTTATGTGGATATAATTGTTGTTTTTAAGTATTTGGAAAGCTGTCATGTAGAAAAGGGATTAGGTTTGTTTTGTTTTCTCCTTGAGGATAGAACTAGCAGCAGTGAGTTAATGATGGAGGGAGGAGGGAAGATTTCACCTCAACTTAAAGAAAAATCTGCCAAAATTAAAAACTGCTAAATTATATGCACTGCTAAAAAATGAATGTACAGTGAGCTTCTTGTTATTGGAGGTGTTCAAGCCCAGGCTGGTTGAAGCCTTGCTGATAAAAGAGATTTCTGTATGAGGTAAAGTCTCTGGTCACCTTATCAGCTGAGATTCTATTTTCTTTATTAAATATGAAACAATGACTCAGCAACTACTCCATGGATGCTCTAGTTCATAAGGAATCTGTTATATCTCTGTAATCAATCAATCAAGAAGTATTAATTAAGAAGTCACTTAACCCTGTTTGCCTCATTTTTCCTCATCTGTGATACTCTTTGAAAACAAAGGATAATCATCATCATCATCATCATCATCATCATCAATAACAACAACAACAACCACAAAAAATAACAATGTTCCGGGATTGTGATAGACTCAAGCAATACAAAATCAAAAGTCAAATGGTCCCTGTTTCTCAAGGAGCTTTTTTTTTCTATCAGGGGACCCTCAAAGTAACTTGTCTGAGGTCTTGTAGCAACTATAGTAAATATCAGGGGGTCCTTTGTTTGGGATTAAAGATGTGGCCACTCCTCTAAATGGCACCTCCACCTCCATGAACTCATTAACTTGGAAGTTGTATCAAATCTCTTCAGTAAGAAAGATATTAATAGCAGTTAGCAGAGAATAAGAGATCACAGACGTCAAAACTCTCCTATTGAAGACATAATTATGCCTGCTTAGAAATATTTGACTTAACTTTCTCTCTTTTCTTCCTTTCTCTTTCTTTTTACTGTGAATGCCCAAATTTATGATTCAGCCAGAAGAGAGCTTGCTGTGGGGAGAAATTCAGTAAGAAGAAAAAAAAACTTGGTCAGCTGGACCTGGAAGGTTAGATTACCTTAAGTGTCATGAGGATTTACAAAAATAATGTTTGAAAGGAAAAAAAAATGGCAAGAGGGTCCTTTTCATTTCAGCTCTAACATTCTGTCTTTTATGTTCCAAGATTCCTTTTAATTTATTGGATGACAGGGGTAGGGGAAAAATGAACTCAACATCTGGAATTATTGAATTCAATATCTAGAGACCTAAATTCCAATTCTGGTGCTATTCTGTGTGACCAAGAGACTTCTTGTCCCTTTAGCTCTTGCTTAAACAAAATAAAATGCTTGGAATATGTCATAATGGTCATACAGATTTTTACCTGATGTCTACAACTGCATTTTCAGGTGGGTAGTTTTATTTTATTATTATTTATTGTGTTATTATTTTCACAGGGGAAGAAATTAAGGCTTAAAGAGGAGAGGACATTTGCCTACAGTCTCAAACCAATCCTGTTAGATTTAAAGATGAAAAAACCACCTCGTTTAACTTTTTATTTGATAAATAAGGAAGCTGAGGTCCAGAAAGAAGGGACTTCAACCTTAGATCATGCAAAGAATAACAAAACAAGGATCCAAACCCAGTTCTTTGACTTCAGAGGCAATATTTATGGTATAAATACGTGTACATGAACAGAGATTGAGTTTGTTTGACTCAAAATAACTTACAAAAAGTAGAATTATTTGCCTTCTGAGGGGGTGATCTCTTTGTTACTAGGGCTGTTAAAGTAGAGGCTTGATGATCACTTTTTGAGGATGCTAAAGATAAGAATAAACGATGCTCTGAGATTTCTTCAGTAGAATGATACATAGCTAAAATACAGAGAAAATACCATTAGGCAGTAGGTTACTGAGAACTCAGTTAAAATTGTTAAGTGCAACACTATGCTATGGACCTTCATGATCAGGAGCATTTTATTTTTGCTTAACAAATTCTCACCACCTGGCACAGTGCCTGGGATACATATAGTAGGTGCATAATAGATGTTCACTTGATGATTGCTGCTGTTAGCCTTTTAGCATCAGTAAGGGGGTAATGTCTTCAATAGCCACAAGGGGGAAGATGAGAACCATAGACAGCTGCCCCTGCTCTGATCTTGTATCACCCCTTGGGAACAGGGAAAAAGAAACACCATCTCTTTGAATTAATCCATTTTTGGAAACTAAAAGACCATTTGGAAATATAACAGAATAATCATATTTAGAGATACTAAAGGGAGGCTGTGCAAGGAAACATTGTTAAGCTTCAGAAGGGGAAGGAAAAAAGCAGGAGACGTGGAGTAGAGATAGGAAAGGTAGAGATATTTTCAGGGCTGATGGGTCAAGGAAGAGCATTGGGGGTAGGAGCTATGAGACAGAGCCACAGAATCATAGAAAATAGAAGATCTGGAAGAGTCCTTAAAACATGGAACATAGAATGTTTAGTTGGAAAGGACCACAAAGGAACAGAGGATGTCAGAGCTGGATGGGAACTTAAAACAAGGAAGTTAGTTATCTTCACACAGGACACAGAATGTAAAATCTTAAAACACAGGTTACAGGACATGGAACAGAGAATGATCTAGTTGTCAGGGATCTTAGAACATAGAACATTAGAGCTGGAGTGCATCTCTACACAAAGAATATCAGGGTTTAGAACACAAGGCTTTGGAACTGGATGGGATTTAGAACATAAGAGTGTTTTGGAATGGATTTTGGAAGTCATCACTGTAATGATTAAGGGTAGGAACATTTTTTATTTATTTTCTTTTTTAAAAATTTATTTTATTACAGCTTTTTATTTATAAAACACATGCATGGGTAATTTTTCCACACTGACCCTTGCAAAATCTTCTGAGGAACATTTTTTAAAAAGAAAATTATCTTTGAATCCCCAGTGCCCAGCATGGTGAATTCAACATATTAAAATTAGGAATCGCAGAATTTGACAGTTGGATTTGAGTCTCTTGATTCCTGGTTCAAAAAATTGGATACAAATCTCTTCATTCAAGCTCAAACAACAGCCACAAAAACAACAACAACAACAGCAAAATGAAGAAGCTGTACAAACATTTGATGATTTGAATTGAACTGAATTGATTTAATCTAACCTCATTTTATAGATAAAAAAATTGAGGACTAAAATTTATGCAATTAGTTAGTAGCAGATCAAGAACCAAAAGCAGGGTTTCCAGTCTACCATTTAATACTGGATATTTCATTCAAATAAGTTCCCACTTATCCTCGTATATTCATTGATTAACTTTTTAATTTTCAAAATCAATTCCAACTAGTTTTGATGATTACTGCTTTATAATATTGGGTCAGGTTGGTAATTGCTATTTTTCTTTCATTCTTACCTTTATTTAATATTTCTTTTGATAGTCTAGATATTTTGCTCCTTTAAGTGGATTTTGTTATTATTTTGTCTATCTCTGTGGAATATTTCCTTGGGAGTTTGATTTGCATGGCATTAATTATGTTTATTAATTTTTGTAGTATTGCCATTTCTGTTATATTCCTTTTTATTTAAATTTTTTTATTTCACTAAGGAATAGTTTGTACTTCTATAGATTTTGATATTGCTTTAGTAGATTGAGACAGATTTTAAAAATGAATTTTGTAAGTTATTTTGAATGATATTTTATATTATCACTTTGTATTTTGTTTATTTAGAAATACTATTGATTTTGTGAGTTTATTTTATAGCCTGAAACTTTGATTGTTTCAAATATTTTAATTGTTGATTCTCTAGAAATTTTTAAGAAGACTATCAAATCATCAGTATATAAAGATTATTTTTTCTTCTACCTATTTGTATGCCTTCAGTTTCTTTCTTTTGTCTTATTGCTTATTGCTTTTAGAAGTTTGTCAAATAACAGGAGGGATAAAGGATAGTCCTTGATTTACTTGCTGTATTCATTGGGAAAATGTTTAATATTTCCCAATAAGTATGTAAATGAGAGTTGAGAACTGCTGGTTATTTTGTATGGTAATCCTGAGGGACAAGCTTTCTCCCCCCCAAACTGAGAATGAATTGAAACTGTTGTGTTTTTTGAGTTGGTACCCAAAATTGAATTTCACTTTGGAGCTCTTAAAGAAACATGCATAGTATGGAACTTTGCCCAAAAGGCTATCCAACTGTGCATACTCTTTGATCCAGCAGTGTCTCTACTGGGCTCACATTCCAAAGGGCTCTTAAAGGAGGGAAAGTAACTCACCTGTGCAAGAATGTTTGTGGCAACCCTTTTTGTAGTGGCCATATTATAGAGTGGATGCCCATCATTGGGGAATGGCTGAGTAAGTTATGATATATGAATATTCTATAAGAAATGATCAGAAGGATGATTTCAGAAAGGCCCAGAGAGAATTACATGAACTGATGCCAAGTGAAGTGAGTAGAACCAAGAGAATATTGTATACAGCAACAAGAAGATTAAGTCACAATCAATTTTGATGGATGTGGCTCTTTTCAACAGTGAGGTGATTCAGGCCAGTTCCAATATACTTGTGATGGAGAGAGCCACCTGTACCCAGAGAGAGGAGTGTGGGAATTGAGTGTGGATCACAATATGGTATTTTCACTTTTTTGTTTTTTGTTTTCATTTTGTTTTCTTTCTCAGTTTTTTCCTTTTTGTTCTGATTTTTCTTGTGCAGAATGGAAATATGTATAGAAGAATTGCACATGTTTAACATCTATTGAATTACTTGTTATCCAGGGGTTGGGTAGGGGAAAAGGAGGGAGAAAAAATTTTGCAAGGGTGAATGTTGGAAAGTATCTATGCATATGTTTTGAAAATAAAAAGCTTTATAAGAAAAGAAACATCCATAGTTTATGAAGAACAGACTAAGAACAAGATGACCCCAAAGACTGAGCCTGAAAGAACAAATAGCTGTTTATTAATAGCCATAGTAACTTAATTATTTATTTACTCCTAAGTTTCTAGTAACCTGAATTTTTGCCTTAACCATAAAGAGGATAGGGGCCAGGTAGAGATAAACATAAATTTAAATTAAGGCTTAGATAGTCTACCTAAATATTAGTGCTCTGAATTGTAATTGTACTCCTAACTTTTCATTTAATATGAATTTGATAAAGCAGCAGATGAGGAGACCATCTGGACCAGAGAAACCATTATACTGCCCCTAGGCCAAAGAAAAAGTTAATTGTTACAACACAGTAAGACTGATTAAATCCAGAGAGACAAAGAGGAATTCAAAAGCAGGTGATGAATATCAGCTGGTAAGCTGCACCTTTCATACAAGAATCACAATGACTATTGTTACACCTGCGTGTTTCTCAATCATCATCTTGCTCACCCAGACCTTCCTTTCCTGATTTCTGGAGACATTACATGTTCACACTTTTCTCTTGCCTTTCTGGACACTTGATCAATAAGAACTTTGAGAACTGGCTATCTCTTACTTAAATTTTGACGCTTCTTTAACTTTTATTTATTCAACTCTACAAGTATAAACTGGTACTCCTATACTGACATCCTCCATTCTATCACTGCTATTAACTTAAGATATAGTCAATAAATTCAAATAACAATTATGACATACCCATATAGGTAAGTTACTATTGTAGACTTTGAGGATATAAGTATAAATACAACAAATAACTCACTTTCAGAGAAATTATGCTATAATAGAAGAAAATTATCGGATAGTTGTTAAATATAGGGCACTATGATAGATATCATGTTAATAGAGATAGAAAATAATGCATTTTTTTTCTCTTTCCTATGATAACCTTTTAAGACGATCATCTGTTTCCTGAATATTGTTTTCTAGAGAGCATAAGAATAAATGGAGTTTTCCTTAAAATGATCAGTAGCATCTATCTAAAACCATCAGCAAGCATCATATGTAATGGGAATAGAAGCATTCACATTAAGATCTGGGGTGAAATAAGGTTGCCCATTATCACCATTATTATTCAATATTATATTAGAATTGTTAGTTTTAGCAATAAGAGAAGAAAAAGAAATTAAAGGAGTTAAAGTAGGTAATGAGGAAACCAAATTATCATTCCTTGAAGATGATATGATGGTATACTTAGAGAATCCTAGAGAATAAACTAAAAAACTACTAGAAACAATTCACAACTTTAGCAAAGTTGCAGGATACAAAGTAAATCCACATAAAGCTTCAACATTTCTGATTGTGGTTAACCAAGTCCAACGGTAAGAGATACAAGGAGAAATTCCATTTAAAATAACTGTAATAATATAAAATAATTGGGAGTCTGATTGCCAAGACAAAGTCAGGAAAACATGAACACAGTTATAAAATACTTTCCACACAAATAAAGTCAGATCTCAACAAGTAGAAGAATACCAAGTGCTCATAGATGGGCCTAACTAATAAAATAAAAATGACAAATGTACTTGTTAATTTATTTATTCAGTGCCATATCAATCAAACTACCAAGAAATTATTTTACAGAGCTAGAAAAAAATAATAACAAAGTTCATCTGAAAGAATTTCAATGGAATTAATGAAAAAATGTAAATTAAAATGACCTAGCTGTACCAGACCTAACATATATTATAAAGTAGTGGTCATCAAAACCATTTGGTATTGACTAAGAAATAGAGAAGTTGATCAGTAGAATAGGTTAGGTTCACAAGATACAATATTCAATGACCACTGTAATCTAGTATTTGATAAATCAAAGACCTCAACAAGATTATATGATGCTCAGTTCTGAAGGACATGACTCTTTTCAACATTGAGGTGATTCAGACCAGTTCCAACAGACTTGTGATGCGAAGAGCCATCTGCACCCAGAGAGAGGACTGAGTGTGGATCACAACATAGTATTTTCATTTTTTGTTGTTGTTTGCTTGTATTTTGGGTTTTTTTCTCATCATTTTCCTTTTTGATCTGATTTTTCTTGTGCAGCATAAATGTGGAAATATGCATAGAAGAATTGTACATGTTTAATGTATATTGAATTACTTGCTGTCTGGGGGAGGGGTGGGAGAAGAGAGAGAGAAAAATTTGGAATATAAAATTTTGCAAGGATGAATGTAGATTGTGTTAGTTTTGTAAGAGAATATTATTTGTTTTTAATAGATTTTGGGTAACTGAAACATCCAGGTCTGCTTTACATTAAAAACTATATCAGACCAGTTATCTTCCATCCTTAGCTGCAGAAATTGATTTTTTGAACCTGAGTTCAGGAATTTACATTTATCTCTATTATAATTAAGTTTGGAGATTTTGTCTCATTGTTTAAAATTTGTTAAATATTTTAGTCCTGATTTTTGTCATTTATCATATGATTATATCACTCAAATTTGTGTCAGTTGCCAGATAGATAATTCATCTAAGTCACCATTAAGTATGTTGAATAGGACACAATCAAAAATAGAATTTTGCTATGACCACTAGAGTCCTCCCTATTAGGCAATATTCCCGGGTAAGGTTGTTTAACCAACTGTTCAAGCATTTAACCAAGAAATATTTTTCTATCAGAATTCCAACCATCTGGAATTTTTAAAAATAGATTCTTTTACTGTTATTATATGGATCTCAGGAGGAAGCAGAAATGTGGGGGCAGAGGTGGAATTATATTCTTTGCTTAACCACCTCAATTCTCTGATTCCCCTGACCTGATGTGAGGAATTTAATTTTAGAAGAGAAATAAAAAATTAACCAAGAAGACTGAACCAGTCCTCTTTCCCTAGCATTACTTCTATTCATTTCTTGAAGTATTGTAATAGTTAATAATTAATCTGTATGTTCTACTCTCAGTTCATTAAAACTATGTTCTGTTAGATAA
This sequence comes from Sminthopsis crassicaudata, assembly GCF_048593235.1. Lineage (NCBI taxonomy): Eukaryota > Metazoa > Chordata > Mammalia > Dasyuromorphia > Dasyuridae > Sminthopsis > Sminthopsis crassicaudata. Next base: position 186,041,758 of record NC_133622.1, on the reverse strand, counting down.
GCAACATTCTGAAGTTTCTCCATGGAAGCCTTGAAAAGTACATATCCTCAACTCTAGTTATTGTCTATATTAATGTTTCAGGATTTCAACACTTTTTTGATATGAATTCATACTTCTTGTAATAATAATATTAACATATATTTGTATAGAGTCCCATTATTGCTTATCCTTTATTTTCAAAGAGGAAACTGAGTCTGAAAGGACAGATGATCTATTCAAGGTTACAACATTACTTAAAAATTCAGAGAAAGGACAAACTTCAACTTTAACCTCTGAACTCCAAGTGCATTATTCTTTTCACTATATCTCCCTGTATCCCTGTGCTACTTCAGAAAGTCAGAGGAATCAGCATCCATGATCCAGTGATATTAGTATGGGTAACAAGTGTTTTTGCTCATTAGAGGCTGGGGGACCATGAATTATGAAGATGGACTGATGTGTCTATCTTTTGAAGTTTGGGGAAAAAGCTACTATTTATTTCAACTGTTCCAGGGCTTTTTCTCCTATCCGGGTGATTAAAATTATGTGCAAAAGTAGGAAAATATGGTACTGTAGAATTAGTTCAGAGGAGGAAAGAAACAAATCAATTCAGAATAGTAGCGCTGGTCAAGATTCTAAAACATAGAATGTATGAGACCTTAGAACCATGGGCACGCCTTGATGAGCATACCAACACATTTTTGGGTACTACTATGCTATTTTCTTTCCCTGAGGGGAAGAGGAGGACCATTGATATTCAACTCTTAGTGTCCAAGTAACTCCCCAAGACTATAATTTGCAGAGTAAATAACTATCTCATTTAATAAAAAGGCTTTTCTCATTGGGTTAATCTATCATTTAATGAAATCTCAGATCTAGCCAACAACAACAACAACCAAGACTTTTGTAAGTATGATAATTTAAGATTTGCAAATAACTTTCTTTACTAATAACCCTAATAGATAAATAGTAAAAATAATGATATTACCACAAAATTATATAGGCCATCCTAAAAGTCTTAGTGCCATTTAAAAAAATATTAAATAAGATTTGGAGGTACCCTGAAAAATCTGTAAGGAATCTTAGAGACATTAGTCCAACTTTTATTTATAAAACAATTGTTTTTACAACATTTACAAGGACTAGTTATGATATTTAGTAGCTTGTGAGCTTGGAAAACATTTATTCTCCTCACACTTGGGTTTCCCCATTTGTGAATTGTGCTTAATACTTCTTCCACTTTTGATTTTCATTGATTTTACTTTCACAGGAAGGAAGGAACTTTTGGAGGAAGAGTACTATGAGATTCTTATTTTCATGGGAGGAAAACAACAGAAGAGTTAGATTTTCATTGCAGAAATCCTTTTGTAATAGAAAATGATTATTCCTGGAGATGAAGTTAAAGAGAATGTTGGGGATAGTGGATAGAAATGTGTGCCAAAGCCTATTCACAAAAAAGTCAAGATAGGCTCAGCAATCAGAGATAAATCTCCAGAAAAATAAAAACACAAAGTGCAATTGTCACCTTGTTAGGAGTCTGGTTTCCTAGCCATCTTTTGTAATACAACACCATCTTGTTACCTTCTAGTTACTCTGAATAGGATTTAATAACTTAGCCATTTCCCACTTGGCATTAGCTGTAAACAATAGGTAGATTTTGGGAAAGTGGACCAGACTCTGTTAACAGGCATTCTGGCAAGAGGTTGCTTGATTTACAAATGACTTATTCTTTGAAAAAGGAGTGACACTTCAGATGGGCCTGAAATCTGGCTCCTAGTTTGAAATTAAAAAAAAAAAAAAAAATACGGTGTTGACTCTATCTCTCCAGGGAAACAGCTGAGGAGAACGGTAGAGGTTCTAGTATGTTATCTCCATAGATAAGAATTAGAAGGAAAAAAACTAAAAGATACAGAGTTTTTTGAAGTCTCCTTTCCCTGACATAGTAATTCTAATTCCTTTCCTAATGACTTACAGCTGGTTGTGTATGATTCAGTGCTTGGGTACTTTGAAAGTGATGAAGGCGTCCCCTTAATGGCCACTGAACAGGCAGAAGTCAGGGAGTTCATCACCCCCAAAGTGTCTAAGTCCTGAGCTAGTACACATGGTATGCTAGAAGCAGGCAAGACAGCTCTGCCCGTTTCCTGTTCAACCCTCAGTTACACAAGATTGGCACAGTGCCTGCTTCCAGAGCCAGGAATCAAATGAGATAATGAATGTAAAAGTACTTCATCAAACTTAAAGTCCTAAATAAATGTTGGCTATTGTTATTGTAGTGTGTTCTGTCTATTAGCAAGGGAATTTGAATTACCAAGTATCCATTAACATGAATTATGTAAATAAATATTAATAAATGTCAGTAAGCAAATAAATTATTTTATTGGTTTCCTCGTTCTTCTATTCTTATTTTGTCTTTTAGAAGATTACATTTATGTTTGTACAATGCTTCGAGACAATTTTACGTAAGCATTTTTATACTTATTTAATCATTAGATGGCAAAAGGATCACCTAAACTTCAGAGCACTGACTTGAGGTTAATGACTGTACTTTACACCATGAACTTGATCCTCCATCCAATCTAGCTGGATACATGCCCAATTTAGAATCAGCAGGTTTAGATCTGGAAGAGATCTTAGAGATCATTTCTTCTAAGTCCTTTATTTCACAGAGGTTAAATGCCTTGATTAATGTCATACAGATATTGAGTAAAAAAAAATTAGGTTTTTAACTCAGAACTTTTGACTTCAAGTACAATGTTCTTTCCAGTAAATTGCCTCTGTATCCATCCATCTATCCATCCACCCTTCATTAAGTGGTTATTCTGTGTAGAACCCTACATTTGATATTAAATAGATATAAGGATGAGTAAGACATAGTACTAGTTTTCACAAAGATTATAGTTATGTAGTGGGATGAAGGATAGAGATTAGACATAAAAAAATTAGAAAATGGTGAGAGCTAGAAGTGCTACCAGAACATAAGAGGGAGATTACATATTTGTGGTTTAAAAGGGAAAGTTCCCTAAAGGAAAGGATAATTGAATAGGCTCTTGAAGGATGGATAAAATGTTAAAAGCCCAAGAAATGACAGGAATATTCCAAAGTATTGGATTAGGGATTGGGCAACCCAAATTTATGTCTTAACTTAATCATTGTGGGACCCAAGACAAGTTCCTTCAATTTTCTGAACTGTTCCTCCAAGAAATCAAAGGGCAATAACATACTTTGTACTTTGGTGACTGGGGAAGATCACAATATCTGAGAGATTAAGTAAAGTCCAGGGCAGAGGGCTCTAGATCTGAGGTAGTGATTAATGAAGGAGCATCAGCCCAGAAAAAAAAAACAAAGCATTCAGAAGAAATCATTTCTGATCTGTCATCATTAGTTATAGTTACATTACAGCTCCCATCAAGTGTTCCTAAATCAAAGAATTCTGAAGTATTTGAAAACTGACTCATTTGAAAAAAGTTAGGTCAATATTTCTCAAACTGAAGGTCCCAGAACAGATCTTTCTAGAAAAGAGTACAAACAGACCTAGGCTACTTCTCCATCTAAGGCCAAAGAGCCCTCCTCTTTCCTCACTCTTCCTGATTCCATGGATGTGCATACGCTGGTCTCCCTCCCAAATTGGATTATTGTTAGAAATGTCCTGATGGACATTGAAGTTAACTAGTTGATTTAGGTGCAAATTTGTCTTTCTCGGTATACTCTAAACTAGTTGTGTCAAATTCAGGCAAAAAATTAATCCCTGCAAGCAGCATATTGACTTAGAAAACCACAAATTAATATTGTCTCTGTTTTGTTGTATTTTATTTATTTTGTCAAATATTTACCGATTATATTTTCATCTGAATTAGGTCATGCTCTAGAATTCTGTGTCTCAGTGATTATGAGTTTGTTTTAAAAAGGTTATATTAGTAGTGAAGAAATACCAACCTGGGAATGTAGAATTCTGGCTCTGCTTTTTGTGTGCTGTATGACATGCAGCAAGTACTGGCCTGTCTTTGTGCCTCATTTTCCCTATGTTTCAAATGTAGGGTATTGATGGACTAGATGATCTCTAAAATCCATTTCAGAGATGTTGATAAAAATTCTGGGTTCTAAAGTTCCTTCCTGCTTTGATACTTAGAACAGTTGTTAATATAAATTCTATATTCGAAGATTTCTTCCTGCTGTGATACTTAGAATAATTGTTAAAAAAAATCTGGGTTCTAAACTTCCTGTTTTGATATTTAAAAGTTGTTTAAAAATTCTATGTTCTATAGTTTCTTCCTGCTTTGATACTTAGAAAGCCTTCTCTTTGTCTAGCTATCCCTTAAAGCCCAACTCAAATGCTATATGTGCTATAGAATTTTCCCCTCCTTTTCTGTAGATTTCATTCCTTCCTGAACTCTGCTTTTGACTATCTACTCTCACTTCATTAGCTGCCTTCTCCCTCTAAAATTCCTTCATCCCTATGGACTTCTCACCTATAGGCTCTCTATGGGCTCTCCATCCTTCCAACTTTAAATCTTTTCCCTGCCTATGGTCCCCTTTTCCAATTGGCAAATTCCTCTGGGAACTTACATTTATAGGAAAGATTTAGCCAGCCAACCTTTATTTTTCATCATACTCTCATGGGGGTTTTCCTCCAAACTCTCTTTTCAGCTCGGCTTTGTATATTTTATGTGCTGCCCTGATTACTGAGTTCCGTGGCTTCCTTTAAATCCTAAATAAAATTCACCTTTTACAGAAAGCCTGTCTTCACCCATCCTTAGTTATAGTGCTTTCCCTCTGGCAATCCTCCCCTCCTCCCATGTATCCTGTATAAAGCTTACTTAGTATAGTTTATATGTTATCTATCTCTCCTTGATTAGATTGTAAACTCTTTGAAGGCAAGAAGTATCTTTTACTTCTTTTTGGGTCCCCAGTGCTCAGCACTCATCAGGTGCTTAAGAAATGTTTATTGGTTGATTATTATTTTTCTCTAAAAGAGTATAAGTTTCTTAAAGGTAAAGCTTGTTTTTCTTTGTCTTTTTATCATAATCATAACATCAGTGAGTAACAGTTCCTGGTGCATAGTAAGCACTTATTAAATACTTGTGGTTTTGACTTATTGTCTTGGGAACAACATGCTCTTGCTCATCCTACAAAATGCTTTGTTTTTAAACTCCGTACATACACACAAATGTATATGAATATAAATATAATTTTTCTATGCATGTATGCATAAGGCAACTAGATGGTGCAGTGGATAGAGAATCAGTCCTGGAGTTAGGAGGACCTGAATTCAAATGTGGTCTCAGACACAGAACATTCTTTGGCAAGTCACTTAATTCCAATTGCTTCATCAAAAATGCATATATGCATAACCATATATATATATATATATATATATATTCCCATATATAAATTTATAACTACATGAAAATATATATATATGTATGATTACATATATACATATATGTATATATAGATTTGTCTTCCCCATAAAAAGTTATCAGGGACAACAAAAACAGCAATAACAAAAAGCTATTCCCACCTCATAAATAATTAAGCAAAAAAGAAAGGTAGTTGTCAATGATTGTACATGAACTATGTCTTTCTATAATTTACTAATTAATCAAAAAAATGAAACTAGTTTTAATTGTCCATTGTACTTGCCATGAATTTTGCTATTATTTCATGTTCTCATACTCTAATAATGACCAATATTAACATAGTTCTTTGAGGGTTTAAAATACTTTACATTAGTTATTTCATTTAACTTTATAACACCAGGAACTAAATGCTATTATTATCCCCCTTTTAGAGATGAGGGAATTGAAGTACAGAGAGAGAATTTATGCCATTTACCTAGAATCGCAAAGCTAATAAATGTCACAGGCAGAATTCCTTTGTATAACTGAAGGGTATAGTATGCTGCTGGTTCCTATGCATATTCTTCCCTCATTTTTAATATCCTTTTAAAAATACTCCTTGTGACACAATTATCATTAGACTATAGATGGAGCTAGAAGGTATTAAAAAAACATTTATTTCATTTACCACACTTTATAGATGAGGTAACTGAGTCCCAGTGAAATTGCCTTGCCCAAGAACACCAAAATAATAAGCATCAAAAGTGAAATTTGAACTCAGCTCCTTTGATTTTAGAACCAATGTTTTTTTTCTATTTTATTGTACCATCTTCCATTATCCATTACACTTAAGATCTACTTTTTTTTTTAGTCATTCCCAGTTATTGAGCATAGAGTTTGCATCTAGTTTTTGTAACACATATGCTGTAAATAATGCTGTGAATATCTTTGTTCAGATGGATTCTTTCTTTTTGTCCCTTGCCTCCTAAAGTCAGATTTCTGGGTCAAAGGATTTGAGTATTTTTACAACTTTGCTTATATAATTCCATATTGTTTTCCAGAATGGTTGAATCAATTCACAGCTTTACTAACAGTGAATTAATGTGCCTGCTTTCTGGCAACCTGAAGAACACTGAATATCGTCATCTTTCATCAACTTTGCCCGTTTGATGGGCAATGTCTCAGAGCTGTTTAAAGTTGTATTTCTCCTATTAACATAATTTTAAACATTTTTCCAAGTGGCTATTGAGAGTATGCATTTCTTCTTTTGAGAATTGCCTGGTCATATCCTTTGACTGCTTATCTATTGGGAAATCATTCTTATTCTTATAAGTTTTGTCAATTCAATTCAAGAACCATCTATTAACAAGCACCTATGGGCTAGGCACTGTCCTGGGTACTGGAAAAGCCAAAATAAAAAGAAGCTCATATTCTTCTAAGGGTGGTAAAACATCATATATATATATATATATGTATATATATATATATATATGTATATGTATATATATGGATAATTAAAATATATGTGTATTGTGTGTGTGCCTGTGCATAGAGGTATACACAATAGATAAAAAGAATTATATTTTTTGGGGATACTAGTAACTGAGAGACCTCAGAAAAGACTTCTTTTTAGGAAATGGCAATTGATCTAAGTTTTTACAGAAAGAAGGTTTTCTAAAGGTGAGGAGGGATTGCATTCTAGGCATGGGATACAGTGTATGCAAAGATACAGAGATGATAGATAAAATTCCCTATAGATTTTTGGTGTCAAATTAAACATTTTCAGAATTGTATATTACTAAGATTTTACAAGCCCAAAATGTTTCTTTGAACCTCTATGCCTCATGGGGTCCCTTACAGAGAGATCTAAGCACAGACAGCAAGTTACCCACTGGAGGATCATATTTCTCTAAATCTGCCCTCACTCCGAGTAACTTTCCAGGAAAAACTCTAAAATAAAGATGATATATGTTCAGGGCTCCCCCAAATGTGGATAACAGGAGTTCCCTTTAGAAAAACATACACATGTTACAGGGAAGGAACAAGCTGTGGTTTAGGTAGTATAGTATATTGAGTTTGAAGAAAGTTACCTTTCCCATATCCCTGAATAAGTCATGTATCCTGAAATAGCCTCAGTTTTTTCAACATTGAAATGAGACCAAATGAGACAATATATGAAAAGTCCTTTGTAATCCTTAAAGTGTTATATAAATTCTATCATCATTATCATTTGATTAATTATTGTTTTTGTTCTTATTATTTTCTCTATTATTGAAACAGCATAACACATAATGGATTCCATGTAAGAATGGACAAATACAAAAACTTAAATATATATATATATATATATATATATATATATATATATATATATATATATATATATATAGCCCATGACACTAATATGTTTTCCTGGAAGATAAAGACAAATTTAGGGGCTTTCTGAAAAGATATTTCTCATTCACCTTGAACCTAAATCGTCAGATCAACCCTCAAGGTTTATATTTCTTTGCCAGCTAAGATGTGATTTCTTTTTGAGTCCTCAGATGAAAGATGTCCCTATCACTCATCCTTTGCTCCTCTGAGAAGTATGGCATTAAAAAACTCTCCTTTTTCTAGTTGACTGATGCTCAAATCCCAAATTCAAGAACTCTTAGTCCATGATAGAACTTTCAAAGTGGAAAACAATTTTTTTCAGGATTTTTATTAAGAGCCTGTCATAACAGAAGAAAAGTAATAGTAATCAAGGGAGCCATCAAATGAGAAGTCTAAGAACTTCCAGTCTCAGGTTATGTGCAAGCAAATGATTCCTACAGTTACATGTTTCTACTATGTCACCTTTTTTGCTGATAGGAAGGTTGTGGGGCAGAAGTCCCCAATTTGTACATCATTATATTTTGTCTAGAGAGTACTTGGGAAGAATAAAAAGAGATGGCAACCTCACCCTTCTAGACAATAGTTTATCATTCAAAGGCTAGGTTATTAGTTTTCTGATATGACCGGAGTCACTAAGAATTCATATGTTCTCTGAGAAAATCATGTCCTCCAATAAGGAGAATAGGGCTCATGTCCAGCTCCATAGGAGGCATCCTTTTCTTACAAATGCCTATGCTCTGTAATTTTATCAGGTGAAAGGGACCCATCAAATCAATTAACAATATCTTTGTTCATCCCTTATACAAGTTCTTATAAATATATTCTTTTTATTTGTGTCAAAGGCTATTTTATAATAACCTTCCTTATACACACACTTCATTTGTCCATCAAAATAGTATTTTTTCTATTTGTTTAGGAATTTTCTATCCATAAATAGTTGTAAAATGGATAGCCTTTTATTCTCCTCTAATTTTTTTAAGCAGAACTTTATTTTTACCTCATAGATCCATTGGGAATTCATAGTAGTATATAATTTTATTTTTAAAATTATATTTTTATTTTTATTATTATTATAGCTTTTTATTGACAAAACATATGCATGGATAATTTTTCAACATTGACCCTTGCAAAAACTTCTGTTCCAACTTTTTCCCTTCTTCCCCTACCCTGTTCCCTAGATGGCAGGTAGTCCAGTATATAACTTTAGATGATCATCTGTTATCATTTTTGGTGCCAAATTACTCCCTAATTTTCTCAGCAGAATAGTTTTTGTTGAAGATTCTTTCCTTAGTAATTTGTAATTCAGTTATATCAACCATTATTCTAGTGTATTCAATTGGTGCATTTGGTTTTCAATTTCACTTATCTACAGGTATTATATTCTGCTGCTGCTATTTCTACATTTATCCCAATTTTCAATAGTTTTGATGATTGTTGCTATATAGTATGTAGTTTGAAACATGTTAGTGCCATTTACTTTTCTATTATTCTTTTTTCATTATTTCCCTTGATATTCATAACTTTTTATTCTTCCATATGAATTTTTCAAAAGTTCCACAGTTCTTTAAAATATACCATTGATACTTGTAGCATTTTTTTTTCTTGTTTTCTTGAGGTGGGGAAGTGGGAGAAGAGAATGAAGACCTGAAAATAAAATAAGAGGGAATAAAAATATATAAATACATGTTGTTTTTTGTTCAAGGATTTTTCCCTCATCTGTTGAGAGGAGCTTTTAATTATCTTGTTTCTAATATGATTAAGGATATTTATAGTTTTCCTAATTTAGGGCATCCTTGAATTTTTGCTATAAATCCAAAATGATAATAATGAATATTTTTTCATATTTGATGCTATAACCTCAGTGCTAATCATTGTACTCAAGATATTTACATTGATATTAAAAGCAAAAAATAAGGTATATCACTGGCATTTTGATTGATATCATGTCTACTCTGTAGTTAAATTCGGGTTGTTTCCAACTTTTTATATAAGCCTAAACAAGCCATGAATATAAAACACTTCTTTAATCTTTTATTAAAATGTACAATAATTTTGTACAATTTTGCCACTAGAACAGTATTTACTATAACATAGTTTTATGTGTATATAGATAAACTATCAGTTATTTAATATATAATTTATTTTATGCCTTTTTTTACCCAAAGTTTTTTGTTTAGAAATATTGATCTGTGGAATTTGTAGAAGTATATAGATTTGCTTGTGATTTTTGTGGGTTTATTTGTATTTTACTAATTTATACAAGCCACTTGTTATCTTGATTAGTTTTTTATTAACTCTAAGTTTTCTAAGTAAACTATATATATTATGTTTTATATATATATATATATATTATATATTAGCAGAGATATTTTAGCCTATTCTCTCAGTGTTTGTTCTTTTTTTTCCTTTTTCTTGGCTAGCATTATAACATCATGTCAAATAACAATAGTCTATGTGTTCATTATGGAAGTGTGGGTTTTTTTTTTTTTTTTGAGTTCTCAATTTTCTACCAATGAAGCTTAAGCTCTGAGAAATCCTGTCAAGTTGAAAAGGTATTGAATGCAGACCCAATGACAGAGTTGTGCTTGTCATACTAGGACCAATATAAATAATCTAATAATTTGATGGTCTTTTCATTTCCCTTATTCTTTGCAATATTTGTTAGTGTTGGACACTTTTCTCCTTGATATTCTTTTCTCTTTGAGCTTTTGTGTAATTTCTCTTTCCTGGTTCTTCTCCTTCCTGTTGGCTCATCCTTTTCAATCCCCTTTGTCCAATCATCCTCTACACCAAGTCTCTTAACTGTGAATATAACCCAAGGCTCTATTTTCTTCTCTTTCTATACCACTTCTTTTGATAATCTCAAGTCCTGTGGACTCAATGGTCATTTTTTATGATTCTCATGCTTATATACTTAAACCCAGTATATACCTCCTGAGCTCCACCTTACCAACATAATTGATTTTTGGACATTTTTAACTGGTAATCATATATCATATAATACTTAAGTTTCTTTTCTCCTAGTTCTTTGACCAACTCATAGATCTTTCAAACTCAATATATATAAACCATAACTCATCTTTTCCTCCAAATCTTCCATTTTTCTTATGTTTCCTATTTTTGTCAAAGCCATTAAACTACTTCTTTTTACTCTAGTTTATAGCCTCAGAGTCATCTCCTAGTTTTTTTACTTTCAATTATAGTTATTGCAATCTTCTTCTCTTTATGTTTTAATTTTGTTGTGTTAATTGTTCAGCTACCGTTTTTCATTTTTTTCTTTTGCATTCTGATACTCTTTCTTAAACCTGCTGTTTTAAGAATCTAGTTCATTTTCCTTTGTTCTTCCTGCATTAGTTTGGTGGAGGTAATGATTCATGGAGATAGAACACTATGCTTGGAAACAGCAAGGCATGGGTTCAAATCCTGTCTCAGACTTTTGTTTTCTGTGTAACCTTGGGCAAGTTACTTCTCAGAGTTTAAGAGACCTTATCTCAAAAAAGGAAATCTTTGAGTCAGAAAACCACTTCAATTCACAGGACCACCTGCCAGGAATATCAGAGAATTTCTACTTAAATATTATTTAGGCTAGGTGGCTTTTGGGACCCCTTTCAATGTTGAGATTCCATGATTCTATGTCAATGTGAATTGAATCAAACCCAGAATTCCTTATCTAACATGTCATCTTTGGGTTTCTTAAATGACCTATTCTTCACTTTCAGATGTTTTTTCACATGATTCTTGACAATAACATGGATTCCAGGTTAACCTTCATTTTGCAAAAGAATTATCTACCTGTGGGTTGGATATTGATGCTCAGTGGCAATGATTAAAAAAATTAGAATCAGTTAAATCCAAGAATCATTTATTAAGCGATTCCCATGTATTCAGAGATTCCCATGCTGTGTGAGGCACAAAGATGAAAGATATATGGTCCTGAACCTGTGGGATTCAGTTTACCTGAAGGACATGATACAAATATATAAGTGTAAAACAGTAGAATATGACAAATATTATATATATGGAGATGTAAATATTGATATTTGAGATTTGAAGAAGGAAAGATCATTTGTGCCTAGGAGACTCAGGGAAGGCTGTATGGATGGGGAAGCATTTGAACTAAACCTTAAATCATGAGAAAAGTCTCAAGAGATGGAGCTGCAGAAGGGGAAGATAGGGAGTCCAGGTATAGAGCACAGCATGAACTATGATAAATAAGCATGTGATGTACTTAGGAAATGATGAAAAGGGCAGTTTGACTAGAGGATAGAAACATCAAATCTAATAGCAGTAGTTAACATCAGAAAGTAAGAGGCTAGATCCATAGGCTTATCAGGGCAGTAGGATATAGACTCTACAGTGGGAAGTCATGAGACCTGATTTCAAGTCCCAGGTAATACTCATTTGCTTTATTTCTCTGAGCTTCATTTTCTTCATCTGTAAATTGGAGTTGATATTACTTATATTATTTACCTTTCAGGGTAGTTTGGAGAAAAGCCTTTTGCAAATCTGGAAATGCTTCAGTAATGTGGATTACAATTGATCTGTAAAATTTATTTTTAAAAATTATTATTATTATTTCTGAGGCAATTGGAGTTAAGTGACTTGCCCAGGATCATACAGCTAGGAAGCGTTAAGTGTCTGAGGCTATATTTGAACTCATATCCTCCTGACTTCAGGGCTGGTACTCTATCCCCTGTGCCACCTAGCTGCCCCAGGTCTGTAAAATTTAATGAAAAGACCTCCAGGATGATCTATTATAACTTTCTCATTTAACAAAAAAAGAGAAAGGGCTTATCCCAAATCAAACATCTGGTAAATGGAGGACATTGAATGCCAGGATGAGGAATTTGGACTGACTTCAGTAGGAATGATTTGGGTTTTTGTTCTTGACAAGAAGGATTTGGGCAAATTGGAGAGTATTGGAAGTCCTCTGACAGCTGCGGAGGAGGAAATCCCAAAGAACTAGCTATTCGTGGCCCCTAAGATGATCTCTGACATCATCTCAATTTTGTGAGGGTCTAATCCTACCTGAATTAATCTTGGGGAGTTGACTGTGGATTTCCAAAATTACCAGTTTAATGAAACAAAATGTGATGGGGATAAAATGTCCAATTTGCTGAAAGACCATTGGAGCCAACCACTTACTCAGCCATTTATGAGTATAAACATTACAGAAATGGGGACAGCAGGCTCAGGAGTTTGAAATGGGATGGGATATAAAAGGTTTTCCTAGAAACCTTTGCATGCCAAATGCTCATTTTAATGGAACAGTTTCTGAATTATATCTCCATGCTAACACTGTCTTCAAAAACCCAGAATACAGTGGTTCTGCTGACTAAGCAGCAGAGATCATTCTTTCTTACTTGAATATTAATATTTAGTTACTTGAAGAAATTACCATCTTGTGAGCTCACTGTTATTTCCATAGTCTAATCATGACTTTTAAAAATCTACTTAAAGTTTTCCTCAGAAGGATTTGGTTCAATTCAGCTAACCAACTTTTGTTATTTCAAATGGACATTTATAAATATTTATCAGAATCTAATATGGATGAGGTCCTGTCCCTGTCTCTGGTGATACAAAGATAAAACCTGTAAAACAATACCTGATTTTAAGGAGCTTACTAGAGAGGAAATGAAAGGTATGAAAACTTACTCTTCTTCCATTCAGTTAGATTTATCAAAAGGTTATTCAACATCTACCGTGGCAGCACAGGTGACTATAGAGGGCTGGATAAGGAGTCAAGAGACTCATCTTCATGAGTTCAAATTCTGTCTCACATACTTACTAGCTGGGTAGCCCTGGGCAAGTCACTCTTCCTTCCTTCTTCAGTTTCCTTATCTGTAAAAGGAGCTGGAGAAGGAAATAGTAAGCCACTTTAGTATCCTTGCCAAGAAAACCCAAGTGGGGTCATGAAGAGATGGGTATGACTGAGAAACAACTCAACCCCATCATCACCATGTATATAGCCCTGATTACAGCATGTAGGATATAATGATACAAAGGGATACAGTTCCTTGTCCTCAATATCTTGTACAGATAGAGGTATAATTCCTATATTCAGGGGCTCAGAGGATGAGTCATATGTTCAATTCTTGAATTCATATTCATCTAATCAACATTTGTTAAGTATCCATTATTTACAAAATTCTGTGTTTTGTTAACAAACTTATAAAAATGAAAAATAACTCAATCTCATCCCTCAGAAACTTTAAATTTCGAAGGAAAGGCATTCTGTTGAATTGGCTCATGTATATTAAATGCTTACTGTGTGTCAGGTGCTATGGTTGCAGCTAGGGAAGATGGAAAAATGAACTTAAAGACTAATGGGAGGGGAAGGTGATAATACATGCATAAATCATAATGTTACAAAATCGAATGTGATGGGGCAAAGGAAAGATGAAAATCAAGATCCCCCTTAATTCTAGTGGCTTTACTTTGTTGGTCATATCTCCAATGTCTTCTATATATGGCCTGTTGTTACAAAATTGTTTGCATGTTGTTTACCCCATGATTGAATTCAGAGACTGATTTTTCTTTTTTATATTTTTGTATCCCTAGTGCTTAGCACAATGCCTAAAACATAGTAGGCACTTAATAAATGCTTATTGGCTGACTGATATTTGAATAGGGAGAGATCACCTTTAGTAGGATAATGAGAGAAATATGGGAAGAAGATTAGAAAGGCTTCATGAAAGAAGGGGAATTGAATTGCTAATCCTTGAAGAAAGAAGGATTCAATAGGAGGAGAGGAGGACTTCCATTCTAGGCATTTGAAGCCTTTCAGAGAATGTTTAGGGATAATGACATCTAGCACTATTTTATGCTCATCCCCTATTTGTCCAACTATAGCTATACTTTCCCTTCAAATTGGGTCTCCCTGTATGAATTTGGGCAAGCTACTTAATCTTTCTAGCCATCCTCAACTGTAAAATATTAAAAAAACAAACAAACAAAAACCTAGTACCACAATTACCATCAGGTTGTTCTAAGAGCCTTCCCAACTAGGGTTTATTAAACCCTATACTGGTTTATTAAAAATTGAACTCAGTTTAAAATTGATATATTTAGTATAAAGGTCTCCCACTCCCCTTTTAGAGAAATTATAAAATTGTAAATTCTAGAACTAAGAAGGCCCTTCATGATCATGGGATCCTTACATTTCTGTCATTTTCTGGATGAAGTGATTTGCCTAAAGGCCATTTAGTTAGTTAACAGCAAAATCAGGATCTCAGATTCATTATTTTTGTGTGATGCTGGGTGAGTATTTCTGTGCAGTGTCCGATTAGAGATCTGAAGACAGATTGGCATCCTGGGGTTTGGAGGCTAATAGAGAATTCTGTCCAATCCTTGGCTGCCAGGCTGTTCTCTAACCCTTATTAAACTTGCTAGGATTAGAATTTCCTCATAGAATCTCTATCCACATCACATGAAACAAACAGCAAGGTTTAATCACACTTTGGGAAAAGTTTGGACTAGAATCAAAGATTCTTAACCTGAAGATCTTAAATCTGTTTAAACATTTTTTATAGCTATTTCAATTGCTTTCTTTTGTAATCCAATGTGTTTTTGTTTTGTTATTTTAAGATTTAGAGATATTGTTCCCAGGAGTACATAAGCTTTACCAGATTGATTGTCAGAGAGGTTCAGGATTTTTTTTTAAATGGCAAGAACCCTTAATCTAAATCAGGGATGTCAACAGGCCCCATTGTGACAACCCTTCCCAGGGTGGCCCAAACCAGCTTAAATATAATTGGGAAATATTTTAAAAAATAAATATATAATAGAACATAATATTGATTTTCAGAGTCAACATACTGCCTACAAGGATCCTAATGTATAGTTTAGAGGTCCCTGTTTCCGTTTGACTTTGACCCCCCTTGCCCTAAATGATCTCTGAGGTCCCTTTAAGGCTTAGTATCTGATGGCTTTTGGATTCTCCATATTTATGGACAAAAGAGTTGGAACATCTCAGGCACTCAGTAAAGACAAGCCTAATTCAACATATCCATAAAGACACTATATGATTCATCATCTCCTGTCCATTCGCTTCATATCCACCTCCCCAAATCATTTTGTATGAGACCACCAGGCTGCCTTGGAAATGCTGCAGGATGAAGGGGCCAACTATAATGAAAAAACCCCATGGATTTGGAGTCAGAGTGTGTGTCTGAATCCTGCCTAGGACATTAATAGCTAGACGACCTTGGACAAAATCCTTCTCTCTCAGCCACAGTTTTCTCATCTGTAAAATTAGAAGATTGGACTAGGTGATCCCTAAAATCCTTTTAGCTCCAAGTCCCTGTGGTCCTTTGATCTGTAAAATGGAGATAATTCTTGCTTTGTCTATCCATTGTTATAAAGATCAACTAAGCTAATTTATGAAAAGCACATTGTAGACCTTAAGGCACATTAGAAATAAATGTCAGCTGCTGCCATTAGAATTATTGTCAGATGAATCCAGAAATTATTCGATTTCAACATTTCTTAAGTATTTAGGATATATGTAGCTTCATTCTGCAAATATAATATGTGTACAATATATCATATATACAGGGATAGTTACAATATAAAACATAATGGCTGATCCCAATGAACTAATTTTCTGGAAGGACAAGGAGTTATAGCAATGACTCACAACAGATCTGTGAGATGGATGTTGTTGAATTATGTTTAGTTGTGATTTACTCTTTGTGACCCCATTTGAAGTTTTCTTGGCAGAGATACTGGAGATGTTTGCCATTTCTTTCTCCAGTTCATTTTAAAGACAAGGAAACTGAGGGAAATAGGATGAAATGACTTGCCAAGTTCACAGATAGTAAATATCTGGGACCGGATTTGAACTCAGAAAGATGAAGCTTTCTGAGTCCAAATCTGGTGCTCTATCTACTGTAGCACCCAGCTACCCTCTGAGACAGATGATATTATTTTAAAGATTGAGTATTTTAAAGATGGAGTAACAGATTCTGAGGCATCAAGTGACCTGTCTAAGATCACACAGTAAGTGCCACATCTTCTTATTCCAGTTCTTTATTCTTTCCATATGCTCCACTGTTGCTTGTAAAGAAGTATGACACAAAGTATACTATGGAAGAACTAGATGCTGGGAAAAATGAAGAAGAGATGGAACTCTCCCATGAAAGTACCAGCTTAGAAATGGGAGAGATTCAGGATTTCTGATCTCAGCAATATGTTGTGGCAGAAAAAAAGCCTCATTTATGGGAAATCGAAAGACCTAGATATAAGTCCAGGTTCTGTTGCTAATGAGCCATATGAGAAGATCATGTGCTTTCTCTACAACAGCCCTCTGAGATGGTAGTTCTGGTATTATTCCCTTCATTTTATAGATAAGAAAAATTTCCTTGTTTCTGTTCACCACCTTTTGGTCTCTAGGATTTGTAGCCTTAGAATTAATTAACTCATTGTTAATTTCCTCTTTGTTCTTTCTGTTCCCTCTCCCCTTCTCTGTCTGTCTGTCTATCTGTCTCTCTCTTTCTCTCCCCCCTTAATCCAAGAATCTTCTCATTTCTAACATATCTCAGATTCTCACATCGCATCCTTCTTCCTAGTCACAAAGATACCCCTTTAACTTCAGCCTTTATAATGTCTTACCTAGACTCTTGCAATAGCTTCCTAATTGGGCTCCTTGCTTAAAGTCTTATTTCACTCCAGTCTATCATATTTATGGCTGCCAAAATAATTTTCCTTTCAGAGAACTCTAGCCTTGTGACTCCTTTAAGCAATCAACTACAGTGGCTTCCTATTGCCTTAGGATAAAATATAAACTTCTCTGTTGTGTTTGTGAAACCCTTCTCAACTTATATTCAACTTACCCTTCTAGTCTTAAATTCCTCCTCTTGCATTTTATAATCCAAACACTGTTCTTTCTCACCCAGGGCATTCCAGCTCCCTTTTCTAACTGTCCTTGTCTGGAAAGTATTTATTCCTTACCTCCAGTAAGAGTTTCTCCTTTCCTTCAAGATATAGTTCAAATACTACCTTCTGCATGACAGTTTTCCTGACCCTGGGAGCTAATAGTATTCACTCTGTCTCTGACTCTTTCCCTCCACACATATTTTATTTTAATAGTATTTTATTTTTCCTTAATTACATGTCAAAACAATTTTAGCACCCATTTTTACAAGATTTTGAGGTCCAAATTTTTTTTTTTACCTTCTTCCCTTTCCTCCCTCTTCTGAAAATGGTGGATACTTTAAATTATACATATGCTATCATGTAAAAAATATTTTATGTTAGTCACATTGTGAAAGGGAAAAACATGAAAAAGATTAATGTGAAAAATATGCTTCAATCTGCCTTCAGAGTTTATCAGTTCTTCATCTGGATACAGATAACATTTTCTTTTATGAGTTGTTGAGAAGACTTGAGTCATTCATAGTTGACCTTCACAAAATGTTGCTAATATTATACATATATATATATATATACACACACATACATATATATATATATATACACACACACACACACACACACACACACATATATATATATATATATATATATATATATATATATATATATATATATATATATATATATATAAAATGTTTTCCTGGTTTTGTTTATTTCACTTTGTATCAATTAATACAAATATTTCCAGATTTTTCTGAAATCTGCTGTTTATCATTTCTTATTGCACAATAGTATTCTATTCTATTAATATACTATAGCTTGTTTAGCCATTCCCCAATTAATGGGCATCTCCTCAATTTCCAATTCTTTGCCACCACAAAAAGAGCTGTTAAAATATTTTTTGTACATGCAGATCCTTTTCCCTTTTTTGTGATCTCTTTGGAATACAGACCTAGTAATGATACTGCTGAATCAAAGATGTCCTTTGGGAATAGTTCCAAATTTCTCTCTAGAATGGTTGGATTAATTCACAATTTCATCAACAATTAACTAGTGTCCCAATTTTCTCACATCTACTTCACCATTTATCATTTTTCATTTTTGTCATGTTAGCCAGCCTGAAAGGTATGAGGTTGTGCCTCTTTAATTTAAATTTCTCTGGTCAAAAGTAATTCAGAGTACTTTTTCATATGCCTATAGATATCATTGATTTTTTTCATCTGAAAATTATTCATAATCTTTGATCATTTTATCAAGGGGGAATGATTTATATTCTTATAAATTTGACTAAGTTCTCTATATATTTGAGAAATGTAGTTTGTGTCAGACACTTGCTATAAAGATTGTTTCCTAAACTTGTTTTCCTTCTAAGTTTAGTTGCCTTTGGTTTTGTTTCTGCAAAAGCTTTTTAATTTGATATACTCAAAATTATCTATTTTACATTTTGCAATGCTCTGTAATTCTTATTTGGTCATTAATCTATAACTGATGACTTCTTTTTAAGAATTTAGATACTATATAACATACATATATGATTAGTATTGGTATTACTTCATTGTTCATGGCATTTTTAAAATCATTATCTAGTTTTATTCTTTGTCTTTTAATTAGGTCTATGTTTTATTTTGTTTTGTTTGTGATCAGAATTGCTACTCCTGTCTTTTTTTTTTTTTTTTTTTTTAACAATCTTAGCTGAAGCATAATAGATTCTGCTCCCTTTCTGCTTCAAGTGTGTTTCTTTCAAATAACATGTTTTAGGATTCTGGTTTTTCATCCAGTCTACTATCTACTTGCATTTTTAAGGAGGTTCATAGTTATGATTACTGTATATTTCCCTCTATCCTTTTTTTTTTCTTCTCCCTCCTTTCTCCCTTTCCCTCCTAATTAGTTTTTGTTTCTATCTCTCACCTCCCCTGGGCTGCCCTCTCTTCTGTTACCCTGCCCCACTTTTACTTAATTTCCTCCCTTCCTATTTTCCCATCAGGTAAGATACATTTCTATATTCAACCTATTATGTGTATTATTTCCTTTTTGAGCCATTACAGTTGAGAGTAAGGTTCAAGCAATGCCCACTGCCCTTCCTTCCATCTTTCTTTCCACTGTACTAGCTTTTTTTGTTCCTCTTCAGATGAAACAATTTACTACAGTCTACCTTTCCTTTCCCAGTGTACTTTTCTTTCTCATCCCTTAATTTTCCCTCAGATTCACATTACACACATACCCTCTCTATGTACATTCTTTCTAGCTGTACTATTAGTGATGCAATTTTAAAAAATATTTCAATAGTTTTTATTTACCAGATATTTGCATGGATAATTTTACAACATTGACAATTACCAAACCTTTTGTTCGAATTTTTCCCCTCCTTCCCCCCCTCCCCCGAGATGGCAGGTTGACCAATACATGTTAATGGTGCAATTTTTAAGAATGACAGATATCATCTTCCCATGTAAGAATATGAACAGTTCAGTTCCATTGAATCCTTTACGCTTTCATTTCTCTTTTTAACTTTTTATGCTTCTCTTGATATTGGACATCATTTTCTTTTGGTTCACTAGTGGTATTCTCTTTATGAAGGCTTGAAATACTTCAATATCATTGAATGGACATTTCCTCCCCTTTATGTATGATGCTTAATTTCATTGGGTAAGTGATTCCTGGTTGTAGTGTTAACTCCTTTGCCTTTTGGAATATCATATTCTATGAACTCTGCTCTTTTAATGTTGCTGCTGCCATGTCCTCTGTGATTCTGATTGTGGCTCCTCAGTATTTAATTTCTTACTGAATGGATGTCCATCAATTGGAGAATGGCTGAATAAATTGTGGTATATGAATGTTATGGAATATTATTGTTCTATGAGAAATGACCAACAGGATGATTTCAGAAAGGCCTGGAGAGACTTACATGTACTGATGCTGAGTGAAATGAGCAGGACCAGGAGATCATTATATACTTCAACAACAATACTATATGATGATCAATTCTGATGGGCGTGGCCCTCTCCAATGGTGAAATGAATCAAATCAGTTCCAATAGAGCAGTAATGCACTGAACCAGCTACACCCAGCGAAAGAACTCTGGGAAATGAGTATGAACCAATACATAGAATTCCCAATCCCTCTATTTTTGTCTGCCTACATTTTTTATTTCCTTCACAGGCTAATTGTACACTGTTTCAAAGTCTGATTCTTTTTGTACAGCAAAAAAACTGTTAGGACATATATCATATTTAACTTATACTTTAACATATTGAACATGTATTGGTCAACCTTCCATCTGGGGGAAGAAGTGGGGGGGAAGGAGGGGAAAAGTTAAAACAAAAGGTTTTGCAATCGTCAATGATGGAAAATTACCTATGCATAAAATTTTTATTAAAATTAATTAAATAAATAAAAATTTAAAAAATAAATTTAAAAAAAATTTATTTCTTTCTTCCTGGCCACTTTCAGCATTTTTCCCTTGATCTGATAGTTCTGAATTTGCTTATAATATTCTTTGGACTTTTTATTCAGGGATTTCTTTCCTGAGGTGATCAGGGCCTCTTTCAATGCTTATTTTCTGGTTCCAGAATATCAGGGCAATTTTCTTTGACCGTTTCTTGAAAGATTCTATCCAGCTCTTCCTTTTGATTATGGCTTTCAGGTATTCCAGTGATTGTCTCTCCTGGATCAATTTTCCAAGTCAGTTGTTTTTTCCATGAGGTATTTTACATTTTCTTCTATTTTTTTCATTGTTTTGAATTTGATTGATTGATTCTTGTTGTTCCATGGAAACATTGGCTTCCACTTTCCCAATTCTAACTTTTCAGGAGTTATTTTCTTTAGTGGATTTTTGTATTTTCTTTTCCATTTGAGCAATTCTACTTTTTAAGTACTTTTCTTTTTCTAAGCTATTTAAAAAGAATAATTCTTTTGAAATAATTCTCTTATATCACTCTCATTTCTTTGCCCAATTTTTCTTTTACCTCCCTTAGATGATTGTAAGCTCCTTTTTTAGCTCTTTCATGAATTCTTTCTGGACTTGAGAGCACTTTTTCTTTTTCTTTTGGGGTTTTGCCCATAGGTGTTTTGACATTGTTGTCCTTTCCTGAGCTTGTGACTTGATCTTTTCTGTCACCATAATAACTTTTTATGGTTAGATTCTTTTGTTTTTATCTTTCTGTTCATCTTTTCTTTTACATGTCAGTCTGGGTTTGTAGGATCTCACTGTTTATGCTTTATCTGGCAGCATTAACATTGCCCTGAGGCCCTTAAGTAATGGGATTTGGGAGTGGTGGTTGGGCTGCTGGAGGTTTTAGGAGTATGGCAGCTTACCTGGTGCTAAGCCAGATGCCAGTGTTGGTGTCTGGTAAGTGCTGAGGCTGGTGGAGTGTTTTTATGTTTCCCCAGGGCTACACTGAAGCAAAAGGCAGTCTCGCTGCTGGTGACTACCAATCTGCTCAGGCACCTATAGGTTTGGCAGCTACCTGTTTGCCTTGAACGACACTGAAGCGTGTGGAGGTCTAGCAGCTGGAGGTGGCCTGTTTTTCTTGGCTTCACTGAAGCACAAAGCAGTTTTCAGAAATGGATTTTGCTGGCTTTCCTGGATAAACCAAGGCATGTGGGAAACTCTGGTATTGGTGTTTGCCTGCTGCACTGCACTGGAACTCAGGATCTCCCACTGGTTTGCTGAGGTGGGGTTGCTGCTGGCTTTCTGGGATGCTTTCTGTCTTGGACTATGCTCTTCTGTACCTGAGACAGACCTTTTTTTTTTTTTTTTTTTTTTTTTTTTGCTGATTTTTCAAGTTTCTTGAGTTTAAAGATTGTTTCACTCCATCTTTTTTGCTGATTCTGCTGTCCCAGGAATTGGTGTGGAACTCTAATCAATGGTTGTTTGAAGGTGAATATGGGAGAGCTACAGTAATTTACTGCTTACTCCCCACACATATATTGTATATACACACACATGTAAAGTAATTAAAGAAGAAATAATTCAAATTCTACCCTCCTTGATTCTGTTAGCTGCTAGTGCCTTTCCTCTCTAACTACTTTATATATAATTAGCTTATATTTGTTTTGTGCTATTTGTATTCTATATACTTATATACTGTTTATAAAATATGAATATAGAATATATTTATTCCATTTCTATTTTATTTTATAGAGTTATAATCTCTTTTCCATTAAAATCTAGTTCCAGGGGCAGTTAGGTGGTCTTGGAATCAAGAGGACTTGAGTTCAAATCTGGCCTCAGACACTTAACACTTACTAGATTGTGACTATAGGAAAGTCACTTAACACCAATTACCTCACCAAAAAAAAAAAAAAAAAAAAAAAAAAAAAAAAAAAAAAAAAGCCTAGGTACACATGAATAGGGATAGTTTCATTTTTTTGTATCCCCATGGATTGGCCAATTCTTGGCACATAGTAAATGCTTAGTAAATTCTTGTTTTTTGATTGTTTGATTAAATGACAGATCATAAAACCAGGAAGAAAATTAACAATCATCTAGTCCAACTGTTTATTTTACAAATGGGATCATGAAAACTAATATCACTAAATGGTAGAGTTGAGATTAGAATCCAAGGCCCTGGACTTCAGATCCAGTGAACATCCTCCAACATAACCCTTTGGCAACTAAGGACTCCATCCCAGAAAGATGGCAAAGTCCTAGCTTAGCTCATTCTGTTGTGGAAAAACAAAATCATTAATAAAGCACAAAGTTCGTTCAGCTTATTTTGAACAATTAATGTAGTCTTCTTCAAATGCCAGAGTAAGCAGTAATTCTCTGGGAAAAAAAAATAATTACTTTTCCCTTGGCTCCCACACAAATTAGTCAAATCAACAATTCTGTGTTACAGTTTATTTAAAATGGGAACTGGGAAGGTAGTAACTGAATTGTCTCTTCTTTAATTATCTTAGCCTTATCAGCATTTACTCTGTCAGTAGGATCATATTTATTTATTTAGATTTTTTGGACAAGGTAATTGATTGCCTCAATTGCTACTTACTGAATGAATGAATGGGCGCTGCCTCAGTCAAACTGAGACCTGTCAAGACCTTAAACTTAAAAAGGTCAAGATCTCTCACTGCACGCAGGGCCATCTCCAGTCTTCTTGATGTCTTATCTGGATACTGGACCCAGATGGCTCTGGAGGAGAAAGGGAGGCAGGTGACCTTGCCCAGCCCTCACTCACTCAAATCCAATTCACTTGCATGTCACAGTATCACTTCCCTGACATCATGGGCCTCTTTGAGATTGAAGAACGAACAACTACAACAACAATCTGTATCAGGAATTAGTTAGAACTTTAGAAATCAGATCATCTGAATCGCTCATTTTAAAGATGAAACAAGAAATTGAGGACTGGTGAAAATTAACATATTGCACAAGGTTACAAAGCTACTAAGTCACAGAATCATGGATTCTTAAAATCTTAGGATTTAGAGGTGGCAGGAATTTTGGCGTTCCAATCCAATCCTAGTCAAATCTCAAGAAGCCTTTCTCTCAGTTCCTCTTAATGCTAGTGTGCTTCCCCCAAGATTTATTCTGTATATCTCTTATTAGCACTGTTGTTTGCAGTTGTCTCCCCCTTTAGCTTGTGATCCCCTTGCCTGTAAGCATTACTTTTTTTGCCTGCCTTTATCTCTCCAAGGTTTTATCTCTCCAAGGTGTCTGATACATAGTAGGTACTTAATAAATGCTTATTAACTTTACTCCAATCCCTTCATTAAATAAATGAGGAGACTATGTAGGTTGAACACTTGGCTGAGGAGACATAACCAGCAACTCTAAGACAAAATTTCAGTGCAGATTTTTTTACCTCACTTTTGGACTTTTTTTTTTCCATATATCACTTTGACCCTACCTCTTTGAGAGCCTTTGAGAGCTAGGCAGCTCATCAGAGACTCTGAATTAATGATTAGGTGCTGGCTTTGGAAGTTTGTTATGTAAAATACTTTCTTAGTTCTTTATTGCATTCTTCTGGGTGGGGGGGATGATAGGAATGGAATAGAACACTGGGCCTAGAGTCGTAAGCCTCTTCTTTCTCAATTCAAATATTATCTCAGACATGTACTAGCTTTATAATCTTGGGCAAGTCACTCCATCCTGTTTATCTCAGTTTCCTTATCTGTAAAAAGAGCCAGAGAAGAAAATAACAAACCATTTCAGTATCTTTGCAAGAAAATTCCAAATGGGGTCATGAAGTGTTGAATGGTAAGATGATGCTGATATGTGATGTAAAAAAGTTAGATTGTTTCTGAAATGGTCATTTGAACTATTATGGAAAGTAATAATAACTCACATTTACATCATTGGAAGTAAAGAATTATAGATCTAGAATTGGAAAGGTTCCAGAGGCAGTGTAATCAAATCCTCTACTTTTACAGATGAGTAAGTGGAGACTAAGGGAAATTAATGGAAACTAAATGACTTGCTTAGATTGAATCTAATTCCTCTGACTTCATATCTGGGAATGTTGCATCTATAAGGAGGAGGGAAATGTGGTGAGAGGAATTCTAGCCTTAGGTAGGCTGCATTGGACTAATTGACCTCGAAGACCTTTTCTACCTTTGGGTTTCTATGGTTCCAAGACCTGACTTCTCCAAGGTTCCAAGTCCTTCCCTGACCCACAGCCACTCAGACCCCTCACTCCAATCAGATCCTATAATGGTTTTTATCTTAGCCAGCTATTAACAATATTTGGGAGACATGGCACATGAGCTTTGGGGGTCAGGATGGTAGCAGCTGCTGCCAATAAACCTGAAAAGGACCCCTGCATTCTCCTACTCTGAGACTGCCCAGAGGTAACATTGGAAATATAAGGGTTGCTTAGACCTCTACCTTTGAGTTTAGGCTGGTCTGTTACTCTGCAGTGACATATTATTGCAGTGCAGGAGGGAGAGCTGATGAAAAAATTAAAGCAGAGCAATGTAGCGCTAGAGAATCTGTATAGCTTTCCCGAATCTCTGTATTGATGTCCTATGTATCCCTTGGGAAATCGTGTATATGGCCTTTCAAAATCCCTCTCTAAGTCTCAATTTATGTATTGGTAAAAGGAAAAAGCTTGCCTTAAGTGATTTCTCTAGTTCTTTCCAGTGATAACATTGAATCTATCTATCTATCTATCTATCTATCTATCTATCTATCTATCTATCTATCTATCTATTTGTCTGTATATTCATCTATCTGTCCGTCCATCTGTCCATTCATCTCTCTCTCCCTATTTATGTACCTATTCATCTATCTATCCATCTACATATACAATATACACATGTAAGTATGTATGTATATATATTGTATTTATATAGGGATATCCATATATGCCTAGATAATATGTTTATGAACATGTATGTATATATATATATATATATAAAACACATAGACATGGTTCTCAGTTTACTAATCATTTTTACACTCATTAGTGCAAGAAGTAATT
This sequence comes from Sminthopsis crassicaudata, assembly GCF_048593235.1. Lineage (NCBI taxonomy): Eukaryota > Metazoa > Chordata > Mammalia > Dasyuromorphia > Dasyuridae > Sminthopsis > Sminthopsis crassicaudata. The sequence goes on along the minus strand of NC_133622.1, from coordinate 186,015,771 downwards.
TCTGGGTTATTTGAATAAGTCAAGTGAAGGCAGTTTGCTTTTAGATTTTCACATCATTGAATGTTGACCATGTGTGGCTTCAGTGTTGAGAAATTGCCTGTGCCCAGAAGGGGCTCACTTCAGAATAAGTAATAAGTCCTGACAATCATATTCATCATCCCAGGCAATAGGAACTTTTCATGAATTTAGAAAGGTTTTTGAGCTCCTGGAACTCATTTAGAAAGCACAAATCCCCAGCATCAAAGGTTTAACCATTCATGTACAGGTCTCCCCAGGCTTTTTCACCCAGCCACACATTTCTTTCCAAGCTCTGAAATAATTGATATTTGATTCTGTCTTTAAAGTTCAGATGATATGATCTCTATTGCAAATCTACCAAACAAAATGGTATTTAGGCAAATACTAGAACAGAATGGATCTTAGATCCTACCACCTGATTGACAGGCAGTTAATGAGGTGGCCAGCTAGGCAGTCTATGGGATACAGGGATAGATTTAGAATTAGGAAGATGAATTCAAATCCTGCTTTGGGCAATTAATGAACTATTCCAGCCTAAAAAGTGGGAGTAACAATGAAAATAGTGCTTCTCTCACTTTGTTGTTGTGAGAGTAAAATGAGTGTATATAAAGCATTTTGTGAACCTTAAAGCACAATATGAATGTAATTGATATTCTCAGTATTATCTGTGAAGCATCCACCATGTTTTGGACATTGTATTAAAACTAAGAATACAAAGACAAAAAGAAAAAATCCCTCCCATCAAGGAGCTTACATTTTATATGGGGGATGCATAAGTAAAAACAGAGTATATAAACATATACATTTATACATATGCATATATATACATGCAGGTATATATAGTATCTACATAAAATATTTTCAGGTACATGTTTGGATATAGGGATTTACATTTACATGTGTACATATATGACTATGTAATAATTTTGGGTGAGAGTGAATGAGAGGAAAGTTCACTTGAAATAGAATTTGAGAATTTCAAGTAACTGGAAGTTGATGTCAGAGCCAAAATATTCTCCTGAGCATTAGAGTTTGCAGAGACCATAAAACTTCGAACAAGGCATATTAGAGCTAGAACAGACTTTATACCATAGATTTTTCTGATTTGAAAGAGTCGTTAGAGCTCACCTAGTGTGCTACCCTCATTTTACAAATGAGTAAACTGAGGTCCAGAGAAAGCAAATACCTAGTTACAAGCTGTAACACAAGCCCAAGCTTCTTTTTTTTTTCCCAACCCAGTGTTATTCCTATGACTTCACTAAACAAATTATATACTTGTAAAGCCCCAATATTAAAATTAATAGGCTACAGCCATTATGAAAGATAATTTATGACTATAATTTTTGCTTTGGGCTGAATCTGATTTGTATCAGAAGCAGCTGAATGTGGTTGGAATAACGGTTGCCCTTTAATAAAAATTCCCTCTGCAGACAGTCAAAAATACTCTAGGATGTCTTGGCAGCTGCTCTTGTTTTATTGGAGGGCTTATAGGAGGAGGCACAGTTTTCCTCATCATTTATGAAGTGTAAGCCTAGAGATCTCCATGAATAGAAAAATTCATGAATATTTCTTCCCAACATAAAATGCTTCAAAGAATTCTCTGCCTTTCCTTCCAGTGTTATCCATTTTCAGCTCTTTTATTGGATGTGATTTTTATTATATCTTACAAAACATTAATTCCATTGAGCACAGGTTTCTTTCCTCTCTGCCCGCCAAGCCATTGTCCTGGTCTTAAACTGGTTATTGTAGTAAGACCATTGGGAAACTACCTCAGTGGCCTGAACTTTAGTGTCCTGAGGCAATCATATCTTGAAGATGGTTTCAATACATTTTAAGGAGAAAACTATCTAGCCCATATCCCCTGTGAAGTTTTCCCTGATCCCTCCAGATAGAAATGTCCTTCCTCTTTAAATCTCTCATTCCTTTCATTTAACTTTTCCTATATGCTTGTATGGTATGGAAGTCACCAGATCTATGCTCAAATCCTGGCCCTGATGGGTTATAAATTATGCTGTAATGGGTAAGTTTTTCAATTTCTCTGAGCCCTGGCTCCCTGTTCTGTAAAATGGAAATTGTATATATTCATTACCTATCTCCCAAGGTTGTTGGGAAGAAAGCATTATATAAAGTTATGGAAATGTGAGTTTTTAAAAATTAATATAATTTTAAAATTTTAATAGAGTATTATTTTTCAAATTACATGTAAAGATAGTTTTCAACTTTCATTTTTGTAAGATTTTGAGTTCCAAGTTTTTTTTCTCCTTTTCTCCTTTCCTTACCATCCCCTCCCCATGCTAACAAGCAATCTCATATAGCTTATACATATACTTTCATTTTTAACATATTTCCATATGACTCATATTGCCAAAGAAAAATCAGAACAAAAAGAGAAAGTAATGAGAAAGAAAATAAAACAAAATAAAACATAGATAAAAATAGTATGCATTGATCCACATTCGGTCTCTATTGTTCTCTCTCTAGATGTGGATGGCATTTTCTATCCAAAGTTTATTGGAATTACCTTGGATAACTAAATTGCTGAGAAGAGTTGTCTGTCATAGTTGATCATCACATAATCTTGCTGTTTCTGTGCATAAGGTTTCCAGATTCTGCTCACTTCATTCAGCATTAATTCATATAAGTCTTTCAGGCTTTTCTGAAGTCAGCCTGTTCTTCATTTCTTATAGATTAGTAGTATTCCATTACATTCATATACCATTACTTATTCAGTCATTCTCCAATTGATGGATATCCACTAATTTTCCAATTCTTTGCCACTACAAAAAGAGATGTTACAAACATTATTGCATATGTGGGTTCTTTTTTCCTTTTATATGATCTCTTTGGGGTATGGACCCAGTAGGAACACTGCTGTATCAAAGGACATGCACAGCTTTATGGCCCTTTGGGTGTTATTCTCCAGAATAACTAGATCTAAAAATTAGTATTATTTATGCTATCCACAACAGGACATAACTGATGAAATTAGGGTGCAGATTGTGATAAAAACATTTTTTAGACTTGGCTGATCTGGGAACTATAAGGGTTTTCTTTTTCATTCCTTTTTTTTCCATGGGAAAGAGAGAAAACTGGTGATTGAAGAATATATAAATACGAATGTATATGTAATATACATGTATATGTAATGTATATAGGGAAAAAAAGATTGTATTTTGGGTATGCATCTGGGTTCCTTATAAGACTGTAGACTCAATGAGAATAAAGAATATATCACATCTGAACTTTGTAACAATCCTACCATTTAGTACAGTGTTCTGTTTCCAGTAGACACCTAATAATATTAGCTGATGAGGCAGTAGATAGTTCATTAGATAGAGTACCAGCCCTGGACTCAGGAAGACCTAAGTTTAAATCCAGTCTCAGACACTTACTAGCTATGTGACCAGGGCAAGTCAGTTAATTCTAATTGCCTTGCCCACCAAAAGTTAGCTGAGCTTATTGCGGCTATATAGTAAGCTAGGTTTTTGCTGGAAGCAAATGAATTTCATTCCTTTACTTAAGGTCCCTTGTAATCAACCGATAAACATATATCAAGTGCCTACTATGTGCCAAGCACTGAGTTAAGCACACTGGATTTTAAGTCAAATGATGTTGGCAAGTATCCTGTGCCATTTACTGCTTTTGTGACTTTGGAAATCCCTCTTTCTAATATCAACTTCCTAAGTTTGGACTCATCCTTCCAACACTAAAACTTATCTTCTACTCAGTATCCAAAGCCTCAGGATCTTAGCTTCTTAACTGTGAAGCTAGGCCTATCACCAAAATCTTTCCAAACTAAACCAATCCCCTGCAAACTCTACCCTTTCTATTTGCTCTCCAAGGTCCTGAGCACCAAGCATGGGATCAGATGAGTATATAATACTCAAAAAAGACTTGTGAAATGGAATCAAAGGTGTCTTTTGCCTTTTAAACATACCTGTGGAAGAGGAAACCCAAGTAACTTATTAAAGCCAGCCTTCAGCTTTTACCCTTCTCAGAAATAGCCTCAGTGACCTCCTGAATTGGAATTATACAGTAGTATTAAGACCACTTTTCCTCTTCGGTAGTTCTTTGATCACATGCATGGTATATGATGCTAGGGGGTTTGCGTAGAATTGAAATGCACTCTGATGAGTCTGAGACCATGGGATTTATAAGGGACTTTCATTAGTATGCTGCTAGCAGTTATATTTCAGTTCTCAGGAACATAGGCCAAGTTCTGTTTGTTTTTTTTTCCTCTCTCATTCCCCTCTGTTCCATTCTACCTGAATGCCAAAATGACTGAGGAAGCCTATAAGGTCAAAAGTGAGAATTTTATCAATTCAAATTTTGGAAACACTGCTAACTTGGTGGGACCTTCTCTCTACTACAATGAGCTTTGTGAGTTAGTTGCTTTCTGTGGTACTTAATTTCTTAATCTTTAAACTGGAGCTTACACCCTCCTCCTATCCTTCTCTCTCATAAGATGGGAGTAAGGGAACAGATAAAGAAATTGATATGATAATTTTTATAAACTGTTATGAAATATAACATGAACCTTTAGATTGCAGAGATATAATTTTATATCCAGACACTAAACAAACAGTGTGGTTATAGAGAGACAGCATGGAAACATGGATACAAATAAATCATGAAGGCTGAATCCAAAATCTGCCTGTGGAACACAGGCAAAGCAACTTGTTGAAGCCCCCAGCACATTCACTATAATTTATTATTTGTAGCTCAGGGGACAATCTACACTAGGAGAGGGAGTTTCCTCACTGGGCATTGCCTATTTTAATGCAATCATATAAATGGGCAAGAAAAAGAGCAAAAATAAAAAATAAATTCATGCTTTAAAGAGACTGATGAAAGGAAGGAGCTTGTTTGGCATCAGAGAAGCCAAATGAGACTGGGGTAGGAAAAGAAGGTCAGCTAGGATCAGAGTATTGGGTTCTCATCATAGTTTTGATGCAAGTGATATAGCTGTGGGTAAATTACTTAAAACTCTCAGGCTCAGTTTTCTCACTGTAAAGGGGTATAAGAATCTTTGCATTGTCTACTTGAAAGGGAAACTGTTGTACTGACTTTTAATTGTTATAGAAATGGAGACTATGGAATGAAGATGATTAAATTTAAATTGAAATGTCTTGATTTCAGGTATAGGGTATAGAGTATTGGCTTGAGGTCAGAATGACCTGAGTACATATATGATTTCAGTCAGCTGTGTGACCCTGGGCAAGTCAATTCACCTCACCTCTGTTCATCTTAGTCTCCTCATCTGTAAAGTGGAGATAATAATAACATCAACTTTGAAGGACTATTGCGAAGAATCAATGAGATAATATTTATAAAGTTTCTGGCATGTAGTAGATTCTATATAAGCTTATTTCTTTCCTTTCCCCTAAAGAAGGAATTCCAAATCTTAGTTAGGAAAGTAGAAAAAATGGTCTCCACCTTGAAGGACGAATCATATGCTCAGTTCTACCCATCTGTGCCATTATTTCTATTTTGAGGAATGTAGTGGTTTCATTTTATTGGGAGCTTTTGTTTTTTGGAGAAAAATACTTTATTAGACCAAAAAAATCTCATGAGTTGAAGAGATCATGGAGATCTCCAAGTCAGATATCTAATGGAAGCATCAATATTCTCATTGCCTATAAGATAAACTTCGTATTAATCTGAATTCAGTGAACCTTACTCATTTCATTTTCTTTCTTTTACTTTCAAAAATATTATTAATTCTTTAAATAACACTTTAATTTGTCATCATAGCCTACTTCCTTCCACCCACAATATCCTTAATAACAAAGAGTAAAAAACAAAGAAAAGAACAGTTCAGAAAAACTAAGGAACACATCCACCTAGGCTAACAAAGTATACTCATATTTCCTGTAAAGATGGGAGAGAAGTTCATTCTCATATCTCTCTTTGGTGCCAAATTTGGTTATCATATTTACATGATATTCAGTATTATTTTGTTGCTCTTTCGGTGTGCATTGTTGTAACTATTTTGTATATTGTTTTACTGCTCCATTTACTTCACTTTGTATCAATTAACACAAATCTTCCTGTGCTTCTTGGTTTTTTTATTCTTTGCTTCTAATAGCACATTAATATTTCATTACATTCACATGCCATAATTTGTTTATCTACTCTCTAGATAATGGAATCTACTACTGATTCTGCTTCTTAATTGCCCTTCAAATGTTGGACTCATTCTCAAAGTAATCAGCTTGATAAACTCTCCATTCTAACCAAAGCAAATGATTGGTTCTTCTTTCCTTGATTTCTTTTTGTTCATTCCCACCTACGTATATTTATGCAGTTAGTTACCTCTATTCTTAGAATACAATTATTCCAAATAGCTTTTTGTCAAACTCTTCTTCAAGATTTCCTTATATGCCTCTTACTCTGTGATGCTTCCCTCAATTCCTCCTAGTTAAAATGATACCTACCTCCTTAAGTTTCTTACAAAACTTTGTTTCAACCTCTTATTTACTCTTATCATATTCTACCTTGTACATATAAATTTGTGTCAGATAATAATGATTAGATTTGAATCTCCTTGTCATTTTAAAATTTTTGCCTACCCCAGGCCTTGTGTGTATATATAGTTATATACATACATATATGTGTATATACACACACATGCATAAGCCTCTATACTCAATATGATTGGTCCTCAAACAATAAACATACATTGGATTATAGGGCCAAACTCAAAATCTTTCTGACTTTATATGAATTTGGATATGTTTGTTGAATTTAATTCATCTTTTTTGTATCTGAGGTGGCACTTGAATCTAGGTCTCCCTAACTCTGAATACTGCCTTCTTGCTTCAAATTTGGTTGAATACTTTCCCTGCTAAAACTGGTTTCTGTGGTTTCTACATGATTGGGGTAAATATTTTAAGCTCAATTTTTTTTCTAAATTGCAACATGGCATAGTAGAAAGAATGTTGGATTTAGAGTAAAAAAAAAAAAGATATGAATTAAGACTCTGGTTCTGACTTAGGAAATACATAGGGGTCTGAGTCAATTTATCAGTTCAACAAATATTTCATATTATTACACTTTAGATTTAGTGCTGAAAGAAATGCTAAAGTTATTGAGTCCAACTCCATCCTTTGCAAATGAAGAAACTGCAGTCTTCTTCAAGGTCATATAGATAGATGATAGAGGAAAAAAGGCTGAATTCCATGTCCTCTGACACTAAAACAGCACATTTAAAAAATATTTTTGTTGTATTCTATAACAAATTAACAAGCATCCATTTTCTTTTTCTCCCACTATTTGCATTGGGGAAAATTGCTATAAATAAGAAAGTTCAAACAAAACCCATGCTGTAATTGATCATTTCCAAAAATGTATGTTTTAGCCAAAATCTTAATCAGGAAGTGGGTCATGTGTTTCTTTGTTAGGAAGTGGGTCATGTGTTTCATCATTGGTCCTCGGAAATCATTGGGTTGGTCATTGCACTGATTAGAGTACTTATGTTGCTGGCCTTAATAGTGTTGTCTATACAACAGTGTTATAAATTGTCCTCTTTATTCTTCTCACTTCCTTCAAAAACAGTTTATTAGACTGGGAGCTCTTTGAAGGCAAAAACTATTTTTTTGGTCTTCTTTGTCTCTAGAATTTAGTATAGTGCCTTCTACTCAATTGTATTATTACATTACATTCTTTTACCATGATTTGTTCAAAAGTAATGGTTTCCATTTCTTTACCTCTACAAAATTGATTACTATTAATGTTTTCCCCTTTCTTTGATCTCTTTGGGAGGTGTCTACATCACTAAATCAAAAGGTGAACAGAATTTAGTTACTTTTGGGACCATAGTTCCAAATTGTTTTTGTAGTGGCTGAACCAATTCACAATTCAATGTGAACCAACAATGTATTAATATGATTATTTTCTTATATTTCCAATGATTATTATTTTGCTTTTTTCTCAACCTTGATAATCTGATAGATATGAAATGAAATTTCTGAACTGTTTTAATTTTATTTTCTCTGCTAGTGATATAGATCCTTTCCCCTCCACATCTTTTGATAACTTATATAACTCCCTTTGAGAACGTCTTTTTGTATTTTTTGGCCATTTATCAATCAGGGAATAACTCAATTTTATGAATTTGAAGCAATTCTTTATACATATTGAGAATAACATCTTTATCATAGAAATGTAATACAACACTTTTTTTTGCAAGTTATTTCCTTTCTCATTTTAAGTATATTTGTTTTGTTTATACAAAATTTAAAAAGAAACCTAATATAATCAAAGTTGTCCATTTTTCTTCCTCTCTCTCTTCTTAATTTGGTAATGAACACTTCTTATAAATCTCAAAATAAGTTTCTTCCTTACTTCTTTTATTTCTTTATTCTATGATTTTTAAAATGAAGTATATTTTAGAACTAATTTTGGCTTATAGATAGAGATTTTATAATCAAACTAATTTCTACAGTCTTCATTCCAGTCTTCCCAGCAGTTTTTTTAAACAGCCTTTATTGCAGAAGTTGGAGTCTTTGGGTTTATTAAAGACTAGATTATTAGGTATAATTGCTTTGAAATACCGTGTACGTAATCTATTCCACTGATTGACTTTTCTATTTTTTTAACCAATACCAAATCATTTTACTGTTGCATAATTTGAAAGCTGGTAATGCCAGATTCCCTTCCCATTTATTTTAATAATTTCTCTTGATATTCCTGACCTTTTGTTTCTCCAGATCAATCTTGTTACTATTATTTTGCAGCTTTGGTAATTTGATTGGTAAGACACTGAATAAGTAAATTAATTTAGATAGTTCTGATATTTTTATTATTGGCTTGGCCTACCCATGAACAATTAATAATCCTCTGATTATTTTTATTTCCATAATGATGTTTTGCAATTCTATTTATATAGTTGTTGTGTATGACTATGTAGGTCCAGTGCACTTCCCACTTTATCAGTTTTTCTGCTTCCCCTTCCCATTTGTAAATGAAAGGAAGCTGGAAAAAATAATCTCTAAGATTATATTTGCTGAAAATTCTTTGATGTTATGAATCCTGGCTTTGCTACTTCTTAGTTCATTGTTTTTAGATAAAACAATTCTCTTAATTAAGGCTTATATAGTAATATAAATAATACTTACATAACACTATAAAGAGTTTGCTTTAAATGATCTCCAAGGACCTTTCAAGCTCCAAATCTATGATATTATGTATGACATAAATTAATAGCCTCCTCCCTGACCTCCTTGCTTCCAGTCTATTTATTAATCATTTCTGTATATAATATCATCATTCTAAAGTCCAGATCTTAACATGTTCCTGCTCTGCTCTGAAACCTTCTGTGCTTCCCTTTTGATTACCTGAAGAAACTAGGTAGTCTCATTAAAGAAGTGTTTATATCCAAGCGCTTCTATTTATGAACAAGGTACTATTTTAATTGCCAATTTTACAGAGGTCAGAATATTCTGGCTGGAAAAACATTAGAAGTTAACTAATTCTTTTGATTTTCAGCAGAGGAAACTGAGGACAAGAGAACTTTGTTGGCTTGGGTTATCCAGCTAGAAATGATGAGGTTTAGAATTGGGGGTACCTAAATGAAATTAATTTTCATTGAGGTATAGTGGCAGGTTTGGGGTTCAGGGAGTCAAATAGAGCTCCCCTGCAACCCCTTTGGATTAGGTGCAAGGATACAGAGTTAAATGAGGTCTAGTAGCAGCGCAAGAGTCCCCTGTAAAAGAATTTACAGACCCCAAAACCTAGAATGATAAAAGAGATGTATTATGGGGTTTGGAAGTAAAGTCTAGTTAGTAAAGTTGAAGGTAGAGATAAAAGGCACTGGAATCAGGGTTCCAGTGGGTAGAGATCCTTTGGCGTGCCAAGTGTGGCATAGCTGCCATGTTTGGGACCTCTGCAAAGAGAGGACTCCAGCTTGGCTCTTTTATAATAGAGGGCTTTGGCTATAAGCTGAAGGGGACTTGTAGGTAGAGTCTCGGGTTGGCTCCAGGCTAGATTTCAGCCAGCATTAGAATTTGAATTGAATCCAAGGAGTTTTGGGACTGAACCAGATAACAAAGATGAAACTTTGTGCTTAGGGTTGAGTCCCCTCCCAGAGGCAGAGTCCAAAGAAGTTTTCTCCTTTAAGTATTTTTTTCAGAGTTTTGGGGTTTCCTCCTCAGAAAGACTAGGTGGTTGTGAGGAAAGCTTTTTAAAGTCCTAGTTCAATAAAATATACTATCTCTATCTAATTCCCAGAGCAGTTGCTGAAAGAGAAAACTTTTGTAAACCTTAAAGTGCTATGGTAATGCAAATTCATGTTTACTAACGACCTTAGGCATCTAGTAGACCAAAGTTACCAGACATTTTGTGTGTCATGAACCTCTTTGGCTTGATTTAGAGATCTTTGATTTTAGTGATCTTTGATCACTTGATTTAGTGAATCAAGAACCCCTTCTCAGAAGAATATTTTTAAAAGCATAAAATAAAATTCTCAGGGTTGGATAAGAAAACAATTACATTGAAATACTGTTATCGACATAGTTTTTTGGTTTTTTTTTTTTTGTTTTTTGTTTTTTAATTCATGGGATCCAAGTAAGGAATCCCTGATCTAGGTCAATCTCATCTTTTTGCAGATGCTTGAGGTAAAATTATTTTTCCAAAGGCATATAAGTGATTAACATTTCTTTTGTGCTTTAAGATTTACAAAGTTTTTTTTTTTTTTTTTTTTTAATACTTTATCTCATTTAATCCTCACATTTAGCAGAAGAGGAATCAGGCTCAAAGTGGTTGTGACTTGGTTATGGGTCACTTAGTTAATAAAGGTTTAAGGTGAGATTTGAATCCCCAATCTCTTAGTCCAATCCAGTGTTCTTAATAAAACACTGTTTTTAAGTGTAACTTGAGTTCTGAAAAAAATAGATTTTTAAAATGTGCCAGGGGAAATGGATATTAAAGAGAACTCTTTTTGTTATCATATAATGATCTTGCATAATACAATTATTTTTTTTAATGTAAATAATCATTTCCTGAGTAGCATAATAAGTAAAGTCATTGTTTACTTATAGGGATTTTGTCTAGAGCAGGGCCTAGGGCAAGAGTTTGTAATGGAAGGCAGGCTCCTGTCCATGGTGCTGACTCAGCTTGTTGGCATACAGTGGGAAAGGGGGAGTTTAGAGAGCCCACTGACCAAGGCACCAAGTTTTTTGTCATAAGTCCCTTCATCAAACTGGTTTGAGCATTTAACTGTCTTCATTTGCTTTACTGTTTTGTCTCCCAGTCTTATATTTCTCCTACATCTTGTCACAAAATATTCAAAGCTGTGAATGTGAAAATTGTCAACCAGAGTTAGCCGCCCCTTTTTAAAAACAACAGCCTTAATTATCTTAGCAGCATTTAGGTTCCAGCTGCTTTCAGATTTATGAAGAAGGAAAGATGTTGTATGATGGCACTACCAATTATTTGAGGCTGAAAGCTTAGCACAAAGCTAGGTACATAGAAATTGTTTAGTAAATACTTGTTCAATGCTTATATGTCTTCCTATATTCTGTTCAATAAACATGTAATAAGCATTTGTATATTGAGAACCATGCTGACAATTATGGAGATGCAAAATTTGATAAGTTCCTGCCCTAATGGAATTTACAGTCCAGCAGAGAGATAAGATCCAGACTCAGAAAGTGAAATATTTAATATTACATGCTGAGTGCTCAAGAGAGGCACACATACACATTGCATATAAACACAATATGTATATTTTATCTCTAATTCTTTATCCCCCCCTCAGATGTCCTAGCAAGAATACACTTGGGGAATGAGATCAGGAGAAGGTATCTTGGAGAAAGTAAAGGACCTCAATACCATGTTGTATAAGAATTGAAATAAATAAGAATGCTTAGTGTGGACAAGAGGAGATTTAGAGGGGGCCTATTTATGTCTTTTAATATTTGAAGGACTGAAAAGTTTAAAGGGGATTATATTAAATCTCTGTTTGGCCTCAGAGAGAAGAAATAGGAGCAAAAGGACATTACAAAGGGAAAAATTAGGCTTGAAGTAACCTGAATGTGTAGTGGGCTGCCAAAGTTAGTATTGAATTTCCCTTCACTTGTGTTCTTCAAGTCAAGTCATTTGTAGAATATGTTGCAGAGATGGTTCTTGTTCAGGTAAACACTGGTCAAGATAATTTTTGAGATCTCTTCCAGAAGAGATCAGAATAAACATATTCTATGATTTTGTGTTGGGCTTTTGAGGCTGAGAAAGAGATCAGAAAAATATAATTGGTAGAGGAAAAAGCAAGGGCACATAGCAAGAAAGGGAAACATTGTTTGGTGGACATATCTTAGTTCAGTTTGGCTGAAATTTGATGTATGTAGAGGTGAGATATGTGAGACAAGTCTGTCATCAGATTATGGAAAATTTAGAATTTTTGTCTGAAAGTTTTGGATTTCACATGGCAGTCAATAGAGAGTCTCTGAAGGTAGGGATTTTTAGAAAAGTATTCAAGTTCCCCAGAACTAGAGTATTTAACAGTTTGTCTTTATCAGTATCAAGTTATTCTCATATTATGGGTACCTTATCTTCCTGTTGAAATTGCAAAAAAAGATGAAATCTCAGATTAGGTTGCTTTAGAAAAGAGATTATGGGTTCTAATCAACTGCTGATCTGATAAAATTCTGCTAATACAATACTATGTCTGAAGGTCTAGTACTGCCTTCCTCAAATCTTCCACAGACCAATTGAACCTCATATTTGTCCCTTATTCTCCTTGGGTTGAAGATGAGAAGACAATGCTCATATGTGTCATATGATGCTATAATTCAAAGGCCATGGATCTAATGATATGAAATACTCGATTGGAGTTATAGGGGTTACAGTTCCTGTACAGTGTCTTTGGGCAAGTTTTTTTTCTGGGCCTCTGTTTCCTTATATGTAAAATTTTAAGATTGGACTAGATAACCCCTAAGGTCTAGCTCTAAATCTTATAATCTTTGATACCAAAGAAGAATTGTCAATTTTCAAAGAAAGAATAATTCAATAAATTTTACTTATAAAGGAACCCACTAGACCTCATTTCCTATATCCACAGGTATCTCAAATCATTCTACTTAATTTGGTGAGTTCTTCCTGCCTTCTCTCTCTCTTTTTTGTTTGTGTTGCATTTAATATTTAGCAAGATTTTTGTTTATAAGGGAATACTAAAATTTATAACCTTTGTATAACAGGACCCAACAAGTTGGACTCTTCTAAGCTAAATAGATCAATATGTTTGATGAGCTCAAAATTTCCTTACCTCAGCTAGTATCATCCTGAGCCATGTTGAGGAGTGGACCTGGACCTATGAGTCTTAGCTATTGCTTTGGCCAGCAGAAATGTGTTTTGCATCTTATCTCTCCCAAGTTTTGTGCTAAAATCCTTTCCAAGACATATGCATAAGTCTTAGATCTTCCTATCTGTTTGTATACTAATGAGAATGGCCTCAACCCTTCAACATATTCCATGTCAATCATGAATCATCAAGATTGATTTTACATGATCTGGCATAATAATACCATCAATATAATCCAAACCTTTCAGAAATAAAATTTTCATCTTTTTATTTGTATCATCAGTACTTACCCTTATTCCTTGCACCCAGTAGATTCTTAATGGACATTTGTCGGTTTGAATTAGAGAAATCCGAGTTAGTTTGGAGGAAAAAGCAATGGATTTGGAATCCAGTAATTTGGTCTGGATATAATTTTTGCCTTAAAAATTCACTCTTTGTATTATTATTCAGTAGTTATGGTCATATCTGACCCTTGGTGACTCCATTTGGGGTTTTCTTGGCAAACATATTATAGTGGTTTACCATTTTCTTCTTCAGCTCATTTTACAGATGAGGAAAGAGAAGAAAACAAGGCTAAGTGCCATGTCCATAGTCATACATATAATAGAGAGTATCCAAGGTCAGAGTTGACCGCAGGAAGATGAGTCTTCCTGAATCCAGATCCAGAGCTCTATCCACTGTACCTGCTAGCTGTCTTAGCTATTTATGTGACTAACACAAATTCCCTTCCTTTTAAAGTCTCATTTTCCTCTGCTATAAAACAAAGATAATACTTATATTGCCTGACATAAAGAGTTGCTGTAATAAAGGCACATTATAAACCTTAAAATTCTATAGAAATGTAGTCACCTATTATCAAAATACCTAACACTGAAAGTAACCTCTGCATAGCTAATTGTAGCTTTAAGGACTCAGATGGCATTGAGTGATCCTCTTGGGATTTGGAGTCAACAGTCAGAACATCATCTATTATTGTGTCCTAGATATGTGTGATTCTCAGTAGAGGATTTGAGTAATATATTAAGATTACAGATTCCATATTTGCTTTTAAATTTGGCACTATTTTTCAACCTTTCATTAAATCCTTTCCTCAGTTCAAATCAATTAAATGGATTATATCTCAACATAAAACAGTATAGTTTAACACAATTTATTTATTAAACCCTTACCCTATAAAACAGTGAGCAAATTGATGAAGATATACAACTATTATAAACTTGGCTCTTCTCAGCAATATGATGATCTAAGATAATTCCAATAGACTTGGGATGGAAAAAATTCAATAGACTTGGGATGAGGATGAGGCCATCATCATCCAGAGGGAGAGTTATGGAGACTTCATGTGGATCAAAGCATAACTAATTTCACTTTTTTCTTTCTCATTGTTTTCCCTTTTGTTCTGATTTTTCTTTCACAACATGAATATTATGGAAATGTGTTTAAAATGATTGTCCATGTATAACTTATATCAGATTGCTTGCTGTCTTGAGGAGAGGGAAGGTAAGAAAGGGAGGGAGAAAAAAAAGGAACTCAAAATCTTACAAAAATGAATGTTGAGAACTATCTTTACATTCAGTTGGAAAAATAAAATAATATTAAGTAAAAAAAAAAGAAAAAAATTGAGAGGTAGAATATAGCATTTACTCTGAAGGAATATTCCTATCTATATTATGCTAATCACTGTTCAAAACTTACCCATCCTGTGTTCCTTCCTCTCTCTTTTAAACTTTTAAAAAAGTAATTAAATATTTATTATAAATTACCTTACTTTTAATAAATTAGTCATGAATTAAAAGTTAAACTGGGCACTGAAAGTATTTAAAGAAATTATCTTATTTATCCTGATCATAGTTCCGTAAAGATATACAAGGAGCAGTGCAATCTATATCCAACATATAAATAAACATATAGATCACTTATAATGTGAAAATGTGCTATAACTAATAGACTACTTTTGTCTGGCTCTGGATCCCATGTTAACTGTTCAGTTCACAAGCCTTTCTTTTCTTTTTTTAAAGCTTTTTATATTTCAAACACATGCATAGATAGTTTTCAGCATTCAACCTTGCAAAACCTTGTGTTCCAAATTTTTTTCCTCTCTCTCTTCTCCCCATCCCTTTCCTTAAACAGCAAGTAATCCAGTATGTTAAACATATGCAATTCTTCTATACATATTTCCACAAATATCAGGCTGCGAAAGAAAAATAAGATCAAAAAGGTAAAAATGAGAAAGAAAATAAAAAGCAAGCAAACAACAACAAAAAGGTGAAAATACTATGTTGTAATCCACATTTAATCCTCACAATCCTCTCTCTGGAAGTAGATGGTTCTCTCCATCACAAGCCCATTGGAACTGGTCTGAATCACCTCATTGTTGACAAAGTCAACATCCACCTTTTTTTTTAACTTTTAAGGAATTTCTGTCATATAATAGTGATTATATATGACAAAATGGCTGCTGCAGAACTGCTTCTGATAGATAACATACTGGAAATAAAATGATAACTTTTTACACATTTTAAAGGGTATTAATAACATCAATTATTGCTATTTTTATTTACAAAAATTCTTTGTTTATTGTCTCCTATTCCTCTTGTCATTGTCATTTCCCTTTCCCATAAAATCTTCCTTTTTTTTTTTTTTTGCTGAGGCAATTGGGATTATGTGACTTGTCCAAGGTCACACAGCTAGGAAGTGTTAAATGCCTGAGGTCAAATTGGAACTCAGGTCCTTCTAACTTCAGGGCTGGTTCTCTATTCACTACACCAACTAGCTGCCCCCCAAATCCTCCTATTTTAAAAGAGGTACATTCACATGAAATAAACCAATTGATTGTCCATGTCTAACAATGGATGTCCTATTTTGCAGCCACCTCTAAATCATGCAGGCTTTACTGTCTGTCCTCTGGAATCAAAATTAATCTCTATATTGATTAGAGAGTTTTGCTGTCTTTCAACATTGTTTTCCTTATATCAATGTGATTATTGTCCTTGAACAATCCATATTGTCTAGTTTTCTTATTTCCATGCTCATCAGTTCATATAAAGCTAACAAAGTTATTCTGAATTCTTCATAGCCATAATTCCTTAAGGCAAAATAATATTCTATTACATTTTGATGTCTCAGTTTTTTCAACCATTCCCCAGTTATTAGCCATTTTCATTTCAGTTCTTTGTTATTATAAAATATAATGTTATAATTATTTTACTTATATGCATATATACTTATATTTTAATTAATTTTAATATTTATTTTAATCACATAATTAATATATGATAATAAAACATTACTAAATACTTTAATATTTAATTAATATTACATATTATATGTATATTATAAAATATATATTTCTCCCTGTCTTTGACCTTTTCAAAAATTCATATCTGGTAGGAGTATAGCTTTGGGTCCCTTTCCACAAAGGTCCACTCTGTTAAGTGATGAGAGCTAACATGATCATATAAAGCATCTGAATATATCAGTGTTTCAATAAGGTACAAGGTTACAAGGTACAAGTAATGTATATATTGACAACTTTGAAACCAAATGGGGAATTTTAATGTTTCACAGAACTGGCTCGTAGCACAAAGGGAATTGGACAAGAATCAGGTGACCTGAATTGGAATTTTGATTCTGTCACTGAATAATGCTTGATGGGCAAATCATTTCTGTGTGGTAGCCTCAGTTTCCTCATCTATAAATAGAAGAGATTGTATTAGATGATTCTGGAGGCATTTTTCAGTTCTTACTATTTATGTTCTTTAATTCTATAACCTTGCTTTACAGAATTATTTGACTCTAATGACTTTAGGCAAACCACTTCTCTTTTCTAAGATAAAGTTTAAATGGAAAAATAAAATTTTGCTTCCTGCTTCATAGAACTAACATAAGGAAAGTGTTAAAGCAATATAGGAATTGTGAGCAATTAGAAAGGCTCTGAGTAATACCAATGTCTGAAGTAATTGGCTTGTTAGTGATTTGTAACCATAAATTGCTATCACCAGCCCCATCATCATTCATCATCTTACCAGTGTGTGCAAGACACATTAGAAGGAAGAGGCTAGAGGCAAGGAGATTGGGAGGCTGTTATAACAGTCTAAGGAAGAGAAAATGGATACCTGAATGAAGGTGGTGGTGGCTGCTGTAAGAGAGTAGGTGAAGCAGATTTGACAGGACAATATAGTAGGTTTATTGATGCAGCCAGAGTTATAGTCTCTGATAACTTAGCCCCTAAAGCCCCATTGTAGGCAGCTCCATGGTATGCTTTTCTACAATTTATTATCCAAGTCTGAGTTTATGATTTTCCTACAGGAAAAAAAAATGCACCCCCCTCCTGCCAGCAGCCTGCAGAATAGTGCCTGTGTTATCTGCTTTTCTTTATTATCTAAATGTCAATGCCAAGAAATGATCTCTCTGGGAGAACACATTTCAACTTTACTTCAAAACACCTTCCTTTAATTCCTTACTAAAAACCGAATGGTATTAATATTTGGCGACTTTTGGATGAACGAGACAAAGCAAAACCTCTGTAGTTAATTTGTGTTGTTTTCAATGAAACAATCTCTATTTTTATAAGAAAACTTTCAGCTGATTGTTATGGAAATTGAATGATCTTGTTCCAAACCTCAAATAGCTCAGGGATGCAACTTCCCTTTTCTGAGGCTCTTTTCTTTTATTGGAAATTGAGAGGCTTGGATTAAATCTCTAAGGCTCCTACTAAACTCTAACATTCTGTGTTCTAAGGTCTCTTCCATCTCCAATGTCCTATGCCCTATGGTTCCTTCAAGTTCTGTTTACAGGCTATAATTTCTTTCTAATTTGAACGTTTTACATTCTATGATCCCTTACAGACCTAACAATTTATATTTTAAGATTTCTTCCAGCTCTGATAATGTCTTAATAAATTAATCATGAGATTATAAAACCTTAGATTTGGATTTGGAAGGGACCTTGTAAATCATCTAGTCCAAACCCTTCTTGTGATGGATGAGGAAATTAAACTCAGAGACTTTCTGACTTGCCTGAGTTTACACAAGTAGTAATTAGAATCAACAAACATTTATTTAGCACCTATGTCCTGGGGAATTGGAAATTCAAAGGCAATGAAATTAATAGCACTTAACTTCGAAGTGTTTGTACACAGAGGAGATGATGTAAGCATAACTAGGAATAAGTAAAATGCATGTAAAATGAATAAAAGGTAATTTTTGGGGAAAGTCCCTAGCAACTGTGGGTAAATCTTTGTTATAAGGTGGTATTTGAACTGGGTTTTGCATGAAACTAGGAATCTAAGAAGTGGATGTGAGGAGGCAGGAAAACTTCAGGTCTAAGCGACAGTCACTTCAAAAGCACAGAAATGGAAGGGAAATTGTGTGCATAAGGTCGATAGGTAACAAGGTTGGAAAGTTATATTGTAAATGGTTTCAAAGCTAAGCTAGCATTGGAGAGAAGATTAAGCATTGGAGTTTATTGAGTAGAGAAATAATATGGTCATATCTGAACTTGAGTAAAGTCACTTTCATAGTAATGGGAAGAACATTTGAATTGGGATGAAACTTGAAGGAAGGAAACATATTAGGAGGAATTTTCAATAATTGTATCATTCTATAATTTTATTTATGAACTTTCTTTCCTAAGTCAGATTCTTGGGCAATTATAAAGGCCAAATGTGCCTTCTATTTCTTTCTACCTCCATTTTCATATGCTATGTTTCACTTTTAGGACCCTCTCATTTCTACACTTACTTGTGGCATCTAGTTCCCCACTCTTGATAAGCGGAAGTAATGATAACAGACCAAAGGAAAATGATAGACTGACTGATTCTCATTTTGCTTCTGTTTTCTCTTCCAAAGAGAATGGTGATTGGACTGGTGAATATAGAACAAACATAGTTAAGAGGTCATTGAAATTCAAGATAAATGAAGACAGGGTAATAGAGACCTAGATACTTTCCTTGAATTCAAGTCTTCAAATTCAGAAAATGATATTCTAAGGTATTGAAACAACTTGTCAATGTGGTTGCTGTGGAGGAGGGATTAATTTATATACTACATTAAAAAGACAATATTAAAGAAAGTCTAAGACATGATTAAAATTTGGGTATAACCTAATAAGATGAAACTTAATAAGTGTTCAAAAATTCAACTTTATAAATAGATAATGGAGGAGGCAGGGCTAGACTCCAACTTATTTAATGAAAGATGTATAGATTTTTCTAGTCTGTAAATTCAATATGAGTCAATATTGAAATATGGCTTTCAATAAAGCTAATATAATTTTTAGGTTTCATTAAAGGAGAGAGACGTATTTTCAAGAAAAAAGGAGGGGATAATTCTGATATATTCTTCCCTAGTCAAATTATGGATCACAGGCAACAGATGGAGTAATATGTTTAATTACGGTTACAAATTTGAGGAAAGACATTGAGAAGATTTGCATTGTCCAGAGGAATGCTGATTAGAATAATGAAGGGCTTTGAGCTGTTGTCAAATGAGAAAGAATTTAAGAAACTGAATTTAGCTTAGAGGACAGAAAAAGGTGGGACAGGATAGGTACTCGAAAGTATTGACAAGACTCTGATGTGAAAGATAGATTACATTTATTCTATTTGACTCCAGAGAGTAGAGCTAGGAGCAGAGTAAAAATTACAAATATGATTTTGATTTTGAAATAAGGAAATCAACTTCTAATTAATTCAAGTTTTCTAAAAGTAAAATGGGTTACCTCGGAAAGTAGAAGATCTTTAGATGAAGAGCAGATAAGCATTTGTCAGGTCTCTTGTAGAAAGATGTTATTTTTAGGTATGGAATAAATTAATTTGGGCACTAAGTGGCGCCATAGTGCATAGAGCTCAAAGTCAAAAAAGTTCTTGAGATCAAATCTGGTCTCAAATACTTACTAGCCCTGTGACCTGGGCAAGTCTCTTAACTGTGTTTGCCTCAGTTCCCTCTTCTGTGGAATGATCTAGACAAGGATATGTTAAAACAAACTTCAAGTATAAGGTGGCACTTCAACTGAATCTTATAGGAAACTAGGAATTCTAAAAGGTAGATGTGAAAAGCAACTCAGGAAGAAGAGATTATTTTTCAAACTTCAGAGTTTATTTCTATTATTTTTACCAAGAAAATCCCCAAATAAAGTCATGAATAATCAAACCCAACTGAAAAAATTAAATGACGAAATAGATTAAATGGCTTCTTGAATTTGGGATTCTTTGAGTCTATGAATTGTTGTTGATGATCTTTAAGAAATTATATGGGTGCAGTTAGATGGCACAGTGGATAAAGTATTGACCCTGATTTCAGGAGAACCTGAAGTCTCCTGTTACTTAACACTTACTAGCTGTGTGATACTGGGCAAGCCCAGTTTGCCTTGGAATGGAAGAAAGAAAGAGAGAAAGAAAGAAAGAAAGAAAGAAAGAAAGAAAGAAGAAAGAAAGAAAGAAAGAAAGAAAGAAAGAAAGAAAGAAAGAAAGAAAGAAAGAAAGAGAGAAAGAGAGAAAGAGAGAAAGAGAGAAAGAGAGAAAGAGAGAAAGAGAGAAAGAAAGAGAAAGAGAGAGAAAGAGAAAGAAAGAGAGAAAGAAAGAGAAAGAGAGAGAGAAAGAGAAAGAAAGAGAGAAAGAAAGGAAAGAGAGAAAGAAAGAGAGAAAGAAAGGAAGGAAGGAAGGAAGGAAGGAAGGAAGGAAGAAAGGAAGGAAGGAAGAAAGAAAGAAAGAAAGAAAGAAAGAAAGAAAGAAAGAAAGAAAGAAAGAAAGAAAGAAAGAAAGAAAGAAAGAAAGAAAGAAAGAAAGAAAGAAAGAAAGAAAGAAAGAAAGAAAGGAAGGAAGGAAGGGAAGGAAGGAAGGAAGGAAGGAAGGAAGGAAGGAAGGAAGGAAGGAAGGAAGGAGGAGGGAGAGAAGGAAGGGAGGGAGGGAAGGAAAAAGAAGGAAGGAAGGAAAGAGAGGAAGGGAGGAATAAAAGAAAGAAACAAAGAAAGAAGGAAGAAGAAAAAAGAGAAATATTAATTATTTTATAGAAATCACTGGTAAAGATGCTGGATTGTATGAATAGGTTTGTGGAGAACTGACTAAAGTAATACATCTAAAAGGTATAGATTAATGGGTCAATATCATTGAGGAGAAAAAAAAATCTAGTGGTATTTTCCATTGGAAAAATCTTATTCATAATAATTCTTTACTCTTCAACAATGTTATCAAGGATTTGCATGAGTAGATAGCATACTTATCCAACTTGTGGATAGTACAAATCTTGGAAATGCATTTCATCTAGCATGTAGATAAAAGAATCAGTCTAAAACAATTTGAAGAGATTGGATCAATAGATTAAGACTGAAAATGGAACAATTCCAGAAATAAATGAATAAATTTAAAGTCTTACACTTGGTTCAAAATGATTACCCAGGCAAATACAGGTAACATCTGAGTATCAAATATGCATCAATATGGCTTATAAACTTGATTTACTTTATTCCAGAGTGCATGATTAGGAGTGATAGGAAAAAAAAATAAGAGAAACAGATTTTGGGTTGAACTAATCAAAAACCTTCTAATGATTAGAGTAATGCAAAAGTATACTTCAAATGCAAGAATACTTAAGAGAGTAATAAAGTGCTCAAGTGAAGTCTTGGTAACTACCTCTTAGGCACTGGAAATTAAATCAGGAAGATGTGAGTTCAAATACTTACTCAGATACTAGAACCAGAATAAGTCACTAAAATTCTCTAGATTTCAGTTTCCTCATTTACAAAATAAAGGAATTAGACTTCATGTCTTTTAAATTTCTTTCAGTTTTAAATCTTTGCTCCTATAAGATATATGTTGTCCCTCTGTCTAAATTGGCTCAATCTAAGTTCTAAGCTGGCACATCCTTTTCAGATTTTCTATTTCCTGAATAACCTGACATTTTATATTTCTTTATATGTAAGAATTGACAATATGTAGTAATGTACTTATATCCATTACCTGAATCTTCTGAGATTATATTGTTAGATAATTTGCCATTTTATAGGATCCCGAAGAGAGTAAGTTTGGGAAAATATCTCCAAGGCAAGTGGATGGTATTGCCAATAGAAGGTTGCATTTGGAGTCAGGAAGATGTAAATCCAAGTCTTTCCCAGACCTTTACTTGTAGTGTGGCTTTATGCAGATTGTTTAGCCTCTTCCAGCTTCAGTTTCTCATATGTAAAATAGGGACAGTAATAACATCTACCTCATAGAGTTATTGTGAGGATTAAAGGAAAGAATATATGTAAGGTCTTTGCAAACTTTAAAGGACTATATAAATGTTAGTTTATTATTTAGTTGTTCTTGTTATTAATAGGTCGACTACACAAGGATAATTTTCTTTTCTTTTTTCCCCTCTTTTCATTTTTTTTCTTTCTTTTTTGGAGGGGTGGCTCTGGCAATAATTAAAGGCAAAGATCTATTTTGGGGTGGGAGCCCCCAAGCTAAGGAACTGTGAATCTAGAAGTACTAAAAAAGATCAATTACAAAAGGAAGTCTCTTTTAAGGATAATATCCCAATATTCTTGTCAAAACAACACAGAAAATAACCACCTATACCCACCAACTCAAATTAGGAATGTGACAATCAGATTTGCCTGGAGAAACTTAGAGTCTGGAAAATTGAAAATTGAATTACTTTTTGAGAGTGCTCCCATGTAAACCCCTGCAAACATTTATGCCTCCGTAGCTTTAAATAATTGAATTCAGATGGTTCCACAAGTGGTGATTTTGGTTTTCCATTGAAGTGTCTCCAAGGATTCTATCCTCCTGATTCTCCCCCTTTCCTTTCTCTTTCTTCTTTTCATACCATTTATCATATATCAGTATTTCCCTTTCACTCTGAGTGATCCATTCTCTTCATTTTGAAGGTAGTTTCCTTTTGGTGGTGATTACCTGCAACTATTTTCCAACCAGAGTTTGTTATGAATACTTTGCTGAGGACCCACAATATGATCATCTTCCTAATTGAACCAAATGCCAACATCAAGAACACTATCTTTTTTTTTTTTTTTTTTTTTTTTTTTTTGAGGCTGGGGTTGTGACTTGCCCAGGGTCACACAGCTAGGAAGTGTTAAGAATCTGAGACCACATTTGAACTCTGGTCCTCCTGAATTCAAGGCTGGTGCTCTATTCACTGCTCCAAGAATACTCTCTCTTATGGTCATTTTCTAATATTATGAACATAGGGAGTTTTGTTTAACCTAGATTCAATGTTGTGACAAGCACTGGGGTACATGGCTTTATCTTAGGGTGCTGACCTCCAGTGGGGCAAATTTCCTCTTTGGAAGTGAGATGAATTCTTCCACCTGCTGAGACTGCCATTCTCATGGCCTATATTTTCTAGGGGAGGTAGATAGATTTCACTTTCATTCCATTGTGACACTATTTTCATGGTAACAACATCTCAGCCACCTTCCCTCATTGTCCTATCACTCTGATGTTCTTCCTGTGAATTTTGACGTCTTCTTCTGAAAAGTATAACTTTAATTGTTCTTTCAGAGTCAAAAAGCACTTGAAAAGTCTAGTTCCAATTTCTCTTTTTACAAGAAGAAAGTGACTCAGAGAGAAGAGATGATGTCCAACTTCATTCAGTAAATTAGTGGCACAACCAAGATAGGAATCCAGGTATTCTGACTCTATAATTCCTCCACAGAATTGTAGTCTTAGAAGAAGTCATTTTGGCTATCCTGTGTCTAAAAAGGAAACATCTCCAGCAAAGAGTCATCCAATCTATGCTGAAGGCCTTCATTAATGAGGAACTCACTAACTCTTATCCACTTTTAAATGGCTTTAAACATTATCAGTATGGTTTCCCTATAATTTTCATTCATTGTGCCTAGTTCTGTTATATGGGGCCAAATAACCAAGTCTAATCCCTTTTTTCCATGAAAACTCTTCATGCAGGCAGTCAAAAACATTAATTAATTAATTAATTAATGCAAGCCAAGTCCTGGAGATCCAAAGAAAGACAAAAAAATTCTCTACTCTTAAGTTGAAACTCATATTCTAAAATACTGCTGTTTTAAAGGTTTCCTTTAAGTCTTTCCTTTTCCAGACTAGACATCACCAATTACTTCAGCTGATCTTGGTATGATATCATTTTTAGTCTCTGGCCATGCTTGTTGCCCTCCTTTGGATGTTCTCCAGCTTGTCATTGAATTTTTCTAAAATATGAGTTCTTCCTACCCTACCAGCTAGTCTCTCTGTATCACAGGGCCTATCTATAATGACAGAAAACTTGAAAATTTATGAGTTTTAAGAATGCTATTGCCATTAATCATTGATATGAAGGCTACCCACATATTAATTAACCAAATTAAGTCAAAGTTCCTAGTTCTTATTTTCTCAGTAAGATGACATTCTGTTTTTGCTGCATGGCACATAGAGAGATTTTGCTTTAAATAGAATTAACTTTAATATATTAGTTCAATGATGTGTTGAAAATATTGGTAATGTGGCTGGGATGATGACTTTGATAATATATTTATCATACTTGCAGAAGCCTGGAAGCTGGAAAAGGTAGCTCATATGTTGTCATCAGATTCAGCATCCAATATGACTTCTGGAAGATAAAATGTTGTACTACATCTAACAGGGTGAATCTTTGGATATGATATGAATAAATATAAAGCCTTAGGTTAAGGTTAAAAGAAATAAATTATATATACAAAAGGTTGGGGACAGCATAACTAGGCAACCATTTGTAAAAGAAAAATTTGGAGATTTTAATAGACTTGCAATTCAATATAATTTAATAATATGACATAGTAGCCAAATAGTCAATGTGATCTTGGATCATATTAAACAACCTATAATGTCTAAAATCCATCATCATCATATTCCATTCCATTCAGTCTCAAGAGCCAGATTTCAGGAAAAACACTGAGATTTTATAGCAGGGGTTCTCAAACTATGGCCCGCAGGCCAGATGTGGCCTGCTGAGGACATTTATGCAGCCCGCCAGGTTATGGCAAATGGGTTGAGGGATGGAGACAGAGTGTGAGTTTTTGTTTTTACTATAGTCTGGCCCTCCAACAGTCTGAGGGACAGTGAACTGGCCCCCTAATTTAAATATTTGAGGACCACTGCTATAGAGCATCTAGAAGTGCTTAGCACAATACTTATTTTATAGGAGGCACTTAATAAATGCTAATTAATTCACTGACAGGATGGCAAGAAGGCTCAAAACTACATTATACAAGGATATTTTGAAAGAAACAGGAATATTTGGACCAAAGAAGATAGGAAGGGTTTGGTAGATTGGACCAAAGAAGATAAGGTTTGGTAGAAATGGTGAGACCAGTGTTTATTTACTCATGATAATAAAAATTTGAGGATTGTTATGTTCAACAGGGAATAGATTTGTTGTTACTACATTCAAAGGATAAAATTAGGAACAATGAGAGGAAATTACAAAGTAGTACATTCTGGCCCAGTTCCAGGAAGAATACCTCTCAAAACTGTCCAAAAATAAAATGGACTCTCTTGGTAGGTGGGGAGATTCCCATTACTCTAGGTGTTTAAAGAAAAGGAAGATTTCAGTTTTGGGGGTATATTGTAGAAAGGAATCACTTTTCATGCAGCAGTTAGACCAAGTCATCTCTAAGGTCCCTTACAACTAAAAAAATCCAGAGATTTTAATATCAAATAAAAGTGGTAAGGATTTCAATTAACATGTTTTCCAAGCATATGACTTTTCCACAATAATCCACTATGAAAGATAGAATGATTCTCCTACTCAGTTCTAGGGAGTTTTTAGTGGTTATTGACTTGTTCCTTTTGTTCATGGTTCTTTTTTGATTACTATTATCATATTTGATATACTATTATATATCTATTTTATATACTATTATATTTATATATTATATTCTATAATTTGATATACTATTATTATATTAATATAAAACTAATATATATATGATATAATATTATTATATTTGATTATAATATTTGATTAATTTGATTAATATTAATTTTGGTTTCTTATTTCAGCTATTCATCAAGAAATTATTGGAATTCTAATGTACTTTATTTTCTAGATTCTTTTTTTACCTGTTCCTTGATTGTATTTAATTTCGTGATATGTTTAAATTATCTATTGTATATTCCAACTATATATTAATGTAACCTCTCAATGCCTTTCTATTAGTCTTCAATAGTTTATTCAATTTGCATCAGGCTCAGGGTGCTTAATGTTTGTTATCAAGATTATTTCTTGAGAGATCTACCTTTGCTCCTATCATTTTTACCATGGCAATGATCACTCCATGTAAATTAATCAACAAACAACTACTATATATCAGGCACTATGCTCTGTACTGTAATGTGCAGGATCTGAATTTTTTTTTTGCATTTTCTTCCAAATATAGATATCAAAGTCAAAAAAGTATTAATCAAATTTCCATCTTAAGTATGTCTATCTGCTCTTCAAAATCATTTGAATCATGAGTGTTACATTTTTCATCTGTTTCATTTTAAGGTATATTTTCTAAGTTTTAAATGATAATTAGCAACAAACTCAATTTTTATTCTTTTTTTTTTTTTTTGCTTTTTGGATTTCCATTAACCCTTGTTTATACCTCTTGTTTTTTATCTAATCAGAATTTGGAGATGAAATTATTTCTCAAGATAGACTTGCATTAAAATTATATGATGGTCAAATCTGATGGACGTGACTCTTCTTAACAATGAGATGATTCAGGTCAGTTCCAATAATCTTGTGATGGAGAGAGTCATCTTCGTGAAAAGAGAGAACTGTGGGAACTGAGTGTGGATCACAACATAAAATTTTCATTTCTCTTATTATTGTTTGCTTGAATTTTATTTTCTTTCTCATTTTTTTTCCTTTTTGATCTGATTTTTTTTGTACAGCAAGATAATTGTATAAAGACATATGCCTATATTAGATTTACATATATATATATATATATTTATCATGTTTAACATATATTGGATTACTTGCCATCTAGAAGAGGGGATAGGGGAAGTGGGGGAATTGGAACACAAGGCTTTGCAAGGGTCAGTGGTGAAAAATTATCCTTGCATATGTTTTGAAAAAAAAAAAACTTCAATTAAAGAAGATTGACCTGCATTGGCCAGTCCATGGTCTTGTTATAGAGAGAGCCATCTGTGCCCAGAGAGAGGATTTCAGGGACTGAGTGTGAATCATAACATAATATTTTCACTTTTGTTGTTTAAAAAATTAAATTTGGGGATTCTGGGAAGATAATGGAGTAGGTTGTTAAATTTCAAAATCTCCCCCACCATTTCCCCCACAAATAGAACAAATTTGCACCTCAATGTGAACATAGACTTGTAAAAAATCAAGAAGATTTGGGGCAGAAGAGGGATTCTCCTGATCCAACCTGAAAAGATCTAAAGAAAGATGAGAAAAGATCCAAAGAAAGACCCTTGTAAAGTGCAAACACCTCCAGACCAGCTCCATAGAAACACCAAGTGGGGGGGGGGGGCTGGGTGTGACTGGAGAGTCAGCAGGAACCAGAGAAACACTTTCACCTCCTGGACCATTTGTTCAGTCAGACCTGAACCTCAGCTGATTAGAATTGCCAGGCCCAGTTGTACTAAATGTAGCTCTGGGCAAGAAGGAACCAGCACATGCAGGTGTGCAGAGGCAGTGGGGCAGGGATGCTGCTGGCTGCCGGCACTTACTGGATGGTGGAGCTTTTGGTCTGGGGTTCCTGGTCAGAGGAGAGAGCTGAAGTGAAGCCAGAGACACTGTCTCCCCAACCCAGAATTAGAGTGTTTACACAAATACCTCAGATTAAAAAAGAGTCAGAAAAGAATAAAGAACCCCATCATAGAAACATACTATGGGAACAGGGAAGACCAGGATTCATCTTCAGAGGAGGACACTGAAGTAAAAACAACAACAACAACAACAACAACAATAAAAAAAAACACAAAACCACAACAACAACAAAAAGTTTCCACCCCAGGGAGCAATGTGAAATGGCTCCCTACCCAGAGAGAATTTATTGAAGAACTTGAAAAAGAATTTAGAAGTCAAAGGAGACTGAGGAAAATAAAAAAAAATCCAAGAAAAACAAAATTATTTTTTAAAAGTTAATAAACTAGAAAAGGATGTACAGTGTCTCAATGATGAAAATAATTTTTTGAAAATTAGACTTGGGCAAAAGGAAACCAGTGAAAGCCATGAGAGACCAAGAAGAGTAAGAAAATAGATTATAAAGAATGGCAAAATAGAACAGACTATAAAACATCTTATAAGAAAAATAAAAGATATGGAGAACAGAACAAGAAGAGAATATATAAGAATAATTGGACTGCCAGAATGTTGTGACCAAAAAGAGAACTTTGACAGAATAATTCACAAAATAATACAAGAAAATTGTCTGGGGTGGTGGTGGTGGTGGTAGGATGGCTTCATGGCTTTTTATCAGAGATCTTCCTAGAATCCCTCAGATCAACACCAGATCAAGCATCTGAACCAGTTTCAGAATAACAGGAACCAAAAATATTTGAAGGATAGTACATTTCTAGCAGAAAATATTTTGGAGAAACTTCTGAAAAGATCTATTTCAATCAAGCAGGGAGTGGAGAGAGGCGGCTGAGCACAGGCACAGTGCAGGAATCCAGGGCAGTGTGGCACATGCTGGGTAATCTACCAGGAAGTTCTTAGCCAAAATACAATAGCATTGGCTAGTCTGTCTTGGTTCAGAAACCAGTGGATCAGCAGATTAACTGTGAGACACCCAACTCAAATACAAAATGCAAATGGTCATCCTCTGAACCCTAGAATAAGTTGGGAATTGGCCATACTTATCCAGACAGTAAAGAAGTAAGCAGGGCTAGCCCAGGGCAGCAAAAAGCCACCATCAAAGAAGTTTGGGACAATCTCCATTTTGCCCTAAAAGCAGATCTCAATCTTTAAAAATGAGCAAAAACAGCAAAAAGAACTCCGACCAAAAACAGCTTTTAGGGAGACAGAGAAAAATAGACCTTAAACTCTGAGGACACTAAAGACAAATTGTCTCCAGATAAAGCTCCAAAGGGTGATATGAGTTGATCCCCAGCTTGCAAGGCTCTCCTGGAAGAATTCAAAAAAGATCTTAAAGGAGAGTTAGAAGAAAAATGGGGAAAGGAAATGAAAACTTTGCAGGAGAGTTTGAAAAAGGAAACACAGAAAGTATCTGAAGAAAACTCCTTACAAAATAGATTTTGAAAAGAAAACAACTCACTGAAAAACGGAATTTGTGAAATATATTTTTAAAAAACCCAATGAACAAAACACCTCATTTAAAAAGTTCAATTGGCCAAATGCAATAGGAGATTTTAAAAAAATTAACTGAAGAAAACAATTCACTAAAAACTAAAATTGAACAAAAGGAAGTGAATGACTCAATGAGACATTAAGAACCAGTCAAATAAAACCTCCCCAAAAACTGAAAAATAGAAGAAAATATAAAATACTGACCTAGGAAATAGGTCAAGGAGAGACAATTTAAGAATTATTGGACTTTCTGAAAATCATGATGAAAAAGAGATCCTAGACATCGTCTTTCAGGAAATAATCAAGGAAAATTGTCCTGATATTCTAGAATTAGAGAGTAAAATAACCATTGAAAGAATTCACCAATCACCTCCTGAAAGAGACCTCAAAATGAAAATTCCAAGGAATATGGTAGCTAAATTTCAGCATTATCATATCAAGGAAAAATATTGCAAGCAGACAGAAAAAAACAATTCAAATATTGAGGAGACACAATCAAGATTACCAGGACCTAACAGCTTCTATTTTAAAGAATTGAAGGGCCTGTAATCTAATATTCCAAAAGACAAAGGAACCTGGATTGCAGTCAAGAATCAACTATCCAGCAAAATTAAGCATCATCTTTCAGGGAAAAGATGGAGATTCAGTGATACAGGTGAATTTTAACCCTTTCTGATTAAAAACAAAAAACAAAAACAAACAAGCAAACAAACAAACAAGAAACAATGCTGAACAAATGTGATCTTCAACTATAGAACTCAAGAGAGGCATAAATATGTAAAAATGATAGAAAATAAACGTTAGTTTTAAAAGATGAAAAGTTTGCATCCCTGTTAAGGATCATGCTTAGGTGAAGGAGCAGGTCATTTATCTGAGAGCCTTCACAGATATGAATCATAACACTTGAAGGAGTTGCAAAACACCTTTACTAACAGAAATGTTCCTTGTGGATTGGGAATGAAATAAATTGGAGGGAGAGCCAAAGGGAAGAGCAAAAGAAAGATCAGACAATGCAACTGCCTCTCAGGAGGGAGGTCAAAGAACAGCAAGTACTTCTCAGTCTCCTTATATCATCATCATTCTCTCACATGAAGAGATTCATTCTACAGGTTTGAGTTAGACCTCTAGCAGCCATTGGCAGGTGGCTCCCATATCACAATACATCCTTATATGGGAGGATAATATTTTTAACTATTGAGAATTGCATCTCAGTTATGGGTATACTTAGTGCAGGTATAATTTGATTTTATTGTGATATATAAAAAAAGAAACTAGAAGTGGAAAGAAGATTATATTGGAAGATGAGGAAAATGGATTTAAATTGGAGTAAATTACATCTCACTGAGACACACAAAAAAAGACATTATAATTGGGGAAATGAAGGAGGGGAGATGAGCATTGTATAAATCTTACTGCCATTAGATTTGGCTCAAAGAGAGAATATCAAACATATTTAGCTTTATGAAGAAACTTGTCTCACCCTATAGGGAAATAAGAGGGGAAAGGGGAAAGGAAAGGGGGAGGCTAATAGGAGAACAGAAGTAGGAGGGAATAGGGGTAAAAAAAGAGATGGAGGCTGTAAAAGGGGAGGACTATTTGAGGGAAGTGGTGGTACGAAGCATAATACTGGGGAAAAGGGAAATGGGGAAAGGACAGAGAAAAGTATAACTTGGGGAAAATAAAATGGAAGCAAATAGCAAACTGGAGTAAAAGCCAGAATCCTACAATGTGTTGTTTACAATAAACACATTTAAAGCAGAGTAGTAAATACAGAATAAAGGTAAAAGGCTGGAGCAAAATCTACTATGCTACAGCTGCAGTTTAAAAAAAAAAAAGAACAGAAGTATCAATACTGATCTCATATCAAGCAAAAGAAAAAATAGATCTAATTCAAAGAGATGAGGAAGGAAATTATATCTTGCTAAAAGTACTGTAGCTAATGAAGTATTATCAATACTAAGCATATATGCACTAACTGTTATAGCATTCAAGTTCCTAGAGGAGAAGTTAAGAGAGCTGCAACAGGATTAGACAGCAAAACTATAATAGTGGGTGATTTCAACCTTGCTCTCTCAGAAATAGATAAATCAAACCACAAAATGAATAAGAAAGATGATAAAGAGGTAAATAAAATTTTAGAAAACTTATATATGATAAACTTTTGGAGAAAATTGAATGGAGACAGAAAGGAAAATAAGTTTTTCTTGGCAGTACATGGAACCTACACAAAAATTGACCATATATTAGGGCATAAAACACTCAAAATCAAATGCAGAATAGGAGAATTAGGAAATGCATATTTTCATATCATGATTCAATAAAGATTTCATGTAATTAAAGGCCAGGGAAAATACACCAAAATTTATTGGAAATTAATCTGATCCTAAAGAATGAATGGGTGAAACAACAAATCATAGGCACAATCTATAATTTCATCCAATAGAATAACAAAAGTGAAAAAAAAACATGCCAAAATTTATGGGATGCAGCCAAAGCAGTTCTTAGGAGAAATTTTATTTCTCTAGATGCTTACTTGCATAAAATAGATAGAGAAAAAAAAATCAATGAATTGAGCATGCAACTAAAAAAGCTAGAAAAAGAACAAATTAATGCCCCCCAATTAAATACCAAATTTCAAATTCTGAAAATAGAAGGGGGAGATAATAAAATTCAAAATAAAAATACTATTGAACTAATAAACAATTAACAGTTGGTTTTATGGAAAAAAAAAACAACAAAATAGATAAACCTTTAATTTGATTAGAAAAAGAAAAGGAGAAAATCAAATTGTTAGTATCAAAAACTTAAAAGTGTGAACTTTCCACCAATGAAGAAAATAGAGCAATAATTATGAGCTATTTTGCCCAACTGTATACCAATAAATCTGATAATCTAGATGAAATGGATGAATACTTACAAAACTATAGATAGCCCAGATTAATGAAGGAGGAAATAAATTACACAAATAGTCCTGTTTTAGAAAAATAAATTGAATAAGCTATTAACCAACTTCCTCAAGAAAAAAATCTCCAGTATCAAATGTATTTACATGTGAATTCTACCTAACATTTAAGAACAGTTAATTCCAATATTATGCAAGTCTATTTGGAAAAATAAAGAAAGAAAAAATTCTTTTTATGACAGATATGGTACTGATACCTCAACCAGCTAAGGCTAAAACAGAGAAAGAAAATTATAAACCAATTTCCCTAATGAATCTTGATGTAAAAATCTTAAATAAAATATCAATAAAAAGATTACAAGTTATCTCCAGGATAATACACCATGACCAGGTAGTATTTATACCAGGAATTCAGGGATGGTTCAGTATTAGGAAAGCTATTAGCATAATTGACTATACCAATAATCAAAATAATATAAAATCATATGATTATCTCAATAGATGCAGAAAAAGCATTTGACAAAGTCCAATACCCATTCCTATTAAAAACACTAGAGAATAAAAGAATAAATATAATTTTCTTTAAAATGATAAATAACATCTATTTAAAAGCATTAGCAAACATTATATGTATTGGGGATAAACTAGAATCATTCCCCATAAGATGTGGGGTGAAACAAGGTTGCCCACTATCACCATTACTATTCAATATTATATTAGAAATGTTGGCTTTAAGGAGCAGCTAGGTGGCGCAGTGGATAGAGCACCAGCCCTGAAGTCCGGAAGACCTAAGTTCAAAATCTAGCTTCAGACACTTAACACTTCCTAGCTATGTGACTCTGGGCAAGTCAAGGAAATTAATAAAAAAGCTGCAAATTATGTGGTCTAGCTGTACCAGACCTAGAACTATTTTATAAAACAGCAATCATCAAAATCATTTGGTACTGGCTAAGAAATAGAGTAGTCAATCTAGTGAAATAGGTTAGTTTCACAAGAAACAATAGTTAATGACAATAGTAATCTAGTGCTTGATAAACCCAAAGACCCCAGATTCTGGGATAAGAACAAAATTGGAAATTAATATGGCAGAAACTAGACATTGACTAACACTTAACATCTTATACTAAGATAAAGTTGAAATGGGTTCATGAATTAGACATAAAAACAAATTGCAAAAGCAATGTATAGTCTACCTTTCAGATCTGTGGAGAAGGAAGGGATTTGTGACTAAAGAATAACATTGTGTAATACAAAATCAATTAATTTTCTTTATATTAAGTTAAAAAATCTTTTTTTTTTACAAACAAAACTAATTCAGACAAGAGTAGAAGGGAAGCAATAAAGTGAGAAAATTTTATGTTAAAAGGTTCTACTATGCTCAAAAAGTTATCAAACTGTGAATGCCCTTTGATCCAGCAGTGTTTCTACTGGGCTTATAGACTTACATGAATTGATGCTAAGTGAAATGAACAGAACCAGGAGATCATTATAGATGGCAACAACATTATACAATGACCGATTCTGATGCACTTGACTCTCTTCAACAATAAGATGATTCAAACCAATTCCAATTGTTTACTGATGAAGAGCCATATACTCACAACATAGCATTTTCACTCTTTTTTTGTGGTTTGCTTGCATTTTATTTTGCTTCTTCTTTTTTTTTTTACTAATTTTATTTAATTTTTCTTGTATGGCATGATAACTTATAAATATGTATAAATATATATTGGACTTGATATATATTTCTATCATGTTTAACACATATTGGACTACTGGCCATCTAGGAGAGGGCATGGGGAAAGGGGTAGGAAATTGGACCACAAGTTTTTGCAAGGGTTAATGTTGAAGAATTTTCCATGCATATGTTTCGAAAAATAAAAAGCTTTAATAAAAAAAAAATTAAAAGGGTTATTGGGTAACAGTATGGTACTTATCATGTAATATACAACAAATTAATGATTAAAAGTACACCATTGGATGAATATTATTAGTCTAAACAATTAAATATTAAGCAAAAAATGAAAAAAAAAAAGGTTCTGATAAAGGCCTCATTTCTAAAATATAGAGGATTGACCCGAATTTGTAAGAATCTAAGCCATTCTCCAATTGATAAATGATCAAAGGATATGAATAGATAATTTTTAGATAAAGAAGTTGAAACCATTTTTAGTCATATGAAAAGGTGCTTTAAATCATTATTGATTAGAGAAATGTAAATTAAGATAACTCTGAGGTACCATCACATACATCTTAGATTGGCTAAAATGACAGGAAAAGATAATGACGAATGTTGTAGGAAATGTGGGAAAATTGGGACACAAATGCATTGTTGGTGGAATTGTGTGAATTGATCCAACCATTCTGGAGAGTAATTTAGAACTATGCTCAAAGGGCTATCAAACTGTGCATACCCTTTGATCCAGCAGTGTCTCTACATCAGTGTCTTGTATCCCAAAGAGATCATAAAAGAGGGAAAGGGACCCATATGTGCAAAAATGTTTGAAGCAGTCCTTTTTGTAGTGGCAAGAAGGTGGAAACTGAATGGATGCTCATCAGTTGGAGAATGGCTGAATAAGTTATGGTATATGAATGTTATGGAATATTATTATTCTATTTTCTTAATTGACTAAAGATATTTTATTTGAATCCCCTGGGGAAAGATGGGCAAGATTCCCAGCATATGAGTTCATTTTTGTAAATTGCATTTAGGCAACTCATATTAACATACACCACATATATGGGCAAAATACTTACATACATCTTACATCAGTATTATCTGATGCTTATATAAGACCTGAGAGCCTTATTTTACATTTGTTATAAACTGTCTTAATAACTTACAATCATCTACTGTTAAGCATTTTAAATACCTACTATGTACTACACAGTATAATTAATTAATAGTAATACGTGCTCCTATCTCTTGTTCTTTTAAAGCTCTACAGCACTTTTCTGCAGTACATCTACTCTATTATGTAGGAGAGGCAACTCTCATTGTCCCTCTTTTACAGAGGTGGAAACTAAGGCTCAAGAAAAAAATGATGTACCCTAGATTATGTGGCTAGTCATTGTTGAAGTCAATCTAAGAATCGTGATCTCCTGACTCAAGGTCCAGCTCTTTTTACATCACTTCTGATGTAGCACTTAGAAGAAAATGTTTTAATTTGTGCCTCTGAGCCAAGCTGGTGCCATACTTTTACTATCTCTAGGTGGAATTGTCTTCAATGGCCAACAATATTGAGTACTTTGGAGTTATTGGGCAAGGAGAGAAGATGTGGGGGAAGAAAAGGAATTTAGCACAAGACCTCAGTGGTAAATGGGCCCCAACTACTATAGAGCACAGGGACCTGTGAGTGAAGGAAACATCAATTTTTTTTCCTCTAGAGAGGATAGTAAGAATAAGAAGAACCTACATTTATATCATGCTTTAAATCCATTATTCTAGTAACCTGAATAAATGGTAAAAACCCTTGACTAGAATCAAAGCACCTGAATTCTAGTCAATATTTTGCCCTTTTCTCCCTATATGACCTTTATTTCAGATCTCATTTTCCCATTTGAATTGGACTAAATGAATCATCTTTAAGGCTCTGCTTAGCTTTGATGTTCTTTATTCCAAAGTCCCTTTCAGTTAAAGCATTTTGTATTCAATATTTTAAGATCCTTTCCAAATGTGACATAATATTTTTCTACGTTCTAAGCCCCTGCCAGTTCTACTATTTTATATTCCAAGGCATCTGCTCCATCTGACAAATTAGCTTTTATGTTACCTTTTTGAGCTTCAATTTCTCTGCGAATCAGTGTCTTCAAATAAGCTGAATTACAAAGTTAAGAGAGTTTGGGACCTGAAATCAGGAGAACATGAATCACTAATTTATTGTCTGGATAAGTCTAATAGAGTATAGGACTTGGGGTTTGGAAGACTTAAATTCAAATCCTGTCTCAGATAATCATTAACTGTAAGATACTGGGCAATTAATTTAAAGTTATCCAATGTCAGTTTCCTCAAGTATAAAAATGAAGTTAATATTAATGTTGTAAAGGATTGTTGTAAAGATAGCATATGTGAAATGTTTTGCAAACTGTAAAGTGCCCTATAAAGATTAATTAGTTAACCAATCAGTTTTGTCATTTGTCAAATGAAGGAATTGGACTCAGTGACTTCAAAGGTTTCATCCAATTCTAAATCACTGATTCAATTATTGTATATGAATAAATTCTTATAGATTTACAGTTATTGACTTCTATGAATTTCTACAATGACCTTGAGGTAGCTTGGGCTAGTGTTATAATACATCTTTTCAGATGAGGAATTTGAACTTAAAAAGATTAAAAGATTTTATTTACTCAATGTTCACACAGCTAAGTTAAGGCAAAATTAAATTCCTAAAACTCAACTCTTGAGGATCCCAATACAGTTTGCTTTCCCTATCACCATCATGCTTCTTTAGCTAATGTTAGTGTTGAGTTGTGCTTTACTATAATTACATGTCTGTGTAGAATCATCTGCATCCTGGCCTTGAGAGAGGGAAACCCTGGACAAAGAGCAGGAATTGCTACTTCACGCCTTGGGGAATAATGTTCAGTAACTCATTACCCAGAGAGGTGGATCAGGCGGAAAATACAACCATCTGGGGAAAAAGTTTAAAAGAGTTTATGGTTGCCTGAGCTATAATGAGTCATTTAAGGAAACAAGGCTGTTTGGGCAGGTCTGGCCTTTGAAAATGTTGTAAGGTCAGCGAAGTTAATCTTTGGCACCCTTATTCTCCCTGTTCTAGCTTTTCTTCGCTATATTCTTGTACCCCAAAAACTCTGAATGTGAAAACAAAATAATTTGGTTACTTATTAGACATACATATTTCCTATGACCTATTTCTACATTGTGATAGGGTTTACAAAGTTAGTTTTTTAATAAATATTTCATCATTTTCATAGAGTATTATTATTTTAAGGTAAAGAAAGTGACAGAGATAGTGAGATGATAACCAATCTTAAATCTTTAATATCTGATCCAGAATTCAAATCCAAGTCTTTCAACTTCAAGTTTATAATTCTTTTCATTGTATCATGCTATTACAAATAGGATAAATTCTGAATATTGGAGTTAAAAGTAGCATGAAGATTTGGAGTTCCTGTAACTGTATGTATGGTAGCATCACTGATAGAAGTAAGGAAGTCAGGAGGAAGAACTGGTTTGGGGGAAAGATAAGGAATACGGTTTTAAATGTCTCATGTTTAATATCATGGTGTGATATTCCAACTGTGATATTTAGGAGATAGTTAGGAATTTGAATTTAAAAGTCTTTGATTGGAGTTTGGAAATCCTTTAGCAATTGATGGCCAAATGGAAATCATGAACAAGGTAAATTCAAAGGATGTCTATCAGTTAGAAAATGACTGAATAAGTCATGGTATATTGTTGTGATGAAAACTACTGTGCTATAAGAAATGATGAGCAGGATGACTTCAGAAAATTCTGGGAATATATACATGAATTGATGCCAAATGAAGTAAGCAAAACCAGAAGAACATTACACATAGTAATAACAATGTTGTAATGTGATCAATTGTGAAAAACTTGACTACTCTGATCAAGACAATGATTGAAGATAATTCTGTACGATTCATGATGTTAAATGCTTCTACCTCCAGAAAGAGAACTGATGAATTCTGAGTTCAAATTGGAGTGTGTGTGTGTGTATACATATATATATATATGCATATATATATATATATGTTATTTATTAATATAATATAATTGAAAGACAAAACAAATACTGGTCACTATCTTTGTAACCTTGGAAAGTCATGGACACACACTCTCTCTCTCTCTTCCTCTCCTTCCTTCCCTCCCTCCAATTCTACTTTCTTCTTAAGAATTTACATTGTATAAATTCTCTACATCTCTATTGATCAAAGAAATGCTAATAAAGACAACTCTGAGGTACTACTACACATTTTTCAGATTGGATAAGATGACAGAAAAGACAATGATGAATGCTGGAGGAGAGGTGGAAAAATTGGGGTACTAATCATTATTGGTGGAGTTGTGTACTGATCCAACCATTCTAAAGAGCAATTTGGAACTATGCCCAAATGACTATCAAACTGTGCATACTCTTTGATCCAGCAGTGTTTCTACTGGTCTTGTATCCCAAAGAGATCTTAGAGGAGGGAAAGAGACCCACATGTTCAAAGATGTTTGTGGCAGCCCTTTTTGTAGTGGAAAGAAACTGGAAACTGAGTGGATGCCCATCAGTTGGAGAATAGCTGAATATGTTCTGGTATATGAATGTGATGGGATATTATTGTTCTATAAGAAATAATGAGCTAGATGATTTCAGAGAGAGACTTACATGAACTGATACTGAGTGAAATGAGCAGAATCAGGAGATCATTGTACATGGCAACAGCAAAATTATGTGATGATCAATTCTGATGGATGTTGCATTTCTCAACAATGAGACAATTCAGACCAGTTCCAATTATCTTGTGATGAAGAGCGCTATCTATCCCCAAGGAAAGGACTGTAGGAACTGAGTTTGGATCACTCTTTTTGTTATTTGCATGCATTTTATTTTTTTCTCATTTTTTTTCTTTTTGATTTGGTTTTTCTTGTGCAGCAAGATAATTGTATAAATACGTCTGCATATATTAGATTTAACATATATTTTACCATGTTTAATATATATTGGATTACTTGCTATCAGGGGGGATGCAAAGAAGGGTGGGAAATTGAAACACAAGTTTTTGCAAGAGTT
This sequence comes from Sminthopsis crassicaudata, assembly GCF_048593235.1. Classification (NCBI taxonomy): domain Eukaryota; kingdom Metazoa; phylum Chordata; class Mammalia; order Dasyuromorphia; family Dasyuridae; genus Sminthopsis; species Sminthopsis crassicaudata. The sequence goes on along the minus strand of NC_133622.1, from coordinate 185,976,540 downwards.
AATGTTGAAAAAATTATCCAAGATAACCAAAAGATCATAGACCCCTAAGACCAAGAACATATTAATGGATGGGAAAATCTCCTTTACATGGTCTGAAACACAACACAAATTATTTCTAAGGCTAATTGTTAATTAACTATGAACCTACCATGTTTGTATGTTTTCTATAATACTCTGAGTAACTGTGGGAAACCATTCACACATTTATACCACAGAGACAAACTTTTCTATGTGCCAACTGATTTTTCTATTTGTATAAGCTTGTGACAATGTATAGAATAAAAAATTTTAATACCTTGTGAATGAATGAAGACATGTAGAAGAAACACATTTATTAAAGGTTACAATGTGCTAAGAACTATACTAAGTCCTCAGAATGCAAATGAAAAATGGCAATAGTCTCATATTCTAATAGGAAGAAGAAAGGAGAAAGCATCCTAGAGAACTGATAAGCAAGATGGGCATTTCACTTTGGAAAGTTACAAGGGATGGTGACTGAAGTCATTAGTGGATAGATTGAAGTATCTTTTCTAGGAGCAATGATAGTGATTGTGGTTCTAGAACTGGAATGATAGAAGAGTAAACCAGGGTTATGGGTCTATATGATGGCATAGACATGGGTATGTAAAAATCTAGAAAATGAAGTTGTTTATATTTAACATGTATCAGTCAACCTGCCATTTGGGGGAAGGGGTGGGGGGAAGGATGGGAAAAATTGGAACAAAAGGTTGTGCAATCATCAACGCTGAAAAATTACCTATGCATAAAATTTTTGTAAAAAAAAATTAATAATTAAAAAAAAAAGAGAATGAAGTTGTTGTTGTCCTTGTTATCACTATTGCTGTTATTGGTCCTTTGTTTTCTAAAAAGACCAATGACATCACAAGAGTGATGTTTTCTCTTGTAAGTGAGAGAGAATTGTGCAAAGTCCTCAGCCTCATTTCTTGTTCCAGAGTTATTGAAGTCTAGTGAAAAGACAAAAGTCAAAATGACTGGTGATGGCTCATGATGGCAACGAATGACCTTGACCTTACTAAATCAAGGTGGTTTCCCAGATTTCTAAGGGCTATGTAAGAAATGAGACAAAAAATGGCTTAATTTACCATTTACCATTATGAAAATATCAGATGGGATGGGAAGACCTTTAAAATTTCTTGCCAGAACAGGAAACAATTGATATTTAAAATCATTCTAAGATTGATCTATGATGTAGTGAGAGTTCACTCTTACATCATCACAATAAAGACACTAGAACTTCAAGGGCTGATTAATGATCACTGTTGATATGGAAGATAATTGATCCTTACTGATCCTTTTTTTCTGGAAGGGGACGGAGCAAAATGTCACTTTGGCTTCAACCATTTTCATGTTTCCTCTTCTTTTCTTATACAGGAAGCTGGAGACTTAGCCACACTTTATTATAATAATGCTCTTTTAGTCTAGGGGCAATAGAGTGGCCCCTAGATCCATTTAACCAAATTCTTTGCCATTTTATGGAAATTATATCATGCAGAAAGATATAAGTGCAGTCACAATAACTCAGAGCACCCAATTAGGAACATTCCTAACATTTATAGAAGTTTAACTCTGTTCTAACTTAAAGTCTTTGATATCTCTGACTGATTGCAGATATCTTTATGTTTGAGGCAAAATAAAGATACAGAAACTCTCTAGGTAGAAGAACTTGTACTCTAAATCATAATAAAGTTGGTTTTCTTGCCACTATAATATGTACCAAACATTTGAGGGGTAACATATTTCAGAGTTTTCAGAGATAATAAGCTTGATGCCATGGGAAGTTAGCCAAAGAGAAATGAAAAGGTCTTAAAGATAAATTTCTAATACACAAGAAGAAAAGATTTATACGAAGAAGAAAAGAGAAGTGCTGTTGAAAGAGATCAATACAGATGAACATGATACTCATCAGTTATTTCAAATTTAAGAGAGATAATACAGAAGTTAAAAGCCAAGGGCATGATAAATGTCCCAAAGTGTCATGGTCTCATAAAAGTAGTGCCAGGAATGTGAATGCTCAGAATGACTTGAGGCTGATAATGAATGCAAAGAATGACCAAAATGACTTTAAAAAGCTTCTTCAAGCAAAGAAGATGAAAGAAGTGGCATAAGACCATGATTTGAATGTTAGAATGAGCAATGAAAGAAAGAAGGGAGGAAGTCAATTCATACTTTACCAAGTAAAATGATCTTAAAATTTAAAAAATGCTTAGGGCAATGAATTTGACTTTGATTCTCATCAGAATTCTAGAATGTGTTCCTGTTTGATCTCTCCTTATTCTCCTTTGTTGTCTATTACTCACATCATAGTACCTAACTGTGGTGTTTCAACAAGATTCTGCCCTGAATTCTCTTCTTTTTTTCCTGATACATTCTTCCATTTGGTGACCTTTTCAGCACCCTTGGATTTAAACTTCATCTCTATGCTTAGGACTCTAACTATATATCTAACAATATACCTAACACACATTTAAAACTGGGTGTTTCATAAACATCTCAGACTCAACATATTTAAAACAGAATCTAAAATCTTTTCCTTCAAACCCATCCTTTTTTCAGACTTTACTAGTCCCATTGTTACTCTATCTCCCAGGGCTACAGCTTCAATGTAATCCTCAACCACAAGCTCTTCTTCTCCCCATATGGTATTCAGCTGCCAAGACTTGCCATTTCCACTTCCATAACATCATATTTACCTTAGCTCTCCTCATTACTCACATAGCAACCACTGTAGTTTAGGCCCTCCTTCCTTTTTATCTGATGTGTTATAAGGCCTTCTTAATTAGTCTCTCTGCTTCAAGTTTCTCCCTACTTCTATTCCAACCTTTATTCAGTCACAAATGCATTATCCTAAAGTCCACATTTGACTATGTCTCTTACTAGAGTAGACTTTAGTGGCTCTTTTTATACTCCTAGGACAAAATATAAACTCCCTTATTTGGCATTTAAAGCACTTAACAACCTGAACCCAATAGTCTTTGCAACTTTATTATATTTTTCTTCTCTTGGACTCTGCAATTCAACCAAGCTACCCTTGTTGTTTCTCACATATTGCACTCTATTTCTGGTCCAAATCCTGCCCTAAATTCCTAAGAGGGATGTGAATAGACATCAGTTCTAATGAAAATGATCTGGGAATCTGAGTGTACTCTAGGCTCATTGAATCAACAATGAAACGTGTCAGTCTAAAAATCTAAAGTGAGTTTAAGTTACATTGAGAGATTGAGTATAGAGTTGGATAGTCTTGTTATCTGTTTTCTGTTTTAATGAGCCCACATCTGGAGGACAGTATTCAGATAAAAGAGATATGTTTTAAAAATCCATCAAATGTAGATGAGTTGAAGTTACTGGAGATGTTTCATCAAGATAAGATGATGTCTTAAGAGGGACGTGATAATTACTTTCAAGTATTTTATAAATTGTCATAGGGAAATGAGGCGAAATTTGTCCTACTTCACCCTCATAAAGTTGAACCCAGAGCAATTGACATATGTTGCGTAGAAATATATTTAAAGGCTTGATAAAAAAGAATATATTTCAAAGAAAGTAATCTGTCCCAAAGTAGAAAAGGCTACATCAAATGGCAATGAATTCCTCTTCATGGAACAATTTCAAGTGGGAACTAGACAGCCCCTTTGAAGAGATGGTATAAGAGTGATTTATATTCATTTACCAGTTAGTGAGATCAGTATAGTTATGTCTCTGAGGGTCTATGGAATATCAACACTACTTGGCTTATCTATCTTAATTCAATCTAACAAATGTTAAGTGTGGAAAGCACTCAGCTTACTGTCCCTAACAGTAAGGGACATATACATGAAAGTCAAAAGTCTAATTTGGGGATAAAAAGGTACACAAATCAACATAATGCAATAAAGGAAATAGAGGACATAGAAAAGGTCAAGAAGAAATTAGAGAAGGCTTTCTGGAAGAATTAACACTTGAATTGAGACGTTACAGAGACATGAAGGGAATATGCATCATAAATGTATAGAATCTTAGAGTTAGAAGGGATTTCAGAAGTCACTGCAACTTAATAATAACTTAGAATAGACCTATAGTGGTCATCTTGTCAAAACTGTGCCTACACAAGAATTCCTGCTGAAATATTGCTCAGAATTAGTTATCCAGCTGGGCTCAAACATATCCCTTTAACAGTAACCCACTCCCTTTTAAGGTAACCTATTTTTCTACTTTGGGAGAGCTCTAGTTATTAGGAATTGTTACCTTAAATTGGACTAAAATTTGTTTCTCTCTACTTTCTATACATTTTTCCTCAGCTCTGCTTTTTTGTTTCCAAATGGAACAAGTCCAATTTTTCTTATAGGTGACAACTCTTAAACTACTTGATGGGTTGCTGAGAGAAAAAAGCTTTGTGAAATGTAAAGTACTCTAGAAATGTGAGCTGCTATTATTCTAAGTTCTGTTATTGGCCCATTAAATTCTCTACCTTGACCTATGTTTGTGTTATCACAGATGTGGAACAGACAATTACCCTGCCCCGTATCAGGCCTGAGAAGCCATTTAGTAAATGCAGGTTATAAATGAAGAAGGTTAAAATGACTTTGGAGATCTACATCTTTAGGACTAAGAATTGCTTATGCAAGGGTCTCTGTTTTGTTTTGTTTTGTTTTTTCTTCTTTTAATAAGAAAATGTTCCTGGTGATATTAAGGCTTGCTGCTGCAAAAGCCAATCTTTTCAATGTCAATATTCTTCTAGTGATTCTATATGGCCATGAATCATGGAACGTACTGATCTCAGAAGAATTATAATGGCAGGTGATCAAAAGGGCAAGGAGACACTGCAAGGTGGGTGTCAGCAGGCTCAAGCAAATTACCAAATGATGATATGTTGCATGAGAAGTGATAGAAAAGGCAGCACCAAGGACACACTTGAGTGGAAAGGGAGGCAGGGTAGTCATATAACAAAAGGGATAGCTAACTGAGAGATGAACTGAGAGGAAGGCTGATATCTGCAAAATATTCAAAACAAATTACCAGAAAGAAGACCTTTAGTATATTGATTAGAGATTCTCTGGAGAATTTGTTGAAAAACCTTGACAAGAATTCTCCAGGTTAAAAAGACACAGACTAGCAATCTCAAATGGTAGAAGGCACAATCACATGAATAAGATAATTGATTCATTAAAGGGTTTGCATTCTTGGGAGCTGTGTACTTTTAGGTAGAATGGCTACATCCCCATCATTGGAAGTCTTTAAACAAAATCTGGATATTTTCATATTGGAGATATTGTAGAGGAGAATCTCATTTAAGGAATTCATTACAATGGATGTCATGAAGGATCTCCCAATTCTAAAATTCTATAAGTTTAGGTTAAAGCTGATGAAACAAATATGGCTTAGACAGATCGAAAGCCTATAATGGAAAATATTCCTTGGTCAAGAGGGAAAAAATACCTTTTCCATTTCAGAAATGGCAATAATAGCTCTCTATTCTATAACACTCTGCAATTTATAGAGGATACTACCTTCACAACAACCCCATGAAATAGATAATGAAAATGTTGTTATTCCAATACAGATGAGAAAACCAAGACTTGAAAACATATAGTACCTTGTCCAAAGTCACAGGTTTGGCAAGGACAGAGTCAGAACTCAAACCCAAGTCTTTTGTCTTTCTTTTGGGTGAATCAAGGACAGATGAATGGGGTGAAAATGAGGTAAAGCTAATTGATAATGATGATGATGATGAAGTAGATAATAATAGCTCCAAATATAATACTTGGCACACATTCTCATTTGCAAAGCACTTTCCATGTATTACTGTACCTCATTTGATTCTTACAAGAACTCAAGAAGAGAGATGCTATTATTTCCATTTTATAAATGAGGAATCTGAGTTTGAGACAACTTAAGTGACTTTTCCAAGGTCACTCAGCCAGTAAGTGTCTGGGACAGGATTCAAATTCAGATCTTTCTGATTCCAAGTGTGACCCTCTATCTATTCTATTAATCTACTATGGAGAGAAAGTTTTGGAAACAATTATGAACACTTAAGATTTTTGCAGTAACTGCCCACCCAACTTGTCTTCTTGTAGAATTAGGCTCTACGTTAACATTAAGTATGGAGAAAGATAATTAACATTTAGGAAAAAATGAATTCTTTCTTGGGAGAATATTGGAAAATATGTGAGCTTAGGTGCCTGAGAGAGGAACTGGCATAAATTATGTGGGTTTCCTTGAAACAAGAACTTGAACTTTCTTCTCAGTTGTCCTTATGAAAGCTCTCTTTCAGATCTTTTGATAACCAAGCAAGCAAGCAAGGAAACAATCAACTAACCACTGACAATAAAACTAAAATACAACATACCTGAAGTCTCAAATCCTATATGCTTTGTAATTTGCCAAGCATTTTCCTAATAAGAACTTTGTGAAGAGCATGTTATTCTTACTTTAGAGTGGGAAGAAACAAAAGGAAAGGGAGGGAAGCTAATTTTCTGAAGGTCACATGGTTAATAAATGTGATAGCCAGGTCTTATGACCCCTCCAAGTCTAGATGTATCCACCATATCTACTGAAAAAAAACCAGGCAATTAATACTCAGAATTACTAAGGAATGAACTGTCTCTAGTTTGGTTGTGATGATCTTGGAACAAACTCTGGCAATCAACTGCTAGTGCAAGAGCTTGGAGCTGAGGATGAAGTTGAGTACCCCTAGGGCTAAATGAGTGAGGTGAATCATGAACAAGTGACATTGCTCAAGTGGGGAAAGGATGTTTTCTTCTTTCTCTGGTGTGTGCAGAGGAAGGAAAGAAATGGGGAAACTAGAGAAACTCACCTTCCCATAGAAAAACGCTACTATTTATTCATTCAACCAATAAATGCTTGACTGTGTGCAGAGTTCTGGAGAAGATGTGGCAGAAATTATAAAATTTAAATAATACAGCCCCTGCTCTCATCAGTTTGAGAGTCTAGTGGAAGGATAAAGTATATGCACACAAATATTGGACCTGACATTGTGGGGAGGGAGTATGATGTAGTTAAAAAAATTCCTAGATTTGGGATCAGAACATGTGGATTCAAATCTTACACTTATGTTATTAGAGATGTCATTTTTTAGTTCTTTTATAAATCTCAGGTTTCTGATCTTTAAAATAATAATAATATCTGTACTTTCTTCTTCATAGTATGGTTTTTAGGAAAGTAGTTTGTAAACAGTTTATCTAGATATGTGAGTTATTATTATAATGATGTAAGTAAGAACATGAGAGAGGTGCAGTGCTGGGCAGGACTGTTAACTCAAGTTTGTCTGAGGGTGATCAGGGAAGTTTTCCTGGAGAAAGTGATAGTTGAGTTGGATTTAAAGGTCTGGTAAAATATGATATCTAAGTTTTGAATTCCTAGTGATCCTGAAGTTCTCATGGGTATATTAGAATATTGAGGTCTTCACCATTTTAGTTTTAAATTTATTACATCAATCTTTGCTGCCTACCTACCCATTACTCGGAGCTCTTTTTAGAAAGTTCAAGAAAGAGAGAAAAAGATAGCTTGTATTATTGCAATATATAATATTGTACAACATTGTAATATGTAATACAATATTGTAAAATATTGTACAATATGTAACATGTTGCACTAGGCAATATGCAATATCTCGAATCAAAGGATCTCATATTGGAAGGGATCAGTTGGGAGTAGAATTGAAATCCCTCCCTGAGTTATCCATCAACCCTGATACCAAATAGTAGAATTATAGAATCTCAGATTCTTGAACTTAGAAGGAATTTTGGACTGGGACTATTGAATCTAACCCTTAACTGAAATACAAATGTCCTTTATAATATCTCTCAGAATGATCATCTAGCCTTTACTTGAATACCTCCAATAAAGAGGAACTCAATCCCTTCTAAGGTGGGCCATTCCCCTTTTGGAGAACTCTGATTGTGAAAGATATGTTTCCCTGTTTTAAATAGAAAATTTAAATATAAATACCACTTCTCCCTACTGCTTCTTATTCCCCCCCTGGGGACAAGTAGAGCACCCAATACCTCTAATTTCTTTCATATTTACTTATTAAGACATTTACATTTTCAAATGAAATTGATAGACCTTTCAAGTTTTGGAGGAATAAGCAGTGAACTTAAAGAATTCAAGGACAATTGAAACTTAAGACAACAGAAGCTCAGGAGAAAACTACATGAAACTTATCATGTGTTGTTTTGCTATGAATTTAGTGCTCACTTTCCCCCATACACATACACATATATGTGTGTATGTATGTATATGTGTGTTTACACACACACACACACACACACACACTTATACAATCTAGATCCACAAAATAATTATTCCTTTCAAAGAAATCTCATTGTTGTAGTGAACCTATGGACTTTGAATTGGAACATGTTTGTATTAATACAGTGATTCAATTCAAAGGACCATAAATTTAAAACTGAAAAAGATATTAAAAATCACCCAGCCCTTTAATCAACTATAGTGATTTATTTAACACAAGTGTTAAGTAAATTAGACATTTATTAAAAGCACTTCTTTTGTAGAGAGTACTGTAGGGAGTGCAGTAGGGGAGATGTAAAGTTTAGCTAAGACAGATGTGCTTGGATGGGAGAGTTGTAGAAGTAGAAGGACTTAGTAACTGATACTTATGAGAAATGAGTGAGAAGAAAGAGACCGAGACAATCTCAAAATTTTGAATATGCAAGATAGACAGAAATAGTGATGCCAGAAGGGCATATTTTAGGAGAAAGATCACTCTTGGCTGTGTTGAGTTTGAGAGACCCTTAAATCTAAGAAAGAGATGTTATAGGATGTGAAGACACTGAAAAGTAAATATAGTTCAATTCTTGAAATCTGTATCAAGTGCTGCAGAGATCTGGGCTTCAGATGACCAGGGAATTCACCAAAAAAAGAGAGTCATGTAAAGGGAAAATCATTTCCAAGAAGAAGATCATGGTATTTATTATAGATTTAAGGAAGTCATGCAGTTTTTTCCCTGTATGTATTAAGGAGTGACACTCTCCTTCACATTTATATATACATATGTAGATTTATTTATTTTATTTATAGATATATATGGATATATATATTTATATATACATATATTTATTTGATATATACATTTGTAGATATATATATATAAAATATGCATTTCCCCACCCTCACATACATGTTCATGAATGTATACATGTACCCATAGACCCACATATCTATACCAAATCTATATACACATATACATAAAGCAACATGCACATATATCTATATACTCTATATCCATTATTTTCCCCTCATGTTCTACCATTCTAGGCCAATTTTCTTGGATTATTTCTTGAATTATTATGTCTTTTTTATTAGTTTTTAGTTCTTTTATTATTATTAGTCCTTTTTTTGGTCACAGCATTCCAATTATTGTATTTTCTCTTCTTGATCTATTCTCAAGATCTGTTGTTTTTCTTATAAAATGTTTCACATTGTATTCTTTTTATTTTCATTTTTATTTGCTTTTTGTTATTTTTTATAACTTCACTGGCTTCCCCTTGCCCAATTCTATTTTTCAAAGAGTTATTTTTGTCTTTGTCTTTGTTGGCAATCAGCTGATTTTCATTGTACATATTTGTGATTTTAAAGTAAATAATAGTTCACATTTACATAGCACCTTAAAGTTTGCCAAGTGAATTACATACATTATTTCTTCTGATTTTCATACTAATCCCTTGGGTAGATGCTATTATTATTATGATCCTAGAATACAGATGAGGAAACTGAAGCTTACCACTACTGATGTGTAGCTGGAAGTGCTTGAGGCAAGATTTAAACTTATCTCTTCCAGATTTCAAATCCTGGGGATCTCTCACTCAGGGCAGAGGATGATAGTGGTTAGTTGAAAAAAAATCATTCATTGAGATTATAAATAAATTAGAGAAACATAGGATAGTTTACCTCTCAGACCTGTGGAAGAGGAATGAATTTATGTCCAAAGAAGAACTGGAGATCATTATTGATCACAAAGTTGAAAACTTTTATTATGTCAAATTGAGAAGTTTTTGTACAAGCAAAACTAGTGCAGATAAGATTAGAATGGAAACAATAAACTGGGAAAACATTTTTACAGTCAAAGATTCTGATAAAGGTCTCATTTCCAAGATATATAGAGAATTGACTCTAATTTATAAGAAATTAAGTCATTCTCCAAATGATAAATGATCAAAGGATAGGAACAGACAATTCTCACATGAAGAAATTGAAACTATTTCTAGCCATATGAAAAGGTGCTCCAAGTCATTATTAATCAGAGAAATGCAAATTAAGACAACTCTGAGATACCACTACATACCTGTCAGATTGGCTGGAATGACAGGGAAAGATAATGCACAATGTTGGAGGGGATGTGGGAAAACTGGGACACTGATACCTTTTGGTGGAATTGTGAATACATTCAGCCATTCTGGAGAGCAATTTGGAACTGTGCTCAAAAAGTTATCAAACTGTGCATACCCTTTGACCCAGCAGTGTTACTACTGGGCTTATATCCCAAAGAGATTTTAAAGGAGGGAAATGGACCTGTATGTGCCAGAATGTTTGTGGCAGCCCTCTTTGTGGTAGCCAGAAACTGGTCACTGACTGGATGCCCATCAATTGGAGAATGGCTGAATAAATTGTGGTATATGAATATTATGGCATTTTATTGTTCTGTAAGAAATGATCAACAGGATGATTTCAGAAAGGCCTGGAGAAACTTACATGACTGATACTGAATGAAATGAGATCATTGTATACTTCAGCAACAATACTATATGATGATCAATTCTGATGGATGTGGCCATCTTTGAACCAAATCAGTTCCAATAGAGCACTAATGAACTGAACCAGCTACACCCAAAAAAAGAACTCTGGGAGATGATTGAACCATTACATAGAATTCCCAACCCTCCTATTATTGTCTGCCTTCATTTTTGATTTCCTTCACAGCCTAGTACACTATTTCATGCATATATCTGGTAAATAAAAACAATTTAAAAAAGAAAAGAAAAAATCATTCATGCCCTATACAACCAGGATAAAACAATAATCTAAATTTTAATCTAGCATTCCAAGAGCGACCCTGTGTAATGATAAAGGGAATCTCTTGAGAGGAGATGGTATTTGTTTCCCATGCCCCCAAATTTTGTGAAAGGATGACCTCGTGAACTTCAAGAGGTCAGAAATTTTGGATTTCTCACTGGCATCATTGGTAATAGTACCTTGAGTCCAGTAGGGATTGATGGCAAAATACAACATGATCCAGGGACAAGGTAGAAACAGAAAAGAAAAGTAGCCTCAAAAATTTTAGGGGGACCAACCCTCAGAATTCTAGGAGTATGGAACCCTGAGGAAGAAAGAGAAGGAAGCATACACCACACAAGTTCAATGACCACCATTATTTCCCTTCAGACCTTGATGGGGAGATCCCAGGAACCTGGATCCTTAACCCATGAGTCTTTGGGATAGATATGCTTCCAGTCCAGTGCCCTCAGTCATTACTCTGGGAAAGAAGGCTTGTGGAAATAAACTGGCTATTGTTCCTGCAGGTGCTATAGCCATATCTTTTGAGACTCAGAAAAGGAAATTCTTGTTAGAAGTCTTTCATATTGCCAAATACTTGCACATCAGAAAAAGATATGATTTTATCTATGAAAATGGCATAAAAGAAGAGCTATTATTATGTTATTTGTCTCAGTGCCTTAAGGACCATGGAACCTTTCCATTTGATTTGCATTTTTATCCTCTCTATATATGTCATTTCCCCTGTTAGACTGTCCTTGAGAGCGTGGATTTTTATTACTTTTCCATTATATCCCTAGCACTTAGTATAATAAATACTTTTTCATTTATTTATTCATTCATTCATTCACACCAATCCTAAGAGTCTAGCAGAGAATTAGAACAAAGAGGAATTTAATGAAGACTCCAAAAAGGGGTAAATGCATTTTGTAACCAGAAGCCATGATTACCCTTTGGTCACATGTGGTCTTTAAACTTGACTTTACTTTCCCCTTAAAACTTTATGTACCTGTGAGAGAATGTGTTCCATACTTTAGGGGATTTTTCTCTGGAGGCGTATGATATTTTTCATCATAAGTCCTTCAGAATTGTCTTGGATCATTGTATTGCTGAGAATTTGCTGAGTTTTTCATAGTTGATCATCATTACAATATTGCTATGAACCAGCATCCCTGTTTTTCCATATTCCCTCCAACATTTGCCACTTTCCTCTTCTGTCACGTTGGCCAATGGTTGTGAGCATGTACCTCAGGATTATTATAATTTAAATTTCTCTAATTATTAGGCATTTAGAGTATTTTTAGATGACTATTTTTTAGCTTTGATTTCTTTTTCATAAAATGGCCTGTTTGTATCCTTTGACCTGAGTAGCTATTTTCATAGCAGCAATTCTTATATGACATTAGTAAATACTCCTTTCTAAAAATTGATTAAGGAAGTCTGGTTGGTAATCAATAGGAAACATATCAGGGGTTCATGAATAACAGTATTAGAATCCATCCCCCAATCCCTCAGAATACTTCTAGAATTTTAAGGAAGGGAAATAGCCTCCCTTGACAATTAAGCTCAGACATAAATGAGAATGGGGGAAGTAGTCCCTAAGTAAGTGCTACAGTTAAACAAAGCATTATTGGGCAAATGTTAAGATTGTATGAAAAATGTATATAGACGTTAACTAAGACACATTTCATTTGGGAGTTTTGCTCTGGCCCTCTGTTGTTTCTTTTCCTCACTGGAGAAAGTTTATTTCTTTTAGATTAACTGCTTTACTGTAAAGAATTCAGGCCTTCTTCCCCCTCAGCAGACATTCCCTCCCAGAATTTACTTAGTCTCCCAAGTGCTTCTTGTATTTCTTTTTCTGTCAACTCCCACACACAATTTCCCTTTCTAGGAGCTCTTTTATGAGAGAGAGAGAGAGAGAGAGAGAGAGAGAGAGAGAGAGAGAGAGAGAGAGAGAGAGAGAGAGAGAGAGAGAGAGAGAGAGAGAGAAAGAGAGACAGAGAGAGAGAGACAGAGAGAAAGAGAGAGAGAGAGAGAAAGAGAAACAGAGAGAGAGAAAGAAAGAGAGAAAGAGAGAGAGAGAGAGAGAGAGAGAGAGAGAGAGAGAGAGAGAGAGAGAGAGAGAGAGAGAGAGAGAGAGAGAGAGAAAGAAAGAGAGAGAGAGAGAGAGAAAGAGAGAGAGAGAAAGAGAGAAAGAGAGAGAGAGAGAGAGAGAGAGAGAGAGAGAGAGAGAGAGAGAGAGAGAGAGAGAGACATTGAGAGACAGAGAGATAGAGTCGTGTAGAACAAAAGGTAGGTGGTACAGTATTTATAGAATGCTCAACTTGGAATCTGAAAGACTGGAGTTCAAATATGGCTTCAGACACTACTATGTCATCCTGGGCAAGTCACTCACTTAACCTTTGACTGTCTCAAAATTAAGGATAATAATAGACTTACCTCTCAGATTATTGTGAGGATCAAATGAGGTTATATTTATAAAACATTTATCAGTGTGCTTGTCATAGAGTTAAATACTTAATAAATGCTTTTTTTCCTTCCTTCTTTCCTGTACTAGGTGTGGAAGTACATGTTTAAAGAACAGAACTCTTTCTATACTCAAGAAACTTGGAATCAGATGGGGGGGGGGGGGGATATGAGATGAAGATGGTAGGGATGATAACTAAGCTTTCTCTCCCCTCCAGTATTTAGTATGTTTGGGCAAACTGCAATTGGTAGGGGGATAGGAAGTAGGGAGGGAGCAAAACAGAGATATGAACAAATTACTGCTGGATGTTTTGTGAAAGAGCCTATGGCTCATTTTAAGGGACATTGAAAAGGAGGGAAATGTTTTAGCAAATGGAGATGAATAGGAAGCATTTCAGCTACTGGGGATAAACCTCTGTGAATGCATGGAGCTAAGAGAGACGAGTTGGGGTTCAACAGCGGACTGCTTAGTTAATCTGCAAAGAAAATGGTACAAAATATGGCTGAAATAGTAGGATGAAGTCAGATTGTCCATTGCCACAGTTTTTTTTCTGATATAATCAGATAAAGATGACCCTATTGTTTCCCAGTGTAGAAATGGGCCTGTATGTTAGAATAAATGATAAGAGAGAAAGCATGCTTTTTTTATTAAAGGGTGAAGCTTCCAGGGGACTGATGAGTCAGAAAGTTGCCTTATCTTTTCTTGCCATTCTTAGTAGAATCAATAAGATGAGAAATTAAGGCTGAGAGGGGAGAACTGACTTTCCCGATGTCACATAATGAGGAGCAGGGCTAAACCTACAACCTAGATTTCTAGGCTCACTGTCCACTGCAATAAATGGCAACAAGCAAACTGTTCCCCTATCAAAGGAACAGGAGATATTTTCTGATTTGTGTTTTAATCTACCAGTGAAAACCATTTTATAAAGATTGCAAGTAATTGGCAATGGAGTCAAACAATTTCCCGATATTTCTACAATTGTCTGCCTTTCATAGGCAACGAAATAGCTTATTATCTACTACCTGACTCGTTTTATAATCATGTAGAAATTAACTCTCAGAAAGTAGGCATCAGGTTGAAATGAATAGTGAAAGCAAGCACTGGCAATTTGAGCCTAAATAAAGTATAAAAATATATTTTAAAAAAACAGTATGACATGGGAACTGTTCTGTTCTTCTATATCAGTAACTTCTCTACCATGAATGTGGCTAGTAGAGACTCATCAGGAATCCCTTTCATTCATCAAAATTTTGGATTCTGATCAGAATTCAATGGGATCTTAGAACACAGAATGTCAAAAATTTTAGAAAACAGAAGATGGAATGTTAGTGACAGAGGAGACTTTAGAACATAGAAAGCAGAATTTTAGATCTGGAAATGATCTAATTTCAAGAGATAATTCAAGAGACAATTATATAGCAAGAGATATATAGAATGCCAGCTTATAAAATAATATGGGATTTTATAATATAACAAATATGGCATGCATGTATATATAAATATATGTATAATCTAGATATTACCTGCTTTATAAATCTATATTTATGAATTATTTAAACTTATTTCCTAAATAGTATAAATTGACATTATAGATATATTCTCTAGACATATATACACATTGATGTGTGTATATGTATAAACCTAATTTTAACAGATGTTCTGCAACTATATATATATATACACACACATTTTCTAGAATTAGGTGCACATATACATATGTACACAATGCAAATATATACACATACACAATATTCTCTAGTTATAGCTGTATATAAAATATGTATGTATGTGTGTGCATACATGTATATAATACATTGTACATAATACAGATATATAAGCACATGCTTATTCATGTCTATATACTAGCATTATGTGCTCTTGAAGTCAAGAGAAAGTGGGGAAGTCATGCTGGGTAGACTGTCTTTTAGGAAGACATGGAAGAGAATCGCTCAGGCTGGTGTGAATGTATTATGTCTTTATTGGAGGAAATATCCACATCAATAATATCATAATTTCATCTGAGTTTGAAACCATAAACGATGGTTCATTTGTAGCCTTAGATACAGGGTGGTATTGTCCATGGATAAGCAAGTTGATGCTGATCAAGTCTCTTAGCCTCTCAGAACCACCTACAACTAAGAAGGAATTGTAGAGAAGGTGAAGGTCTGCATTGGTAGAGAATGTTTTTGTCAAGTGCTTGCTCTAACACTGGAATCATAAATATGGTTCAAAAAGGTTAATTTGCAGCAGGTTCACTAGTGCATATCTACATAAAACACATGTATAGAGTTCTTCATGCTGACCAGGTTAAAACTTTTCTTCTTCATTTAATGAGGATGCAGAGTCAGTTCAATCAAAACTTCCATTAAGTCTTGACAGTTTTGAGTCTAGAATATGTTGGCTAGATCAGAATCTTTAATAATGGCCTGGCCCAGGCTCCCAGATCCCAAAGATGTTTGTGTAGATGAATAATACACTCTGGATTCCTGTAATTTTTCAAGTTTAATGGTAAGGAAGAAAATATATGTTTTTACTTCTATAGAAAACATCTTCACAGTAAATTAAATTGAACCAAATTGAGAGACTAGAAAAGTGAATATTAATTGCATGGTGAATTATAGAACTGTGTATATTATAATGTTTATGTACATTTAACAACTTTTTTTATTCTTTATTCAAATTCTACCCCCTTTTGAAGATTCAAAATCCTACCCCTCCACTGAAGTCTTTCCTGCTGACCTTAGCACTTAGACTTCAGGACTTTTATAGTAGTTACTATCTATATTATACTAATTAAGTTTTAATTATATGTTATATTATTTAAACATTCTCATGTAGATTTCATTTCCTTTACAACAGACAGTAAAAAATAATACTGCACCCCAAACAGGAAAAAACACAAAGTACAACTGGGAATAGCACACATCACCACATGGAAATGAAATGACTAAAATTTGGTTATTAAGAGAAATTGCTTCAGTTGAACTTAGATATTTGGCAAAATATCTTTTGACTATGACTTTTGACAAATATATTTTTAGTTCTAACTCCATTACTAATTAAAGACATCATATCACTAGGCTTTTCTCAAACCAGTTTCTTCTTCTGAAAAAAACCTATGCTAGGATGAGACTCTTCCTAAATTGCTAGTATTCTAGCTTTGGTATTTTACTTTCTTTGACTGAGGTAGATAAGAATTCAGAGGTCATCTAGTCCAGGATTTCTTAAACTTTTTCCACTTGTGACCCTTTTATCCAAGAAAATTTTACATGACTTTAGGAATTTGGAAAAACTTTAATGACTCAAACATTCCCCTAAAACTAAGGGTGTTTATCTTTCATTCCACTATTTTCCCAACTTGCCTCTGGAATACAACATTTTACAAATTAAAAATGAGAATCCAGTGGGGAGAGGTTATATAAGCATATATATATATATATATATGTATATATATATATATGTATACTAATCAAACATTTACTGATAATAAATCATAATTCCACACCCTGCACATTGAGTTATGAGACTCCATATGGGGTTATGATCCACAGTGTAAAATGCTGGGATTACATTCTAGATCCTACCTGGAATCCCATACTCCTACAACATTCCTAATTGATAGTCATCTGTCCTTCAGCTGAGGACCTAACAGTATCTGCTCATTTCACTTTTTTTGGATAAACTAGTAAGAAATTCTTTCCAAGGACTCTTGCTGCCATGATATTCTTTATTCTATGTTTTAAGATCTCTTCCAACTCTGACAATTTATGTTTTATGGTTCCTTCCACTATTGAGATCGTGACATCCTGTCATCATCTGTTTTTTATACTTATCTGTTGGAATACACAGGGACTGTTGGAATACACGGGAGCCACCTGACTCCAGTTGGAGTCCAACCCAGAATGGATCTCCTCTTGTGAGAGGATGATACAAGGAGACTGAGTTGCTGACCTCTCTGACTGAGAGGCTGTTGCATTGTCTGACTTCCCTCCTCTTCCCTCTGCCTCCAATTTATCTCATTCCCAGTCCGCCACACCTATGTCAGCAAAGGTTACCTTGTAACCCCTTCAGATGCTATGATCCACAGCTGTGGAGAGTCTCAGAGAACTGACCTGCCCTTTAACACTTATCCAATCAAGCAGAATTATTATACTCATGATTATAAAATGACTGAGTTTATTTATTCAAGTTTATTCAGGAATTTCCCTTTATTTTTCCCCTTTGATGTTTTCATTACACAGTGAGAGGAGATTACCTGAGATTAGAATTTAAAAAAATTCTAATAAAATAAATAAGGAATTGTATTGGAGATTTATGAAGGTAATTGTATATCTATTGGTGTTTGTGAGAAGCCTAAAAAATAAAAACAACAAAAAAAAGAAACACAAACAAAACAAAACAGAAAAGTAGAGAGTCCTGTTTCCACATGAAATTTTCTTTCTTTTCAAGTTATCTAATTTATGGTGAAGAAGATACAGACATATGCTGTATCCCCAGGTTGTTGTTCTAATGTCCAAGGTATGAAGGATCATTGATCCAATAAAGCTTTCACATGTTATTTGCAGCTACCATACAATTATGTTGATAGAATAAGCTATGGAAAATGAAAAAAGAAAGCAATAAAGACAGAAAGAAAATAACATCTAGATACAACATTAAGGAAAAGGAGAAAAGTACATTATGACTTGTCATTCTCTTTCTCTGTCTTAGCCAGTAGCAAATTCTAGCCTGTGGCCTTTACATGATTGTATCATTTTCTGAATATATACTACATTTTCAAAATGAGATACAGGTTTCAGTTCAATTTAAAGATGTTATATTGATTGTAAGCATCATGGTTTTCCTCATATTTGAGGAAATTTTTCCTTATTTTTTTTTATTAAGAGAGTGATTTTTGTAGGCCATTTTCTTACTAATGGCATGATTATGGGCTACTTTCTTTATATAGTATTATCATACACTTTTCTCTTAGAGAGTCTCTTGGAGACTGTTTTATCATCAAGAATGGTATTAAAGGCCATTTTTCTTCTAAGAGTGAAGTTATAGGTAGTTCTCTTACTAAGAGCATGGTCATAAACTACCCTCTTATTAAGAATGGAATTATAAGCTGTCCTCAGGTTTCAAACAAGGTAAAAATTTAAAAAGTAAAGCCTTAATTTGGATCAAAATGGCAATATTCTTGCCATTATTAAGAATGGAATTATAAGCTGTCCTCAGGTTTCAAACAAGGTTAAAATTTAAAAAATAAAGCCTTAATTTGGATCAAAATGGCAATATTCTTGCCATTATTAAGAATGGAATTATAAGTTGTCCTCAGGTTTCAAACAAGGCAAAAATTTAAAAAGTAAACCCTTAATTTGGATCAAAATGCCAATACTCTTGCCTACTGTTGTACGTGACTTATGGGATATGTTCCTTAATGGAAGAATGGAATTATAGGGAAAATGAAGTTGGAAGTATTTTGGTTAGACATTGCCAATCTTTTCTTGTCTCCAACTGTGAACTTGATTGATGTTCCCTAAATCTCCAGGAAGGCTCTGCAGGCTGCCATGGTTGCTATTTCAACTCAAAAACAAAAAGTAGCAGTGTCCAAGGCCTGGAGCAGGAGGAGGTCTTGTGGGAGTCAGAATCTTTCACATATTGAAAAAAAAAAGTACTTGGTTTCCTTCTTCCAACAATGGAAAACAGAATATATGGATTAATAACTAATAGGCTAGTTCTACAGCGAATTTTAAGTAAGTCTCTCTGAGTTGTAAGGAAATGTGGCTCATATTTCCAGGGAGTGGAGAATGTTTCAAGATTCTAAGACTTCTGTCCTTAAAAGAGCACAGATGGCCTTTGGGTTACTATGTGGTCAACTCAGTTAGAACAAATGATTGACAGAGGCCGAGAATTTAAATTATGGGTTTATTCAAGAGGGAAAAGGAATGTGTTGAGGCAGAACTGGCATTCAGAAGGCTGACTGAATCCAAGAAGATGATTTATGGAAACTGTTGAGTCACATACTGGAATTCTTTTGAGATGATGGTGATGATGGTGGTGATGATGATGATAGCCAAGATAATAATAATAATAATAATAATAACCCACATTGCTATGGCATTTGGTTTTGCCAACAGAGTTATTCTCTGACATATGCCCATTTATATTAGAAGAATTAGACTTTTATAAGGAGTTGAATTTCATCTCCCTACTTTGTCTTGCAAGGAATTTAATCATATTTGCAATGACCAATTTCCATTTCTAATAGTA
This sequence comes from Sminthopsis crassicaudata, assembly GCF_048593235.1. NCBI lineage: Eukaryota > Metazoa > Chordata > Mammalia > Dasyuromorphia > Dasyuridae > Sminthopsis > Sminthopsis crassicaudata. Next base: position 185,956,790 of record NC_133622.1, on the reverse strand, counting down.
TTCCAGGAGTGACTGAACACTGAGAAATGAAAGTCTTCATTGGATCATTTTTTCAGAATAGTCTTTTTGAATTATTTTTGGTTTGCTACTTTATGAGAAGGATAGTTTTGACTATCATGCTCTCTCAAATGAAGAGATTGTCTAAGTGACTTTCCTCAGAATCTCCTCCAACCTTTTTCTCATCTTTTCACACAATGTCAACTTATTCAGTGAGTGTCATATAATTTCATTATATTCTTTTGTCATTACCTTTTTTCATATTAAAGATTTAATTGCATAAACATTGAATATGGGTGTTAATTTTGGTGCTCAGGAGAGTAAAAATTTGTCCCATTGAAATGAATAGTAATTACATTTTCCCTAAAATGTATACTATTAAGGCTTTTTCAGAAAGGAATTATCTTTGTGAGGCAGGGAAGACTATATTCTTTTAATATACTGTTACTGTCATTGTCATTGACAATGAAGGAACTCTTCCACTCAAGTTCTACTGTCTCAGTTTCTTCCCCATCCCCAAAACCTCATGTGAAAAGTGATCATGATTCTTAAGAAGACAAAATTGGAAAGAGTCATCGAACCTAACACACAAATCAGAGATCCATATTATATGTGACAATTTTATAAGTACTTAGGGAAGTTTCCTGAAGTATAGGAAATATCATGGACAACACTGTGATTCCAGTAAAGGTATTTGAGACAACATTCAGAACTACTCAACCAAGTGTCACCTTTTATACTTGAAATATTTTGCTGTTTCTTGAAAACACTCCTTGGTCCTTTCTTTCTCCCCCCTACTTCAGTCATGATGTCTGGTACCAGAGATGACATAAACTAGTTCAGCCTCCAAGTACAAGAGAATGTTATGGGAGGCAACTATAAATCAGTCAGGAATTGTTGCTTAGAATTGAATGGAACCCCAGGCATGATGACCAGCAAATATCAAAGAGGCTGTCAAGGTCCGGGATGCAGTGGATGACCTTGATGTCTTTGATGTCAGATCAAGCTCTAAGTGCTTCATAATCCTACAGTTGTCCCCATGCCATTAGAACAAACTTTTCTCATCCATCTATTCTACCAGGGGAAGTCTTTCCATGTTTGGAGTAGACATATTCCTAACAATAGGTTTGAAATCTCTCAGTTATTTTCAAAGACATGTCTTTTTGATGAATACAATTTGGTGGCAAAAAAACTGAAATATTTGACAATACACTTGACCAAATTTACAAAATTTACTCCCATGTATCAACATTCCCACCGACCCTGCTGAAACTAGAAGTATTACAAGTTCATGTTTTCATGCTACAAAGTAGAAGAGAACTAACTACACAGTTATCAAACTTTTGTGTGTTCTAATATCAATATTAAGGCTTCCTCGGGTTTCAATTGAGACTTGAAAGAAGTTGGGAAAACCGGAAGGTATAGATCAGGAGGTGTGCATTCTAGGCATGGGAATCAACCCTCATTTTGATTCTTACTAGCTGCATAAGTCACTTAACTCCTCTAAGCCTTGATTTTCTTACTTGTAAAACAATAATAATATCTGCTCTCAATATCAGGTATTAACCACTAACCATCAACATGTTTTAAGTGCCTACCATATGCTAGCCACTGTGCTAACTATATTTCAAATATTTGCTTAGAGGGGAATTTTTTAATACCATAAATTGCTATGGAGTTATGAGTTATTATCATTATTACTATATGTGGTCTGATGAGCAGAGACTGTGCCATTTTCATTTATGTATGTTTTCCATTTTTTAAAACAATAAGCACAAAGGTACTTAGTAATTGTTCAACTGAGTTGTTACTTTGAGTTGGAGTTGAGTTTGACTTTTAGGAAAGTCATTTAGCAGTTATATTTCCTAGGATTTCTGCAACTATACTACATTGTGGGAGGGAGAGAGGGAGGCAGGGGATTTGGGGGGATTGCTGTAGTTAAGTCAGGTGAAACTATTCCTAGAATGAAACACTTATTTCTTCTCCACAAAATAAGGAGATAAATGGAAGAAATATGGGTAGTATGGTTGTATTGTACCAGCAGAGAGAAATTACCAGCTTTTAATGATGCCTCTGAGGAATGGGAAAGGAGAGCTCATTAGCTTTTAAGGATTGAAGAAGTTGTTACCTTGAAAAGTCCCACACAGGTATGAAATATATTTCTTTCAAAAAGGTATTATTTTCTAGTTTGCCATCCATAAATGGGTGGAGTGACCTTGCAAGATAAAAGATCTGATCCTAGTAAAACATTATTTTATTTACCTCCATGGCTTGGAATAAAGCATTGACTTTATTTAGGAGATTCACAGTAAATAAATATTCAGATAACTATTACAAACAAGAGCTCTATTATGATGCAGCAAAGCAAGCAATCAAAAATATACTTTATATAACAATATAATTAAAGGTTCATCCCCACAAGAGCAAGAAACTCACCCAGAATGAGAGCAAAGGATTCATGTTGAAGAGAGTACATACTTAAAGTAGTGGTTCAGGCAAGGAAGTTTTATGCCCTAAAATTGGCTTGGTGGAAAGAAGAGAATTGATACCAGATGTATGATGGGAATTCCTAGTCAGACCCAGATGTGGTGGGAGAAGTTTTCAAGGTCACTTATTGATATCAAACTCAGGTGAAGCTTGGGTTAGGAGAGTTCCTTTTTGAGGATCAGAATTTGGGATAGGGCAACCAAAAATAGTGGCTCATAACCAGCTGCAATCTGTCAGGATTTTTATCCAGTTATAAGCTGTGAGAACTAATTGCTTGAAAGAGGGACAAATTAGAACCATGGAAAAATACAAAAACTGGCTGTTTTTGCTTATATGCTTTATGGAATTATGACTGTTCAACCTAAGTAACAGCATATTTGACTCCTATCATTATAATATCTAACAAAAATTTCCAATGATCAAAAGCATCTTCATATTTCATATCTCTCCCCCCATCAATTTCCTTGTAAAGTGTACAAGCTCTTAAAAGAACTGTTAAATCCTTCTAGAAAGTATTTGTCATCATTTATTCATTGGAGCTACAAGGGACTTTGGGGTATATTGTTACAAAGCTTTCCTAGACCTCACATGGAATTTCAAATCTAAACTGGACCTTAGACCATTGGAAAGTAGAATTTTAAAGTTGGAAAGGACATAACATCTAATGCCGAAGCAGGAAGAACCTTTAAATATGAAAGTTGGAAGATGCCACAGAAAGGTGATCTTGTCTGAGATCCAGAGAAGGAAAAGGACTTCACAAGATCACAAAGATGAGATCTGACAGAATAAGGGTTGAAATCCAGCTTGCAAGGTGAGATCATAAGAAGTTTACAATCCACTGGAGAGCAGAGAGTATGGAGAGACAGCAAGTAGATAAGTAAGTAAATATGAAGCCCATTTGGACATAGAGATGTGCTGCTAGAAGGCTGTGTATGGTGAAGAGCTAACAGCTTGTCTGGAACAGGTAGTAAATTCAGGGGCATGAAAGGGCAACTAGGAGACAGGTTGTCAGACTGAATAGAAAATAGGAAGCCACTAAAGATTTAGGGGTGCTTCATACAGGGGTATACCTGTGTTTCAAGAATATCATTTTGGTAGCTGTTTGAAAGAGGGAAAAAACTAGAGTCAGAACATTCAGACAATTGAAATAGGCTAGATAAGAGCCTGAATTATGCTAGAAGATAATGTGATTTAAGGTCTAAAGTTCATTCCAGGTCTAAAGTCTCTCATCTTCTAATGAAAGTAAAAAAATGGCAGATACATAGGAGAGGTACAAAGAAAGAAACATATGAGGTCTGAGGAATAAAAAATATAATTTCCCATGAAGAATTAGGAAAGTCTTTTTGGAGAAGGTGGTAATTGAACTAGATCTCAGAAAATGGATAGAATTTCAGCTGGTGTGAATAGAATTTTTAGTGCGGGCAAGGTTACTCTGGGTATCTGAAAGAGGCCATAGTAAGACTGAAGCAGGGGAATTATGATGTGTACAGGGACATAAGGCTAGTAAAAGAGTTTGAGGGGAGACAAAGATGGAAATATACATTGGAGCCAGGTTGTGTAGAGCCTTAGGTAGATTATAGACTTCCAATGTTTAAGTAATAGGATCAGGTGAAGGGATTTCTTCTAAGCTTAGCCTTCCTGTAGTCATGAATGTAGTGGAATGAGTACCCCTTCTATCATACTCCTTCCAAACCACTTCTTTAGTCTCATACTAACCTTCAACCATTAAACTCTTCCCTCTTTTCCCAGTTGGCTCTTCAATCCTTGATGTGGTCTCATTTTCCCCCTTCTTTTAAAATCTTAAACCTACAGTTAACCAGTTAAGCCATAATCTGTCCTTTGCCCTTAAATCTTTTGTCCCTCTCATGTTATTGCTATTCATACCTGGCTGACAATCCATTTATTCTTCCCTGGTTGACTACCACCCTCTCTTGTAGTAGACCTTCCTTGTAGATCTCTTCACTTCTCATTTCTCCTCTACCACACCTTTCCTTTGTTTGAGAAGTAGATCTTACCTCCTACTTTCCTCAGTAAATGATGGCCATCCATTGAGAACGTCTCTTCTAGTTTACCCCCCAAACCTTAATATCATCATCTTCATTCCAAACAATAATGGAGACTTGACCCTTTTCTATACCAAATCTAGCATCTACCCTTGTGTTCTTGATCTCATCCTTTCTGACAACTTGTCCTTTCAATATCACACATTCACAATCACAGAATCATGGAATTTGAAATTTGGAAAGGACCTCATTTTCTATGTAGTCCATATAAAAGTGATCTCTACTATTATATTTAAAACATGGTGTTATCTCTGTTTTAAGATTCCCAAAGAAGAGAATTTGCTATCTATTTAGGCAAAAAAAATCCTACTTTGACACAGTCCTATTTGTTTAGAAGTCGCCCCTGACCACAAACCTAAGCTTTCCTTTTTTTCAGCTTTTGCTTATTTTTGGTTCCTGGTTGGCTTACTGGGGATGGATGTATAGAAGGGGTCGAATTTTAAGTTTTTGAAGACCATTATCAGGCACTCTCAAGTATTCTTTTCTTTTGTAAAAACATCTCCAGGTCTTCAACTGATCTTGCTGTAACAGATTCAAACCCCTGAAATCTCTTATCTTCAATTTGTTCCTAGCTAGTGCAATTTCTCCTGATATCTACAAACAGATATAGGTCTTTCTGATTATGGAAAATACCCTTTCCTTAATCTTGCTATCATCCTATATCCTTTCTTTGATCCTCCCTTTTACATCTAAACTGCTAGGGAAAAAATCATTCACTCTTCTTGCACTGCCTTGCCTCCTCTTCATGTCCCATCTCTTTGCAATCTGGTTTCCAGAACTATCACATGACTAAAACCATTCTTTCCAACTTTACCTATAATTGCTTTAGTGCTGAATCTGATGGTCTTTTCTTAGTTCCCACTTTTCTTAACCAATCTGAAGTTTTTGAAATTGTTGACCATCTAGATGCTTTTTTGCCTCATCCCTTGGCTCCATGGTCTCACATGACTCTTCTTCTACTTGTCTGACAGCTTCTTTTCAGTCTCTTTTGCTAAATTGTCATTTTTCACCTTCCCCTAACAATGGGCCCCCCAAAAATCCTGTGCTTGTCTGTCTTTTCTTTCTCCATATTCTACATTCCCATTTGACTGTCATAAGAATCTCAAATTCAATATTTCCAAAATTGAACTTATTTTCTTCTTTCTTAAATTCATTTCTCCTTCACATTTTCCTATTTCTATTGAGGATATTACCCTTTTCCCAACTAATTCTTGCAGAATAGCATGTGGCAAATACTATGGAAAGGCCCTATGGAGTCAGAGCATCTGATTCCACATTTTACATGGGACATGTGTAGCTGTGTTACTTTGAGCAACTTGCTTAATCTCTCTATATCTAATTTTTCTCATCTATGAGATTGGGAAATAATTCTCATGCTAATTCACAGGGATGTTGTGAGAGAAGAGCTTTGTAAAGATTAACAACCCATAGAAATGAAAGTGATAAAATTTTTTAAAAAGTGATGATAATTATAGATTTAATTATAGATTGTCACACTTCAGTCTTTCTTTTGGAACATGTTTTTTATCTCCATTGGAATTCATAATTTAAGGCTTTCATGGCCATGATTGTTATTATTATTACTTCTTCATTTCTATACCTGGTCTTGACTTGTCAAATGTTCCTGCTGTGTCAATGAGGAAATTACACTGATATGAATGGGTCTCCTTAAGAGACAAGGATAAAGTAAGCTAAAGGTAGAACAGATTTGGACCAAAAAGTAGCATTTCCTAATCAGGTGAGAGTTTATGTGATTCTGTCTGCATAACATTATAATTACCAAAGTAATTTATATCCATCAGAAATGCTCTCACTGACTTTGTTGTTATGATTGAATCTTTTCAGTCATGTCCAATTCTTTGTGATGCCTTTGGGATTTTCATGGAGTAGTTTTTCATTTCTTTCTCTAGCTCATTTTATTGAGGAAACTGAGACAAAGAGGATAAAATGACTTTTTCAGGATCACACAGATAGTCAGTGTCTGAGGCTGAAGATTTAAATTTGGAAAGATGGGTCTTCATGATTCCAAAGCCCAGTGATCATCCATTACACCACCCAACTAACAAATGACTATTACTAGTACTACAGGGTTGTTTGGGAAATAATTAGGGATCAATAAAGATTAGAACTGAGGAAGAACTGTTATGAAGAAGTAGAGCAAAATTTATTAAGTCCTAAGAAAACAACTATTCCAGCCCTTAGGTAGGGATTAGTCAATCAGAGGACCTTTTGATAGCAGAATGAACAGAGTCAACAGATCTGTACTTTTAATCTCATTTTTGCTACTTCTTGGCAGCATAATCATGGACAACTTTCTCAAATCTCTCGATCTTGGTCTTCTCATCTATAATAAATTATCTACTATCCCCTCTAATTCTAAATCCTGTGATCCTTGTTTATGAAGGAAAGGTTGAAGCAAGATGGAGATTATGGAACTACCAAAAACGCAGAACAAAGATGTTTAATTGGGAGTTGATAATTTATGATTAGTATGAAGAGAGTCTGAAAACATCAAAATGCTCTTGAGTGTGTCCTGGAGGTAGTACTTGATCCAGATAAATGCCATCATGGGGTAGAACTATTGAATGTAAATTATGCTCAGGCATCTTTGAAAAACAATGGAGAACAAATGTGGTACCAAAGATAGTAAAATGGCTAAAAAAGAAGCAGAAGCCTAAGTTTGAATCCTGGTTCTGATACTTACAGCCAATGTGAACCTGAGCAAGTTACTTAGCTTCGCTAAGTTTTAGTTTTTTATTTGTAAAATCCTGGGCCTCTTACAATACTCCTTTCATCTACTAGCCCTCACTGAGAATGAATGTACTTTCACCCATCCTTGACATATTGGTCTTAGAAGGGTGTCAGAATACTCTGCCCGCCACCACATCTGGACTCTCCTTTTACCACCATTATTCAACAATTTCTCTTCCTTTGAAGGTCACAAGATCAAATTTTTGATCCTTTTATTCTTCTAAATTATGGTAGTTATGACTCCTTTTCCTTTCTCAATGAGTTAAGTACCTGGCTCACCATCTTCCTTTATTCTTCAGTTCTTCTAAGCATCCACGTTGATGCTCTCTCAAATTCCCTAGCTTCCCAAATACTCTATATCCTTCTATTCTGTCATCTATTTCTTTACCACACATCAGCCACACAAAAGGGAGTCACACACTGTATCTCACCATTATCTGTGGGTATCCCGCTTGCCTAATTAGAAATTCCATCATTCCTCTATCTAGTTATATCTCCTTATTGTTCCATCTCTTCCTAAATCTCGTCCCTCCTGAACCTATTCCTCCTTAGGATCACCAGTGCTTACATACATTCCCAGGTCATTTTGCCTGCTCTAATTTCACTTCCCTCCCTCTCCAATCTTGACTTTCACTACTTTTGAATTCCTTGTGTCCTACTGTACTTTAGCTCATCCCTTACTATACTTGAGTCTTGAACTACTCTCATTCTCAAGCTCCACTCTTAGTTGCAGGCTACCGGAAGAAGTCCCACAACCATGTTGATGAAATATATTACAAATTCATGTTATCCACTTTCCACTGGGTCATTACTGCAGCAAGGCAACCCTTTTATTCTTCTCTAATTTGTTCTTTATCTCACTCCTTCACAAAAGCTTTTCCAAAAAATTTTTTCCAGCCTCCCACACTTCTTCCTCCCCATTCTCTCTGAGCATCTCACCTATTACTTCATTGACAAAATTGAGGCCATTCAATTTGAATTCCCTTTACTCCTCTTTCTTCATCTCAATCATCCCCTCACATACTCCTTTCCTTATCTATCTCGTTGTTGTTGTTTAGTATTTCCATCATGTCCCATTCTTTGTGACCTCATTTGGTATTTTCTAGGCAAAAATATTGGAGTAGTTATTCATTCCTCTCTCCAGCTTATTTTTCAGATGAGCAAACTGAGGCAAAGAGTGTAAAGTGACTTACCCAGCTAAGTGAAGCTGGATTTGAACTCAGGTCTTCCTGACTCCAGACCTGGGAGTATTCAACGTGCCCCCTACCTTCTGTCAATGAGATGTCCCTTTTCTTTGCCAGACCTAAAGTCTCAACCCTGCCAAAAATCTCAGCACAAATCTGAAGATATTACTCTCCTACTCAGTAAAATCGAGAGACTTCCTATTTCTTTTAGGATCAACTATAAATTTGAATATTTTAAATATTCTAATTATATTATCTCTCTCTATGTTTCCACATTCATTGCACATTTCTTTTCTTTATCCACTCTGTGATGCAGCCAAATTGGTCATTTTTTTAGTTCCTCGCACATAATACTCTATCTTTATTTTCTTGAACCAAACCTCCTCATAATAGACACTTAATAAATGCATGTTCCTTGTTAAAGTCATAGCTCACATATTGCATGATAAAATTGGGATCAATGTTGTTCTTTGGTTATTTCAGTTGTGTGTGACTCTCTGTGACCCCACTTTGAATTTTCTTGATAAAGATACAGGAATAGTTTGCTGTTGCCTTCATTTTACAGATGAGGGAAGTGAAGGGTTAAGTGACTTGCTTAGAGTAAGTATCTGAGGCTAGACTTGACTTCAGGAGATGAGTTTTCCTGTCTCCTGGCTCCACAATCTATCCTATATACCACTTCACTGCCCCAAAGAGATCTTAATAGGCTCGAATTTGGAAGCATATCTAAAAAGATGAAACTGTATAGGGAGAAATATAATACTCTATATTTCTGTTCAATAATTATTTTTGCAAGTCAGCAGTTTGTCAGAAATGGATCTGGGTGAATAACTGGAATTCACTATTTGGCCACATTGTGATCTATCAGTTAACAAAATTAATTCATTTAGGCTACATGGAGAGAGACATAGCATCCACAATTAGAGAGGGAAGTGCTCTTTTGTACTTTAACCTGGGCAAACTGACTTGGAGTATTCTATTCTCCCACATTTTAGGAAGAACACTGACAGAATGGAAGGTGTTCTGGAAGAAAAGCAAACAGGATTGTGAAGGACCTCCATGTTATTCCATATGATGAAGAAGTGAAGGTTTTGATTCTGGAAACTAGTTAGAAGGATGTGATAATTGCTTTCAGTTATGTGAAGGATTGTCATGTTAAAATAGGATTTGTTTTGTCTCAGAGGGCAAAACCAAGAGCTATGGGTTGTTGCAAAATAGAAATTTTAGGATATTCACATAAGAAAAAACTCTCCAACTATTGGAACAGTCCAAAAGTGTCTAGAGAGATAGTGGGCTTTCCCCTTGCTGGATGTCTTTCACAGCAGCTGGATGGGAAGTGTGGTGTTGTGAAGATTCATGTACAGATTAAATAAATGGGCTCTGAGGTCCCTTGTGGTCCTGAGGTTCTGTGAAGGTGAAAGGTTAGGAAATGTCTAAATAATTAACCAGTAAAAAAAAAATCAAGTTAAAGAGGTCTCCTTTACTGTCAATCTTTTAGCTTCTTAAGTAAAACTAGCATGTGCGGTAAACAGAAAAATGACTTTTACTAAGAGGCTTGCTGCAGGTCACAAATGAATTTTAAAAACCTTTATTGAGCATTCTCTATGTATAGGAGACATTTTGTGATAAGAATAGCTCATTTGTGTTTGGCTGATATAGGTCATATTCCTTCCCTTGTCTCCTTTGGATCAAAACAAGTTTGTGAGGGAGGCAACAAAGGATTTATTATCCCCATTGAACAGAGGGAAAAACAAGAACTAGAAGGCACTTTCCCAAGGTCATGTAGGGTAGAAATAGAACTCCAAACTGGACACCACCTGGTGACCTTTGAATCAGGGGAAGATCTGAAGCTGGCTTCTGATGCGAGTTGACTTGAGGGAGTTATCTTCCCTCCTCATTTTCTTTTTGTTCATTACCTATGTTTTTATTGGTGTAGGAAATTCCCAGTGTGGAGATTTCTTCTCCTGATGCACATTGATAATCATTCTGTAACTTATTGTCTTAGGAAGTTGTTTTGGACAGTGAGCAAGTCAGTGACTTGCCCAGGCACACAGCCAGTATGTAGTAGGACTTTAATTCAGATCTTCCTGACTTGAAGGGTGGCTCTCAGTCTATTATTATCTGTTCTGGGACAAGCTGACAACCCCCAGGACTATGCCTAAATGAGCCTACGGAGACATCTGTCTTTGGTCTCTCATAAAGGGCATAATCCTGGGGGCTCTAGAGAGTGGGACCCTAAGGAAGGGGACTAGAAAGAGGAAGCAGGCATCCAGAATGACCCAGGGCAGCAAAACCCTCCCCTTATGAGCTGCTGGTGACCCACTAAGCCCTCTCTGGCCCCAAGGAGGGGGGAAAAACTGAGCAAACAATTCAGGAAAATTCCTGAGGGTGGAAGATTTTTGTCAACTTTAGTTAAATATAGATTTTAAATTGCCGAAATGTACTCAGCAGCCTGGAGACAAGCTCGCAGTTTGAGAAGTCAGCCAGTCAATAAACACAGTACATCAGAGTTTACCCTTTAATGGGGCTATATTAGCTCCCCTTGCAAAGGTTACTCCAAGGGAAAAAGAATATATTGCTCGTTGGCAAATGGGCGGGCAGCTCCCCTTAAAGCCCAGCAGTGGTTTAATTGCTTTTGAAAAATGACTCTGTGTGTTGTTATTTGCAATGATGTAGAAAGTATGGTTCAAAGAGCCATAAGAATAGCCCCCCAGCCTGTTAGGTGGATCTTCCAGCTTTCTAAAAAGTGCTTTGGGGATAAGAACAGACAATTTTCAGACAATAAATCAAAGCTATCTATAGTCATATTAAAAAATGCTCTAAGTCTCTACAGATCAGAAAAATGCAAATTAAAACAACTTTAAGGTAATATGTCACACCTATCAGTGTGGCTAATAGTACAAAAAAAGGAAATATTTAGATATTAGAGGGATTTGGGGAAACTGCGACACTATATTGGTGGAGTTGTGAACTGATCTGGGAAAAATTTGGAACTATGTCCAAAGGGCTATAAAACCATGTAAACCCTTTGATCCACCAATGCCATTAATAGGTCTATATCCCAAAGGCATTCAAAAAAAGAAAAAGGAGCTATTTGTACAAAAATATTTATAGCAGCTCTATTTTTGTGGTGGCTAAGACTTGAAATCAAAGGGATGCTCATCAGATGTGAAATGGCTAAACAAACCATGAGATATGGTTGTATTGGAATGTTATTGTACTATAAAAAATAACTTCAAAAAAATCTGGAAAGATTTACATGAACTGATGCATAATAAAGTGAACAGAAATAGGAGAATGTTGTACACAGTAACAACAATATTGCTCATTGAAGAATTGTGAATGACTTAGATATCCTCAACAATACAATGATCCAAGAAAATCAATCCCAAAACACTAATGATGGAGCATACTTTCCACCTCCAGAAAAGGAACTGATATTGATTGAATATAGACTAAAGCTATTTTTAGCATACTTTCTTTCAATTTTTCTTTTATTCAAGTCTTCTTAGACAAAATGACTAATATGAAAATGTTTTGCATAACTGCACATGCATGACTTATATTTGATTGCTTGCCATCTCAGAGAGGAGGGAAGGGAGAAAAGCTGGGAAAGGAAGGAAAGGATAGAATTGGAAACTCAAAACTTTAAATATAAGTATTTAAAAATTGGAAAAATAATAGTGCTTTGACCTGAAAGTTGGGTTGGAAGTTCTGTGACCTCTTATGACCTTGGACAAGTCACTTATTTTGAAGATACAGTGGCCTCCCTGTAAATAAATGGGTTGGGCTAAATGTTCTCAGTGATCCCATCCCAATTATAAAGTCTATGAGATGATTTTGAGGAAGTTATTTTCTATCAATTTCATTGGATCAGAGATAGAGGGAACCTTAGAAATTGTTGAGTCCAAACATTCATTTTAAAGTTAAGGAAACTGAAGCCCAGAGTAGTCAAATGATTGCCTAGGGTCACACAGCTACAAGGTGAGATGGGATTTCCTACCTCAGAGTCCCAATGCTCTATCTAATACATCATGTTGTCTCTTCAATTTTATTTGCAAGAATCTATTGTATTCTCTTCTCCAGTCACACTATTCCGACCTTGGTTTAAGCCCTCATCAGTTTTCTTTTGGACTCTTGTAATAGCTGTCCAATTGGTCTACTTTCCTCTCTTCCTTCTATTCTCCATTCTGACCTTAATACAGCTGCCAAAAAGATGTACAAGTGAGATTGTAACTCTCTCAAAAATGTTCAGTGGCTCCCTATTACTCATAAGATAAAATACAAGCTCTTTTGCCTGGCAATTAAGGTTCTCTGATGTCTCAGTGCAGTCTCCCCTTCTGGATTAGCCAATCTGACTAAATTTGACATCTGTATAGACCATCTCATAGACCTGGATGATAATCCTTATTTCTTCTTATCAAAACCATTCTCTTCTTTCAAGATTGAATCAATGAACTCTTTCTAAAAGGGACACAAATGATTATGTGACAATGTGAGGACTGATATAAGGAAAGGAGATATCCAGCCAAGGTACTCTAAAAAGAGACTGAAATGTTTTTTTCTCTTTTCTCAGACTTACTTAAAGCAGTTTGGTCATGGTTTCTGAGGTCCTCAAGGGAGGGTGCCATGCAGACACAGCAGGAAGATGACTAGAATAAGAGTCTTGGTGACTGGAGCTCATTAAGAATATCTAGTTGGCTCTGTTTAGATAAAGTGTTTGCTATATTAAAGGAACAGAATGTGGGCTAGGAAAGCTGGGGGGAAAGAGTAATTGGAAGGGCATAAAGTATAAGAAGCCTGAAAAGATTAGAAAGGGTCCAGGTTGTGATGGGCTATAAATTCTAAACACAGCATTTTATTTTAATTTTTTTGATGTTTACATTTAATTTTATTCAAATCAATAAACATTTATTAAGCACCTAATATATCCTGTACTTTGACTCAATTCAATAAGCATTTATTAAGCACCTAATATATCCTGTGCTTTGACTTTGTTTTTGTTTTTGTTAATTTGATTTTTTTTGATAACTTTTTAATAATAGTACATATGCATGGGTAATTCTTTACAACATTATCCCTTGTACTCACTTTTGTTCCGACTTTTCCCTTCCCTCCCTCCACCCCCTCCCCTAGATAGCAGACAGTCTTATACATGTTAAATGTGTTATAGTATATCCTAGATACAATGTATGTGGGCAGAATCGAATTTCTTGTTGCACAGGAAGAATTGGATTCAAAAGGTAAAAATAACCTGAAAAGAAAAACAAAAATGCAAACACAAACACAGCATTTTATATCATGATAATTGGGAATGACGAGAGTTTATTGAGTGATAAGGGAAAATATAGTCTGAGTTATATATACACATTTAAGTGCCTCAGTGGATAGAGCCCTGGCTTGGAGTCAGAAAGGGCTGAGTTCAAATCTGGCATCAGACATTCTCAAAGACTTGTTTCCAATTTATGACAGTTTAAGAGGTTCAGAAAAGGAGGGGTGCAGGCCCAGAGTGTGAGAGAAGCCCCAGTGATGGGTCATTGAGGAGGCAGTGACAGTAGCAACAGCAGTTTTGGGAGCAAGTAGTTAGAAAGAGATTATATGGACCCCTTTGCTGGGTGCAGTTGGTGATGACTGGCAACTCAACTCTATTGCCCTTAAGCAGTTCTGGGTTATAGTGCCAGCATGGAGAGAACTTGTGATTGGTCACAAGGGACCAGGGGCTCTGGTCATAGTTCCAGGGACAACAGGAACATTATCACTGGTTTTTTTTTTTTTTTAATAGGATCCTTTCTGAGTAAACACCAGAGCACAGATCTAGTAAAGAATGACCACACTCCCTCAGGATCAAAACCATCTTGGAAGCACTAAAACCTTGAAGATCCCTAGATCTAATTCTGAAAATAACAGCAAGAAAAAAGTTGAAGCTTGGCACAGGACCTCTCTAACTCCAGGTAAGCAGAGCCCAAATTTAACATAAGATTCAAAATAAATAAATATGTGGGAAAATTAGAAAACAACAACAAAAAATAATTTGACCATGGAAAGCTACTACAGTGGCCAGGAAGACCAAGATATAAATTCAGAAGAAGACAACAAAGTAAAAATGGCTACAAGCAAAGTTTCATGGAAAAATAATTTTTGGACCCCGGACCATCAAGAATTCCTAGAAGATAAAAGTGTAGAGGAAAAACCGGGAAAAGTAATGAGTGATGTAAAGAAAATTATGAAAAGATAATTAATAGCATGGTAAAAGAAGCACAAAAAATACTGAAGAAAACATCACCTTAAAAAAACAGAATTGACCTAATGATAAAAGAGGAGCAAAAACTAACAAAAAAGCAAATTGACTAAATAGTTAAAATAGTTAGATAGCAAAGGCTCACTGAAGAAAATAAATCCTTAAAAATTAGATTTGAGAAAGTGGAAACTTTTGAATCTCAATGGAATTGGAATTGTTTCAAAGAGAACAGAATATATATTTTCACTCAGATGGGTAAGATTCTATATATATTAGGGTAAAAGGGATTATAAAGCGAATGGCAGATTGGGGAAAGTAGTGGTTAGAAGCAAGACTTTTGAGAGGGGTAAAAAAGGTAAAAAGAAAGAGAAGAATAACCAAAGGAAAATGGAATGAAAAGAAATGCACAGTTCGTGATCAAAATTGTGAGTGTGAATGAGATGAGCTGTCTCAGGATGGAACCAGTTAGCAGATTAGAACCCGAAATCAAGCAATATGTTATATATAAGAGACATATTTGGGACAGAAAGACACATACATAGTTAAAATAAAGGGCTGGAGAAGAATCTATTATATTTCAGCAGAAGTGAAGAGAGTAGAGTGTGAAGGGAAATCATGATCTCGGACAAAGTAAAAGCAAAATTACACCTAATTGAAAGGGATACTTTGCTAAAAGGTACTATAGGCATAATAATATTAAAAATAATATTAATATTAAATTATATTAAATAATATTAAAATAGTAATATTAAAAATTATAACAAATTTCTCTGATAAATGCTTCATTTTCAAATTTGTAGGAGATGGATTCAAATTTATAAAAAATAGGAGTCATTCCTTAATTCACAAATGGTCAAAGAATATAAACAGGCAGTTATCAGAAGAAGAAATAAAAGTTATTTATAGTCATCTGAAAAAATTCTATAAAGCACTATAGATTAGAGAAATGCATCTCTGGAGTACCACCTTACATGTATCAGTAATGAAAAATGCTGGATGAAATGATGAATGATAGGTATTTTAATGAAGTGTTGTTGGGATAGTGAACTAGTTCAACCACTCTGGAGAACAATCTAGAACTATGTATATAACTGTTCTTATCCCAAAGTGATCCAAGATTACAAAAATTGACTAATATGAAAATGTTTTACATAACTGCACATACATGACCTATATTTGATTGCTTACCATCTCAGAGAGGTGGGAGGAGAGAAAAACTGAGTGCAAGGAAGGGATAGAATTGGAAACTCAAAACTTTAAATATAATACTGCTACTAGGTCCTTACACCAAAGTGATCAAAGATAAAACAAAATGGACCAATATGTACAAAGTACTACAGCAGCTCTTTTTAGAGTGGCAAAGAATTACAAATTGAGGGCATGCTCATCAACTGGGGAATGACTGAACAAATTGATGGAGTATTCCTATAATGTACTATTATAGAGAAATGTTTCAGAAAAAACAACAACAACAACAACAACAGCACAGAAAGAACTATATGAAAGTGAAGTGAGAAGAATAAGGAGATCAATGTGCACAGCAAAAGCAAAGTTGTAATGATGATCAACTGTGAAAGATTGGCTACTTTGATCAAAACTATGTTTCAAAACAATTCTAAAGGACTCATGATGAAAAAATATCATCCGCCTCCAGAGAGAAAACTGATGATCTCTGAGTCAAAGTAAAGCATGACTGCCTTCCTTCCTTCCTTCCTTCCTTCCTTCCTTCCTTCCTTCCTTCCTTCCTTCCTTCCTTCCTTCCTTCCTTCCTTCCTTCCTTCCTTCCTTCCTTCCTTCCCTCTTTGCTTCTCCTTCTTTCCTTTTCCCCTCCCTCCCTCCCTCCCTCCCTCCCTCCCTCCCTCCCTCCCTCCTTCCTTCCTTCCCTCCCTCCCTCCTTCCCTCCCTCCCTCCCTCCCTCCCTCCCTCCCTCCCTCCCTCCCTCCCTCCCTCCCTCCCTCCCTCCCTCCCTCCCTCCCTCCTTCCTTCCTTCCTTCCTTCCTTCCTTCCTTCCTTCCTTCCTTCCTTCCTTCCTTCCTTCCTTCCTTCCTTCCTTCCTTCCTTCCTTCCTTCCTTCCTTCTTTCCTTCCTTTTCCTCAATGGGAGAGAAAATGGGAAGGAAAGAATTTGTAACTCAAAAAGAAAAAAAGAAAAAATCATAAAATAAATAGTGACTTGATGGAAAATGTAAAAAATAAAAATAAAAAACTCCTGTAAAAGAGGGATGGTAATATTTATTTTCCAGAGTTGTTTTAAGGATGAAAATGATTTGTGAAGCACTTAGCACAATACCTGGGACATAGCATATGCTATATAAATGCTATTTATTGACTTATTATTACCATATGCATTTTAGGAAGACCACTTGAAATGTGAAAATTCTTGAAAGAGAAAGACCAACCATAAAGCTATTGTAGAATAGTCCAGGTACAAGGTGATAAAAGCCTGCACAAAGGTTATGGTGGTGTGGTTAGAGAGAAGGGGACAAATAAGGAAGCTCTTTTGAGGATATTAATTGCAAGACTTGACAACAGAATGGATATTGGGGATAAAAGAAAATAAGAGTTGAGGATGTCACCAAGGTTTTGAGCCTGATGCTAGGAGGATAGCAATACCCTTGACAATAATAGTAAGGCTGGGGAAAACAACTGGTTCAGGAAGAAAGACAATGAATTCTATAGAAATGGTAATTATGGATGTTTCTTTTTTTGCACAGGAGATTCTGCTAATTAATTATTGAATGTCCCTTATTCAGAAGTCTTTATTCCTTTTTTTAAGCAGGACAGCCATTGGTAGCTCTTCAGATTTTCCTCCCTTCTTCCTTAATGTATCAATAAAGAGAAAAAACAAAACAACAAAGAAATAAACATTGAAGAAGACACAGTAGACTACTTATAATCACTCCCAGATGCTGTCTTTCCCTAATGAGGAGAGAATTTACAGGTTACCATGGCAACCAGCATCTTTCAGCACTCCACTCTATTTCAACATTCATCATAGAATGATCTAGAATTATATGATTTAGGGTTTGAAGGGATTTGAAAAAAAGGATCATAAGATCTTTGATTTAGATTTGGAAGGGACTTTAGAGTCCACTTAGTTCAACTCTATCAGAGATTATTGAAGGCATAGAGTGATTTATCCAAGGTCACATAGTTTATAATTATCTGAGTTAGAATTTTACCCCAGATCTTTTTGACTCCAAGTCTAGTACTCCATTCATTATACTATTCTATTGCTCCTTTATTTAAAAAACAAACAAACAAACAAACAAACAAACAAAACCCCAAAACAACCCTTTGTGCTTTACTGGGAAAACTAAGGCAGTCATAGCATGGAGGCTTTGGAATCTCAGAACCTGGTTTTCAACCAACATGACACTGGGCAAGTATCTTAATTTCTTTGACCCCTAGTTTCCTCATCTTTAATATGAGAGTGTTCATTTAAATAATCTCCAACGTTCTGAATGGCTCCAAAAAGCATGGTACGATGATCTCTCTGAAGCTTCAGTTCCTTCATCTATAAAATGAGCATAATAATGTTTATGTTATCTACCTCATACTGTTTTTGGAAGGAGAGTGATTTATGGACTTTTAAGAGCTACAAAATTAAATTGATGTTCATGATATTTTGAACATAAAAATTTAAAAACAGCTTCAAAGAGGAAAGTTCTTAATGATGTGCTTCAGAAGAGTGTGGATTCTTTATCATTAGAAGTTTTTAAGAGGAGACAGCATGATGACTTTAGGGAAGTTCCTCTTCACATAGGGCTTGGAATAATAATAATAAGCATTTATATAATGCTACAAGTGAAGGCTGGCAAAGCATTTTACATATTCATCTCATGAATTTTTCAAAATAACCTTGTGAGGTCAAAGCTAGTATTATTCTTATTTTACATATGAGGAAACTGAGGTTGAGAGATATGATTGTCCAAGAGCGAGGTTATATGATTGTCCAAACTCAGACATTTAGTGAGTGTCTGAGGAACACCTTGAAGTTAAATCTCCTTGATGAAAAGCACTCTATGCTGCCTTGGTGAGGTCCACCCCATCCATCCCTAGGATTCTGTAACTGTGAAGTGCTCTGGACCCTTTTGCACAATTCTTGAGGATTTGGCATTCTTACCAGAGGTCAAGGCCCAGGTCAAGGACTCAAGCTTACTGGGGCCAGAACTCTGCTCCAGAGCCAGCCCCTTCACTCTTAGGGAAAATATAACTGCTCAGCTCATCCCAGACTCTTTAAAATATTCATGTAAGCATAGCCTAAGGCTATAGAATAACATAATAAGATTAGACTTTCTGTAAGTTTCTTGATCTCTGGAGACAGAGAAAGTCAGGAATATCAGTATCTCAGTTTTTTCCCAGCTACGGCCTTTTTCTGAAGGCTCTCCAGCCTTTGTTAACCATAAAAAAATAACTTGGTATGAAAGAAATATTAATTATTCAAATGAACACTAACCTTCAAAAAGCATAATTATAATCCTGGTATCCATAGGAAAGAATAGGGATAAAGGACAGGACTTTTAGAGAGAATGGGAAGTGGGAGGCTTTTCAGTGACTCAGTCACACAGGGCTGTGCTCCTTGAGGCTTCATAATATACATTCCCAGTAGCACAGTTAATGAGAACTTGTTTCTGTGGGCAAGTTTCTTACTCTGTCTCATCATCTGTAAAATGCTGGTGCCCAAACTAATAACACCTATTTTTACCTAATTGTTGGGAGAAAAGTGATTTGAGAACCTTAGAATTCTATATAAATGTAAGCCATTTTTATGATGGTGATCCTACATTGAGATTCACCTGGCTCTTGGAACATAGCACGAAGAATGGCAGGGCTAGAAAGAATCTTAGAATCCTTTACAAGGTAGAGGACACAGAATGTCAGAGCTGGAAGGACCTTAAAATTTTAGAAATCCTAAAATGGATTATGAGTGAGTGTCTGTGAGCTCTTAGGAAGGGAAGAGGAGGCAAATAGCATGATAGAATACAGAAGACCTGGATTTTGAGTCCAAGGATTTGCATGATTTTGATATTCCCTGATAGAAAAACCTTTAAGGTAGAAGTCTTGACCTAGGAACTGCTTCTTACTATTTGTATGACCTTGAGCAAAGCACTTCATAGATTTTGAGCCCAATTTCTTCACCTGTTAATTGAGGAAAGATGCACTAAATCGGTGGTCCTTTTTTTTTTTTTTCTTTAATTACATTTTACTTTTTTCCAATTCCATGTTAGTTTTCAATATTCATCACTGTAAGATTTTCTCCCTCCCTCCCTTTTCTGTTCCCTCCCTAAGATAGCTACAATCTGATATAAGTAATGTTATGCATGTATAGTCCTGTTAAACATGTTTCCACATTAGTCACGTTGTAAAAAAAAAAAAAAAAAAAAAAAAAAAAAAAAAAAAAAAAAGACAGAACAAAAGGGGAAAAAAACAAAAAAGGAAAAAATAGCAAAAAAAGAAAATAGCATGTTTTGATCCATATTCAGACTCCAGAGTCCTTTCTCTGAATGTGAATAGCACTTTTTATCTTAAGTCCCTTGGAATTGTCTTGGACAATTGAGTCCCTGAGACCATTGAAGGGGGTCAGTTAATCTATGACTCTTTTTCTAATAGTAAGAAGATATTTAAATTTCAAATACAGTAAATATTGATAGATATAATTCACAAAAACATTCTTTAAGGGGAAGACATCTTCAATAATTTTGTGAGTAAAAAGGAATATTAAGATTAAAAGTTAGAGAAAAATTGGGATGCAATATCTCTGTAGGGTCCTTTTCTCTATTAAATCCTGTGTTCCAGTGTTTTTTTAAAGCTCCTTTAAATAATGCCAGAGTAAGTGTATTTCCTTTTGTGATAAAATTTCCAAACATATATCAGAAGACTTTAGTAAATGTATACTTGGATTTTGGCCAGGTACTTGATGTAACTTCTCATGACATCCTAAATAATGGAGAGATGTAGGTTGTATGATAATGCAGTTAGGTGTATTTAAAACAAATTGATTGGCAGAATCCAAAAAAGTATTGATTAAAGAGTAGATTCCAGTCCTTAGGAAGTTGCTCTATTCTATTCTTTTCAATGCTTTAATTAATGACTTAGATGAATATGTATTGGTTAGAATCATCAAATTGCACATAAAACAGTTTCAAGGGATTAAACAATTCATAACTAGAATAAATATTATAATATTCTTGTAATTTTTATTGTTGAGCCTATCCTATGAAGTTCTTGTCCATCTCTTCCCATAAATCACCCAAGGAAAACTATCTCATCATTTAGGGGTCTTTCTTCCATTCCTGACTTTGCACAGATATCAGTGGAACACACAATCTAAAATTGGTTTTCTTTTGCGTTTTAATGGGAAATTGGTTCATACCTCTTGCCCACCTCACTGCACCCTCTGACCCATAGAAAGACAGAGAAAGAAAGAGACAGAGACAGAGACATAGAGATGCACATAGAAAGACAGAGACACAAAGATTGTTAGACTTAGAAGGGACACATAGGATCACAGCTACAGAGCTAGAAGGGCACTTAGCAGTCACCAATCCACATCCCTGATTTTACAGGGAAAGCAGGGACCTCAAGGCCCTGGAGGAAGAGCAAAGGGGATTAAGTAACTAATCTATGGTAGTAAGCAGCTGAGGTGGGATTTGAATCCAGATCTGGGACTTCAGAGCCAGGACCCATTCCATCATAAGATCTGAAGCCTGATAGCGTTCTGTGAATCTCTTTGAGAGGCAGTTTCTTCCTTTGAAGAGAACTTGTACTTATTGTTCTGCATCCCCATCTCAGGCAATGTTATAGAGGCAGCTATTTGTTTAGCTTAAAGCTACAGAAATGGGAATTTTTCTTAGAACCTAATGTCACACTAAGCCAGAACTTGCCCTTAGGTCTCCTGATTCTCAGTCCCATGTCTTTTCTCATTGAACTCCAACACTTGGCTTGAATAATGTCAGAAAACCTATGCCCTCCCAATGTCACCCCTGACTTCTCAGTTTTGAAGCAGACTTATTTGAACCACTTTGGTAAAAAAGCTCTTTCCCTTTGGGTGCCTGTGCTTTTGGGATCATTGCCCCCGGGCCCTCACTCCCTTCCCTGGGTCTGGAGACAGAAGACACTTACTTAGAAGGATGAGGTCCTTTAGGGTGAGGGGAAGGCTGGGAAAAGAGCCAGTGATCCTTATCTGGTCACAAAAGAGCCAAGCAAATATCTTAACCATTTGTTTCTCCTTAAGTAATTCCATTTGCTCCAACATCTGCTTATTTAACCTTTCTGCTGTCCAGAAGAAACATCCCAGCTATTCTCTGGCAATTGGTCGGCCTGAGATGGAATTGAAATGTCAAGTGAATCCAGCGCCAGTCGCTTTTCCCCCTCAACCCCAGAACACACATTTTTCGGTGATTGTTTGAATTCCCTTCACATTAGAAAATCTGAGAAACACTGGCTATTCTTTCACACAAATTCATGAAATCACAACAGAGAACATAAAGGGAACAGGTTCGAGAAGATAGAAGGTCAAAGCATGAAAGGACCTTAAACCATAAAATCCAAGAGAAGTCAGGACCTTATAATAAGAAATATCAGAGCTGGAAGGAGACTTGGAACACAGAATGTCAAAACTGAGCACAAAATGTTAGTACTAGAAGAGACCAAAGATCATAGAATGATAGCCAGAACAGCCCTTCTAGAATGCAGAATGTCAGTGCTGGAAGAAAGCATCAGAACGTAGAATTTTAGAGCTACAAAGTACCTAGAACATACTGAATATCAGAACACTGAATATCAGAATTTCATGGGCCCTTAAGATACTTGGGGGAAAAGTACTTGTTGGTTCATTGAGTGATTGACTAGAGACAAAAGAGCTGGGGTTCAGTCTTAGCTCTGACACTATCTTGCCATGGGAGCTTAGGTCACCATCAGTTTTAGAATGGATCTCAGAACACAGAATAATAGAACTGGATGGACCTTTAGAACACAAAATGCCAGTGCTAGAAAAAAATCTTAGAAAATAATGATAAAGCTGCAAGACAGAATGTCAAAGCTGGGGAAAAAAAACAAACAAAAAAACAACTTAGAATTTAGATTGTTGAGATCTCGATGGGCTCTTAGAACATAAAATTTCAGTTCCGATAGGGACCTTAAAACATGGAATGCTAAGAGACCTTTAAACATAGAAAGAACCTGCCTTTGATGACACTTTCGTGTAGAAACTGCTATTGGCAACAGATGATGGTCTTGCAATGACCTACTGCCCTTCCATGGCTCCTTGGATCCTTGGCAGTTGGGATTCTTTGGAGAGTTTGTTGTTCTATTATTTGAAGTGATACAGGAGTAGCACAGAGAAGAGTCTTCGTGTTTGAAAGCAGCTTGGACTCATTGGAAATGCTGTGCCATTTTTCAATTAGGATCCACCTGGATTTTTTTTTTTTCTCTTATTCAATGCTGGCTTGAGCTCATTTTTCTTTAACGAACCTTTGAAATTAATCTTTCACTGATCAATTAACAATTATTGATTAAATAATTATTTAGTGCACCAAAATGTAGGATCTCAAGTAGTTTATATTCTTTCTATGCAATTCTAGTGATAATAGTTCTTTGAAGGGAACAAACCTCTTAGTTTGGTATTCAAAGCCCTTCTCCATTTTATCCCACTCTACTTTTCTAGCTTTGCCTTATATTAGTCCCCTCCATGTATATTTAGCTCTAGTCAACATAACCCATGTTTAGAGATTCAGGAAGTACCCTGGTCTTATCAGGAACACATTTATATGCCAGACTTAGGGTGGGTTACTCCTGGAAATGGCTAATCACGCCCTCTGAAATTGAAGGTAATAATAATCATCAACCACAGATTGGGTGAATGTTTCCCGAACTCACTTCAAAATTCTGGGAGTGCCTCCTGCTTAAGTTGTGCAACTTCCCATGAACTGACTGAAAGGGGGAGCCAATTAAGGGTTAGGAAGGAGGTGGGGGTGGGGAAAGGTGGGGTGGAGAGAGATGTTGCTGTTCTGTATTGAGAAGGTGACATAGTTAATTTATTTGTGATGAATCGATGAGGGAAAAGACTGTAGGAAAAGGGTCTTTAATATCAGTAAAATTATTGCCTCCCAAATTAAGATAATATTATTACACAGGTAAAAAGAGATGAGGGTCTAGATTAAGGTTATGGTAGTGGGAATTAATTAGAAAGGAGGAAATGGGTGGGAGAGCTATTGTAGTGTGAGAATTGAAAAGATTTGGCAAACTGTATAGGGGCTGGTGATAGTAACAGAAATGGGAAAATCCAAGATGACTTTGAGACTTCCAATTCTGATTTTTGGGAGGAAG
Source organism: Sminthopsis crassicaudata (assembly GCF_048593235.1). Lineage (NCBI taxonomy): Eukaryota > Metazoa > Chordata > Mammalia > Dasyuromorphia > Dasyuridae > Sminthopsis > Sminthopsis crassicaudata. The sequence goes on along the minus strand of NC_133622.1, from coordinate 185,932,741 downwards.
GGGTGCTGTCCCTCGTGTACGGTGGTTTTATTTTGGAACCAGGTGTTGCCTTAGACCAGGAATTGAAAGACCTTGATTTGACCATAGTGTGACCTTGGATTATTTGAATTTAATCTTTCTGAGTCTTGTGTGCTTCCCTTATGAAGTGGATATAATAATCCCTTTATTATATGCTCATAATCTACTTCTTGTAAGGAGATGCCTTTTGGAAGTCAGAGCACTAAAGAAAGATGAGATCTAACTCTCAACAGATAGGCTGGAATCCTGCCTCCAAGTTCAATATGGCTCAAACTCCAGATGCCAAGAATACATTACCTGTGCCTAGAACCAAAAACTTCAATGAAAAAGTTCCCAGTCCCAAGATTCCTGGGTTCAAGAGGCCTAAGGGTTTCTATGTGGGGGCATGTGGACTTTCTCCCCATACTTATCTTAGGGCAAGATGTCCATACTTTAGGTGAACAAACTTTTCCCTCTAAACACAGCTGAAAAGAGACAGGGTGATTGTCTCAATAGGATAGTTTTAATAATTTAGCCTCTTCCAGCTATGTAGGTAATGGGGGGGAAAGTACCTATATGTGTGAAAGGGGACTAGGAATTTCTTTTCCAAGAAGTAGGTTTCTGGCTTCTCCCACATGCATATCTCCATTTTAGGTGAACTACACATGTTCAAAGCCTGGTTATATTGTATATACATATTTACTAATGCATATAAATATACATTTTCATGTATATTGTTTTTCTTTTTATATTCATGCTTTATAAATATATATATGTACATATATATCATATATATAATATTTCCCTTTGGAAAGGAATTGCTTAATTTTTTGGTACTTTCATACTCAGTCCCTGGCACATAGCCATTTAAATAAGTACTTAATCCCAATTGCCTTTGGAAGAAAAAGAAAAGAAAAGTACTTTGTTGGTCCATTGATTGATTGACTGGGGGCCAAGAGAGCTGGGGTTCAGTTTTAGCTCTGATACTACTTTGTCCTGAGGACTTAGGTCAATCACTTCCCTGCCCTGATGGAGCCTCTTGCTCCCTACCTGTTTAATGAGGACAAGGAATACTGCTCACCCCTCTAATGGAAGTAAGCAGGGATGCTTGTCCTTGTGAACTTTCACTGAAAAGAAAGATGTGGAAAGTCTTTGAAGGAGGACTCTTCACCTATATACTATGTACTATACAGGTCTCAGGAGCTCCTTACAATCTTAAAAGTTTCTGCAGACTCCACAGAGTTTTTGTTCATATGGGTTATATCTATCAATACTTACTGTATTAGAAATTAAAATCGTAGTTATTCTTTTTAACCAACATTAAAAATCCCATTACATATTAACAAAAATGACATATTTAATGAAAAATAATTACATTTCCAAAGTTTAGTGAGAAGAGTGATATTGTTTTACATATTTTTGCAACTCTCTCTAATGTCTCACTTAATAGAAAATAGCTACATTCTTGTATCTATTTTTATATTTGCTAGTCTGGGACATGTTTTGGTTGAAGAATAAAAAGAAAATCTCATCTAACCCATATATGTAGTTAAAAAGGAAGGAGTATTTTAATATTAACATTATTTATTATAAAATAGTTTTAACCTTGAGGATATCCTGAAAGTCTCAGGGATCCCTAAGAATCCTTGGACCCAAACTTAAAAACCCATTGCTGTAGTAAACAAATTTTTGTAATTATAGCTTTTTACTGACAGAACATATGCATGGGCAATTTTTACAACATTGTCCCTTGCACTCACTTCTGTTCCAACTTTTCCTTTCCCTCCCTCTATCCCCTCCCCCAGATAGCAGGCAGTCCAATACATGTTAAACACGTTAAAGTATACCTTAGATATAATATATGTGTGCAAAACTGAACAGTTCTCTTGTTGCACAAGAAAAATTGGATTCAGAAAGGTAAAAATAACCTGGGAAGAAAATCAAAAATGCAAGTAATCCACACTCATTTCCAAGTGTTCCTTCTCTGGGTGTATCTGATTCTGTCCATCATTGATCAATTGGAATTGGATTAGCTCTTCTCTATGTTGAAGATTTCCACTTCCATCAGAATACATCCTCATAACAGTATCATTGTTGAAGTGTATAATGATCTCCTAGCTCTGCTCGTTTCACTCAGCCTCAGTTCATGCAAGTCTCTCCAAGCCTCTCTGTATTCATCCTGCTGGTCATTTCTTACAGAACAATAATATTCCATAACATTCATATACCATAATTTACCCAACCATTCTCCAATTGATGGACATCCATTCATCTTCCAGTTTCTAGCCATGTAGTAAACAATTAATGAAACGGTAGGACACTTGGTTCTCAGATTCATGACTTTGGACTGTGAACAAATCTTATTTACCTTTTTGTACCTCAATTTTCTTATCTGTAAAGTAGGGATGATAATATTTTTCTTGCTTAACTCATAGAGTTGTTGGGACAGAGAGGGGAGGAATTACTTTATATTCTTTAAAGAAATATAGAAAAGTGGTCATTTGTTGTTAAAGACCTACAGAAATATGATTTCTTATTAATAGGAAATGCAATTAATGAAGCTAATTTAAGAGATGAATTGTAATTTATATTATTATATATTATAATTTTCTAAAATTATGTAATTTATAGGATTACATATAAATAATGATACAAAATATATTATAATATGCATTAATAATGTATGTGATTTTTCTTTGCTTACCAAAGAAGAATTGAAATTTCCTTTGGCATTTGAGCCTCTCCAAAATCAAGCCTCATCATCCTTACATCACAGTGTCAATAGTCCCAACTCTGGAGCCAGAAGATCTGGGTTCAAAACTTACTTATGTGACCTTTGGCAGATTGCTTAACCTCAGTTACTCCATATGTAAAACAAGATGCCTCTATAGTTTCTGCCAGTTATATAGATCTATGATACTAATACAGCTGCCAGCTGTGTGCACAAACTCCTTCACTGTCCCTAAAATGGTATCCTGTTTTTTTTTAAATGATTTATTGTAATATTTGTATATGCATATGTGTACATATATGCTCATATATATATATACACATGTATATATATATATACATATATATGTGCATATGTGCATGTATGTATGCTATCTTCCCAAATAGACAATCTAACATGAAGGTGAGAAGTTGGTCTTATTTCTTTTTGGAAATCCATTTAACAACATGGTAGATACATGGAGGCACACTCAAGTCTTTATTTAACTCTTTTTCAAAGTTGTCCAGGAGATATTTTCATTTATTCATTTATTATTCATTAATTTGTTTATCCCAGATCTGGTATTTTTCTTTCTTTCTTTTTTTTTTTTTTCTGAGGCTGGGATTAATTGACTTGCCCAGGGTCACACAGCTAGGAAGTATTAAGTGTCTGAGACTAGATTTGAACACGGGTCCTCCTGAATTCAGGGCTGATGCTCTATCCACTGCGCCACCGAGCTGCCCCCCCCCCAAATCTGGTATTTTCTAGCTTCATGATTTTGTGCAAATCAGTTCCCTTTATGGAATGAAAAAAGTACTATACTTGGAGGGCTGAGGATTTAGATTTCAACCTTGCTTCTGCTGCTTGATTTTGGGTCAACAACTATCTCTTTGAGCCTTAGGTTCTTTCTCTTTAAAAGGAGGAGGTTTCTTTTTCTAGAGCATCAAGAAGTACCTTTACAACTCCAAATCAATGATGCTATGTGTACATTTTGTATGATATCTCATTTTATATCAATTCAATTAAAATGCATTTATTGTCATCCAGGGCACCATGTTGGATGATGGAGAAAAGAAAAAAAAAAAAAAAAAAAAAAGACAGCTTTTGCCCTTGCATTCCACCAGAGCTGATTTAGTCTGTATTTAGAGAAAAAAAAAAGTAAGGAGATAAATGCATAAAAAACAAAAGAGATGTGCCAACGAAGTAAAATTTGTAAAAATTTAAGGGAATTGAAAACACTTTCAACTGAGGATGTCATAGAAGCCTTTGTAGAGGAAGCAATAAGCTGAATAGAGCCTTGAAGGAAGATTCTGAAAATGGATGATGAAAAAGAATAAGATTCCAGGATGGGACAATCCTGGTGGGTTTACAGAAATAAGAGAGTATTTGACACAAGACAGAGAGAGAAACAAAAATAGAGAGATGAGAGACAGAGACAGAGATAGAGATGCATAGAGAGAAACAGAGAGATGAGAAAGACAGAGGCAGACAGTGAGACAGACATATACATATACAGAGAGAGAGAGAGAGAGAGAGAGAGAGAGAGAGAGAGAGAGAGAGAGAGAGAGAGAGAGAGAGAGAGAGAGAGAAACAGAAATCAAAAAGAGAAAGTGAATGAATAGAGTAAGGAGGGAATAGAGAAGAGGAAGAAAAGAAGGATGAGCAGAGAGGGCACAAAGACAGAGAGAGATGAGGGAGAAGGGAGAACAGGAGAGAAAGGAGAGAGGGGGAAAAGAGTGAGATAAGGAGAGAAACACAGAGAGAAGAAATATAGGATGTAAAGAGAGAGAAAGAAAAGAAAGTTTGACAGGAATAAAAAGATGAAGAAAGAGGGAATTTGAGAGGAAAGGAGGAAAAAGATAAAGAGAGAGAGAAAGAAGAGAGTATGAGAGGAATGAAGAGAGAAAAAGTAAGAAAAGGAAAGAAAGAGAGAATGAAAAGAAAGAGAAAATGGACAGAAAGATGGGAGAGGAAGGGAGGATGGGCAGGTAGAGAGAGGAACAGTGTGTGTGTGTGTGTGTGTGTGTGTGTGTGTGTGTGTGTGCCCCACCCCCATGTGTGAGCTCTTGAAGCACACTGGAGAGTTTGGTGTCTAGGCCAAGTGATTTTCCCTGGCAAGAAGGCTCCTCTCATCCCTGAGCCAGAAGAAGGTGGGAGAGGGTCGCCTATGTCTGTTCCAGCATTGATCAGTCCATGTAGGAAGTCTGTAGACCCCTTGGAGTGCCGGAAGGCTGTGACTCATAATCTCCATAAAAACAAAGGTCCTGTCAGAGTGCAGCCCATCAGCATTAGTCTATTGATTAGGGCAGGTGGAGGTGAGAGGGAGAAAGCAGGGCCAGGAAAGGATGGCCCTGGTCCATCGCCTTTTGACTGAAGTGCTTCTTTCTTTTTTTTAAACTTCCCTTTGAAGCTTGAGCTTACTTCTCATCTCTGCATTGCTCAGATCAAACTTGCCACTCTCCCCAGAGTCTCTTGGCTTTAATCTTCTTAAGTTTCTTTCCCAGCTTGTCTGTACAAAGCTTTATCTCTGGCTCTGCAGCAAGAGAACCTTGGAAAGCTGCTAATGTGTCCTCTGAGGCCATCATGGCTGATTGATGGAAAGGAAGGTAGGCTCCAAAGGTGCTAATGGTCTTGCTTTTTTTTTTTTAAAAATTATTTTTCTTTTATTGACTCCAAGGCTAAAAGGGGATTTACTGGCTAATACCCAATTTATGTGCAGATGCATTTTCAAACAGATACATGTTCTATGGGGAAAAGAGGACAAGGGAGGTCTTGAACAATGGCCTGTATTTAAATGCAAGTGGTCCTTTGTGCAGAGCAGGGACTCTTAAACTGGGGGCTATGAACCTGATTTTTAAAAATAGTATTTCAATAAAACTGTTTTCCTTTGTAATTGTATATATTTTGTATTTTTGTATATAAAAGTATTATCCTCCAAGAACTCCACAGGCTTCTATAGACTGCCAAAGGGGTCAATGACACAAATATGTGACATCTTGTAGCATGAGATAGAATGATAAAGATTCTAGATTTGGGGGCAAAGGGTCTGGGTTCAAATTTCAGTTCTGCTATTGATTAGCCATGTATCTTCCCTGGCTGTCAGTTTTTTAAGCTCTAACAAGAGAAGAGTGGACTAGATGAGTTTTAAAGCCCATTTGGGCCATGTCATTCTGCTTTTCAAGGTCACATCTAGCTCTAAATCCCAGGGTGAGAGTGAGAGACTGGGGCGTTGGAGAGTGAGCAGAAATTCAACAGAGCAAGAAAGGAATAGAAAATTAAAGGAGGTGCCATGTTCCTATTGCCTGATGCTTGGCATTTGTTTCCAAGAGACAGAAAATTGGGATTCAGCATTGTTAGTACCATTCTGATAAGTAGCTCTGGGCTAGTGCTGGACTTGTTTATTCTTTCCCTATTATTCACTTTCTTACCTCTAGTGTAAACAGTGTATAGGGTATTAGAGCAGAGTAATCTATAACCCCAAATCAACAAAAACATTGGTCAATACTCCCTCCAGCCCCGGCAAGGAAACAAAGGAAGAAGGACCCTACATTTCAGGCATCCATGTCATGGTTCCCAATGTCAGTCAGCCATTTAGGATAGAAAGTTAGAGAGAAAGCTGTCAATCCATCATAATCAGTTATCAAGCTTTGTTCTAAGCTTATTGCATTGTTCTAAACTCTGGGGGGATACAAAGATGAAAAGAAGTAGCTCTTGGTCTCAAGAAGCTTATGTTCTATTGGGAGATACAAATGTATATATTTATACCTCTCTCTCTCTCTCTCTCTGTATATATATATATATATATAGATATAGATATATATATATATATCTATATATATATATATATATATGTATCTGTATATTTTACACACATATATGTATATATATATATATGTATATATACATGTGAAACATATATAGTGTAATTTGGGAGAAAGAATTAGCAGCTGGAGTGGTGGTGGTAATGTTAATAAATGCCTCATATAGAATCTTCATTTTGGCTAAGTTTTGGAAAAGGCTGGGAATTCAATGGCTAGGGGACAGATGAGTGCATTCTAGGCCTGTGCACCATCATGGGGATGGGACCCAGAATGTTAGATGTGAAGAACCAAAAAGGCCACTTTGACTGTGATATACAGTGTACAAAGTATATTTGCAAATTTTTTATGCTTTCTTAATGAGTAGGAAAGGAGGAAGTAGGAGGATGAGAAGTCAGGAGGGAAAAAAAAATAAAATTGAATCAAAAAGTAAAGTGCACAGAAGGGAATAATGGCAAGCTTAGAAAAGTAGGTGGATGCAGGTTATGAAAGGCTTTAAATACCAAATGAAAGATAATAAATTAAAGGTATTAGAATAAAGGAATTAAATTAAGTTAAAACAAAGGTATTAAAATTACCTGAAGGTGATAGGAGACCACTTACTCAGCAGAGGAGGGGTATGATTCAATCTGGACCTTGAGAATCTCATTTTGGCAGAAGATTCACTAGAAAGGACTTTAGAGGTCTCTTTCCCCAACCAATATCTGGAGGGAAGGAAGAAAAGAAAGAAGGAATGAAATAAGCACTTAAGTGCCTACTATATGCCAGGCCCTTGACATGCCTTCATTGTACCTAATAATGGTTACCCAGCTTCATTTGAATATCTCCATTGAAGAGGGATTTGTCATCTCAGGTAGCAGGGCCCAAACTACATTCAGAATAACCCATATTCCATTGATTGCTATGACTGATATAGTTTGATGCCAGGTATAGCACTCCCTTCTTGCTACCAGGTTCCTAAAATATCTCCACGGGATGTTCTGGGGGTCATTGACCACTATTAATTTTTGCTACTTGCTACAATCCTAGTGGGGCAAGAGTTTCCCACGATAATCATCCATGGGCAGACCTTGGTGACATGTTCATCTTCTTCTGCCTCTTGCCCCAGGGTGGCCCAATCAACCCAGAATACAGAAAATATCCAGGTGTCAGAGAATTGAGACAGAATGGGATCAAGTGCATATATAGGATGCACCTTAGAAAAGAGACACCCTTTTATGAGCCCACAGGGCTTCTGAAAACATGTTTTATATGTTCGTTCAATAAAGAAGTAGACAAATGAATCAATGACTCAATAAATGGCCTTTGTTTTTCAGAGTCATAAATTATATAGAAGAATTAAAAATGTCCTGCTCTTTCCATATTAGCTTGAATCACTTTATCTGCTAATTGCGACCACCTATCCAAGTCCCAAGGGAGGCAGACTTGACCCTAGAAGTCTTTCAGAATGCTGAAACGAAGGCCGTTCAGGCCACAAACAAAATTCTGCTGGTCTCCTTCCTGACTTCTTGTGAGTCTGGGTGCCAATCCAATCCTTGGACCAAGGCTTCCGGTACAAACAATATAGGAAGATAAGCCCTGTGTACTGGGCACCTCTCAGGCCTCTCTGACCCCAGCTTTTTGTCCCAGCAGCAGAGAGAACACAATTCTGTCAGCACCACCCTTCCTAACAGACATGTTATGGGGCTAGAGAGAAGGCTATGGGGACTTCAAATGTCATGGATTCTAAGTCAGAGGACCTTGAATGCCTGAATGAAAAGCAATTCTTGGTCTTTGGATGCTACATTGGCCAAAATGATGGAAAATAATAACACTGTTACAGTTATATATATATATATATGTGTGTGTGTGTGTATATGTATATATATGTATATATATATGTGTGTGTGTGTATATATGTATATATATGTATGTGTATATATATGTATATTTATACATACATATATATATATATATATATATATATGCAGTTTGGTGGGGTATAAATGATGCTAGATCTGAGATGGTGGAATTATAGGAATTCAAGCAGGAACATCTTACTGTGTTCTTTCTACCTCATTGACCTAAGCTGGGAGATCTCTATCTGAATCCTAATCCTGCTAAATAAAAATTTTGCTTCACATTATGAGGCATTTTATTTCTGTGATCTTCAGTTTTCCTATAAACAAAATGTGACAGGGGTGGGTAAAATATTCCCAGGATTCCTTACAAGGAATTAGAATTACAACACTAAACCTGTTGTCTATGTTGTTACAAACTTATGTTTGGTTCTAGACCAATGAGAAAGTGATCAGGTTCCTCTCCTCAATCTATCCAAATCCTGTCTAGTTACTGAGGCTTAGCCAAATTTCCACAGGTTTCTTTGACTATCCCCAGCCCATGGTGATCTTTTCCCATCTGAGCATCCATTACTCTTCTGATTAGGATCTTTCCTTCCAGGAAATATAGTATCCTGTGTTGGATTTTTAAATTCTCTTTGCAAGTCTATGTTCTTGTATCTCAGGATCATCAATCGCAGGTTCCAGAGATAATAGAAATCATCAAAAAGTCATCAAAACTTCCCTATTTCACATAGGAAGAAACTGAGGCCCAAAGAAGGAAATAAACTAAAGGTCACAGATCTAAAGCTGGAAGAAAACCCAGTTCAAACTCCTCCCACCCCCATTTTTCACATAAAGAAACTGAGACCCAGAGAGGTTCTGACTTGACCTACGTTCACACAGAATTCTATCTTAAGTCTTCCAACAAATGCCGCAATCTTTGTCCAGCACCGCTATTTATCGAGCCTTTCTAGGCCTAAGGCCTTGAGGGCAAAGGTTCTGTCTTAAAATTAAGTTAATGTTTCTCTTGCAGCTGCTTCTAGTCTATTTAGTCATTACCAAATGAAGCCATATTTCATTTTTCTTGTTCTTACATTGCTTTCTAATAATTCCATGGATATAAGGTTAATTTCTCTGACTAAATTGAGGATTCTCCAAAGGCAAGGACTGAGTCTCCTTCATCCATCTGCCTCATAATATAGTAAACCATTTTCAAATAGATATTCAATAGAAGCTTAACAAATAATTTATGAGTAGCAGACCCCCAGAGTGAAAGATAGAATGGGGAGGAGGATAAAGCAGAATTATTTCACAATTTTTTTCTTTCTTATGAAGGAAAGTAAAGGTATTTATTAAGCACTTAACATGTATACTGTGTTTTTTAAAAAATTATTCATAGTGAGGAATGTTTTTGTTTACCATTCCTCCCTCCTTATTATACTCGGTAACTAAAGTAGATCAAGCAAAGGATTTACCGGAAGATATCAAAATTTACAGAGTACTGACATTGTTACAGTTTTTATAGTATTAAAGAAATAACCAGCTTTAATACTTTATTTTCTATCATAAAACACTGTCCTGGGTTCCCTAACTCAATGACGTCCCAGAATTTCTGCCTCCCCCACTCTATGGATTAATGTCCCAATATCTTTCAGTGTCTCCCATCCTTCGCTTTCACAAAGGAAATCTATCTTCAAAAGTAATTTGAGGCAGCATTTTGTGCCATTTGTCTTGGAATTAAATAATGATCTCTCATGGTTCTGCTTAAAGGACAGAAAGAATAGTTGAATATAGACTATAGAATGTCAGAGCAAGGCAGGAACTTAGAATATAGAAAAACAACTGAAGGGGTAGCTAGATGTTCTAATAGAGCATGAGGCTTAGAGTCAAGAGCCCCTGAGGTCAAATTCAGTCTTGTACACTTCATGTTTACTAGCTCTGTGACTCTGGGCAGGGCTCTTCACTCTAATTTCCTCACAAAGAAAAGAAAGACAGAAAAAAAAACCCAGAAAGCAAATTTAAATAAAGCATATAATATTAAAAAGAAAAGAAAAACAACAAAAATGGGGGAAAAAAACCTTAAAAGATCATTTGGTTTGATATGCTTATTTTATAGGTGGTTAACTCTGGTAATCAGAGAGGGGGAGATTGTCCAAAATCGCACCGTTACTTGTCCAGAGTCACACAGTTAACAAGGAATCAGAGCCAAGTGTTCTGAGTCCTGGCCCAATATTCCCCACTACACTAGATCTGATATAATGCTGAACTGACAAGTTCTGAATAACCAGCATGGATAGTACCCTTATTCAATTCTTTGTGTTATTACAGAACTGACTGATCTCTAAGGGGGGAACATTCAAACTCTGGGGATAAGAAATACTTCCTTCTCTTATTGTTTGTTATATAGATGACCCTTACATCCATCTCCACTCCCAAGGTCCTTATAGCACAGTGGAACTTTTTTCCTTCTTCAACCTCTACCTCTGGGGTTCTGACATCAAGGCAATTCTCTCCTGGAGACTCCCTTCTTCTTCTACAAGACATGGACAGATCTCTTAGAGGATGAAGTTTCCCTTTCCCAGAATAATCGATCCTATACTTAGGCTGTTGCTGCCTGTATCACCACTGCCAATTTCTACCTTCCCCCAACACATACACAGATACACACAAATATATACATACTGTGCTCTATTGGTCCTGTTATCCAAATGAAAAAAAAAATATATATGATTATTATTACTATTTTTCATTGCAATTGTTTTTTGTCCTTCTTTGTGGAAGAGGACCTTGCCATTAGAGAGGGGATGCCATAACATGCAAGTGAATTGTATTTAAGTGAGGATAGGATGTGCAAGATCACCTGCCTCATTTCCCCCCCTCCCCCAGAGCCACTGGGGTCAGATGTAGATCAGGATGACTGGAGATGGCCTTGGATGGAATGAAAGATGGCCTTTTTAAGCTGAGGTCTCAGACTGAAATCACCAAGCATACTATGAAATCCCTAACTGCAGAAATTATATCTTATCTTGCTTATCCCCCACATTGCTAAGATCCTAAAAACAATAGAAGTTTAATCAATGTCATCTGATCATATTTCAATCAATCATATCTGAATGAGTAAAAAGTAGTGTTCGACACCAAAAATGACCAGAGGTAGAAATAGAATATCTCTCTTGTGTCTGGTATGTCCCTTTATCACATCATGAGCAGGGACTTTGTTCTTATCTAAATTGATCATTCTTCCATGACTGAATACCGTACTCTCCATCTGGTAGTTAGTTATTCAGCAATTTTTAATTTTTTTTTTTTTTGAGGAAGCAGCTAAGTGGCTCCATGGATGAAGTGCTGGGCTTGCTGTTAGAAGAACCTGAGTTCAAATCTAGCATCACACCCTTATTAGTTGTATGAACTGGGGAAATCATTTAACCCCAATTTTTATGACTGGTAAAGATGGCTTCCTCATCTTCAAAATGGCAGAACATCATCATTGGTCTATTTTTCAGGGTTGTTATGAGGAAAGTACTTTCTAAGCCTTTAAGTGATACACTGATGGGGGCTATTAGGTTGTTCTCTCTTATAAGAAAAAGGGGATGTACTGATTGTCTGAGGCTTCTGTCTGCATGGAGATTCGGTGACCTCCCCATCACTTCTGGGCTGTGTCAGCTGAAGGACCAACAAGCAAGGGCAGTCAGCGCCCATCTGTCTGTGTTCAGAATCTTTACATGGAAAAAACAAAGACAGCCTGATACTAATCTCCTCTGTACCTGGATGCCACATTAAAAATGATAGAAGATGTTTTCCCTGACAGTAGAGCGAGGCAAGTCTTGATGTAGTCTTATATCTCTCTGTTTTACAGGCCATCAATTCTGTACCAGCCTAATCCAGATCCCATGCATTGTAACTCCCGTCAAGCCTATAAATGTGAATATTCACACTGTCAAGCCCAAGACATGGTGAATTGGATTCTGACTCACTTTTTCTCCTTTGGCAATGTCCTGGCCTTCTCTCCTGGCATTTTGGGTGCTTGTTTGTCTAATTCCTATTCCTGATTTCTTATTTATTTGGTTTGCTTTGGCCATGACTCTGTTTATATGTGTGTTTTTATTATGTGTGAATCAAAAGTAATGTGTTCCCCAAAACATGTATCAAGCTATTACATCAAAACAGGGACAAGTCTTTAGAATTTCATTTTCTCTGGGTATATATATGACCCCCATCCTTTATTTAACTGATTGCAACGAGTCCTTTGGTCCTTTCACCCTCAGAAAATTTTTATTTTTTATTTATTTTTCCATAGTCTCCTACAGAGCCTAGCCTTGGGAATAATTGTGAAGTAAGGAAGTTTGTCTTTGGGTTCTTGGTTATTGTCTTTCTCTACCTGATTACCTTCTAGGAGGTAGCGTGGTATAAAGGAGGGGACTTGGAACTACAAAGTTTTGGGTTCAAATTAAAGCTCTCATACTTGTTAGTTTTATGATTCTAGAAAGTCACTTAGCTCCTCTATGACTTAATTTCCTGGATTGTTAAATGGGGATAAGGATTCTTGAACTCTCACCTAGGGTTGTAGTGGAGAAAGTACCTTTTTAAATCTGAAAAAGCAACTGATAGGCCCAAATCTCTGATCTTATAGAAATGCAAATGAATAACTAGTTGTCAATCCCTTCTCCTTTCCCTTTAAGACCAAGTTATCTACTCTGCTCCTTTATCCCAAATCTGATCCCTGGAAAGGCTCTGAGTTCTGTCTCCTCTGTAAATTCATGTCAGCTCCTGGCTCCCTTTTTCCAGTTCTCCATTTTCAATCTGAGCTTGTTCTCAATGAAAGAGAAATTCTGTCCCCTGGGGAAAAGAACTGTAGGTACCATTTCAGAGGAGGAATGAGGAAGAAGGAAGAAGAGGGATGTAAGGATACAAAGTCTTCCCAGGCCCCTGGATATGTTTATAACTCTCAGAAGAGATATGATATAAATATGTATGCATATATTGGATTTAACATATATTTCTACCATGTTTAACATATATTGGACTATTTGCCATCTAGGGGAGAGGGTGAGGGGAAAGGGAGGAAAATTGGAATGCAAGGTTTTTCAAGAGTCAGTGCTGAAGAATTATCTATGCAAAAGGGGCAGCTATGTGGCAAAGTGGATAGAGCACCAGCCCTAAAGTAAGCCCTGAGTGCAAATATGACCTCAGACACTTAATTCTTCCTAGCTGTGAGCAAATCACTTAATCCTAATTGCCTCAGGGAAAAAAAAGGAGATTGCAATAACAACAAAAAAATAGATAAATAAAACTAAACTAAAAAAAAAAAAAAAAAGTTAGATAAGGAAATACAGACATTCTCAATTGCTGCATCTAATACTTTGGCTTGGCCACTAATGGATGTATATAGGTAGACTCCATAGAGAACTTAAGATCTAGAAGGTATGAAGGTCAAGTTCCAGCGGATACTGGCATGAGTTCAAGATATAAGTGGGCCGCAATCTCACTGAATGACTTTGGTCCAGGTAAATAACCTCTCTGGACCTCATGATTTCTCATTTATAATGTGAAAGGGTTGGGTCTGATCTTCTCTAATTGTCCCTTCCAAATATAACATGAGGATGTTGAACCACACTGCATAGGTGGAAGACCTACCTGCTCTTGGGAAAAGGAATCAAGCCATTATGATTGATATTAATTGAGCAGCCTGAAAAGAGACGTTGGGATGAGGTGAAAGAGCAGACAAAAATTTCTTAGTGATTTGCAAAAGAGATATGGTGGCCAAGAGAACTAATATGATCATAGTTTCCATTAAGAAAGAAATAGTTTTCAGGATTGAGGAGAGGATAATCCCATGATATTCTGCTCTGATCAAACATCAGGTCTGGAATATTATCCTCAAAACTGGTCACCATTCTGTAAGAAAGACATTGATCAAATAGAGAGTATCCAGAGGAAAGGTAAGTAGAATGAAAAGCTAAAAAAGAGTTCCCTATTCAGGTTTTTCTGCCTTTTGAAGAATGAAGTTATAATTAAATCAAGACAGTTATTAACTGCTCTGCTTTGGACAGAGATAGTTCTGGCAGATGTCTAAATAATTGAAGTCCCCTATCATTATTATATTATGTCTCTGTCTCTGACTTGTGATCTATTGTTGAATCCCTTATCTAGTTTCCTTTTCTTTTCAGGTGGTTTGAAGTATACTCTGATGGTAATATTATTTGTTTATGCTCCCTTGACCTGTACCCAAATGTTCATACCTATGATTACCCCCTTTCATGCTGAATCTTCTCACATAAGTATATTTGCTCTTTTGACAATGTTTACTCACCTTGTTTTGCTTATTCAATAAGTTATATCATTTCATATAGATAATACATATTTATGCATATATTTATCCACATGCATATTTATAAATATACATATATGTATATCTACATATTTGTATGGATGTACACATGTATACACACATATAGACATGTGTGTGTGTGTGTGTGGGTGTGTGTGTGGGTGTGGGTGTGTGTGAATACCAGCTATGGAGGCCTCCAACTCTAAGTGATATTCATGAGTATTAAAGGTATCATGCAGGATCTCCATATCTATTAATAACAGGATGAACAAATGTATGGCAGTGGGAGAGAGGAGGAAGGGATGACTTCATCTTAGAAAAGTAAATCCTGAAAGGTAAAGGCCAATGACACTGAAATTAATTTCTAGAAAAATTCTAGAGCATATTAAAGGGAGGGTTAGTGAGTATCTAGAAAAGGAAGCAGTGATCATAGAAATCTATCATGACTTGATAAAAAATAGGTCATGCAGACTAATCTGATTTTCTCTTTTGATAAGCATATTGGTCAAACACATCACAGAAATATTGTATATATAGCTTCCTTGGATTTTAATAAGTATTTGATAAAGTCTCTCTTTTTTGTTTTTTTGTGAACAACTTGGTAATGGTGACAGATAATGCTTACAATTAGGTAAATTCAAAACTGATCAAAAGTCTGAACTCAAGGAATTATTATTAATGGGTCCATGCTGTCTTAGAAGAAAGCCATTTGGGGAGTTAGCCAGGGATAGATGCTTGGTTTTGTGCTGTCTACTAGTTTTTTTCTTCCTTTCTTGTATATAGAGATAGATTTTGCGTTTATCAGATTTACAGATTACAGAAAATTATGATGGATTTTTTCTTGTGGAATTGACAGATTGAGGATAAAAAAAGTCTGATAGACTAGAATATTATACTGCATCAAATATGTTGGAATTTAATATGAAAAAAGGTAATGTTCTCTGACTTAAAATCAGTTTCACAAGCATAAGAAAAAATGTGAATAAATAGAAGTTCATTTGAAAAATGATCTGGGCTGAAAACGTAAGTCAATAATTTGATAGGAGAGCCCCATTAATGGAATCATTGGTTTAGAAAGATGTCCAAAATGAAGGTCGTAATGCTACCATTGTACTCTGTACTGCCTGTTCTGCCCATTAATGGAGAGCTGTGTTTAATCTTTTGTGCCACATTTTAGGAAAGACAAATAACCTCTAGAGCAGCAGACAATTAGGATGGTGGCAAGATCTGAGATCATACCATAAGAAGGTCAGTTGAAGTTATTAGAGATCTTTTACCTGGAAAAGTGGAGACTTAAACCTCTTCTAGTTTTTTAAAGACTTTCATGAGAGAGTCTCCTGAACGCATGCTTACTAGAGTTACTAAGTTAACCATCAGAGACTTAATAATAGAGAACTTGTGTCAAAGTCATCTAAGATCCTCTTTTATAACATAGGAAGTGGTGTATGAGCACCCTAGTTCTTGGGGGTAGAAGGTCTAGAAGGCCAAGGGCACCAAAAAGTGAGAGATAATGGACCCCATTGAAACTTCTCCTTCCTCCGGATTCTGCCCAAGATTGAGCCTACTGCCCTCAGTCTCTTTTTTGCCTCAGGGTTTAGTTTGGGTTCCTTTAGCAGGGCCTGATAAGGGAGAGCCCACGCCCAGGCTGAACAGCTTCCAACACCTTTGCAGGGCCTGAATCCCCTGGAGGAAACCAAGCATGAATTGGAGGAAGCCCCACCTCCACCCCACCCTTCTACTAAACCTGTTTTTTACCCTTACTATGACCTTCAAGTACTTGACCTTCCTCTTTTCTCAATCCATCCATCAGGTCCCTTCTAGCTTTAAGTACCTCCCTGCCTAACCTCAACATAGGAGCAGTTCTTTATGGCAGAAAGAACATCAAACTGAGTATTGGAAGGCTTAGATTTCCATCCCAACTCACCTATTTAATTTCCTATGTAATTTTGGAGTATTCTTCTCACAGCCTCAGTATCCTTCTCTGTAAAAATGTTGATGTTCAGCTAAATGTTGTACAAGGCCTTTTTTGACACTAATATTCTCTATCCTAAGGCCTGTTCCCTAACATTCTATCTCCTAACTTAGTCATTAAGCATTTATTAAACATCTATTATATATCAAGCTGTGGGGATATAAAGAAATGGCTTTTCAAGGAATCCATAATCCAATGGTGGAGCTAACTTTCTAAGCACTAATTTAGCTCTGAAAGCCCATCTCCTTTGTTCTAAGGCTCCCTCTCATTCTAACATTCTATCTTCTATGTCTTCTATGCCTTCCTTAATTCATAGATCATAGCTATAGCTGGAAGAAACTATAGAAGACATTTAAGTCCAACTAACTCATTTTAAATATTGGAAAATGGAGGCTTAGGGCAATTAAATGAATTTCCCATAGTCACACATGTAGTAAGGAGCAGAGATGGGATTCAAGGTCCTGTAATGTGAGAAACAGCTTTCTTCATCTTACCACACTGCCTTTATCATTTCTTTATCACTTTATTATTTCTACTTGGATTCATCCCTAAACTGAATTATAATTACACATTCCCCAGTAGCTGTTGGATATCTTCACCTGAAATACAGAATGTTGGAGCTGGAAGAGTCTTTTTTAACAGAGATGATGGGATTTTCTTAACTGGAACATTCTATTTTAGAACACAGAGTATTTCAGTTTTGACATCTTATGAGTTTGTAATCATTTACTCATTGGTATGAATGTCTTCAATTTAGGCTAAATAAGCAAATAATTATCCTTGACAATGGAAATATATGCAGAACTATAATTAATGACTTTGCTACTCACTGCATTTAGCTATGACCCATGAAAGTCTAAGAATGCTAAGAAACCATAGAAAAGAGGCCCAACTATTTATAAAAAAAGATCCTAAAAGAAAAGCTTTGTAATCATCCCCTGCTAATGATAAATTTATAAATTGTTTTTGACAAATTGTGTAATTTGACATTTCTGTGGATTATAAAAGGGAGAAATAAGTGAAACATGTTTTTAAAAAAACCCAACAACAACATGCTGCTTTCATTCCTGGATTCCTGAATTTCAGACTCATCTGTAGTTCATCTTTTTAAAAAGCAAATACTTGAAAAATAAAATACAGATGCAATTGGGTATTTTCAGCTGTCTGTGTCCTGTTGTCTCCCACTTCCCCCAATCCTTCACCCAATTCAATTATCCCAGGTAAGCATAGCCAGTGTGGTATAGCCAGACTTGGGCTCAAAATCAGAGACTTATGTTTAAGTCCTAGTTCCTACAGTTACTCGCTGTGTGACCCTGAACAACCCCACTGACCTCTCTGAGACTCAATTTCTTTTCTGTAGAATGGTGATAATAAAGTTTGCAACTCTAAGTTACAGATTAATTGTTCTGTATCAGTGGAGAGAGACTCCACATTGGGAGTTCTCCACATTAGGGAGAGAAGATGCCAGCAAGTACCTGGACTGGCACAGGGTGAATTGAGCTTGGCCCTAGGACATTGACATATTTGGGTTTGCCTGTTCCCTATGCCAACATCAACAGCTATTACTGACTCTCCACCTCACTTTTTAGTCTTTTGAGCCTATCTATTATTCTCCCCCTCCATCTAGATCCTGTGGCCATGATGCCCTGCTGCCAGATCTCATACCACACCCTCCCAGTGTCGTTGCCCTCTGGGTGGCAAGGTTCTCCTCCTTTTGCCCAAACCGAATGGATCCAGTTATTATTTTGATAATCATAGCTCTGAAACCCATTCATCCTCTCTCTCAGGATTGTTGTGAGGATCAAATATATGTTAGAAAGCATCATCATGAATAGCCTTTGTCTCACATAGACTCATAGAATCTGAATGCAACAAAGAGCCCAGGAACACATTTAATTCAACCAATACAAGATTCATGAATCATTTCTCCATAGCATACATTTTTATCAAGTGATCATCTAGAATCTGATTAAATAAATCTAGTGGAAGAAAACAGATTGTTTATTGAGGTGGCCCATTTCATTGTTGAGTGGTTCTAACAGTTTGGAAGTTCTTCTGTAAGTTAAACCAAAAATCTCATTCCCTATAACTTTTCCACCCATTTTCCCTTCTTCATGAAAATTTTCAAGGAAGTCTTCTCCACAAAACGTTTATTTTTCTATTTTCCAAAGAGATTTGATCTCAGGTATAGAGTTTGTGTTTTTACAAATGAAGGTAATAATAAATGTAGTTTTGTCTCTTTTCATGATGATGTAGCTAACCCAGGATCTTCAGAAGACATTTGGTTGTAATATTTGGGAGGGCAGGGCTTATCTGATAAAAAGTTTCTTTTTGGAACAGAAGAGAGTGTAACAGAAATAATGTCAGAAAAAAATAGAAACTATTTACACTCAAAATAATGTAGGGTTAGAAAAAGAGGATGGAGCCTCTGATACTTAATAATTATGTGACCCTGGACAAATCATGTAGCATCTCCTGATCTTAATATTCTCATTTGTAAGATGAGTTGATGGATTTGATGGACTCTACAATCCATTCTTAATCGCTAAATCCAAGCTTCTGTCTCATGGAATCTTAAAATGGTATAGCTAAAAGAACTACTATATTAGGAAGGTAAGAAATCTTAGAACATGGAACATTAAATGTTAATGTTGGGGGTGGTTTAGAATATAGAATGTTAGGGCAAGAAGTTATAGTACATAAGAAATATATGAAAGAGAAAATGTTAAAATTGAAAGGGTTGTTAGAGCATTAAATAGAGGATATTAGCTCTGAAATTGTCTTAGAACATAGAGTTGTAAGTGAGCTTTCTTCATAGAATATAAAATATTAGACATCAGAATATAGAACAAAGCAGGTGGAAGGAACCTTGGAACACAAAATAGTTTAGATATCAATGTCCTAGGATCAAGCTAACTTCCCCTTGTGCCAATCAAGCTTCTGGCTGGCATTTTCACCCACTTATGTGGAGAATTCCCAGTCTGGAAACCTCTCCACTGATACAGAACAATTAATCTGTAATTTAGAGCTGCAGACTTTATTATTGTTCTACAGTTTACAAAATATATAAAAAAGGGAATGTTAAAATTTAAAAATATTTAAAGCATAGAATTGTAGAACTGGAAGGGCTCTAAAAATAAACTGAATGATGTCTTATATTTTTATATCACTTTCATTTGCCAGTCCTCCCAGAGAGAGTCATTCCTTATAACAAAGAATAAAAATGTTCAGCAAACAAACATATATATATATATATATATATATATATATATATATATATATATATGTATATATAGACAGACATACACCTATAATACAATGTTACACACACTACTCTACACTTATATTTTCCCACTTCTGCAGAGAAGTTGGAGGAAATAGCTCCTGGTCTCTTTGGGATCATGTTTCATCTTTTTAATTTTGGAGGCTTCAATTTCCATTGCTTTCTTGCTACTGTTGTTTTTTTCATATCTATACAAGTACATTGTTGTAGTCACTGTGTATTTCTTTCTTGGTTCTACTTATATTTTGTATCATTTCTTTCCATACTTCTTGTTACTTTAAATTCACCTCTCAAAACTCCAAGCTATCTCAACTATACTCACTAGTGTTCATACTTTAGAAGGCCTTTCTCTACCCTTATTCAACTGAATTTGCCCCAGGTACTGTAATTTTTGATTATAGCTCTGCTTGAAAGGTAGATAGCACAAGTATTATCAATGCCATTTTATAGATGGATACAAGGATATGCAGAGGAAAAAAAAAAAAAAAAGTAGCTCACATGGTCATAAAGTTCTGGAGCTAGCCTTTCCTGAATCTAATTCTTATGATTTCTTCAACAAGCCCTACTTCCTTTATAATATAGATTGAGAGCGTTGAAAGAGAACTAACTTCATGTCAAATAATGACTTCTATAAGTCTAAAATGCCTTTGTTCCTAGTGCCCTGTACACATTTTGATGTAAAAGGAAGAACAAGGCAAAAACTAAGCACTTTTTAAACAGTGATGTAGTTGACATGAATAACTAGCTGGCCTCCGCTCAATTGCAAGGTTGCTAAGAACTCATCCTCCAACATAATTAAAATGGGCTTAGAATAACTTAAGACTTTATATCTCTAGCAAATGAAATGTTGGTTTTTTTTGTGTTTTGTTTTTTTGTTTTTTTCCCCCTAGCCAAACTGCTACTAAGTGTCTACTGTTACTTATTTCACTGAAAGATAACATGGCTAAACAAAATCATAACTTATCATTCTATATAGTGTAACTGGAACCCATCTATCCAATTCATTTACTCTTTCATTCATAGATTACACATTCCTCAAGGGAGGAATTTTATCTTATTTTAACTTTCAACCAGTGCGTAGGACAATGCTCTATACACTGAAAGCACAATCAATATTTTAAGAATTTTACTTATCCATTTATAGTTTAACTTATTAGTCATTGATTCAGCCATTCCATTCATTGATGTATGCTTCTATAACTTTTTCATTGATTCAGCCATTCTTTTATTCACTTAATTGTCCATGCATCCATTCATTCACTTTTCTAACTAACCATCATTCATTGATCCATTCATATATTCATTCATCTCATGTACCATCTGCTCCAAATCTTCTCTTCTTTCCTCTCACCATTAAACTCCCCCTCACACTTACTTATCCCAGATGACCTACCTCCTACTTTACTGAGGAAATGGAGGCTGTCTGATGCGAGCTCTTTCCTTCAGAATTTCTCAACATCATCACCAGATATATCTTCCTTTGTTTCTTTGGTTACAGAAGAAGAAATATCTCTATTCTGATATACATTTCTCTACTTGTGCCCTTAATCCCATTTCTTCCTGACAAAGACTTTGCTCAAGCAGTCACTCCCTCTCTCTCTCTCATTCATCTTCAATCACTTGCCAGTGTCTCTCTTCCATCTACCCACACTCAGTTGTCATCATTACCCATAATTATGTCACCTATGTGATTTCTGTAATTCAAATTGGGATCATAATCCTCTATCCTTCCTTCTCTCCTCCTGTATAATCTTTCCTAAATCCATTCTTTATCTTCACTGAATCCTTTAGTATCTATATCTTTTTATATTCTCTCAGTTCACGAACCTGTTCTACCTTCAATTTTTCAGTGTTGACTCCATAGAAAAATCAATTAATCAATCAACCACACACTGTTGTTTAGCCTGAATGACTTGTCATTTTAACCCTGAATCACTTCCAGTATTCTTGTGCTGCTAGAAAAAAAAGTAGCTGGCAGAAGTCATGAAATTGTGTAGACTAGGCCTACCATAAGTTGATGTTATTTAAATTTTTAAAAAATAAATAAATAGAAGTAAAACCTTTACTTCTAGATTACTATTCTTTTTATTCTTCCCTGAAATTAATCTCCTTTCCTTTTTTCTTTTATCTTTTTCTCTTTTATCTCTCCCAATCTGACTCTGATCTGTCTTCTCACTTCTACTTTATTGAGAAAATTGAGATTGTCCATTGAAAATGCCTTCATTTCAAATATTCCATACTTCACAAAATTCTTCTATGATTTTTTAAACTACCATTTCTTTTCAAGGCCAATTACTCTATGCCCTGAATCCTAATCTTTCTCATCTTTCCTGGAAACTATTCTCATAATTCCTTTTGTCTTCATTTTCTCCTTCCCCTTAGCCTTGTCCTATATATTGGTCAATTTCTAGTTGCCTAAAATTATATATGGGGCTCACTCTTCTATCCCCTATTCACAAACACAGGCTAAATTTTTGAAGGTTACCTTCTCCTTGTTACTTCAAGAATCCAGGGGCACCCTTGAGTGAAGGGCGAATTGTTTTTCTAATGCTATAGGCATGAGTCCCACCAATTTTCTTCAACAGTTGATTATTAGTGGATATCAATTTATCAGCTAGATTTAATTAGTTTTTAGAAAGGAATTATTTGCTAACTTGCTGTAATTTAGGATAATTGGCAGAAACATTTCTTCATATATTCTCAATGAGGGAAAAAGTTGTGATATTCTCCCACCAGTAAAAATAAAGACCAGGAGAAAATAAAGCTCAAGTTGAAAATACATAAGGCAAAGAAGGGGTGCCCAACTTCTGAGGGAGGGAACATAGCTTATGAGAGTCCTTTTACTGGAATACTCAAGATATCCTTAAGATCTAGGAATTTTCCTCCTTTGGTTCCTCTTCCTCCTCATCTTGTTCCTCCTCTTTCTTTTCCTTCCTCTTTCACTCTCCTTTTTTCCCCTCTCTCTCTCCTTCTGTCTCTGCATTCTGGTATTTCCTTTTTCTTCCCTCCCTCCCTCTTCACTTCCCTCATCCCAACACAGACTTTCTGTTTATATTGGAACTGGAAGACCTGAAGGGTCTAGTGTAGTTGTCAAGTGTACTTGGGACCTGCAGATGCAATCTAATTCCACTCTCTTTGCAAGAATGCCTGTGTGTTATATTATCTTCTCGATTCCTATTACTGATCACACTTTCTAATTACAGAAGTCAGATTTGATGGATTTGTATGTTTGTTACTAAGCTATGAATTTCTCCAGAGGCTCCTGTACTTGCAAGTCCTCATTAAATCTCAATCATCCTTTCTTTAAATTGTCTGTTTATTTAGTGGGGCTCAGCATTCTAAGAGTCTCATTGTCCATTGTTTTAAAAGAAGAGGTCAAAACAATGCTTAGAATATTTCTTTACCAGAAATTAGAATATTCCTGGTGAGGAACACAGAGTGTGGTCATTAATCACAACAATGATTTTCCTTATGCATAACTCTGGTTGCAAAACTCAAAAATCCTCACAGAGACAGACTCTGTTTCTCAGTCTCTCTGTGTCTCTCTGTCTCTGTCTGTCTTTCCCACTCACACTCCTTACAATTCAACTAAATTGGACTTTTTGTCTCTGTCTCCCCACCCATTCCCCTGTGCCTATTTTCATGCCTTTGTACACACTGATCCCCATATATGAAATATTCTTACTTTTCACCTACAGAATTTCTATTCACCTTTTGAAACTATTATCCTCCATAGGCTTCTTATATTCTCCCAGATAGTAAGCTCCTCTGCCCTTGAAACTCATATAGTATGTTCCTTAAACCTCTCTAATAGCATATCACTTACTCAAGTTTGTATGAGACAGTGAACTCTATGAGGTCAGGGCACATTCTCATCTAAATTTTGTGTCTATTCCACACCTATTACAGAGATATGCACGCGTTGAAAAATTAGACTTGCTTTTGTATGAATCATATAATTCACTCATACATTTAACCATTTACTCATCCATCCATCTTTCTCAATCTAATTAACATTAATACTTAATTTTATTTTTGTATTTATGAGAGGCAATATGGTTCAGTGATTGGAAAGTCAACTTGGAAACTAGGATATCTGGGTTCAAAGTTTTTCTCTGTCATACTCTGGTTATGTGATGCTGTACAGATCACTTACATTTCTAGTGCTCTCTCTCCCTCCTTCTACTCCTCCCTTCTCTTTCTCTGTCTCTCTCTCTCTGTCTCTCTCTCTGTCTCTCTGTCTCTGTCTCTGTCTCTGTCTCTGTCTCTGTCTCTCTCTCTCTCTCTCTCCCTCTCTCTCTCTCTCTCTCTCTCTCTCTCTCTCTCTCTCTCTCTCTCTCTCTCCACCTCCTTACAATTCAACCAAATTGAACTTTTGTCATATTAGATTCCTACATATTCCCTCAGCCTATTTTTATGGCTTTGTACATATTGATCCCTATACATAGAATGTCCTTGTTCCCTCTTTTCACCAGTGGAATTTCTACCCATACTTTATACTTCTAACGCTTTAAATTATTAGTGTCCAAACTTTTTGGTCTCAATACTTCTTTATACTCTTAAAAATTATTGAAGACTCCTCAAAGATCTTTCATTTATGGGAATTGTGTTTCTCAGTTTTTATGGCATTAGAAATGAAAACTCAGTATTGTTATGAAAAATATTAACTTTGAAGACTCCTTGAAAGGATCTTGGGAACCCCAGGGATGCCTGGACCACACTGTGAGATGCTGTTCTAGGCAAATATCAGAGCTTTATCTGTATCATAAGATTTCAATTCTTTTGTTTTTATATTACCTTCATTTCCAAAATACTTTTCCCTTTTCTCCACCCAATGAACCATCTCTTGTAACAGAAAATAAACAGGAAGAAAAGGCATTCAGTAAAAGTGGCCAATACGTCACCAGTGCAATCTACTGCACTTATTGGTTCATTTAACCAATCAAGAGACAAGGCCCTAGGAGCTAGCGGTGAGGAAACTACAACAGAATGGGGGCTTGAGCTGATGACATTGGAAAACAGACATATCTCTGCCTCAAAGGTACCCTTAGGACCTGAGGAGCAGTTATAGCTAAGTTTGCTCTATGAGAGTGAAGCCATAGCATTCTACATCTTACTTGATACTCAAAAAAGCTTTGTGAAATAAGTATTATTATTAACTATTTTTTTATACATCGGGGAAACTAAAGTTTAGAAAAGTTAAGTGACTTGCCCAGTGTCACTGAGTGATCAAGTATCTAAGCTAGAATTAGGTCTCAGATCTTCCAAAGTCTAAAGTGAACATCTTACCCACTGAGCCCTCTCATCTAAAAGTATCAGAAAAGGGTTCCTATGGGATGCGGTACAAGCTGAAAGTTGAGTGAAATTAGGGATACTAAGAGGCAGAAATGAGTAAGATATATACTAGGCATGGAATTAGCTCCTAGAAAGGCACAAAGCTTGAGGGTAAAATGCTCAATTTTCCAAGTAAACTTTCTGGTTGGAATGTAGGTTGTGTAAAGAGAAATATGAAGTAATCCTAGAAGAACAAGATGGAGGCATACTAAAGGGTGTTAAACTGAAGAGCTTATATTTAGTCTAAAGAAGGAAATAGAGCCCCGATGAGTGATGTTTAGCAAAGGGTGACAGTCAGACTAGTGCACAAGAATGATGAATAAGGCTATGATTCGGAAGATGTATTGGAGATGTGAAACTAGGGACCAGGGACTTAATAAAAAAGCTGATTGCAAGTCTAGGTAAAAGATGACAAAGGGATGAATTTCAGTTGGGGTCACATGACTTAAAAGCAGGTGACAATTATAAGAGATGTTCCAGAAGTAGAATTAAAAAAAAATGAATTGGCAAATCATTCCATATGGTCAGAGTGGGAAGAGGAACCGGCAAGAACGATACGGAGGTGGTCAACCTGGATAACTAGAAGGATAATAATTCCTTCAATAAGAATAGAGAAGCTTGCTGGGGGGAAGATAATGAGTTCTATTTTGGACATGTTGAGTTTGAAATGCCTGATGAAACATCTAAACTAGATTTGTCTGATATAGGAGTCAACAGTAAAGCACTGGAGAATCTGGAGAGACACGGGGACTGGATACTTAGATAAGTAATCATTTCTTAGAAATGATAATTAAGTCTATGGCAGCTGATAAAATTATCAGGAAATAGGGTGGAGAGAGAAAGAAAATGGGGAAGCTACAGTTAGGGCTGGGGACACAGATAATGATCTGTGAGGGATTCCTGTTGACAAGTTACAGGGGAGCAATTTTGTATTCAGCTTTGCATGGTCCTTTGCAGCCAGTATTATTGAGCTGACACACCATCTCCTACCACATGCAATGCTTGCACCCCCAGGAGATGGGAAGGATCCATCTTCCTTTGCTCAGCTTGGCTCAACATCTGATGAAGAGTAGTATAAAGAGGGCTGAAAAATGTGAGTGCTGATGGCAAAGAGTGCTAATGAGGAAATTCACCAGGGAGTACTGCATTCTACGTCCTGGCCCCAGTACTTCAATGACCCATACAGCAATCAGAGTCACAGTGGGAGCCTCCAATGTCTCCAGCAATGAGAACCCCATTATGTTGCCACATAGACCATCAAATTGTTAGGATTTGGGGAAAAGGGGAAGGAAAAAAGGAAAAGATGTAAAGTATAGACTTATTTGATCTGAGTTTTTGAAACTCAGTCTTCTCTACCCAAATGCATTGTAAATGAAATGAATTTTTATAGAAAAGAAGGAATCAATGATTGAACATATTAAAATGGTCCCATATAAGATTGGTAAGAGGCAGTGTAGATGAAATACTGGATTTGGTCTCAGAACTGAATTGCAAGCTCAACATCACTTGACCCCTCTCAGGATTAGTTTCCTTATCTGTAAAATGGGGATAATAATAGCCCCTACTTCACAGAATTGTAAGGGTCAAATGAGGTATTATAATGAAATGCTTTGTAAACTTTGTTTATTGTGATTATTATTATTAATTTCTATATTAGTTTAAGCTTTTCTCAAAACAAACCTGTGAAGTTGTCGTTTCTTCTGGACCTCAGTTTCTTCACCCACAAAAGCAGAGGGTTTGCCTAAATTATTTCTAACATCATTTTTCACTTTAAATCTTATAATCTCTCAGTAATATAGGTCAGACAAGTATCTTGATCTCTGTTTTGCAGAAGAGGAAATGGGAGTTCAGAAAAATTAAGTGAATTGTTCAAGATCACACAACTCAAGTCTAAGGGACAGAATTTGAATTCACATCATCTGACTTTAGTATTCATTCCACCAAAACATCAAAAGAAAAAATAAAAAAAGTACTGCTTTTTAACTATACTCATTTGGGAGAGAGATTAGAAATTATTGTATCACATAGTTGGTGGAACTGTAAATGGATTCTGGAGAGCAATCTGGAACTCTGCTCAAAAAGTTTTCAAACTGTGCATACCCTTTGATCCAGCAGTGTTTCTACTGGGGTTATATCCCAGAGAGATCTTAAAGGAGGGAAAGGGACCCGAATGTGCAAGGATGTTTGTGGCAGTCCTCTTTGTAGTGGCCAGAAACTGGAAATTGAATGGATGCCCATCAATTGGAGAATGGTTGGGTAAATTATGGTATAAGAATATTATGGAGTATTATTATTCTGTAAGAAATGACCAGTAAATGACTGTAAGAAATGAATACAGAGAGGCTTGGAGTGACTGACATGAACTGATGCTGAGTGAAATGAGCAGAACCAGGAGATAAATATACATGACAACAAGAAGATTATACAATGATCAATTCTGATGGACCTGGATCTTTTCAACAATGAGATGATTCAAACCAGTTCCACTTGCTCAGTGATGAAGAGAGAGCCATCTACACCCAGAGAGAGGACTGTGGGAGCTGAGTGTGGAATACAACATAACGTTTTCACTCTTTCTGTTGTTCACTTGCATTTAGTTTTCTTCTGAAGTTTTTTTGCTTCCGTCTTGATCTGATTTTTCTTGTGCAGCAAGATAACTGTACAAATATGTATTCATATGTTAGATTTAATATATATTTAACCATATTTAATATATTAGACTACCTGCCATCTAGGGGAAGGGATGGGAACAAGGAAGGGAAAATTTGGAACAGAAGGTTTTGCAAAGGTTGATGTTGAAAAATTACACATGCATGTGTTTTGTAAATAAAAAACTTTAATTAAAAAAAAGAAGAAATTGTTGTATCCAGCCTCCTTGCCTAGTATAGGAATTCTCTTGATTTTTTCTTGATTACCTCCAGTGATAGTGAATTCACTGGAATGACTGTTGAAGAAAGAGTTGGTTCAAACTTTGATTCTAGTGAGAAGAGATGGACCAAACATTGGGAATGATCAATTAGAAATTAGAGAGAGACTGGTTTCAACAATAAAGAGGATAATCAAAACTGTTCAACAATGAAATGAGTTGTCCTGGTAGATTATGTGATCCCCATTAGTGTAAATGTTCATGAATTATTGGATAATGACGTGTTGGACACATTGCAGAAAGGAATAAAGCGTCTGGCAAGAGATAAGATCAGGGCACCTTCGAGGTAATTTCTAGGAGTTTTTGAGCCTAGGATTCTACGATGTGCAGCATTCCCAACCTGAGCCATCTGAGTATCTCATTTGGGGTCATTGTGTTCAAATGGCACCTCAGAGATTCCCTTTCAGTTATAGCCACAGAGGAACTGGCACTGACTCAGTAATTCCTAGGACCCACTGCTGTGGATTTCAATTTCTGTCCATAATTCTCACAGTTAGGGATTTGTGTTTTTATGTTCTTTTAGAGAGAGAGAAACAGAGACAGACAGAGAGTAAGAGACAGAGACAGGCAGAGATAGAGACAGACACACAAAAAATACAGAAACAGAAATAGAGAAGGAAAAAAGTGAGTGAAAGAGAAAAGAAGGGAAAGAGAGATTAATGAGCAATCTAGATAGGGGAGAGAAATTGAGGGCAAGTGGTTAAAGTATACTGAAAAAGTAGAAGAAAAAGTTGTGTGTGTGTGTGTGTGTGTGTGTGTGTGTGTGTGTGTGTATTTAATTACTTAACTGCTCAGGGTCCTATGTTAAAAAAACATCCTGAATCCCCTAGGTAAAGGTAAATATTAAAAGTCATTAGATAACATCTTCATGCAAGTTCAGATCAGCCAAATACACAGAAGCTCCCTAAAGTCATTACAGAGTCAGAAATGGAGTCATTCAAGCAGGAGAAAAATCCATCAAAATAGAAAGTAGCTTTTGAACTCAGACAATTGGAAACCTTTTCTCTCCTTCCCTCTCTTCTCTTTTTCCTTTTGGTCTTCTGTCCCATCCCCTCCTCATCTCTTTCTGTCTCTATCTCCCTTTTCCCTGCTTTATTATCTTTGTTGCTTGTTTCTCTTTTGCTCTCCTGGCCAATCATGCAAAGACACTAGTTCTAGGGGAAATATACCATAGGCTAGATGATGATAGAATTTGGGGGCTGCTGCAGACCTTAAAATTAATCTACTACCTCATTTTTACAGCAAAGGATATCGAGGCAGACTCAGACTGGTGTCAAAGAGCATGTTTGTAATTTCAACTTCAGTCTTCTGACTTTAGATCTAATGTTATGTCCACTATAGAAAGGAAGAAAGAGAAGAAACAAGCAGTAAGCTCCTATTGTAGCAGACACTGTGCTAAGTGTTTTAAAAAGAGAAACTCCTTTGATCCTTGTGTCAAATCTGAGGGGCATGTGCTATTATTATTCCTATTTCATGTGAAAAACATTAAATAATTTGTCAGTCATACAGCTGGTAAGAATCTGAGGCTAGGTTTGAACTCACATGTCCTGATTCCAAGCCCACTATTCTATCTACTGATTCATTAACTGACTCATCATAGTCTATGGTTTCCCTCTCCCCGCCTCTCCCCTTTCTTCTCCTCTCTCTTCTTCTCCTTCTCCTTCTTTCCCTGCCTCTTCTCCTCCCTCTCCTTCTTCCTCTTCCTCTCCCTGTCTCTCTTTTTCCTCATCTTTAAAATATCAATAATCAAAGTACCCAGCTTCCAGGATTATTGTGAGGATCAAATGGAATCATATGTCTAAAGCATTTTGCATAACTTAAAGAGCTATATAAATATTATTATTATAGCTAGCAGGTACAGTAAAGTATGGAACCTGAAATCAAGAATAGATGAATTACAATCTATTATCTACTACTCTATCTACTGGTTCATTAGCTGATTCACTAATTCATAGTCTATGACCTCTCTCTCTCTCTCTCTCTCTCTCTCTCTCTCTCTCTCTCTCTCTCTCTCTCTCTCTCTCTCTCTCTCTCTCTCTTCTGTCACACACACACACACACACACACACACACACACACACACACACACACACACACACCCCAGACACACACTGTTGTTCACTCCTGTTCAGTTCTTTGTTACCCAAATTGAGTTTGTTTGTTTTTTAAGCAAAGATACTGGAGTACTTTGCCATTTCTTTCCCCAACTCATTTATACAGATGAGGAAACTGCTCAGGGTCACAATATGTCTGATGTCAGATTTTAATTCTGGTCTGTTAGACTCCAGCACGGTATCCACTGTGTGACCTAGTTGCCTGTAGTCTAGAATCTGCCTCCTGTATTCCCTCTCTCTCCTTCTCTTATTCCATTCCTCTCACTTCTCTCCACCCTCTCTTCCTTTATCCCTCCCTCCTTGCCTTCCTTTCTTTCCTTCCCCCTTCATTTCTTTTCTTCCTTCCTCCCTCTTTCCCTCCATTTCTCCCTGCCTCCCTACCTCTATCTTTTCCTTCCTTCCTTCCTTCCTTCCTTCCTTCCTTCCTTCCTTCCTTCCTTCCTTCCTTCCTTCCTTCCTTCCTTCCTTCCTTCCTTCCTTCCTTCCTTCCTTCCTTCCTTCCTTCCTTCCTTTCCTCCTTTCTTTGGGATCTATGATCACATTAATGCAGGCACTCCATCAATGAAGCATGTTGTAACCCATTCATGACATATATGTCTCACAAAATTTAAATGTAGTTCAATCTCTATTCATGTAGATAATATCCCTGAAGTTTTCCAAGATGCTTTGTTCTGACTTGGAGGGCAGAGCCCAAGCTTTGGGAGCTCCTTCACAGAACGGGAAGGAGGAGAGAGTCTATGAGGAGCCCTATGAGCCTGCAGGAGAATTGAATTCTGAGCAGCTCCTCTGTCACCAGAAGACTGACCAGAAGAAATGTCCTATTTTGTATTTGATCACACATGAAAATCATCTCCTAAGGCACAGAGAGTTTCAACTTCTGTCAACAGACACATTTCTCACAAACATGTAGCCTGAGACTCTTGAAATAGTGATAAGATGATATGTATGGATAAAAATCTTATTTTGACTTTTGATTTCATCAGTGTAGATAGTTCTTGGATCCTCACTCCTCCTGTACTATAATTTATTTATATTTTTTAAATAGTAGCTACTTATTTTCAATATACATGCAAAGATAGCTTCCAATATTCACTCTTGCAAAAAAGTGTGCTTCAAACCATTCTCCCTTCCTTCTCCCACCTCTTCCCCTACACAAGTACTCCAATATACGTTAAACATCCTGTACTATAATTTGGAGACCTAGAGAGTTGTTGGGACATTAAGAGATAAAGTAACAATCATGTGCCAGAAGTAGGATTTGAAACCAGATCTTCATCCACTTGGGGCCAGATCTCTGCCCTCTACATCATGGTTCCCTTCATGGTCTCTGCTTGCACCAGACATATAGCAGATGTTTAAAACACAATTCATCTTTAGCTCTCTCTCTCTCTCTCTCTCTCTCTCTCTCTCTCTCTCTCTCTCTCTCTCTCTCTCTCTCGCTGAATAATTCTCTGAATGTTTTGACAGAGATACACCTGAAAATGGCAACATAGCCATACATGAGGACTGACTTTCAATTCCCCATTTCTTTTGTCCCTAAAAGAGTTTTCTCCTAGGTCATCTGGGGTGTGTGGAGCCCTACCTCAGTCACACTATGACTCTGCCTGAGTCTGGTGGCCATGGACTGTGACATTAAACACATAGAATACTGGCTATTGAGACTTAGACCTTTCTCTTCAGTGACCGAGACTGATTCTGAGATCAAAGATTTAGAAGTGTCCAGACCAGGAACAGAGCCTCGAGTGACAAGAAGTCCCTAAATGCTGGAGACTTCCTGCTATGAAGAAGTCCGATGAAGAAGTTAGCTAGGGGCAGGGAGATGGGCTCTATCCCATTGTGATCTTTCCTTTCTTCCTCTTTAAACTATCATGTACAGAGGCCTATTCTGGGCACATATACCTCCTTAATTAAACTTATTTATAGTACACTGTAGGGGATTTGACCTTTCTCTAAGCAGTGAAGTGCTACAGTAGATAGAGTGCTGGGTCTGGACTAAA
The DNA here is from genome assembly GCF_048593235.1 of Sminthopsis crassicaudata. NCBI lineage: Eukaryota > Metazoa > Chordata > Mammalia > Dasyuromorphia > Dasyuridae > Sminthopsis > Sminthopsis crassicaudata. Next base: position 185,900,442 of record NC_133622.1, on the reverse strand, counting down.
AAGGATTTGAGTTCAAATTCAGTCTCAGAGATTTACTAACTCAAAATTAGTGTTAGGATTAGGAGCGATCCTGGGCTAGTTACTTAATCTCTGTCAACCTCCATTTCTTCAATTGTAAAATGAATATTCTAACATCAACTTCCTCACAGACTGCAGATAACTGAATATATGTAAATACATGGAGAAAGACAGAGACAGACACAGAGGCAGAGACTGAGATATTAGGAAAGACAACGGAAATGTTAGGGTGAAGAGGATGGGAAAGAATTTGTCAGAAAAAGAGCAGAGGAGAGACATATCAGACATAGGGGACAAAGAAGAAAAAATGTCTGATTAAATTGTTGAGTGGACTTAGGGAAAAGAGCTGCTGGGGAGTACGATTAAATAAGACTACAAAGGTAGCATGATGCAGATTGTGGAGGGTTTTGATTGGCAGGCACAGGGTTTTGGATTTGATTTGGTAGGTAATAGGGAGATTTGGAGCAAAGGATTGACTTGGTCTTTCTATTATTCATTTTTCTATATTGACTGGAAGCTCTGTCTTGGTGGTATTAAAACCTGATCCCTGCTCTCCTATTTTGTCTAAATCACCTTTCTCTGGATCTCAGTTTCCTGTTCTGTCATATGGAGTCAGATTTAAATGACCTAAGATGTCCTCTTCCAGCTCAAAATCTATTCTTGGAGTCCATGCCTTGGCTCTTCCCATCTTTAAAGTTTCTCAGACCTTTGCTCCCTCCTTGGTCACCCTCCCTCTAACTTTCTTAAGATTGTGGTCAGTTTTCTCTTAACCCTTTCTATCCTTCCCTACTACTCTTGGTGCTGCTGGATTTCCTCTAAGAAAGGACTAAAAAGAATTTCTAACTGAAGATAGCAGAGGGTCTGTCACTTTGGAGGAGGAGGAGGAACACAAAGAATAAGCCTCTAGTTAAATCAATCTGTCAACATTCATTAAGCTCCCACTATGTGGCAGGTGCTAAATACCTGCTAAATACAGTGTAGTCTACCAGTGCCATGCCAGGAAACTGAATTGCTGCTGTTGAAATGTCCTAGGAAGATTCTGAAGATCACCTTGCAGAATAAGATACCTGAGACACTGAGGTTCTTTCTCAGTTAGTCAAACTGTCAAGCCTTTCGATTCCACTGCAGAGAGCACAACTCCCTCGGACTGCCACATTGTTTGAATGCCAAATGTACACTTGCCAAAAAGACTATTTTATGGAGAGCTCACACAGGGCAAACGTTTGCAAGGAGGTCAGAAAAATCCATACAAGGACACTCTCAAGGTCTCTGTTAAAAACTTTAGAACTGATGGTATGACATGAAAGACTGGCACAAGATCATCCAGCACAGTGTTCCCTCTTCAGAGAAGGTGCTGTGTTCTATGAGCAAAGCAGAATTGAATTAGCTCAGAAGAAATATAAGATGCAAAGTTAGAGAAGCCCCCAAATGTTTATAAGGACTATTAGTGTCTCTCGCGGGGCAGAACAATTCAAACTCATATTGCTCTGATCAGTGACTGTTGGACACACACTGTAACTCGGCTCTGACCTAGTGATATCATTTTGGTACTCTTCAAGAATGTAAGATAACAATCAATCAATCAACCAGCTAAATACCAAGGATACAAAGAAAGGCAAAACTCAAAACAAAATAAATAAACAGAAACCCTCTCAATACTAGCTCTCGTCATCACAGTCTGATGGGGAGGTGATGTGCAACATCTATGTACAAATGAAAAACATAGCAAGAGGACACTTTCAAGCCATTCCACTTGGTTGTTCTTTGGAAATGAATACAGGCAATGTTCCCTTCCTCTTAAAGGTTGATGCAGTCTGTAGAAAGAAACACACAGACAAACCCAAAGAGTGCTTTATTAATTAGTTGTGAAAATATTTTTCAATAAATCTCTATACATATGTGTCTAGTGTATTTTGATAAAGTGAATCCATAAGTATTCTGCATCAATACTTGGAGAACGATATAGGTGCCATATTCTTTTGCTTCACTAAGCAAAGATAAATCCAGGAAAGTGTCCTTTTTTTAAAGCTGATTTTTTTGTAATTGTAAAGTATTTGTAATAATGTAAAAGTGAGTCTTATAAATGTTCAAAACATCATATCTTAAAAAACAGCAGGAAAAATTGGACATAACTTCAGAAGAAAGGCAGTAAGCTTAAGAAGGATTGGAAAAAAGTTGCTTTTTTTTTTTTTTTTTTTAAGGTAGGACTTTAGTGAAGAAATGAAGGAAGTCAGGGAAGCCGGGAAGTAAAGCTGAAAAGGGAGAATTTCAGGCATGGGGAAATCAAGTAAATATGCTTGGAATTAACAAGTGGAGAGTAATGGGTGAGGAACAGCAAGGAAATAAGGTATATGAAGACTGGAAAGAAAGGAAGGGGCTGGCTCATGAAGGACTTTTTTTAATAATAGATTTTTATTTTCAAAATACTGCAAAGATAATTTTCATCATTTACCTTTGCAAAACTTTGTGTTCCAAAACTTTCTCCCTTCCTTCCCCTACCGCCTCCCCTAGACAGCAAGTAATCCAATATATATATGTTTAACATGTGCAGTTCTTCTATATATATTTCCATATTTATCATGCTGCACAAGAAAAATCAGATCAAAAAATCAAAGAAAAGAAAGAGGAAAAAAATAAAAAGCAAGCAAACAACAATAAAAAGGTAAAAAAAAAAAATCTATCCTGTGATCCACATTCAGTCCCTCTTTGTAGTTGAAGATAGCTCTCTCCATTACAAGTATATTGGAATTGGCCTGAATCACCTCATTATTGAAAAGAACCAGGTCCATCACAATTGATCATCCTATAATCTTGTTATTGCTATGTACAGTGTTTTTTTGGTTCTACTCAATTCACTTAGTATCAGTTCATGTAAGTCTCTCCAAATCTTCAGATTTTTCTGAAATTATCCTGCTGGTTGTTTCTTATAGAACAATAATACTCTATAATATTCATATATCATAGCTTATTCATGACCGGCTTTAATAACCAGAGGATTTTGTATTTGATTGGAGTTTGTGTGTGTGTATATGATTTCATGCAATCATGTACTAATCACACAGAATAAAAGGGGATAGACCTTGCTAAGGGGGAAGTGCTGGTCTTTCATCTCATCCCCAGATCTTTAGACTCTTTAGGGGAGAGATCTAACCATGTATGGAACAGATAAGGAAATCCTCCTTGGAACTCAGACCTCCCTACTGGAATTTAGTTCATCCACTGATGTTAGATAAAGAACAGGGCTTCAGAATCAGGCGGCCTTGATTCCACAAGTTATTACATTTATGCTTATGAACCAATACTTTTCCCTCTGTTCACTCAGCTACAAAAGGAGATAATTGGACTAAATGATCTCTACTGACCTTTTCATTTCTAGATTGTTTAAGTCCTGTGTATAGTGGGCACGTCCATAGGAAATAATTCCTTTTCTCATAATACCGTAGAGTGGGGGCAATGATTGGGAGAGTATAGTTTCTAAGAGGGAGAAAGTTGTACCCACATGTGAAGATGGCAGGGTTATCTGGGAGTCATGGTGGCAATCAAGATTTTATCAACAGCTGGGACAGTTGGGTTAGAGATGGAGAGTGTCTGAGCCAAGGAGAATATAGAAATTTTGATCATCTGGATATTCTGTGCAGATGTTCAGAGCACTCAGGGCCAGAACTGAGATGGATTGAGCTATTGTCTTCTCTGAAGTCCCAAATATATCCATGTCACTGGTATTGCCATGATTGGTGTTTGTTTTCGTTTTCGTTTATGGCAGAACAGGGAATGACCCTCTAGGTGGAAGGAGGCAGTGTTACTCTCTTATTAACTTTCTTTGAAAATGAAATCCCTTTCTGCCTTCATATACTTTGCAATAAACATATTTTATGTTTAATGCTTGTTGTTGGACTGGGTTGCTTGCAGCTAAATTCTCTAAGAGAGAATAAGAAATAAGTCAACTTCAGATGTTCTCAGAAAAACCCAGAAAGAAAAAGAAAGTAGCTTTTTGAAAGTCACATAATGACTTTGTGAAAAATCTAGGCTAAAGCCCAGGACCCAGGTCTCTTTTTAATCTGTAAAGAAAACCATTGATCCATTTTGGACAGGGTACATTTTGAAAACGTAGAAACCTCTACCTTGTGTGAACTGGGTGGGATTTATGAGCATTTAATCTCAGCTGCCAAAATGAATCATAAAGATTTGCAGCACAAATTTGGCAATTTGAAGCTGATGGTTTGAACTCATCTGCTTATTCCATCTGACTGAATGTAATAAACGCATGTAGCATCACATGGCTTCCATTTTTTAGGATTGGGAAAATAATAGCTGCAGGTTCCCAGGGAGACACTACTACTATATATGAGCCCAGGATGAAGGTGCAATTCCTGCCCTTGCTAACTTGACAAAAGGCATCAATGAGTGAAGTGGAAAGAGGTCTGAGTCTTGCAGTGTTCTGATATTCACTCCAATGACTAGCTGTATCATTTTAAACAGCTCATTGTTCACTTCTCTGAGTCTTCATTTCTCATTTCTAAAATGGGAATCATAAACCCTGCCCCAATAAACTCATTTAGAAGCTTGGAACTTGGGGGATCATCCCATGGTGGGAGACTGGCCAAAAGTGAGGGAGCTAGAATGTGTCAGAGCTGGGATTCAAAACCAGGTTGTCCAACTCAAGCAAAAAAAAAAAAAAAAAAAAAAAAGAACTTAAAAAAAGAAATCTTTCAAATAACATGCTGCTCCTAATAATAGTTGAAATGAAATGAACAAAATTCAAAATTCGTCAGATGCCATGTAATAAGAGTATGGAGCCATCTTTAAATGCCCACAAACAATGCCCCATTGGTTTTATGGCTACAAGCAAAGCCTTAATAAAGAACAGTTCATATTTCTGCATCATATAATGGAAAATGCACAGGGATTTAGAGGCAGACAATCTGAGTTAAAATTCTTGCTCTTCTACTTTTTACCTGTGTAGTGTGGCTCAATGTTTAACCTCTCTGCTCTTTATACTTGAATGTGAATTTTTAAAATCACATTGCTTTCCAAGGCCTACCTGTGATTGGCCACCATGGAACTTTGATTGAATGGAGAATTGTAGAGGACGGATGGTGATTTTCTACCTGGGGTTCTATGAAGGAGAGAGCACAGCAGAAGAAATGAAAACCACCACCACACCACCATAGTAATAATAAGAATAATAAGAAATGATTTTAATGATTATAATGTATTAGCTTGGCAAAATGGATAGAGCACATGGAATCAGGAAGACCTGAATTCAAAATCAGCCTCATATATGGACTAACTGCGTGAGAAAATTACTAAAGCTTTCTCAACTTCACTTTCTTCACCTAAAAAAATGGGGATAATAATAATACCTATTATATAGGATTGCTATAAGGATAAAATGAAATAACATATTTAAAGTACCTTGTAAACCATAGAGAGCTGTATTAGTCTTAATAATAGCAGTAGTAATAATAATGATAAGAAAAAGAATGATACCTATTATTATTGAAAAGCTGTAAGGTATAAAGGCAATGAAAAAGTTGCCCTGAAGCCAAAAAAAAAAAAAAAAGAAACCCGTGTTCAAGTCTTGCTTCTGTTGTATAATGAATGAGTAAATCTGGCCAAGGGTTAGTAATATTAACCCCTCAGTGCTTTTTAAATTGCAGTGCTGACATTCACTCCAATGACTGGCTGTAAACAATTTATTGTTCGCCTCTCTGAGCCTTCATTTCTCATCTCTAAAATGAGAATCATAAACCCTGCCCTCACATAATTGATTGTGGGAATTGTGAAATTATGATTATATGTAATAAGATTTGTATGCCTATTTTATATACTTATATACCTGAGGCCATGTAAAAATTCCTCAAGCAAAAAGGGGACACAAGTTGAAAAAGTTAAGAAGCCTTGTTCTAGGTTCTGCCAAATTCAAATAGAAACACATACCAACTTAGAAAAACAAATTAATGGAACTATGTTGTATTGTATTTTCACTCTGTTAAACGTTTCCCAATTACATTTTAATCTGGTCTGGCCAGATGCTACCCAGGCTTCTATAGGATACTTTTGCTGTAGGGAATTCTCTAAAACAATAAAATGTAAAGGAATTTATTGCACCCAGGAGTTCCTTATACCAATAAAACCACAGGTCCTGTTCCTATCTTTATTATTAGAACCTAAAGAGGGAAGTAAGGGAATAAACATTTATTAAGCATACACTATGAATTAGGTACTAGGCTAAATACTTTACAAATATTGTTTCATTTAATCCTTATAAAAATCCTGTGAGGTACATGCTATTATTACCCTCATTTTATAGATTGAGAAATTGTAGTAGACAGAAGTTAAGTAACTTGCTCGTGGTCACATAGCCAGTAAATGTCTGAGATCACATTTGAACTCAAGTATTTCTGATTCCAGGAATAAGAACCCGATTCCAGGTCCAGCACCATCTAGCTGCCTTTTAAAAGCAACAAAGTAAACAGCATTTAGCTGTGCATCAAACTACTGTATGAGTTTATCCTTTCTTTGCAGAGGAAATAGAATAATCAGTCTATTTTCTCTGCTTCTTTCTTGAACACTGGAAAAGATGGTCAAAGGGTTATGATATCCCCTCATTGAGGATGTTAGAGATGTGTGATATAAGCAGACTTGGTGATGGCCAAGTCCCTGTCTCAAGGCATTTGACAAGAGGCACTTGACAGAAGAGAGGATAAAGAGTGATAAGAAAGAGTGATATAGTTTTAAGGGATTTTGGAGATTACTATAATGCAGAAAACAGGTCTGAGAGGGCTGCTATTGTTATAGTTACTGTTGACCCTTTATTCTCTCTCTCTTTTTAAAAAGTATATGTTAAATACTATATATATATATATATATATATATATATATATATATATATATATATATATATATATACACACACATATACATACAGTTATTTTGCTGCACAAGAAGAATCTGACTTTGCACTTAACCTGTGAAGGAAATCAAAAATGCAGGAGGACAAAAATAGAGGCATTGGAAATGCTATGCAGTGGCTCACACTCATTTCCCAGAGTTCTTTCGATGGGTGTAGCTGGTTCAGCATACTTCTCTATTGGAACTGATTTGGTTCATCTCATTGTTGAAGAGGGCCTCGTCCATCAGAATTGATCATCATATAGTATTGTTGTTGAAGTATATGTTGAAGATCTCCTGGTCCTGCTCACTTCACTCAGCATCAGTTCCTGTAAGCTCTCCAGGACTTTCTGAAATCATCCTGTTGGTCACTTCTTACAGAACAATAATATTCCATAATATTCATATACCACAATTTATTCAGCTATTCTCCAATTAAGGGGCATCCACTCAGTTTCCAGTTTCTAGCCACTACAAAGAGTGGCTCTTTATGCTCAAAAAGAACCAATGGCATCACAAGAATAATGTCCTGACTGGTGAGTCAATAGCCTTGGAAGCTCATACAATTTAACAATTACATAAAAGAAAGAAAAATAACACAACAAATAACATATAAAATATAGAATCAAAAGCAGGACCTGAGAATTAATTTAAGAGAATTGATTCAAAAGTGCTTTAAAATACTGATAGATGCATTAAAAATCAAAATGAGCTGAGGTTGGTAAAATCTACAAAATCATTATTGTTGCTGTTGTTTTAATTTTTCTGGCGCATAAGGATGCTCAAAGATGAGAGGGTGTGATCACTGCTTGGGTGGTCAGATGAGGTGGAATGATTGTGAGGATGATAAATTCATTTCTGCTCCTGTTTTCTTCTTCTAAAAAGAATAATTCTTGGCAAGATTATATGGTGATCAATTCTATGGATGTGACTCTTTTCAACAGTGAGCTGATTCAGACCAATTCCAATGGTCTTGTGATAAAGAGAGCCATCTGTACCCAGATAGAGGGCTGTGGAGACTGAAGGTGAATCACAACATAATATTTTCACTCTTTTTTGTTATTTGCTTACTTTTTGTTTTCTTTCTTATTTTTTTTCCTTTTTTTAATTAAAGCTTTTTATGTACCAAACATATGCATGGATAATTTTTCAACACTGACCCTTGCAAAACTTTCTGTTCCAAATTTTTCTCTTTTCCCTCTCACTCCTCCCCTAGATAGCAAGTAGAATTTTTTCCTTTTTGATTTGATTTTTCTTACACAGCATGATAATTGTGGAAATATGTATAGAAGAATTGCATATGTTTAATATACATTGGATTACTTGCTGTCTGGGGGGGGGAGGAAGGGAGAAAAAAAATTGGAGCACAAGATTTTGCAAGGGTGAATGTTGAAAATTATCCATGCATATGTTTTGAGAATAAAAAAGCTTTAATTAAAAATTAAAAAAAATAATTCTTGGGCTGAGGCTATGGGGGAAAAAAGAATTCTACAGGAAGGAACTCAAGAAAATTAAGAAAATAGTAAGAAGACTTCAATGAGCATAAATCAGCATAAAACCTATGCAATTCCTGACCCTCTCTTGGAAATCTTTAAAAGACTGAGAATTGGACAAGTGACCAGAACTAGATTAGAGTGTAAAAATTGTAAATCAATAGTAAGCATGACTTTAATTCCTGGTAAAATTCTAATACATATTTAAGGGGAAGGTTTGGGACTATTTAGAAAGGGAAGTATTGACTGTGGAAAGTCAGCATGACTTTATTGAGAATTAATGGTGTCAGTGTAACCCTACTTCCTTTTTTTTGTCCCCATCTCCTCCATGCTGAAATTGTAGAGCTGGCCATAGGCTGAGCTCACTAATGATCAGTCTATGAATTTTGATCTGCTCCATTTCCACTATGGACTACTTTTCCTGTCTTTTGGCAACCTACTGGCCTCTCAATTCTGGGTTATAGTGGTACTGTTCTTAAATACTGCAGTTACAATTCTTGAGCTCAAGATATCTGCCAGTTTCCATGTCCTCAGTAGTTGGGACTACTGTAGCATGCTTCAATTTTAGCAAAACATTTGTTGCAGGATGTCATCAGAACCTTGATTTCCTTCGTAAAAGCATAAATAATGATGATAATTAGCTAGCATTTCTATGTTGCTTTTTAATGTGCCATTGTTCTAAGTGCTTTACAAACATCATCTTATTTGATCCTGGGAGGTAGATGGTTTTGTTTTCCCCATCTTAAAGTTGAGGAAACTGAGGGAAACAGAAATTAAGTGACTTGCCCAGAATCCCAGAGATAATAAGGGTCCTACATCAGTTTGAAATACAGTTTTCCCTGACTTCAAGCCTAGCACTCCAACTATTATACTATTGAGCTCCTTAACTAATACTTTAATAATTAACACCTTATATTTGTGCCCCTCCCTCCACTTTTCTTCACAACATCATTGTTAGCTCCTGTTAACTGTTTCAATAAGGAAAAAGCAGAAGAACCTTTGCTTCTCCCCTATGATTCTGGATTATGGAAATTGTGTCCAAATGGGTCACTGATTTAGGGAATTGCTCTGTACTATGAGCATATTGCAGGAATCCCTGGATTCAGAGATGGGATTCTCATGGAGTCATGTAGACCAGACTAAGGAAGATGGTTGATTATTTGTACATAGGGATCAAATTCCCTCTTACTGCTTTTAGCATAACTTTCAGTATTAATTGACACTATACTTCTTCCAGAGAAGTGGAATTAAAGGATTTGTCAAGACTGAAAATATGTGAGCTAAATTGACCACAAGTTGGTAGTTCAGTGGATAGAGTTCAGCCACCAGCTGTATGACTCTGGACAAGTAACTTTGCCTCACTTTCCTCGTCTGTAAAATGAGCTAGAGAAGGAAATGACCAACCACTCCAGTATGTCTGCCAGGAAAATGCTGAATGAGATCATGAAGATTTGGACATGACTGAAAAATGACTTACTAAGAGCAATATTTATGGAGCAGTGTTTGTTTCTTGACCTTGCTTCCTGTTTCTCCCTCTCTTGACAGATAACAGTGATGATGATGATGATGATGATGATGATGATAATGATGATATATATTTCTAAAGGTTGCATTCATTTAACTTCATAATGATCCTGTTGATGTAGTTACTTTTATTATTCTCATTTTACAGATGAGAAAAGGGAGGCTGAGAATGGTCAAGTACATTGCCCAGGGTTACACAGTTAGCAAATATCTTGAGTCAGGATTCCAACTGAGCTCTATTTGGTCTGATCTTCCTGACTTCCAGCCTACCCACCTCACTGACAGGTGCCAAAGAGGCAGGAATTGTCTCTCTGCTTTTATCCATCCAACAAAATACAGAACTTTTGGCTAAATTCCATCCATCTGCTCCCACTCCCCTTTTCCTTCTGGTAGTCCAGGAGATCTCAGCTGCCCCTCCTAGTCTTGCTTGCTGTTCTGTACCTACACTGACCTGGCAGTAACAGAATTGCCTAAGCTTGGTTTCCCAAATGTTTTCTTTCCTTTGTATCTCCTCCCTTTCCTCGCTTCTAAGAGATGAGAAGGCCATGTTTTCCTATTTCTGGATCGGTCTTGCTAGCTCAATCCTGGCGTCAGTCATAATCCATTGTAATCTTCTTTGTAGAAATAATCATAGGCTTCATATGTGTAGGATTATTGTTAAGGATTCTCTTTTCATTATAAAGGTGCCATTTTGATGTATTGGTAAGTTTGTTACTGAGCTAAGAATTATCCCATCTATGTTCTGATGATACCCATTTAAATACCTCTTTTTATTTTTAAGTTTTTCCTTTTCCCTCTTTTATGATTATTTTTATATATTCAAAACATATGCATGGATGATTTTCAACAATCATTCTTGCAAAACCTTGTGTTCCAAATTATTTTTCCCCTTTCCCTACCCCCTCCCCTAGATGGCAAGTAATCTATGTTAAAATATATGTTAAACAATATATGCTATAATTGCAATTCTTCTATACTTATTTCCATAATTATCATGATGCACAAGGAAAATCATATCAAAAAGAAAAAAAATGAGAAAGAAAATAAAATGCAAGCAAATAACAACAAAGAGTGAAAATCACACTCAATTCCCATAGTCCTCTCTCTGGTTGCAGATGGTATTCTTCATCACAAGACCATTGGAACTGGCCTGAATCATCTCACTGTTGAAGAGAGTTATGTCCATAAGAATTGAATATTGTAAATACCTCTTTTTAAAGAAAAATTGTCTGGTTAATTATTTCTCTTTCTAAAGAAAAATCCTCTAGTCATTTTTGTTTTGTTTTGTTTTGTTTTTTTGTTTTTGTTTTTAACAGATCAGATTTATAAGAATATTATCATGAGACCAAAAAGACCCAGAAATCCTGGTGCTCCACCATTTTGAGGGGGGTATAGAAAATTCAAGAGATGGCAGAAGTTAATAAGAGGAAGTCCAAAAGTACAATAGCTTGCCTTAAGAGGCAATGTGTCCCTTCTCATCGAAGATATTCAAAAAGAGGTTGAGGGACTACTTATTGATTGTGTTATTAGTGGGGATTCCTTTCACATGCAGAATGAACTAGATGGCCACTGAAGTCTTTTCCAACTTTACATTATGTAAATCTATGTTTTGGGCAATCACTCTCTCTCTCAACTAATCATCAAATTCTCAAAGAATTTCAGCACTGCAAGACACAGGGACAGCCTGCCTACCACAACCCAATCTCCAATTCTAAGATTCCACCTAACATGATGGTTCCATCTTTCTCTGCCTGTCTCTAGGGAGGGTTTATAGTCACTTAATCTCTTCTTGAGACATCTCTTGACACATCTCTTACTGTGTCCATATTTCCTCTCATTCTCTATCATCATCTCTAGGGAGGAGTCACTTATCCCTGAAGTTTTTTTCCTAATGGGGTGATGGTACAGGAAAGAAGGAGGATAGATAAGGAGGAATGAACTTGGGGGAAAGCTTAGCGTTCTATTTGGCAATAGGTGGAGAGGAAGTTCATTTCCAACATGGGGGCAAGAAATGGAGACAAACGATCATATAGTGGGAACAAGTTGTCCAGTGTAGTTGTAATGTAGAATAATATGTACTGAGCCTAGAAAGGCAGCCTGGAAGCAGATTTTGAAGTGTTGTTTTTTTTTTTTTTAATGTCTTGTCATCATTTTTATCCCAGGAACTGGTTTCTCCAAGTTATTGATAATCAGTCCAATATAGAGTTTCCCCTTACTTTTTTCTTTGCTTTTTGAAAGACAAGATTATCTTTAAAAAAAGTTTGTTTTTTCCTAGTTTCACAGTTATACCATGATTCTGAGCTAGATTTAATATCTTTTTCCCAAACTCCTCCTGCTCCCTTGTTTACTCCAAGTGGTCTTTTTTATGAACTGATATAACAAAAACACTTTTGTTCCTATTTTTTATTAATCTTCACTCTGACTCCTCATTTTCCTCAAATGAGTGTACTTTCATACAAGAGGAAGCATTCTTATCACTTTGATTTTTCTTGTTTCTTTTGAGTAAGTATACCCATCCAGAACCATAGTTGTCATTGATTTCATCCTGTCAAATTTTAGTGATAAATAACTCGAATTTGCCTGCTTGGATTGACATCTCCGACTTCTTTTTCTTGTTACTTAAACTTTGAACTTTTGTAGAAAAACATTCTATACTAGTTTTACTACTAACTCCATTCTTGGACTTTTGTCTCCTGTGAACTTCTTGGTATCTCAATTGCTATTACATTTTCTTCAATGTATTTACTCTGTAACTCTGTGAATAGTTTTCTTCCTTTCCCTAACCCCTCACTTTTTTTCATTTAATACACTTTTGATTAGATTTGCAAGGCAGCTGGTAAATACATTTTTACTACACTTTATTATGTATACTTCATCCCTGGCCAGGAATCTGTCATGTCTAAATGTTAAACTCATTCTTAAACACCTTTTCCTTAGCCAGGTGTTTACTTCCCAAATTAATTTTTCTCCTCTGTGTTATTTGCTTTTCATGGACAACAGTGAGAAAATCCAACCTCCCTAAGGCAGTGAGTTCTTTGAGGACAGGGAATGTTTTTGCCTTTATTTTCATAGCACTTGTATTATATTTAGTTTTCAGTACTTAATTAAGTAGGTACTTAATAAATGCTTGTTGACTTGTTGGCAATATATGTTTCTCTGGTCTTCAATTTCCTGTCCAGGACTCTGTAATCTTTAGTGATATTTTTTAGGTTCCTTTTGGCAACATCACCAGAAGTAGCTGACCATCATCCATTTTGCTAAGAATTGGAAGGTTCTCCATCATTGAATATGTGCTCTCGGAACATAACAGACCTCTTCATTGTTGTTATGTAATCAATCAACAAGATTGTAATCAAATCTCAGTGCCCTGAGCAGGGAGTGAAATCATTGTCATTATTTTTAGCTTTTTCCCCTCTGACTCCTGATGGATGATCCCTCACCTGATAATTTCTTTGGCTCTCCTATATCATACTTGAGAGTGTGAGCAGCTGTTTCCTCCTCAGAGCATCCAGCTTCCCTCTTCTGGAGGAGCCTCAAATCTGTCTTTTAGCTGACAGGACATGTTTCCTTTCTTTCCCTCTCTCCACTGCCTAATCCACTCTCTAGATTCCTAATAAGAATCAGCTCTCCCCTTCTCCATACCAAAGCAGCCTCTTTGGATGTTCAGGCTTTAAAAACAGACTTTTGCAATATACTTCCATTCTATCATGCACCTTAAATATTCTAGTTATATCCTTCATTTACCATGTGACTTTGAGTAAATCATTTATCTTCTCTGAACTTTAGTTTCTTCATCTCCCCGCCCTCCTCCCACATCACAAAAATATTGTCCTACTTAGCTCAGTGGGAAGTTGGGAAGGTAAAATAAAACAATCAGTTGAAAAAGGGTTTTTTAAATGTTTCATTCAAATGAAAGGTAGGGTGATATTTACTTCCCACTTTAATGTCCTGGAAGTTTATTACTCTCATTACTCACCCTTTCCCTCTTCTTTTTCCATTTCTCCCTTCCCATGGCTCCTTGGAAGAGGTTTGCTATACCATTTGCCAGAAAGCTCCTTGGCAGTCCTGAATAGTGAATGATGTGCCTGCTGCTAAGGTCATTCCTGTCAGCACCTGGATCCAATATTCTAATTCCAATAGTAGCACATCCAGAAATGGGTCTCATCATGTCCAGCCACTTAGAATTACAGACTTTTAAACTGGAGGAACTACTTTTCAGGTTCAATTTGCCTCATCGCCCTTCTTTCCTTCTATTCTAAACTGCTGAAGTCAGACTATTGTCATCAAATATTACTTTCTCCCTTTCATCTTCACCTTTCCAAGGCTCATCCCATCCATTCCATTACAAATGTTATGCTTCTATCTCTAATAGCTCAAAATGAGTTTAACTCTGAATAAGCCTTCCTCTATCATTAAATCCCTCTCCTTGGAACTCCTGATACCCTTATTGTTTTGTTTGTTTGTTTGTTTTGCCCTTTGTCACATAGATGCAGTGATTATTTCATTCATCAAAGTCTTGTCTCTCCAATCATTCAGGGAGCTACATGGGGCTAGGGATCTCATAGGTCCTTTTTCTATTTCTCCCAACTACCAAACCCAAGTCTAGGGAACACATCTCCATGATCCAATCTCAACAATAAGGAAATATTGAATGTTTACAATTTTCTAGAACCTTTGGAAGAACATAAAGGGACATAATATATAATCCTAGACTTTAGCCATCTGTAATCCAGTCACCTGGTATATTTGGAGGAGATTGGAAGCCAAGGACTCCAGCTTCTGATATTTGTCTTGTCACTGACTAGCTAAGTGACCTTGGGCAAGGGGTTGGACTGGAAGAGTCTCTGCCGGCTTTAGCCTTCCAAATTCTATGTTCTTGGATCACTTTCATTCCTTTGTTCTATCTAAGATTTCTTCCAGCATTACATTCAGAATCTTAAAGCTTCTTCTAACCAGGATTTTGTATTCATGTTTTGTATGCATGTGTTCTAAGGGACTCCCCAGTACTGACATTCTGTGATTCCTTCTTTTGCATCTGTTAGTGGGCAAGAGCTATACTCATCCATCCAGGCTTATTGAGTTCCTGCTGTGTCTCAGTTTTTTTTCCAAACCATCATTGCATTTCTGTGCAAGAAAGCTGTGGGCTTTCTGCATTGTAAATATGCTTATGAATTCCCTTATTTCTATAACTGTGTTATTTGTATAGGATCAAAGGATTGAGACAAAAAAGTGATTTTTAGAGACTATCTAGGCTTTTCCTGAAGCAAATGCTTTGGATTTATGTGATGGATCAAAGGTAATTTCAAGGGATTTCATTTGTTCTCTCTGCATGAAGGCTCATACATGCCAGTAGTCCCCTTTAGGAATATGTGAATTTTTACTCTATCTAGGATAGAGGTTCTTAAGCCATTTAGCATTATGGATCCCTTTGATAGACTGGTAAAATTTATAGATTCTTTCACAGAAAACTGCTCTTAAATGCATAAAATAAAATATATGAAATTACAAAGGAAACCAATTATATTAAAATAGTTATTTATGCTATGAGGAATAGACATAGATATGGGTATATAGACACATAAGTACATACATGTTTACATATATATAGGTATACACACATATATGCGTGTATGTGTATACTTACATATATATGTGTGTATATTTACACATAAATAAGTTCATAGAGAGCAGGTTAAAGAATCACTGAGCTGAGAGAATGTTAACATTCTCATCCATCTAAAGGCATGAGGATGGGAGATAGGTACAATGCAACCTGGAAAGATTGTAGCAATCTTCTAAGCTTTATAATTTCTTTCCAAAAGTTTCTCATCTTTCTTCTATGCCTCAAAGCTTCCTAAGACCTGCCTTAGATCTGGACAGAGAAGGTCATGGGAGGTATGAGTTCAGGATTGGAACAATCCCTATTCCCCCTAAGTCTCTCTCTGGTCTACCTGGATAACTCGATTGCTTTTTTTATAGGACAGCACATCTTCCCTAGGTAGGGTGCAAGTTGAGGTAAGGAATAGGAACCAAAAAAAAAGGGACAAAAATGAAAGCCTCTAAGAACAAAAGAGAGAGTACAAAATGGCTTGATATCCTGAGGAGGAGGGGAATAAGGAATAATAATAATATGTAGTATTTAGATAGTACTTTTAAGCTTGCAAAGCTGTTTACATATGTTATCACATATGGTACTCACCACAAGCTTGTTAGATAGGTATTTGTTATTAACTTAATTTTAATAGAAGAGGAAACTGAGATTGAAAGATTAAATGGCCAGGCCATATATCTAACAGCTGTCTAGGGGCAAAATTTGAACATGTCTTCCAATATCCAGCTTTACCATGAGCTGCCAATAAGGAAGAAAAAGGATACCTCAGAGAAGGGAGAAAACAGCCTTAATTTTAAATGAATAAAATTCCTGAATTTTGCTGATGTCCATGAAAGCTGCCCCACAATCACTGGGTCCAGTAGGCAGGGCTAGAATTATTATCCCCATATTTTAGATGAGTCAGGATAGATTAAGAAAAATGAAGTGATTTATTTTTAGTTATGAACTATAGGCTACATTTGTCTAAACAAGTGAAAGACAAAGAGGGGATTTCAACTTGGGGCCTCCTGACTTCAATTCTAGTCTTACCCTAATGATAAATACATTGTCTGAAACATGATAGGTGCTTGATAAATTCAAAAAAATCTATATATTATAATTAATATAACATAATTATATGAATATTATGTTTATATAATACAAATATAAATTTACAAAATTATAAAATAATTTTTATTGATTGATTTTTTTGTTGAGAGTCAATTCTGGCTAAAGGTATGACCTATTCATCTCAATTGAATTCACAAATATTTATGAAATAGTGAGAGAGCTTGGGAGCTCGAAGTACCTGGTTTCACATTCCACTTCTGATATATCCTTCTCTATGACCCTACAAAACCACTGAAATCCCATTACTCTGGGCAAGTTTCTGATTCTTAGTTGTAGAGAATATGCTGTAGAAGAAATATGAGAGAATATCTAGTTCAGCCTTCCCTGAGGGCAAGGGTCACTGAGTTTTGATGGGAACAGTTCTAGTGAAAGAATGTTTCTGTCTCTATCTCTGTCTCTCCCTGACATTGCAGGAATTCATGGTAGCTCTGGCAGGGCTTATTAAGCTTTTACTTGAACTGTTCTAGTGAAAGAAAGTTTCTTGGTGCATCCAGAGCTGTCTCTCTCTGTCTCTCTTTCTCTCTTTGTCTCTCTGTCCCTCTGTCTGTCTCTGTCTCTCTGACATTGCAGGAGTTTTCATCCTGTGGTAGCTCAGGCAAGGCTTCCTAAGTTCTCACTCGAGGAGTTCTAGTGAAAGGAAGTTTCCTAGTGCATAATGAGCTGGTTTTATTTTAAAATGGCTCTAATTTTTAGGATGCTCGCCTTTTAAAATGCAACTGGAATCCACCTCACTCCAGCTTCCCTACAATATCCCTATTTCAGGTTGGCTCCATGGCTGACAAGCCCACTGCTCCTCTCTGAAAAATAGACTGCAGTGGAGGTTGAAAGCAGACTCTAGTCTATGGGTGGCGCACAGAGAGAAGAAAGAATACGAGGTTTGGTATCAGAGAATAGTTTTCTGATTTCATGTTCTTTTAAATGAGGGGTCTTGAGCGAGATGACCTATAACATCCCTTATAGTGCAAATAATAATAACAAAAATACATTCATCTTACAGTTTAAAGATAGGAGATCTTGTAGTTACAAAGTAGGAAAGTTGCTTCTTTCTCTGTCTCTCTCTGTCTCTATCTCTTTTCTCTGTTCATCTTTTCATTCCTTTTATTTCTGTCTCCTTCACTTACTCCCTTTTTGGCTACCCTTTTTCTTTATCTTTCCTTCCCTCTCAATATTTCCATTCTCCTCATTTTATTTTTAAAACATATTCATGGATAATTTTTCAACATTAACCTTTGCAAAACCTTGTGTTCTAATTTCCCCTCCTCTTCTCCCCACCCTAGATGTCAAGTAATCCAATATTATGTTAACATGGTAAAAATATGTTATTGTTTCCATTCTCTTTTCTCACTTCTCTATCTCTGTCTCTGTCTTTCTCTTTCCTTCCTTTTCTCCTTCCTTTCCCTTCCTCTTTCCCTCCCTCTCTCTCTGTCTCTTTCTGTTTCTGTCTTTGTCTCCCTTCTATATCTCTATTCATTTCTCTCTGTCTTCCCGTTCTGTCTTTCCCTCTGTCTCTGCCTCTCTGTCTCTCTGTTTCTGCCTCTGTCTGTCTGTCTCCCCCTCTGGCTCTGTATCCCTCCTCTGTCTCTTTGTCTCCGTCTGTTTCTGTCTCTAAATCTCTGTCTGTCTCTCTGTTTCTTTTATATATACATATATATATATTTCTTTTATATATACATATATATATTTCTTTTATATATACATATATTTCTTTTATATATACATATATATTTCTTTTATATATACATATATTTCTTTTATATATACATATATATTTCTTTTATATATACATATATATATATATATTTCTTTTATATATACACATATATATTTCTTATACATATATATATATATATATAAAATGTTTGAAGTACCTGATTCGAAGAATGGACAAAGCAAACAAAAAACCTCACAAAACAATAAAGATGTGGAACTGTGTAAAAAGTCAACAAAATAAAGCATGAGGCACACAAAAAGCTATGGCAAGTTCTGGGTTAGAACAAGGGCAGATACAGAGCTGAGTTTGTGTATGAATATAGCCAGATGAAAATATGGAACAGCATTCAGGATCTGGTTCAGCAGATTCCTCATGAAACTTTTCAAATTAATTAAAGCCACAAACATTTACAGGATTCTTAGCACTTACAGGGCAATGGAGGAGTTCCAGAAGTCAGCAGGTCAAGGTCAATGAAGTCTTTGTTTTCCTTGATTTTTCTGGACCTTAATTTCCTTATTTGCAAAATGAAGAGATTGGATCTAATGATCTCTAATGTTACTTTCAGTTCTATCCACATCTATCATGCTAATGAAGCTCATGATCTAATTGGGGTGTTATTTGTAATACAGACTTTGCTGTCAGGATTATAAAAAGGAATACAAACAAAGGTTTCCTAGGAAGGGTGGACTCTTTCTGATGAAAGGTATTAGGTTCTCATTCCTGGAAGGGATGGCATTTTTCTGGGTCTTTAAAAAACATAGATTAAGAACTGGATGGGACTTTACAGGCTTTTTTTTTTTTCAGTCTTTTTCACCAATGAGCAAATTGAGACCCCAAGGGGATTGAGTGACTTTTTCAAACTCATACAACAAGTAAATGGCTAAGCATAAATTAAGTAATTAAGAGATGGGAGGGAGTAGGAGTTCCATGTGTTCAATATGAGCTTAGCAAAGGTATAGAGGCAAGAAAGTATAGGGTACATTCGCAGAACGAAGACCAAGATGCAGCTGGAAAACTACGGTGGATTCAGATTGTGTAGGGTTTTGAATGCCAGACTAAAGAGAAAATTAAAGGGCCATCAGACTGTTAGCCTTTGGAATTGACAACGATTTTGTTCCTTTAGATTCAAACTGTTTTTTGATGGGTTTAAAGAGACTGGAAAAAAAAATCCCCTGCTGAGCACAGTTAACATCTCTAATGAAATACTCATGCAACCTGAGTGTTGGAAATAATCTCTCTGTGTAGGCACAAAGCCTCCTGGAGATACAGTGCTTGCACTAAAAAGGGGAACAAAGGAATCATAGAATCTTAGAATTAAAAACACAGAATGATAGAATCTTTAAATGATAATATCTTAGAATTACACATGTAGAATAATAGAATCTTGGAATTATAATTAGAAACAGAATAATAGAATCATGGAATTTCTGAATCAGAAGAAAGCATTGGTACTTAGGGTTAGAATTTAAGTTGCCCATAATTTTGACCACGAGTGACCTCAGGAACAATGGAGAAACATGACAGGCTTGAGAAGGCTATAGTGTATAGGGGTTGAGGGATGGGGAAGAGGTCAAACTGATAAATCTGCAAAATAATGATCCTTTGTTTAGGATTTTGATTATGCCTTCAGGTGGATATATACATAGATGTAGATATAAACATGAATAACCTTATTGAGAAATCCTGGGAAAATGGAGCAGACCAATGAGCAGTAGAGCAAAGAGTAAAACTGGGTGTTTGAGATGGAAAAACAACAATCAAAAAACAAAATCCACCTTTGTATAAGTCTACAACTACTAATAGCTGCCATTATAAGATAATGTGATGGCAAAGTACAAAAGTATTTTTTGTACATGATTTTTATCTATGCAACACAACTCGGAATTTCTAGACTCTGAGATCCTGGAAGTAGCATAATTTTTTATGCCAGGGGGAGAAAAACGGTGTGCCAGAGTGAGAGTAATGAATTCTAGTTTTTAGAAAAGAGGACAGATTTCTTGGACTATCACAAATTTCTGGACTGTCCTAAGACCCAGCCTTCTGAATGGAGGAGGAAAAATTTCCTAGTCAAGTTCATGGAGAGCTTGGAGAATGAGTCTCCTAAAATAGAAAGCACCAAAATCTTGGAAAGAAGAAGATTATATATGTAAACCCTAAATATCTGAAAACAAAACAAAACAGTAAGTCATTGAACAGAGGAATGAATCAAACCAAAACCTTGGACTTTATTCTCCACTGTTATTACAAGTTATCTGTTTCTTGTTGGTTGGATAGGAAGAGAATTATCTTTCTAGCAACACAAAATACAATCAGTTCCATAGATAGTCTAAGACATTAAGACCTTAGGATAGCTTCATAAAGGTAGAGGCTTGGCTCAGTCTAGCTAAATGTGGAGGTTCTTATGAATAGTACTTTGGTCATTTGGGGATGAATTATTTGATTAAGGCAAACCATGAAAAAAGGAAAAAATACATAGATTATATCTTTAATTGCCTTTAATTCCTTAACCTTCTGCAGTGATGGGGTATATATAGTATAGCAGAAAAATCACACAATTTTGAGGCCCCTTAGAAACATTAACTGTTAGTACTCTAAATATAAGAACTTTGACCAATGACCAGTGAGTTGACCTAACACAATGGAGGAACTGAACCATATCAATATTGACATTGTGGCTATAAATGAAATCAGATGACGTAAGAGTGTTGTAGCTAAATGGAAGGATGACTCACATATTCTCCTTAGAGAGACCAGTAAAGGAAGAGATAGAGTCAATTTTATCATGTGCCCAAAGGCAATAAGAAACATTATTTTACAAACCACTTGGTCATCTCAAAATGCAATGTTCATAATGAGCATTTCCAAAAAGAACACCCTGCATAACATAAACTGCAGTTTATGTTCTAACATCTGTTGCAGAGGATGAGGAAGTAGAGAAATTTTATGAAGGTCTCACAAAGACTTTCCAAAAATATTCCTTAATATTTTGCCATTTTAAAACAAAGGTTGGCATAGGAAGGTCACAACCCAAAATTACAAATGTGGTTTACAATTATGAAATTAAAGTATCTAAAGATTTCTTGACTATAAATTTCATACCTAAATAATAATATTTTTAAAGAAGAGAATATGAAGGTGCTGGGCATAGAAAGCATTGAACATCCCCAAAATGGAATTGACTTCATATTAAGAGATAGAAAATAGACAGTTATCATTTTGAGAGTATTTTCTAATTTATGAGCAATCAATCTATACACTTGACAGAACTTATAGGAAACTAAATACCAAATAGTAAGAAACAGAAAAGATAAGGAGGTAGAGTATATAAGTTCATCAACTCAAATATAATCTATTTAAACAAGTTATTGCTAAAAGGAAAAGGGGGAAAATGGATTTTGATGATTTTTTGGTCATGTTTGTTAGGGACACAGAGACATGTACCTCTGAATTCAAGCAGGTGAAGAAATCCATATGGGATGGCACAGTTCTCCAAATGTTCCTGTTTATATATAAAAATTGCACCAATTGTATCAAGCCCTTAAATGCTATAGACTTCTAAACAAGATCCATCACCCCTTAAAGAATGCATCCTAATTATGCTCATGGGAAAAACTAAGTGTATGAGGAACACCTATTCCCCAAAGTACAATATACCCTGAATATTCAGTGCGTGTAAATGGAGCATCAGTACATATGCCTTGACTAGATATTGTGTTTGGAAAAATGACTTGAGAACAGAACTGGTTAGGAGGAAAAAAGCAATCTAGGTTGCATTTAGAAAATGGCACAGAACTTTCAACTATCCCAAGAATATCACTGATGCCTCCTTCCTCTCTGCCCCATCTTTTCCCACATAAATATTCTTCCATGAAAACATTGGACATCACAAACCCTGAAAGATCATAATTGGAGATAACCCAAAGTACAATGGAATAATGTGCCTTATTAGTAATAATAAATATATAGGAAACAATATAAAAGATTCTTTGGTGCATATCAAATAGGAAGAAAATATAATGGGGTCATGTCACAAATTTGGGACATAGTTGTCTAAATGCTGACCTTGTAATGTTATAAAGTTAAAAAGACCTAGTGGAAAACTTTTAACATAAGGGATGGATTTTAATGTAGAATAACACATGAAGTATAGTCACTAAGGATGGGAATGCATAGATAAATTGTGACCTTTAACTTTGTAAAGATTACCTACACCAATTATGTATCATCATAACTTTTGAGATCTCTCTTCATGACTTATTCTTCATGAAGCTATACAAGTTTATATTAATTGGTATTTCCCTAAATAAAAAAAAAAACCAGTCCGTTAAAATATATTCTAGAATATTTCCAGTGTAGTCCCTCCCTGATGGATGTTGCTGTGGAAATCTGATAGGGCTGGAAAATGTCTACATCCAGTCTTTTGCCAAAACTTTTTTTTTTTTTTTTTTTTTTTTTTTTTTTTTTTTTTACCCAGAACTCCCTGAATTTCTCAGGGATTTTGATCTTGGGAGGAACTTTCTTCCACTAAAGAAGTTGTGTAGTTGAGATGTTTGCGTTCCCATGCTTCTCTTGTTGATTCATCAGAGAATGAGATTAGACAACCACTGTGAGAGAAGATCATTCAAGTGGACTCAGATGTTGTGGTATGGTGTGGGATGCAAGAAAGTGGGGAAAGGTTTGGTTAGATGGTCCAGAAGACTGAGGATGATGGGAATGACAGAGTCCAGGTGGCAAGTACCTCTCTTTCCTGAGTCCCTAAGCACTACCTACTATCTTTCTGACTTGTCTAATCATTTCACTTCCCATTTCCTCTCATCATAGTAGTTATTGTAATTTAAAAGTGACAGCTTATCCTCTTAAATGCGTATATACTATTTGAAATGGATATTTAAACCTGTATGATCATTTATAATGCTTTGTGCCCAAGTCTCTATCTAAGTACACAGTTTAGGACAAGGAAAAGGGATTTTAAACTAAAAAAAGAGAGATTTTCCTCAGCTTAGCCTGAAATAGGAAATTATCGCAGAAAGAATTACAAAATTACATTTTATAGTGTTAACAGTCTCTGAGTTATACCTATTTCCTACACTGCTAAAATCCAAGAAGGAAAGTGAACAAAGAAACAAGCCAGTAGTTTACTCCCTTCAAACTCTCCAGATTATTCTGTTTCCTTCACCAATGATCTTCCTACCCTGCGGCCTTTCTCTTATGTTAGAGAGTTTCCAATTGGGACCACCATTTCAGGAGGTGTCCATGACTTTTTTGGACTTTTTCATCTCCTTGTCAATAAATAGCTTAGGCCTTATGTAAGTACTCCTTTTCCAATTCCATTTTATGTATTTTTTCCTACAGTATAAGCTTCTTAAGAGCTGAAATTGGCTTTGTTTTGCTTATATTTGTTTTCCTTGCCCTTAGTACACTGCCTGGAATAACCACCTCAAGTAGCAGAATTGTAATTTTGACTCTATAT
Source organism: Sminthopsis crassicaudata (assembly GCF_048593235.1). Classification (NCBI taxonomy): domain Eukaryota; kingdom Metazoa; phylum Chordata; class Mammalia; order Dasyuromorphia; family Dasyuridae; genus Sminthopsis; species Sminthopsis crassicaudata. Next base: position 185,876,611 of record NC_133622.1, on the reverse strand, counting down.
TCAATATTCTTCCCACTCTAAGGCAGATTTAGCATGAAAGTAGCATGGGGTAGGAGATATTAAAGCCACCTCAATAGTAAAAGTATATATATTACACTTCATTCCACATCAGGACAAATTACAGAATAAACAATCTCTTTTCCTTTAGAAGGGGACTGGAGTCTATTCATAACACTCATTAATTATGGTAGCAGCAGCAAACAAACAACTGTTTTCTTTCTGCTCAATTTCTTGAGATGGTAATGGGGAAGGATGATTTCTTTAGCTTGGATTTTCTCTTAGAATTTTCCAACCTCAGGACAATAAAAGAACTCAGAAATCATCCATTCCAAGTATCATCTCTATGGCTTCATTAAAAAAAGAAGTCATCCAGCCTCTGCTTAAACATTTCCTAAGATGGAAAAGTCCCTACTTAATGAGTCACTTATCACTGGAAAGTTTTTCCTAATTCTAAAATCATTGTGGTCCATCTTCCTTGTTACTCCATCCTTCTTTCCCATGTTGGTCCTAATTCTGTTTTCTAAGACTATTCCCAGTAACCTGTCTCCCTGTTATTTCACAACCCTCCAGTTAGTTGTCTTGTAGACTGTAGAGGAAAAAGGGAATTTTGAGATTATGTAGGTCAACAGCTTCACATTTTGAAGACAGAGATCACTTCATCTCTTAGTGTTCTCTTCTCCAGTCTAAACAAGCCCAAGTCCCACATAATACCTGTTATAACCTATTTCCCTTTCTTAACTCACATTAGCAAGTTGGGATGTATGGGGGGGGAATCCTAGATTCGAGGTACCCTATATTCTGAACTTCTAAAATGACTTGCAAGGTATTGTCATCCAGCTCCTGAGAAGATTCAAGGGAGTGAGGAAAGGGAAATGATGTTGACTTGTCTTCTGATATCTAAGAGGCTTTGATTTACTCTTGGTCCCCAGAGCACAGAGCCAGGAGCAAGGATGAAAGTGGTAAGGAGACATAATTAGGATTAATAATTAAGGGTGTGGAATGAGTTGTACAAGAAGTAGAGAGTTTGTCCTTCGTGGAAGTTTTTAAACAAGAGCTAGAAATGACAGCATCATAGATTTAGAATCGAATGGACTCTAGCAGCCTTTAATGCAATCTTCTCATTTTAAGGACAAGAAAGCTAAGACTGAAAGTTAAGTATCTTGTCCATGGTCATCCAATAAATAATGTCTGAGTAGTATTTAAACATGTTTGCCTTACTCCCAGACAGAACTTTAATTGTCGAATTATCTAGATGCTTCACTAATAGGAATTCCTTTCATACATGAATTGAAGTAGATAACTTCTTCTAGTCCTTAATTCTGTGATCTTGTGTATAGAATAGAAAGTAGACTGGCTTGCATTTGGGAATTTATGTGGGGATTACTATTTTGATCTTTGTCAGAAAGAGATGTTGTTGCTGTATCTAAGACCAGGTGGTGCTTTATGTCTGTGAATCATGGATCATGATCTCAGAGGAATCACAATGTTTGGTGACCCAGAGGATGAGGAAGAGATGTACTAGTGACAACACATTGACTGAGGATGACAAGTGAAAGAAGTGGCAAAAAATCAAAAGCATGTATCACTAGGAAAGTTGACAGGGATAGAAGGGAGACTGCCAAAGTGTTATAGCCACCAATATATTATGGGAGCTAGAGGAAGCCCTTCAGTGCATCGAGGCAATAAGGTGGTTTGGAAATAGAGTGCTAGACCTGAAGTCAGGAAGACCAGAGTTCAGAACAGGTCTCAGAAATTTATTAGTTGTATGACCATAGGCAAATTACGTAACTTGCCTTAATTTTCTTTAATTGTAAAATGGGATAATAGTAGCATCTACCTACCTCCTAAGGTTGTTGTGAAGATCAAATGAGAATATTTTGAAACACTTTGCATAGTGCCTGGCATTATAATAGGTGCTTAATAAATACTTGTTTATGTCATTGAGTACTAATGTTATGGATGACTTATGGACACATATGAACACAATTTTATGCAATCCATATGTGTGATCTACATCAGTAGAGAGGGAGCATCCTAGCCCTTGCGATCATGGATTCTTCCAAACTCTGTTCCTTCTATTCATATAGTGCTGCTAAATTTGCAAAGGATCTTCCTCATTGGTTTTTCACAATGCCATTAAAGTATCAGTTCTTTTCTTTAAATTATTGCTGGAGATCATTGTACATGATAACAACATTATATGATGATCAATTCTGATGGACATGACTCTTTCCAACAATGAGATGATCGAAGCTATTCCCAATGATCTTGGATCAAGAGAGCTATCTACACCCAGAGAGAGGACTGTGGGAACTGAGTGTGAGTCACAATATAGCATTTTCACTCTTTTTGTTTTTTGCTTTGCATTTTGTTTTATGTCTCTCTCTTTTTTTTCTTTTTTTTGACTGATTTTTCTTGTGCAGGAAGAGAATTGTATAAATATGTATAAATGTTGGGTTTAACATATATTTTAACATGTTTAATGTATATTGGATTACTTGCTATCTAGGGAAGGGAGTGGGGGGAGGAGAAATTTGGAACACAAGGTTTTGCAAGGGTCAGTGTTGAAAAATTATCCATGTACATGTTTTAAAAATAAAAAGCTTAAATAAAAAAATATTTCTGGGCCCAGCAATTCCCTTATGAACTGCATATTTCTATCGGAGAAGGCTGTAACAAACTAAAATCTCTCCCCTCTCCTGAATTCTAATCCCATATTACCAACTGTTTGCTTGACATCTCTCCTTAGGTGTCCCAAGGACATTACAAACATGGCACTTCCAAACCAGAACTTATTACATTTTTCAGTGTCTCTCTTCTCTAATCTATCTTCCCCATATCTGGCAAATTGAAAATTTTAAAACATAGTTTTGATTATGTCAATCCACTACTCTAAAATCTTTCACTTCCCTTTCCTTGTTTGCCTATATTATAAATCCAAATTAGGGATTTTAAGCCCTCCCTAATATGATTCCCAATTACCTTTAAAATGTGATTTCAGATTAATTTCCATTTATCCTCTCTATTCTAGTACAATGGACATGCTAATTGTTCCTCATATATTATATCTCTCACCTTTATTCTTTGCACAGGTTCTTCACCTTTGTTCCTCCCACACACATACTTCCCAACCTTGAAATCTGGAAAAAAACTCTTTTCTTACTTCTTTTTCTTATAATCCTTACCTTGCTTCAAAGCATAATTCAGGTTATTACCTTCTGCATAAGGCCTTTATTTTCCCCCAAGTTATTAATTTCCAGGAGTCACCATCTGGGTTGATGAAGGGAATTCCCACACTTAGAGTCATGGTACTAAGGATAGCATAGACCATGATTATAACTGAAATGCTAAATACAGGTATTCTATTATTATTGTTATTATTATTATTGTTCCTCTAGTCGAGACCTCTATTTTTAGGGAGAGGATTTTAGCTGGTTTTCAGGACAAAAGGGTGTTATTAATAAAGTTATAATTTATAATAGGTTCCTACTCAAGAGGAATTTGCATGTCAGAAGATGAGGGCTTCACCCACCAATGCCTTAATGCAAAAGAATTACTTCTAATGGTAGAATTCTAGGAATTAGGATAGACCAGTAAGAAAGGTACTTTGAGGGATGGATTCTCCCTGGGCAACTGAAATCATACCACATTGACCTTTCATAGATTTATATATTGCTAGTTTCATGGAATGTTGTCTTAAGTCAAGGGATCTTAACCTAAGGTTAAGATCTGTCACTCACTCCCAAGGGATATGAAAGATAAATTTCAGGGAATCCATCAACTTAGTTGGGAAAAATAGTCACATTAATATTGTGTATAACACAATACCCAACCATATATATATATATGTATTCATACCTACACATTTACATATATATATGGCTTATTTTGTAATTCTATGTATTTATTTAATATATTTAAAGACATTATTCTGAGAAGAGTTCTATAGACTTGACACAGATGCCAAAGGTTAAGAACCCCTGATTTAAGGGCTTTCCAGTGGAAAAGAAATTAAATTAATTCTGGTTGGCCTCTGAGGGACTTTATAATTCAGAATGTTTGAGCTGGAAGGGGCAATAGAACATAAGTAGTTAGAGCTGGAAATGTCCAGTAATAAATTCAGTTATATTTCCTCATTCCTCAGGTGAAGAACCTGAATAACTGGAATATAAGTGTTTTGATGAAAGGGATGGTTTAATTTTTGGTTTTGTATCCCCACAAGTCTGACACTTTCCTCAGCATATAATAGGTGAGTCATAAATGCTTAGTAATTAAGTGACCTGCCAAAAGTCATATTTTCAGTGGATGGAAAAGAAAGGACTGAGATATAGGAATTGCTGACTTTCATTCAATTCAGCATCCTTCACACTTATCTGTTAGTCTTGTCTTGGATATATCTGCAGGCAGCTGAGGGAGGGTTGCATGGAGAATGAAGGATGGCTTTGTAGTTGTGAGAAGAAGATATTGATAAAAACTAGTTGGGATTTTGTTTTTCCCCAAGATCCAAAGTCATTTCCATGTTTTAATCCATAGAGCACTATAATGTCAGACTTTGAAGAGAATCCAGGAGTCTCCTAATTCAAATCATTCCTGAAAAGATTCTCCACTGCAACATATCTTCTTGAAAACCCACGGGAAAGGGAAACCACTACCTCCCTAGACAGAGCATTTCACTAGCTTTAATTGTTTGAGGGTTGTTATTCTCTTTTGCTTTACGCCAAACCTAAAATGGCATCTTTATAGTTTCTGCCCATTGCTTGTGGTACTACTTTCTGGGGATCAAATGAACAAGTCACAGAATCAAAGATCAGAGAATCCCTCCCATAACTAAAGAGACTCTCCATTATAACCTCCCAGACAAGTGATTTCCCAGATTCTGCTTGAAGACCTACAAGGTTGGGGAACCCATCACCTCTTTAGGCAATTAATTCCTCTTCTGAGCATCTTTATGTTTTGGGAAGTCTTTTCTTATTTTTGCCTCATTGTGATATCTACTTATCATTCCCCATTCTATCCTTTGGTGTCAAACTGAAGAATATAATTTTTTGTCAACCTTTCTTCATAAGAATCAGAAGTTTCCTTATCAAAAGCTTTGCTAAGATTCAGATAAATATATATTTTTATTATTCCCTTCATATCTTATTTTTAGTAATTTGTCAAAAATGGAGATGAGATTAATCTGACATGACTTGTTCTTTTAAAATTATGCTGTGTTTTTATTTATTTTATTAAATATTTCCCAATTATGTTTTAAAAGATTTTAAATTTCATTAAAAACAATTTTGGATTTCAGATTCTGTCCTTTTTTCCTCTCCTTTCTGCACTCATTGAAAAGGTAAGCAATATGATATTACTTATACAAGTGAAGTCATATTTGTCATGTTGCAAACATACACACATACATACATTCAAGAAAAATTTTAAAAAAGTAAAAGAAGAATGCTTCAATCTGCACTTATAATTCATCAGGTCTCTTACTGAAGCAATACAATTTTTCATTATGGGTCTTTTGAAATTGTCTTGGATCATTATTTTGATCAGAGTAACTAAGAGTCACTGTTAATTTGTATTGCTGTTACTGTGTTACAATGTTCGCCTGGTTCTACTCATTTCACTTTGCATCATCAGTTCATCCAAGTCTTCCCAGATTATTCTGAAACTATCTTGCTTGCCATTTCTTATAGCACAATTGTATTCTATCAGAATCATATAGCACAATTTGTTTAGCCATTCCCCAATAACAATTTGTTACTGAAAAAGCCAGACTGGTTTTGTGGAATCATTGCTTTCCTCTCCAGATGTTCACCAGTCATCATTTTAATGATTTATTCATGAATTTTTCCAGAGATCAAACCTCACTTATCTATTGATTGTAGATTCTTTTTTTTTTTTTTTTGAAAATCAAGACATTTTTTCCTTCTCAACTATTGAAATCCCATTTTTTATGTTCTTTCAAATATCCATGGCAGTAAGAGATTCCAGGTTTTTGGGAATTTGATTAGGTAGTTCATGTGGGCCAGGAGATTTGAATACATGAAAGGAAATATTGGCACCTGTGTACTAAGACTCCTTACTTATCTTGAGCATCAACTAAGTCATTTTTCCTTCCCATTTCTACTGTAAAAATCATTCTCTTTTGCTGAGAAAACAGAAATAATATATGAATCAAGCATTTTATGGTCAGTTATCTTTGCCCCAACCACCTCAAACAAATATCTGATCTCTTCTTCAATCCTTTTTTTTCTTCTCTCTCAATATAACTAAAGCATTTTCTTCACACTCCCCCTTCTTCTCCTTAGCTTCCCTCAATGGCCTTTGTTCATTCTGAGTTTTAAGTATTTCTGATATTATTTTTACAATGCTATGCCCCAGTCATATGTATTTTCTGCTACCTGGCCTTGCTTCCATCTTGTGCACATTTCTTTTTAAAATTAGATGTTGTTGGTGAATTACCTGTATTTCCACACTGATCTTTTCAGGTAAGTCCCATTTTCTCTCTTTCAGAGATTGTTTCCTTTTGTATCTTCAGCATATCATTCTTAAATATCTTCCATTCCTCTTGGGTTGACTTCTTCTAGAGTATTCATGAAATTCTTCTCTCTTTCCTTTGAACTTTTTAAAATATACGTTCCCAAAATTTAGAGTAGGTATCAGACTATGTCCACATTTCCCTTCTTTCTCCAGCACAAACTTAAAAAGGAGTGATTACTTCTTCCTAGGTTTCCCATCATTTCCTCACTAACAATTAAGTTATATCCTGTTGCTAAGAATAACATTGAAATTGGATTTCCTTTCTTGGTTCCTTCATAAGGGTAGTAGAGTATAGTGGGGCTGCTACTTCCTGATGCTTAGAAACTAGACCTTTCTTTGTGTAGCCCAATATCCCATCAGATTTATTTTGGCTTCCTTGTTACACTGTTGACTCACATGGAGCTTGTAGTCTGCTAAATCCTTCATTTCTTGTTTCAGAGGACAATATGCTTTATCCATCTTACATTTGTAAAGTCTATTTCTTGACTACAAGTGTAAGGCTTCATATTTATTCCTCTTAAATTTAGTTTATTTGATATAATTTAATCTTCTATTTTGTTCAATCTTTGTGGCTACTGACTCAGTTATCTAGTATCCTAGCTGTTCCTGCCAACCTTATGTCACCTGCAAATGTTCAGTTTTTGAGACTCTAAATTTTATCTTATCTCCTGGCTTCTTAACAGGATCACTGAGCTGGATCTCACACTTTGTTTTATTGAGATGGTTGGCTACCTGCCCATTGTGCTGAAGGAGTAGGCTCAGAATATAAGTGAATTCTGTCCACAGAGATGAGAACTGTACTATCATACCAGTCCATGTCACTTGGCCAGTGTTATTTCCTCAAGGTTGTGGACTCAGGTCCCTTAATTAATCATAGGAAGAAAACTTCATTTATTGGTTGCTAAGACTATTTTCTTCTTCTGCCTTAGTTCCAGGTCTTTCATATGGCATGGTGCTGCACACAGTAGATAAAATATCTGTTGAGTGAACAAGCAAACAAATGAATGAATAAATGGGATTATGATATTTCCCTCCAATACTTCAGAGGTATGAGAATTACTTAAGCTTCAAAATAATTTATGAAACATCACCTGCCTTTTCAAAGTCCTTTTATCCTTTCACTGCCCAATTCCATTTTATTTCCACTATAACAGGTTATTAATTGTAATATGTGATTAGGTCCAGGGAAAATAAATGGCATGTTATCCTTAATTCCAAACACAATCCTCATTAAGTCTTATTCTTATTCCTACAATTATTACTCTCTCTGTTTCTTTATTTTTTAATTTTTTTAAAGCAAACAGTGTGAAGTGACTTCCTTACAGTCACATAGTAAATGTCTGAGATCAGATTTGAACTCAACTCTTCCTGACTCTAGAGTCAGTGCTCTACTGTGCCACCTACTTGTCCCTCCTCCCCTGCCATAATCACTCATAAACATTTTATTCATTCAGCTAGGTAGTGTGATACATAGAATACTGGACTTGAAATTAAAAAGAATTGAGTTCCAATTACACTATATGATCCTATAGTAAGCTGTTTAGTTTCCTTGAGCCTCATTTCCTCATCTGTAAAATGAAATGAGTTTGACTAAATGGATTGTAATGTCCCTTCCATCTCTAAATTCTGTAATCTGGAATATTCCCATAGCACCTTTCTGCCAATCCAGATTGAAGACATCCTTCAAAGATGCTTTAAGTTTTAACTCCTACAGGAAGTCTTCCCTGATTAATTTCAGTCCATTGCTTTGAATTCATTAGATTCTAGAACATCTGATACTTTTTAAACTAGAAGGTTGAGAGCTTTCTACTCCCTTCTCTTCCACAATGCTAGGTACAGAAAACATGCTCAATTATTGCTAAACAAATGAATTAACAAATTTCTTGTCAAAAATGACCATTATTCCCCCTCACTTAGTAGCATTTTATTTTTTTCCAATTATATATAAAAATGGTTTTCAACATTGACTTTTATAAGATTCTAAATTCCAAATTTTTCTCCCTTCTTCTCAGCCCTTCCCTCTTCCCAAGACAACGTATAATCTTATATGGGTTATACATGTACAATAATCATATTAAACATTTCCATATTAGTCATGTTGTGAAAGAAGAATCAGAACAAAAGAGAAAATCACAATAAAAGAAAAACACAAAAGTGGAAATAGTATCTTTTGACATATATTCAGACTCCATCGTTCTTTCTCTGGATGTGTATAGTATTTTCTATCATGAGTCTTTTTGAATTGTCTTGTTTCATTACATTGAGAAGATCAATATAGTTAATCGTTTGATGATGTTGTTGATATTGTGTACAGTCTTTTCCTGGTTATGCTCACTTCACACTACGTCAGTTCATGCAATTTTTTCCAGATTTTTTCTTAATTCCACCTGTTCACCATTTATTATGGCATAAAAGTATTACATTACATTCATATACCACAATTTGTTCAGCTATTTCCCAGTTGATGGACGTGCCTTCAATTTTCAATTCTTTGCTGCCATAAAAGAGAGCTGATATAAATATTTTTGTACATTTAAGTCCTTTTCCCTTTTTCATGATCTCTTTGGAATACAGACCTAACTGATATTGCTGGATCAAAGGATATATGCATAGTTTCAAATGCTTTCCAGAATGGATGGATCAGTTCACAGTTCTAATAATAAATTAGTGTTTCAGTTTTCCCACATCTTTTTCAACATTTATCATTTTACTTTTCTATCATATTAATCAATCTAATAGGTATGAGGTGGTACCTTAGAGTTATTTTAATGTGCACCTCTTTAGTCAATAATGATTCAGATCATTTTAATATGGCTATAGATATCTCTAATTTCTTCATCTAAAAAGTGACTGTTCATATCCTTTGACTATTAATTGGGGAATGACTTATATTCTTATAAATTTTTTCTCAGTTCTCTCTATATTTTAGAAATGAGACCTTTAACAGAAACACTGAATGTAAAAATTGTTTGCCATCTTGCATTTTCCTTCTAATCTTGTTTGCATTGGTTTTGTTTGTACAAAACTTTTTTGGTTTAATGTAATCAAAATCATCTTTTTAAATTTAATAATATTCTCTATCTCTTATTTAGTCATAAATTCTTCCCTTATCCATAGATCTGACTGTTAAACTATTCATTGGTCTCCTAATTTGTTTATGATGTCACCATTTATATTTAAATCATGTACCCATTTTGATTTTATCTTGGCATATGATGTGAGATATTGGTCCATACTTAGTTTGTATCCTATTGTTTTCCAATTTTCCAAAATTCTTGTTAAATAATGAGTTCTTATCTCAGAAGGTGAAGTCTTTGAGTTAATAAAAACACTATATTATTATAATTGTTTACTACTGTGACTTGTGCACCTAACCTATTTCATTGATCTACCAATCTATTCCTTAGCCAGTATCAAATAATTTTGGTGATTGCTACTTTTATAACATAGTTTTAAATCTGATAGGCCATCTTCCTTTGCATTTCTTCCCATTAAATTCCCTTGATATTCTTGACCTTTTGCTCTTCCACATGAATTTTGTTATTATTTTTCTAGCTATATAAAATAATTTTTAGTATGACAGTGAATAAGTAAACTAAGTTGGTAGAATTGTCATTTTTATTATATTCATTTCATGAAGTTGATATTTTTCCAGTTGTTTAGATCTAACTTTATTTACTTTAAAAATATTTTGTGATTGTGTTTTTGGGTTTGTCTTGGCAGGTAAACTCCAACTATTTTATGTTGTCTATAGTTATTTAAAATGGAATTTCTCTTTCTATCTCTTGTTGAGTTTTGATGGTAATTTAAGGAAATGACTATGATTTATGTAGGATTATTCTGTGTTCTGCAACTTTATTAAACTTGTTAATGATTTTATTAAATTAGAGCTTTTCTCTAAGTATCATTTATAAAGAGTAATAGTTTTGTTTCCTCATTGCCTATTCTAATTCCTTCAATTTCTTTATCTTCTCTTTATGATAAAGCTAACATTTGTAGTACAATATTGAATAGTAATAGTGATCATGGGCAACCTTGTTTCACTGCTGATCTTATTGGGAAAGCTTCTAATCTGTTCCCATTATATATAATATTTACTGATGGTTTTAGATAGTTACTACTTATCATTTTAAAGACAATTCCATTTATTCCTATGCTCGCTAATGTTTTTAATAGGAATGGATGTTGTGTTTTGCCAAAGGTTTTTTTCTGTATCTATTGAGATAATCTTGTGATTTTTGTTGGTTTTGTTATTGATATGGTCCATTATACTAACTAATAGCCTTCTTAATATTGAACTAGTAATCCTACTTGAAAAGACAATCATTTTGAAATTCATTAGTTTAAACTATGCTAATAGCTTTAGGAATTTGCTTACCAATTGAGACTAAGTCTCAATTTCCTCCTGAATAAACTAAAGGGATAATATTAAGTAATTAACATTATGATCCTTTCCAGTCTTGATATTGTATCTATTCTGTTTCAAGCTTCCATCCATATAAGTCGTATATTACTAAATAAATATTCTGTGATACTAATCCAAGTTTGGAAATGACCACTAGACAAATTTTGTTTATGCTGATTGGGAATAGTAATTTGAATCTCTATATACTTTGGCATCTTGCTTATAGCCTTCATTTGGGAACAAGGATGAAGGCAAAAAAAAAAAAAAAAAAAATGGTTCCCTAAGTCACTTTAAGGCAGCTCTTGTCTTGAGGAGATTTCATAGTCAGAAAGGATTTTCCAATATCGATACTTGTCAGAAAAGTCAATCCTAAGGGTTGACTTTCTTTTTTAGCTGTTAGGCTAAGTGTTTGAGCCTTTTGGATTAATCCTAAATATCTCCCTGTTGTTTTTCACATATAGGGAATCCCTAGTTGTGAAATAAGGGAAATTGTTCAGGAAAACCTGAAACAAGGGAAATTGATATTGAACACAAACTATTTTGTCAGTTTTTTTTTTCATTATGTTTATGGTTTTTGTTGAACTCACTTTTCTTCTTTTTAAATTTTTTATATGTGATGGCTTTATGGAAGAGATATTTTGGAAGATGGGAGTATTGTTGAAGTGCAAGATAATAATAAAATATTAAAAAATAAACACAAAATGAATCAGGCCTAGAATTAATAGATAATAGATACCGATGAGGGACTTTAGAATATGATCTGTCCACAGTCACACAACCAGTAAATGTCGGAATCTGGATTTGAATTCAGCTCTCCCTTAGTCCAGATCCAGTGCTCTATTCTCTTAACACCTAGGTAACTTAACAGAATAGATTAAGAAGGGAGGAACATTTTCTTGCTGACATTTCTAAAGGGAGTTTTGAATCTGTTCTTCATCTTTACCATGTACTCTAATATAATCTTAGGCAAGTCCTATTCCTCTCTCTGGGACTCAGTTTCCTCCTTTGTAAAATAAGGAAATTAGACTAGGTGATTGATCTCTAAGTCCCCTTTCCATTCTGACATTTTTTGTGTTTTAAAATCCAAGATCCCTTCCAGTCTCAAAATTCTACATCTATTGTTCTAAAGCTTTGAATCCAATGATCTTTGAGTTTGGTAAAGAATAAGTGATTTCTAAGGAATTCTATGGAAACACAGCCCCTTAGGCACACAAAGCTCATAATAGATACATCTTGGCATTTGTGGTTCTTCAGAATGCACCAGATGGTTTTCTCATCGACAGAACAGGTGGTGATTATTATTGTATTTCTTTCTTAAATTAAACTAACATCTTCACAGCTCTTATAACCAAAAAAAGGTGTGGGAGAAGGGTCTGGTTTTTTTTTTAATTTTTTTTTGATTGGGGAGCTTTTTCAGCAATAAGGATTGAACTAAGGTAGCATATTTCATGTCCTTGGACGCCTCCCCAAAGAGAATTCAATCAAACAAATATTAAGCAAATCTTATGGCAGAGCAAATTCAATGGAAGCATTGTAATATTCCTTGGAGGAGTGTGACATCCACACACAATAAAATGTCCCCTGGATCTGGAAGAAGAGAAGTTTTGTTAATTCGCTTTTATGTTAAATATGAATACTAGGCAAATTTGCCTCATTTTTCTCTTCTGTATAATAGGACTAATAATATTTGTACTATCTCCATAAAACTATTGTGGGGAAATAGCTGAAACATAATAATATAACTATGAGAATTCTAATCACTGTGACACAAGTGGCACATATCCTTTGTCTTTCCTCCCCTAGGGCCATTGAGTTGTATTGCCTTTTTTCAAACCTATAAAAGGTACCCTATTTCTGTATTAGTTAGTTATTGAAGAAATGCAATATCTAGATTGGGTAGTAGATGACACTGTTCTGTACTAAGTTGTGTCCTCATCAGTCTCTGGCAAATGCATTGAGTAGCCTTCCCAAGAGCTGATCACCAGAGGATTCTTAGCCTGAAAATACCTAGACTATTTCCCCTTTGCCAAGACAAGAGAGACAGTGAGGAGTTTGAATTGACCCTTGAAGACCGTGACTTAAGTTAGCTAAGGAAATGAAGTAGGATATTGCTCAAAATATTAAAACAGAAAATCTATTCTGTCTTACCTGGTTTATGAACTTTCTTCCCATCTGAGATCCTATCTCTCCTGTTCCTTAGTTCACACTGTTCCTCCATAGAATTCAGAGATCTAATATGCTTTGCTTATATAATTTATAGTACATAATAAAATGAAATGTCCAACATCTCTCTATGGAAACATTAGCCTCTAGCCCCTACCTAAATATTTTTTCAGCTGCTTTCTCAAATATTTGAGTATAGGGAACTCTCAAGTAAGACATCCATAGTTCTCTAACTCACTTCCTTTTTTAATCCATGAAATTCAGATTTAGAAGCTTCCATGGGGAAGATAGGAATCACCAGAAGAGTTAAGAAGAGAGTGTTCATCTTATCTCAAAACTTGAAACAAGGGAAATATTGGGAAGATGCTGAAATACATCCACTTTCTTGCTTGTCAGCCCATTGAGATCTCTAGCAGCTGGCAACTTCAACAACTTTGCTTCCTCCTTTTGGCTCCCAGCCTCTGTTTTTGTTCTAGGATCTGGACCTCTTCCAATGATTTCTTTTACTCTCTGAGTTCTAGATGCTCCTATCTCTGGGAGAAGCAGCTGCTGCAGCATCAGCTCCACATTCTGCTTATTCCTATCTTCCCCATGGAAGCTTCAAAGTCTGAATTTCATGGATTAAAGAAGGAAGTGAGCTATAGAACTTTGGATGTCTTAGTTATAGATCGCATCCCCTCTTGTAGAGTGACTCCTTCCCCCCAAGCAGGCCAGGACTCAGCCTAGCACAGATTCTGCAATCTCTTTGTCCTAGTAAAGTTTAGGAGAATCTCTCTCCTAGTGGTGTGTCTCACACCATCTGTCACCCTCTAGGGAAGACTTCCTGGACCCTAATGTCCCTGCAGAGATAAAAAACGTGACACAGAAACATCAGCTACATTATTAATGAATTCACTTTCTAGTAGGGGGTGATCCATATACAAATGGCTATAGTACAAAAGGATATAATAGTATACTAAAAAGAACACCTGGATTTGGGGTCAGGAGGTTCTGGGTTTGAGGACTGCCTCTATTGCTTATTTCCTGAGTGCCCTGTTAGTACCTAATGCTTCTGTGTTACCTTTTTCTTCTGAAATATAGCTTCCTTTTTGTATCTATCTTGAATATATTTAATTATTGTTATCTCTGCTATTAAAATGCAAATTTCTTGGGAGAATGTAATGTGTGTGTACATATGAATATGTGCCAACTCAGTGGCTGGTAGATAGTAAGCACTTATAAATGCTTTTTGACTGACTAGCATCTTCCTCCACTCCCAGCTACCTTCTCCAGAAATTACTTTGCATCTGGTATTTCCTGTAATAGAAAGCCAACTCTTTGAGGGCAGGAACCCTCCCATTTTTCTATTTTCATACCTAGGCAGTATCTGATACTGTGTCTACAGGGGTTTAAAAATGTTTGCTTGTTTGATTGATTCAAACAGCCACCATCTGATAGAAATCCAGTGCCTTAAATAAGAGCATCTGAAGTTGTTCTTGGGATCAAGCCATGTTCTCTCCAGTTGGACCTCTGACATGATGTCATATCTGCTTTCTAGTCAGGATAGAATTAGTAGGAATAGACCTTCCTACCAAGCTTTCCTCCATACCCCCACAGATGTGGAGTACTATGTTCACTCTGTAACCCTCTGGATCTTAAGGACCAAACACGCCTTAGCTACACTGACTCCTGCAAAAGAGGAATGCCAGTCTTGCTTTGTGAGACTCTTGGGTGTAGAAATGTTCCCAGCCTTGATTGCTAGCTAACCCAGGGGGGATGTTTCAGCCAGTTTGGAAAATGAAAAAAGCTGCTACCTAATTCACTACACTATCTGACCTTCCTAGTCCTTTATCACAGTCATTTTGGGGGAAAATTGGCATTTTAAGCAGTCTTGTGGAGAAAATGGTGAGAAATTATACCAGGTATGTTCTCAAGCCAGAAAATAGGATTATTTTATTGGGCCAAAAGCGAAAATAACTTCACTCAGCTCCCTACTCCTTTTCATAATTTCCCTCCTCTCAGCTGGCCCAGGGATATGGAGATTTCTTTTCCTTTTCTTTTGGGAGCACTGATACATAACCACATTAGTGTGACAGAAACAGTCCTAGACTGGGACCTGGAGACTAGGATTCTACTCTTAGCTTTGTTACTGGCTTGCTGTATAATAGTAGGAAAGCCACTTTCCTCTCTGAGCCTATTTTCTTTTTTGTAAAATGGATCTCAGGAACCTTGAACACCAAGAAAGCTGTTGTGGGGAGTATATTTCTTTATAATTTTATTTGAAAGCCAACTTCATTGGAGGAGGAAGTACTTGGTGGGCAGCCTCAGTTTGCTCATCTATACAATAGAGATCAAAATCCTTGTACTATATACCAAATACTTTGTAATCTTAAAGTAATCCAAAATGTCAACAATTTTGCTTGTCTTTTCACTAATCTGAGTCATTATTTTTGTTAGTGAGTGACTCTCCTTTAGGAGAATGCCATATGTACAGGGTATAATGTACCAAGGGCCAAATGCAGAGATTCTCAGAAATAGCTTTGCCTACATTGAACCCTCTACACAGGGGTGATAAAGCTATGTGTTTAGATTCATACATCTGCCTAGATCTAGGGGAGAAGACTTAGGTTTGTTATCTTGATGCTAGAGGGATAAATAACTAAATTTTTTAAATTGTAAAGCACTTTGCCAACTCAAAACACTATATAAATGCTAGATATTATAATTAATTATTATTACTATAGCAGTATGATCCTAAGCAATTCAGTTACCTCTATCAACCTCAGTTTGCTAATCTGTAAGTTAGGTGTAATAATTCTATCTACCTTCTAGGATTGTTGTGAGCATCAAATAATATAACATGCATAGAATAGTTTGCAAACCTTAGAGTGCTATGTAAATCCAAGCTCTCTCTCTCTCTCTCTCTCTCTCTCTCTCTCTCTCTCTCTCTCTCTCTCTCTCTCTCTCTCTCTCTCTCTCTCTCTCTCTCTCTCTCTCTCTCTCCTTGTCCCTAGCTGTCTGCCATTCTCTATGTGTGTGTATGTATGTATATATATATATATATACATATATATACACATATCTACACACACACATATATATACATACATATAATTATTATATTAACAATAGATAGAAGTTACAGATATAAAGGTTTCACTTTAATTAAAAATATACTTCCTTACAACTAAAGGGCAGCTAAGTAGCATAGTGGATAGAGCATTAGGTTTGGAATTAGGAGGATTCATCTTCTTGGATTCAAATACAGTCTCAGACACTTACTAGCTGTGTGACCGTGGATAAATCATTTATCTCTGTTTGCCTGAGTTTTCTCAACTGTAAAATGACCTAGATTAGTAAATAGCAAGCCCAATCCATTATCTCTGCCAAGAAAATCTTAATTGGAGTCATGAAGAGTTGGCTATGACTGAAACAACTTAACATCATCTCCAACAATCTCCAACAAACTGTCCAAAAGTTGAATGGCTTGCCTTTTGGAGCTCTGCAGTCCGAAGCTAGATGATTATTTTCCAAGAATGCATTCTTTTCTGGTAGAACTAAATACTTTTTGAGGTTCTTTCTCACTTGGAAAGCTTACAAATTATATATTATAAATATATAAGTAACATTTTTATTAGACTTAATTGCCAAGTTCTTCTCACATAACAAGCATTTAAGGCAGGGAGTTGTATTACCATCCCCCACTTTTTTCTTTTAACAAATGAGGAAATGGAAGTTCACAGAGGTTATCCCAGATCATTCAGGCTAAATGGGAAAAGCCCTAAATATCACCAACCTAAATTTGAACACATTTGTTTGTAGATGTCACTCATAGATTTGTTTCTACATCAGCGTTCTTAATCAGATGAGTATTAATTTTTTTCTTTTATGTTACTAATTTAACAAACATGCACATAAATGAATATTTCATGGATATGAACATATGGAGAAGAAAAAAAGATAGCATATTAAACTATGGACTTCTTTTTATGTAGTTTTTAAAATGTCTAGCATATTTAATAGAATAATAACAAAACTACCTTTTGTCTGTTTTTATAGGATGATGGGGGAGAAAAGCATTTATATAGCACTCACTATGTGCCAAATACTTTACAAACATTATCTCATTCAATCTTCGCAGCCATCCTGGGAGATATTAATTAGATGCTAATATTATCTCCAATTTACATTTGAGGAAACTGAGGCAAATAGAGTTTAAGATTATACATGTAGTAAATATCTGAAGCTGGATTTGAATTTAGTACTTTCTCATTTCAGACCCAGAGTCACTTAGCTACTTTAGCTGTTTCTAAAATCCTTCTGCTCTTTTGAGAGAATTTTAAATGTTTATTGAAACTTTTCTCCCTCCCTCCCTTCCTCCTTTCTCTTTCCTTCCCTCCCTTTCTTCTTCCTTCCCTGGATCCCTTCTTGGCACCTTCCCTCTTTCCCTCTTTTCCTCTTCTTCTCCCTTCCCTCTCTCCCTCCCCTCCCTTCCTTTCTTCCTTCTTCCTTCCTTCCTTCTTTCTTCCCTTTCCCCTTTCTCTTTTTCCTTTTTCCCTTCATTGTTCTTTCTCCCTTCATCTTTTTTTCTTTCTTTCTTCTTTCTTTCTTCTTTCTTTCTTTCTTTCTTCTTCCTTTCTTTCTTTCTTTCTTTCTTTCTTCTTTCTTTCTTTCTTTCTTCTTTTCTTTCTTTCTTTCTTTTCTTTCTTTCTTTCTTTTTCTTTCTTTCTTTCTTTCTTTCTTCTTTCCTTCTTTCCTTCTTTCTTCTTCTTTCTTTCTTCCTTCCTTCCTTCCTTCCTCCCTCCCTCCTTCCCTCCCTCCCTTCCTTCCTTCCTTCCTTCCTTCCTTCCTTCCTTCCTTCCTTCCTTCCTTCCTTCCTTCCTTCCTTCCTTCCTTCCTTCCTTCCTTCCTTCCTTCCTTCCTTCCTTCCTTCCTTCTTTCTTTCTTTCTTTCTTTCTTTCTTTCTTTCTTTCTTTCTTTCTTTCTTTCTTTCTTTCTTTCTTTCTTTCTTTCTTTCTTTCTTTCTTTCTTCCTTCCTTCCTTCCTTCCTTCCTGGTTGTCTTCCTTTACATTTTTATGAGGTAGATAAATATAACCAGTGCCCATATAAGAAAATACAAAATAATTTCAGGGGGCATATAGTAGTATCAATTGGCAGATTCTGGAAGTGCTTTATATAGAAGGTAGTGTCTTCTAGGGCCTTGAAAAATTAGCATTCTAAAGTTAGATATGATAAGGGAGTGCATTTCAGTTAAGGGTCAGCCTAGGTAAAGATCTAGAAACTGGAGATTGAAGGTGAAAGCTTAAATAATATGAGTAGGTCAGTATGGCTGGAATATATAGGGCCTCCTTTCTCACTTTCATTTACATGAGAAACTCAGAGAATCTTTATAGGGATAGTGGTGGTGGTAGGAGTGGTGGCAGAGGATTATGGTTTTAGACTTAGACAGTCCTTACTGGTTTGTTCAGAAGTAGCCTTGATAGTTGATTTTGAAAGGGATGTTTGTTGACAACAGTAAATTGAAAGAATTTTAAAGGGATTTTCTAACTCTAAGTCAGAAAGATATTTGGGATAGAGGCATTATTTCTGTTAAACAAAATCAGGATGGTAAAGACCTGATAGCTCTATTTAGCTTTTCTGTGATAAAGAAGAGCTTTACCCCTGTAAGCTATGTATGACTCTTCTTTTGAAAGGAAAAATTGCATAAAGATATGTCAAAGCAAATAATCTGAAGAACATTGTACTTTGGGGGCTTAGATCAATTAAAAACATAAATTCATCAATTTATCAAATAATTGTTAGTACAATTGTTGACTGACATAGTGTCCTCCTTATCGTCAATAATTCTAATAAGGGAAATATAAGAATTTTATATAACTTTCCAAGGGGCAACAGATCTCCTGAATAATAATTGTAACTCAAAAACAAAGAATTTACTCAATTTTAAGAGAAAATGAATCAAAAAACATTTGTGGTGTCAAATCATGATAATCACATATAGTCTTTTTTTTAAATTAATTTTATAATTATACATTTTTTGACAGTATATATGCATGAGTAATTTTTTAAAATAACATTATCCCTTGTATTCATTTTTCCAGGTCTTCCCCTCCCTCCCTGTACTCCCTCCCCTAGATGACAGGCAATTTCATACATTTTACATGTGTTACAGTATAACTTAGATATAATATATATATAGTCTCAAGGATTGTAGGATGAAATAAGTATTGCAAATCACAGGGATCCAAAGAAATGCAAAATTATTAGAAATGAAGGCCTCAGGATCTCTAATATTATTAGAATATTCCAGTCAATTGGTACATAGGCAATTAATTTTAATTCTATTGCTAGTGGTTTAAGCTAATGAGCTGGTTATATCAGCCATGCAATTATATTAATGACGTTAAATTTGACTCCATAGTGAAATCGGAGACAGCAATGTTCTGCTGTTTCAGCTAAGAATCTGGGAACAGACAGATTTTTCTCCCTGTGAGAGAAAATGAAGTTATCTTCTAAGTCTGATGACTAGGTGTATGAAAGTCCCATCTCCCTAAATAATAAATCTAAAGCTTAGACCTCTGGACTCTAAACTAAAAGACAAAAACAAAGAGTTAGGACCTCAACTGGGAACTTCAGCTAAAGCTAGGAAAAAAAAAACAAGCAGAGAAAATGTCTTCAACCATATGCTTAGTGGAACACTGCCAGTACCAACCACAAGACCATAGGATTTCCATCTGGTGATAGAAACACTAATCGAACATGGAACAGGTTGGATAGAAGTTGTAAATTATATCATGGAAAAACTTTGATAGCTTGGCTGTATCAGAGCTATGAGCTTCTCTTCCCTGTATGTACCCTGACCACATAGTCTCCCAATGTTTGTTCCTCTCTCTATGTGTTCCCTAGACAAGTGTCCTCGTATTCTCAATCCACTGATGATACTTATATATTTGTCTTTTTTCATTTGCTACTTTCATTGTTATGTTTATTACTCTGCCATTTTACTTCCCAGATATTAGCTACAAACCATGCCTGTTCTACTCTAGTCATCATCCTCATCGGAACTTGAACTCTGCTGTTGGAACCACCTGGACTCTGATAAATTAACTTTCACCTCTTGTTTGGAAGCAGGTCATATTTAACAGACAATGTACACAATATGCTGCTGCCAGCTCCTTCTTGTTATCAAGAAGTTTGATAACTTCTTGTTATCAAAAAAGTATCTTCCTTCCTTATATTTGCATTCACAGTGCTTAGCATAGTGCTTAGTACATAATAAGTGCTTAATAATTGTTTTTTCACTCTCATTCTCCTTTCCTATCTATCTATCTGTCTGTCTGTCTATTTATATCTTTGCTTCAAATTAATTGTTCCCTCTGGCTTTTTAGTAAAAAACAAGCATATCAAATGGGAAGATGGGCACTATTTTTTGGGGGGGATTATGGACCCACAATATACTTTAAATTTAACAAATTATTGTTTGGGATGGCTTACTTGCATGGAGGAAAATACTACCAAGTGATACATTGATATTTAAGGTCTGACCATCTATGTAGATTGGTTGCCTATGATTATGATATAGGTCATGGACAAAAAGAAGCTGATGAACCAAGTGTCCAGCAGATTCAAAGGGGCATCAACTTTTCTATTTAAGTTCCTGAGTCCAAGATTAGGGACTGGGGTGGAGCAGGTACCAAACTCCTTGAGAAATGAGGAGGAATTACCTAAAGTCTGTTAGATATCTATGACAAGGATCTGAACTGTCAAATGTATACAAATAAAATCAGCTTCAAAGGAGAAGTTTCCAAGCAATGTGTAGAAATAGCCATGAGCAACAAGAGGAATAACTGTCTCCTGTGAGCCAAGCGTTTCAGGAGGCATGAAGGGAACTGATACCTGAAGAAGGTAATTGTAATGCTCTCTTCTGAAGCAAAACAAGTTTCTATGAGTGTCAAAAGATGTTAGGAGCATGAAGGAAGGATGATGACAGAGAATGAAAAGAAGTATGTTAATAGCATTCCAGAGGCCAGACTGCAGTAGGAGGGCAGGGATTATGGAGACAAAAGGCTGGGGTAGTTAAGGATGAGAATGTGAGAGTCATAGCAGGGAGGCCAGATTTTTCCATGTAGCAGATAACAATTCTGAGTCCCAGTGATACAGAGAACAGGAGATGGAGGTATGTTGGCCATAGGGAAAGGAAAGAGTAAATTGATTTAGAGTCCTTCTTCCAGAACCTCTGATGACTAAAGATGACATTGGTGAAAGGTAGTGGTACTAGTCTCCATAGATTTCCCCCTGCTAATATTGGGGATTTTCAGGCTGTGAACAGATAAAAGAGATGGGAGGAAGTACCTTCTAGATTTGGGGATTGCCAGTTCAAAAATATGGAGGACAGAGATAGAATTGAGTATGTAAGAAACAGAGAAAAGTCCAGTATTGCTGGAGTAATAATAATATACAATGAAACCAAAACCATAGAAAAGGGCTTTAAATGATAAATAAAGGAGGATTCTGTCGATGTGTCTAGCTCAGTAACTATTTGGCATTTGAGTTTCTTAGACCAAATTGAGCTCTCATTTTGTCCTGTCACCTTATTCCAAGATGGAAGGTAAGGAGGTACATCCAGAAGACACCTTGGAAAAGGAACACATTTTCAAACCCTTGTCTTTGAATCCCTAGAAATGCAAACTCTCTAGTGCCTGAGAAAGGAACCTTATATATTTCCATGATCAATCTACTAATTTTAAATAGAGAAAGTAAGATTCAGAGAAGGGACATGACTTGTTCAATATCCCACAGTAATTAGGTAGTAAAGCTAGGATCCATGTCTCCTTATTGGATGTCCTGGGCTCTTTCTCTAAAGTCTGACTTTCTTGGATGTGTTCAACAAAGGACTGGGATCCATGGTATAATTTTATAATAGCATTTCTGAAAGGTTGAATCCCCCAAAGTTCTTCAGTGATTTCCAGGCTACTGACGTATCTAATCCCACTATTATAAAAAAAAAAAAAATGAAGATTTACTGTAAGCCATCACTGCATGCCAAATGCCTCCTGCTTGCTCTGAGGCTGTGGGTATTAGAAATATCACATAAAGACTAATTTTTCATTCCTGCCTGACTTCTCAGTTGGTTAAAAGCATATTCGGCCTGCAGCCATTAGAAAATTCTCATCTCTTGTTTCATTCCAATTTAGGGCACAAGACTGGATGGAGTCAATGGCATTGCTGTTGTATTTAGTTTGGACTTGAGGGGAGGTACAGAAAATTGGGGGGGGGGCTTGCATTCACAGAAGATCTGTAAACTCCCAGCAATGGGAGAAAGTAGCTTAGTCAAGGATACTGACAACTGCCTTTTCATTTTATGTTTTAGAAGAAAGTGGAGGAAAAGGAAGGGAAGGAGAAGAGAAAGAGAAAAAGAATAAGGAAGAAGAAAGAAAAGAAGGGAAAGAATGGGAGGAGAAGGAAAATGAGGAGAAAAAGGAGAAAAAATAAGGAGGAAGGGAGAAGAAGGAAGAGGAAGAAAAAAAAGAATGAGAATAAGAAGCAGAATGAGGAGAAAGGGGAGGAGGTGGTAAAGGAGGAAGAAGGAGAGGAGAAAGAGAAGATGTGATTTTAATAAGAGAACATAGAATACCATAGAATACTATGTCTGGAAAACAGAAGTATATGGAGTATAGGAGTCAGAAGGAACCTTAAATCAATCAACAATTATGAAGTGAATTCCATGTGCTGAGCACAATGCTAGAAACTGGGGATATAAATAAAAAAATGAAGGAAAATCTATATACAAGGAACTTACATTTTAATGGAAGAGAAAGTATATGTGCACACATATACATACCCATTTGTTCTGTGCATATAAACATAAAGCAGCTAAATACAAGATATTTTGGGGAAGAAGGGCATTAGTAGTTGGGGATCAAGAAGAGATGGTAGTATATTGAGCTGCATCTTGAAGGAAGAGAGACATTAATAAGAGAAGGAGGTGGGAGGAAGTGCTTTCTAGAATTGGGGATTACCAATTCAAAAGTATGGAGGGATGGAGATAGAATAGAGTATGTAAGAAACAGAGAAAAGACCAGTACGCCTGGAGGAAAAGGTTTTAAATGATAAAAGTTATATTTTATCTTAGTGGCAAGATGGAGCTACTACTTAAAGTAGTACTTTAAGTAAAGTAATGAACCGTGTGATTTTAGCCAAATTATTTCCTGGGCCTCTGCTTTAAAATAACTATAGATCACTGACTTCCAGAATTAATTCTTAATTAGCCCTAGTCTAGAGGGCATTATAAAAGACATCACACTGAACAGCCATCCAGGTTCTGCTTGAGGATCTCGAATGAACAAAATCCCTCATGATGGTCTTGAACACTCAAGTTTATCAAACAAGAATCAACATCATAAAACAATTTGAAAGCCATAAAAATGGCAGCATCTTTCATTTCTATAGCCAGTCAGTGAGAAATAGGTAGCTCTAGTAACTTATGGAAGCAATTTCCTTTAATTTTTATGATATTTTGATGGATGCGTGATTTTGTTGGTGTAAATTGTGAGTCATCCATTCTTCCCACTCTGTGCAATTCTTTCCCACAAGCTTACTAATGCCATATTCAGATGCTTCATCTCTGATACAGAAATGACCCTAAGTTTTCAGACCTCTCCAGTAAATCCTAAATTGGGCAACTTCTATCAGGCTCCAATGACTTTGAATTTGGATCCAGCGTAGACTGTTTGCTTGTTGTCTGAGCACCAGCCTAATTAATATTGAAGAAGTTTAGTGGCAAATTGTTTGCAGGATGATAGTTTTTTTGGACTTTCTTGAAAATCATCAGCTCATCAGAGGAACATACATGTGTATCAGAGGAGAGAGAATACAAAGTGACTTAGTTACAGATTGGTCCTTAAAGTATCTAATTCTTGCCATATTCTTCCCTATAGGGTCTACCCAATGCAGAAGCCTTTCTTTAGGACTTTTCATATTCTGTAGCTGTCAAAGCAATACTCCATCGTTTTTCTTCCTTACTACATGACTAGTTCCCCTAGGAGCAGAGAATTTTAAAGTTGACAAAGATCCTAGTAATCTTGCATAATCCAACATTTTCAATTTATAGATGGAGAGAGGCAGCAAGACAGTGAGAAAAAGAGAGGAACGGAGACACAGATACAACATAGATATATAGACAGAGACACACAGATAAAGACAGAGAGAAAGAGGGAAAGAGGGTCAGAGAGGAAGACATAAAAAGATATATCAAATGATGTGTTCCAGGTCCCATAACAATTTAAATGATAGAGCTGAGATTTAAACTTGTCTCCTGACTTTTAACTTTTTAATGTGTTTTATTGATGTTTTTTCTCATAGTAAATTTCCAAGCACTGAACCCTTCAGCCAGAACACTTTTTTGTAACAATAGTAAAAACCAATGAATATTCAAAAAACACCCTGATATTTAAGCCTTGCTTGATATTGTCTATAATATCCCATCTTGTAGTTCCCCTCCTCTCTGCTGTGAGGGAGAAGATGTATCTTCATGTGTCATTTCTGTACCTTCTTTGGTGCATTAATCGATTTGTTAATCAAACTTCAGCTTTCTTTTAGAAGTTTTTTAAATTTTTATTCTTTCAGACATATTTTATTCTCTTGGTTTTGCTTATCTTCCTCTTCATTAGTTCAGAAAAACTTTCCTAGAGTTCTCCAAATTCTTCATTTTCATCATTTCTTATTGCATAATAATAGTAATGCTCTTTTATGTTCATAAAACATCACTTTTCCAGGCATTTCTCAACTGATAGGTATCCACTTTACTTCCTGTTCTTAGAGCCACGAAGAATGGTGCTATGAGCATTTCAGTATAAATTGAACCTCTTGTTTCCATCTTTGACCTCCTTGGTGTATATGCCCAGGAATGAGATTTGACCTTAAAATTAAGAGTGTTTTATGCTACATCAAATGCCATAAAGACTAGAATGAACTTGGAGAAACTGTAAATCCTAGTCTCCCAATTCTAGTGAGGGGTAGATCTTAATGGTGTGAAATGGACATATCCTCAGAAAGGGTTCCCATTGTGTTCTGGTAGAAGACAAGTGTGAACTTTTTGGGTTGTTCTTGTACAGTCATGTCTGACTTTTCATGACCCAATCTGGGGTTTTCTTGGTAAAGATACTGTAGTTGTTTGCCATTTCCTTCTCTAGCTCATTTTATAGATAAGAAAACTGAGACAAACAGAATTTAGTGACTTGATTAAGATCATACCTGATCTGGTAAATGTCTGAGACAGGATTTGAACTCAGGAAGATGAGTTTATAGGATGACCCTAATCACAATAGCCATAATCCTACCCCATTAGTAGAGTTCTTCATAGATCACTGAGTGTTTTCATCCCTATTGGTTCATGGTGTCCTCCCAACAGTTTTAGGAGAGAGGTAGAGATACCCTTGGGATTATTATTTTGAAGATGAGGAAAGTGAGCTCAAAGAGACAATTCAACTTGCTTAGTAAGAACTGGCAGAATAAGTACTAGAACCCATGTTTTCAAACATCCATTGTTTGAAACTATGTATTTCTATCTCTAGTATTTAGCACAAGATTTGGAAAATAGGTACTTCATAAAGGCTTGTTGATTAATTCATCTACTCTAAGGGTTTCTTGATTTTACTGACCATCCTACAACTTGGAATAGAACCCTGTATTCCATTTGGAGGAGCATAATAACTCATTTTTCTAGATTTACTTTTTTCCCAAGAGGGACTGCACTGTGAGTTGAGAGGTGATGAGCTGTAATGAAAAGCCTAACAAAATAAAACAAAAAAATTGAAGTTAGAAGACCTAAGTTTGGGTAGTGATTTTTGTTTGTTTTCTTTTGTTATTTTTGGTAATTCACAACTTCTCAGAATCTTAGTTCCCTCATCTGTTGAGACAATAAAATAGAACCTGCTTGTTGTAAGACTCAAATGGGCTAATGTATGCAATGTAACACATAAATGGTATGCTAAGTTCACAAGGGCTTAGAGCACTTGTCAAGAATTCAAATCATATCTTAGACACTTAGTAATGTGTCACTCTGCTGATTTTTTATTTCTATTTCCTCATTAGTAAAATAAGGATAATACAGGGCAGCAAGATGGCACAATGGATAGAACACTAGCCCTGAAGATCAGTAGGACCTGAGTTCAAATCTGGTCTCAGATACTTAACACTTCCTAACTGTGTGACCCTGGGCAAGTCACTTAACTCCAAGTGATTCAGTTAAAAAAAATAATAATAATAGCATATACTTTACAATGTTGTAAGGATCAAAAGAGATAAAATATGCAAAGTGCTCTTAAAAAATCTTAAAGTACCATTTAAATATTAGTTATTTAATAATAATAATAATAGTGATGATGATGAGGAGGAAGAGATTGATAATGTAATAGCTTGTAGTCTCCTTGAGGTCAGGAACAGTCTTTTCCTTCTTTTTGTACCTCCAGTGCCCAGCATACAGTAGGTATTTAATAAAAGTTTGTTAATTGGTGATAATGATAATAAAATAATTTATAATGTATATTTTTGCTAGACCTATGATTCCATTAATATATGGAGTTTCTGATGAAGACCTCTCACAGACTGTTCCACTTAGTCTGAGACTTGCCTGGGGATACTGAAAGGTTAAGTATTTGTCAGGGTTAAAGAGCTTCAGTATGCTTAGAAGAAGAACTGGAACCCAGTCCCTCTGGGTTCAGAAAGTAGGCTTGTATCCACTAAGCCACACTTTTCCCAGCCATTATTATTACTATCAATAATGTTGATGAGCCTGGTGATTTCCAAGGTTTGAAAAGATGCCTATTTCAAAAGCAAACTTCCTCCTGCTGCAGTTTACACACCAGCCCTTTTCCTTCTCCTTATGTTCTCAGTAAAAAGGAATTATGCTAATGAAACATTTATAAAATGCTTTCTCTTCTGCATAGGACTATTGAATAATTTAAGTGGCCTCATTCATCACCAAAGCCTGGGGAAGCTTTGTTATCAACACCATTTCACAGATGGCCAAATTGAGGTCCTAGAGCTGCAGTAACCTCAGTGGCTGAAGTCCCAGAGACCATTTTTTTGCAAGGCAAAGTTCCCCTTGTAACCCTCGTATTTCCCTCTTCCCCCAAAAAAGTCTTCAAGTATTTTTGGACTCAAAATTGTTTTGTGTGCTTTTTGACATGACTTTTGCAGGTTGGCCATCTCTTTGGGGCAAGTAGAGTTCATTCTTATTTGATCCATGAAGGCTCTAGAAAGGAGAACAGGGCTACGAGCCAGTTAGTGGAGAAGTGACCAAAGCCAACAAAATAGAGCCAGCTTTTACAACCTAAAAGGGTGTGAGCTTCAGACTAAGTAATAAAGTCCATATAATGGTGATGATGATGATGATGATGAAAAAACGATAGTTAAAATAAAGATGATAACAGTTCTATGTTGGGAAGGGATAGAAGGTCTAGACCAAGCACTCAGGATGTGGAAAATGCTTCAACGAGGCAGAAAAGTCATTCTCTGTAACATATAGTCTTAGAATCACTCAGGAGGAAGGGAGAGAAAGAACCAAAATTTAATAAGCACCTACTTGTGTCAAGAACTATGCTAAGTGCTTTAAAATATCTCATTTGAGGCATCACAAAAACCCAGGGAGGGAGGTGCTATTTTTATCCACATTTTACAGATGTAGAAACTGGGGCAGATAAATGCCAATGGTCACATAAATAGTAAGTATCTAAGGCAAAATTTGACCTCAGCTCTTCCTGACCATAAGCCCAGTGCTCTATCCACTATTCCACCTAGCTGCCCCATTCAGAGGCTGAATGTTTCCAAGGGTCATAAGCCAATGATGTCTGAAGCAATACAGTCTGTGTCTTCCCAAGTCTAAAAACAAACCAACTTCTCTCCATTCCACTACCCCAGTTCTATGTACACAGCACTTTAAAGTTTACAAAATTTGCCCATGAATTGCCCCATTTTATCTTTACAATAACTGCATAAGGTATATAATGCAAGCATTTAGATTCCGAGCTGGGAACCCCAACATCACAGGGCTAGTTAAGTAGTAGAGATGGGACTCAAGCGGAGATCTTCTGACTTGGAGTTCTTGACTCTTACTCCTCTGTCATACTTCTGTACTTCCTAAAAAGATGCACTGATCCTGTGTTTTGATAATACTTTCCATTTAAAAAGTAAAAATTGGCATTGCAAGTGCTGGCTCTGAAGGAATACTTGGTCAAAGCGTGGAGCATAGTAAAGTGTCATTTGATTGTTTTCCTTGGCTTTCTGGATCTGCGTTATCTCATCCCACCATCATCCTCAGCCTAGCCCAGCTCTTGGCTCCTGTAGCTTTTGTGTTTGTCCTGCCCTGCTCTCCTCAGGCTTTTGTTCCATTGCCTTGCTCTGGGGCTTTGTCAAGGGAAGGAAGTCATAGTGGCCCGGACTTGGCAGGCAGTAGTTCCCTGTTTTCTGCCTTGGTTAGATCACATTTGGATTATTATGGTCTGTTCTGTTGATCATGTTTTCAGAAAGCTGTTGACAAGGAAGAGGTGGATGATCAAAACTATGAAGAGATGGCAGAACATGTCATATGAAGAGCATTTGAAAGAGCTGAGGATAGTCAGAAAGGAGGACTTTGAGAAGGTCCAGTCATTCTCTTCAAATAACCAATGGGAGATCATTTAAAAAAGAGATAACAGGGGCAACTAGATGGTCCAGGGCACAGGCCCTGAAGTCAGGAGGATCTGAGTTTAAATCTGGCCTGAGACACTTAACATTTCCTAGCTGTGTGACTTTAGGCAAATCACTTAACCTTAATTGCCTCAGTAAAAACAAATAAACAAAAAACAAAACAAAAAACAACTCCTTCTATTTGGTGCCAAGAGTGTCCAGGTAGGAACAATGGGTCTAAATTGGAGGGATGTATATTTAGGTTCATTATTGGGATGCATATTTAGGTGTATTATTGGGAAAACTTTTCCTGACAATTAAAAAGCATCCTTTTCTAACAGCTAAAATATAAAGCAGGACACACTGCCTTGGGAACTATCACATATTGTGTTGCTGGAAGTATCACTGGGAAAGGTTCATCCCTTGGGTAGGGATTCTGTTTGGTAATCTCTAAAGGCCTTTCCTGCTATGATAGTCTGGATGTTCTGATAGTCTCATTTTGGGGGGATCCTCTGGTTCACAGTCAATAGGTTGAGTCAATAAACATTTTTAAAGAACCTACTATGTTCCAGGCACTGACCGGCAAGTCTTCATAATCCAGAGCCTTATACTATGAACAAAGCTCTGCCTATTTCACTGACTTATTCATTGATTCAAGGTTAGATCTTTAATCTTCTAATTATTATACTTGAGTTTAACAGTATTTTGATCTTGATGCCCTAGCCATCAACTTGAGCCTGCTGGTCAGATTAGAAATAGAAAAAAATAGAATAAAAAATAGAAAAAATAGTCATAAATAGAAAAAATAGAAAATAGGTCAAATAGAAAGAAAAATGCCAGGGTCCCAAACCATTGAGGTTTCAAGAAGGAGGAAGAGGAGAATCCTGGGAAGGGATCCTTTATTCTCCTAAAATCCAGGGAATGAGTTCAATGTCTCAGCTTCCCAAAATTTCTGATCCAAGGTGAATGAGGTAATTCTGAGTTCTTCACAGTCCTTAAGCCTTGAGAAGGACTTGTATGGTACAGCTATTTGGGAAGAGAGAAATTCATACTAATTCCACAGTTTCTTAGAAAGAACTCAATGAGTAACCCCTTTTATCACCTTGCTTTAGCGGCCACTCTCCATGAGGATTATAACACCAGTATCAGGAAAAACTGTTGAAACAAAGACCAGGGCACTTACATTGCAGTCCTTCTTGAATCTCCTTCCCTGTGGACTTCAGGACATGGCACTTCATAACTATGGGCTTCAGTTTTCTTCTCTATTAAAAGAACTTGGAACAATCCATATGGTGTCTTATAACTTTAAAACACTGTGTCATTAATTTGGGATGATTCAATTTTCTTGGGTTTCTGGTCAAAAGTTACATGGTAGCATTTGGGGATAAATCTATATATCCTTGGAAAAGTCAATGACCCTCTGGGTCAAAAGGAGGGAGCTCAACGTGACCCCTAAGATCCCATACAATTCTAAATCCTTTCATTTCAGATCTCTTGAAACCTATTAGGAAGGCAGAGAAACTCTCACACCAGTATGGGGCTGGAAATGGAGAATCTCTCTTTTCCAAGACGTTGTGTAGCCTTCCAAATGTCAAAAATCTACTTCGATCTCTCTCTCTCCTCTCTCACTCTCTCTCTCTCTTCTCTCTTCTCTCTCTCCTCTCTCCTCCTCTCTCCTCCTCTCTCTCTCTCTCTCTCTCTCTCTCTCTCTCTCTCTCTCTCTCTCTCTCCTCCTCTCGTCTCTCTCTCTCTCATCTCTCTCTCTCTCTATCTCTTCTCTCTCTCTCTCTCTCTCTTCTCTCTCTCTCTCTCTCTCTCTCCTCTCTCTCTCTCTCTCTCTCACTTTCTCTCTTCTCTGTCTCTCTCTCTGTGTCTCTCTCTCTTTCTCTCTCTCTCTCTCTCTCTCTCTGTCTCTCTCTCTCTCTGTCTCTCTGTCTCTCTCTCTCTCTCTTCTCTCTCCTCTCCTCTCTCTCTCTCTCTCTTTCTCTCTCTCTCATGGTTTTCCTACTTGAATCTTCATTCTGTTGCAGAACAACTGGAGTGACAGAGAACAGTTTCTCCCTCACCTTCAATCAGCCAATATGCATGTATTAAATATCAGCCTTCTTCACTTAAATCCAATTCACTTGCATATCATGATATCACTCCTAATGTCATGATCTTCATTGGAGATAGGAAGGACAAAACAATAATAACAACTAAGCACCCACTATATATAAGGCACTATGCTAAACTCCAGGGCTACAAAGAAAGGGTCACAGTCCTAATGTGAGGACAACAATGCAAACAACTTTGTACATAGCAGAATGTGTACAGGATAAAAGGCACTACAAGTAAGTGGGATCAGGAAAGGCTACCAGTAGAAGGTGGGGATTGAAGGAAGCTAAGGAAGCTGGGAAAGCTGGGTAAATTGGCAGTCCTTTGCTGCTGGTTTCTCTAACCATTCCAGAAGGGTGGAACCATCCATTGTTATTTCTGTGTGGAATACTCTCCATTATGCTGCACCGAACTTTTATGGGAAAAGTCCTTTCTTCCATGCAAGGAGCAGAGTAGAAGAGAAAGGAAAAGCTCACATCCTTTCCTATAGTAGACATAACTGGATTGTGAAGAACCTAGGCCAAAGGCAAAGGTCATTTCAGTGTGACAAAACTGGCAATTAGGGAGAAGGAGGCCTTTGTATTGCCTAATGCACAATTCCATAGGGCTTGAAGCCAAGGAAAATTCTTTCACATGAGGTTATAGGGCAGTGGGCTTAGAGGTTGGAAGGGACCTTAGAGACCCTTCAATCCAGCTCCCTCATTTTATAGAGGCAGAGACCAGAGGCCCAGAGATGGCCATGATTTTCTTAAACTCACACCAGTAGGAAGCAGAAGAATTAGGCTTGAGTCTGGGTCTTTTGATATCAAGTTCATAACTCTTTATGCTAAAGAAAACTGTGTGGAAGAGGGTCATGGAGGGTCCTGTCAGACTCTCCTAAGCTGTTAAAAGCTATGACTAATGTTATACTTCAAATGCTTTCCTCTTTAGGGATAATGGCTGTCCTAGAAGAAAACGAGTTATGGAAAAGTCAGAGGGCATTTTTTGTTGGCTTCAGCCTTGTGTCTGAGTCACTAAAACCTAGTTTCAGAATAAACAGTTTAAGAAGAGAATAGTAACTACACTTTCTAGAAGGGCCATTTACACCCACAGTCCTTTTATTCAGGCTATAATATTCGCCTTAGAAGCAGGGCAGTGTGTACTAGCTTGAGAGGGCCTCAAAGGCAGGGGGTGGGAGTGGGAGTAGGGGTATATGTGTGTGAATATTGATGTTGTAAAACTAAAAGTCTTTTTTTTCATATTCACATTATAAATCCTTATTTCATCTGGAGACACAGAATTGTTGTCACTTTAATAAATGGCTTGAAAACATTGCCAAATCAGTTTTGATATAAAGGAGAAAGGTTCATTTGAGATAGGAAAGAGCAGTCAAAATATGCTTTGGTGGAGGAGTGTAGCTGGAAAAAAGGGAAATAAAATTCCTACTCTGCCATTTATTGTATATGCTACTTTGAACGTGTCATCTTCATCATCACTCTTATCCTCCTCATTTTAAGTGTTATATAACATTTTATATATTATTTCATGTTAGCCTGTGAAGTAGATAGATAGATACTATTGTTATCCCCATTTTACAGCTGTTGGAATTGGAGCTGAGAGACATTAAATGACTTGTCTGCTGGCATATAGCTATTAGGTGTCTGATGAAGGATTTGAATTCAGGTTTTCCTGACTTCAAACCCAGTGATCTCTACCTTATTGCTTTCTCTAGTTTTGTGAATTTTTTAAAAGGGAAATATTAGGTAGGATGATTGCTAAGGTCCATCGTGCAGAGTTCATAGATTTAAATGCAAAAGGAAATTTATAGTCTATTTAATCTAACTCTCTTTTTAAATAAGGAAACAATACTCTGGCTCTTTGGCCAGAGGATGCTGGATTCAAATCCCCCCTTCATACTTATTAGCTAAGTGATGTTGGACACATCACCTAACATCTCTGGGCCTTATATTCCTCATCTGCAAAACAAGAGAGTTGGTCTAGATGGCCTCTGGGGCAAATTGCAGCTCTAAATTTGGGATCCCATGACCCTTCATATATTTGCCAAGATCACATAGATAATGAACATCAGGAGGCTCCCTCCCAGCTCTGGGATCTAAGACCCAAGTGCTTAAGACAGAAAGAGAGAGAAAGGGAAAAGAGAGAGACAGAGACAGAGAGACAGAGAAATAGAAAGATACAGAGACAGAAAGAGACACGGAAAAAGAGAGGGAGAAGGGAGACAGAGAGACATAGAGAGAGACAAAAAGAAACAGAGATTCAGAGAAAGACACACAGAGAGATACACAGAGAGACAGAAACAGAAACAGAGACAGAGATGGACAGAGACAGACAAAGGAACACAGAGAGACAGAGACAAAGAGAGAGATAGAGAAACAGAGATAGAGAAAAAGAAAAAGACAGAGACACAAAGAGAGACAGAGACACAAAGAGAGATAGAGAGACAAAGACAGAGAAACAGAGAGATACACAGAATCACAGAGACAGAGAAATAGAGACAGATACACACACACACACACACACACACACACACACACACACACACACACACACATATATATATATATATATACAGAGAGAGAGAGAGAGAGAGAGAGAGAGAGAGAGAGAGAGAGAAATCTTGAGTCTGAGGAATCTTTCAGCTCTAATAATTTATGTTCTAAGGTCTTTTCCACTTCTTTCTTTCTATAAATACAAGGGAAACATAAATTTCTATGAAGGAGATGGAATAAAAAATGGGAAAAGATGAAAAACAAGAGTAATATATCTATCTAGATAAATTGGCAGAGAGGTTCTCCTCTTCAATTACTGCTCAAATACTTTCAATGGATCTCTATTGGCCTACCACATCATTCCTTAATTCAGTAGTACTATCAGAACTTATTATGCTTCTGTATCTCTCTCTGATCTCTCTCTGTCTCTGTCTGTCTTTGTCCCTCTCTCCCTCTCCTTTCTTCTCTGTGTCTGTTTCTCTCCATCTCTGTCTCTGTCTCTGGTCTCTCTCCTGACCTCCAGGGCTAAGAAAAACAAGTCTAGGGCCTTTAATTATGGAAGAAGTAATCCTTTCCCTACATGCATCACTTAATTGCTGTATACTGCCAGGAATATAGTTGTGAAAACATTTTAGGAAAGTAAAAAGGTATCTTGCATGTATCTAGTTACTGAAATTGTTGTTCATCCTTCGTTCTCAAAGCCCAATGATATCACAGGTAATATCATGACTTGCCCATATATTAGCTTTAAGTGAGTCAGAGCTGCACAAAATCATCAGCCTCATTCTCTCCTTCAGTATCACTGGAATCCAATGCAAGACAATAGTCAAGACAACTGAGAAGATTAAAGGGAAATACAATAGTTTGAAGAGTGTTTGAAGAGCTGCTGCATGAAAGAGATCAGATTTGTTCAGGTTGAGCAGAAGGGGATAGAACAATGGGTGAAAGTTGTTAAAAGGCAAATTTAAGTTTGATATCAGGAAAAACTTGCCAACAATTAGAACTGCTCATAAGTGGGATGGGAAATGTGAGGAGGACATGATTCCTCTTTATTGAAGGACTTCAATCCAAGGTCGGATGGCTGTTAGATGTGTTGCAGTGAGTATCATTTTTTGGAAAGACTAGATGGTTACTCTAAACCTAACATTAGGTGATTCTGTAACACTGCTTTTCTACCAACATAGTTTCTACATAATTTTCTGGCATTATTAACTTTTCCCAAACTACTTTTGTGCCTGTTTTCTTATTTGGTTCTCACTACAACCCTGTGAAGTCATAGTGATGGACAGACATCATCATCCTTATTTTACAGATGTAGAAACTGAGTCTCAGAAAGCTTGACCAATCTACTTAAGGTCACGTAATAAATCAATAGCAAAACTGAAACTTATATACAGATAACCTAATTCCCAGATCTACTTCCCCCCCCCACCAGATTTCCTAAGAAGCACAGTATCATATCATGCTGGGTTAAAAGCAAAGATGGATTTTAGATTATATTTCTTTACTCTGGCTCACTGACTGCCTTCAGAAGGCCACCATTGCTAGGCACAGGGCCCACAACTTATTTTCATGCTTGCATTATTTAGTTTCCTGATAGAACTGAAATAAATGGAAATTGGAGCCTGTGTAAGCTCCTGAATCAATCCCATGGGCTTCTTTCCAAGTCATCTTTCAGGAGTTTTTGATAAACCAGGAAGATAGTTTGCTTACAATGATACATTTAATTTCTGTCATTTTCTCTATCCAACTTCATCCCACAATACCTTTAATATCTATATGCCTGGGGGAAATGCAAAGATTGTTCATGCAACTTACATTCTTACATTCAGGTAATACAACCTATACACAATTAGTCACATTTAAATAAGTAATTAATAATAATTCCCCTTAAATGAGGAGGCAGCAAAGTGTCAAATGTGAAGCTAGGAGGATCTGGGTTCAAGTCTTACTTCCAAGACATAAGAACTGTGTGATCCTGATTAAGTCACTCAGATCTCAAGCAAACACTTCAAGACCATAGCTTGTGGAGGTAGTACTAAACTGAATCGGCAAAGGGAGTTCCCTTTGTCAGTGAAATTGTGGGGTCCGGACCCTAATTCTATTCTTTCCTTAAACCAGGGTAAACTAGTGTTGGTCTCCTTTATTTCCTCTACAATTCATCCAGCCTTTGATGGCTTTGAGAAGGCAAGCAATATGGTTTTGATGATACATGTGATGTCATGCAAACATATTTCTGCATTACTCATGTTACAAAAAAGAAACATAAAAAAAATTACAAGAAAAAAATAGAGACAAGAATTAAACAGGATGAGAACTCATGGAAAGGTAGGAATCTGTATTGGTAGAAGAACCTATACAGATGAGATCCCAAATTTGTTGAAGTAGTAGTAATAGTAGCAACAACTCATATTCCTATGTTATTTTAAGGCTTGCAAAGTACTTTACAGATATTATCTCATGTTATTCATTTTAGGAAGTAGGAGGCATTATTATTCCCAAGAGGAAACTGATAGAATACTATTATGCTGTGTGTGTGTGCGTGTGTGTATATGTATATATATATATATATATATATATATATATATATATATATATATATATATATATATATATGTATATATATGTATATATATGTATATATATGTATATGTATGTATTTATAATACTATATAAGAGATGAGATAATCTGGGCCTGGAATCCAGGTCTCTGTAATTCTAAACTCAATGGTTTTGGGACTACTTCAGGAACATTTACTATCATGGGAGCATGGATTTAGGGCTTGAGTCTAAACCTGGGAGGATCTGAAGTCCAAACTCTTCTTTTTTATAAATAAGGAGACTGAGCCACAGAGAAATGAAGTGACTTGATGACATATGTCTCAGAGTTGGGTTCTGATCTCAGGTCATTCTAAATCCAATTATTTTGTTTTATCTGCTATAATTTTGTTAATTTGGACAATTAGGTAGTATAGTAAAAAGAGTATTGGACTTGAAGTCAGGGGGAATTTGAATCTTCTTCGAGGCATTTAATGGTTTTGTAATCCATGAGTTAGTGATTGACTATTTAATCTCCCTTGGCCTCAGTTTACTTATCTTTACAGCAATAGCACCTACCTTGCAGAGTTGTATGAGAATCAAAGGAAATAACATAAATTGCTTTATAAGCCTTAAAGCATCTTCTAAATTGTTGTTGTTTTTGTCATTAGTATTCCACTAATGCAGACTGCAGGTCTTCTGCTCTTTAGTGTATTGCTGAAATTAAATGATTTAGATGAAAACAAACAAATAAACAAAAACCTTCTCTGCCTGCCAATTCTCTGGAAATCAGCTAACTTACCCTTGTCTAGGCTGGCCCTTGGCAAATGTTCATGCTGTCTATCATGAAATCTATACTCTAAGTATATTTGCACACATGTAAGGACCTAAGGACATCTCCACACTTCAACAAGATATTCTAGGGAGGATGGCTTTTGTGGAGACAGTAAAGAGAAGGTTGGGAAACTTTCCTTGGAAATTCAAGGAGAGAAAATACTCATCAAAGCAGAAAATCAAAACTCAGGCTCAAAAACTCAGACATAGTAGAATACACAGATCCTAATGTTCTTGTCCTGAGGCTTCCTGGCTGAAAAATAGTTCAGCTTGCTGGGTATAGTTCAGTGGGTGGTACTTCATCCCTGCTCTGATTCCTAGAATCATAGAATTTTACTTTTTAAAAGGAAAATAAATTTAAATTCAACAAACATATCAAGTGCCTATATTATGGGAAAAGAGATAGAACTTGGCTTTGGGAGCAGTGAGATAACTTAATTGCTAATCCTTGCCTCCTCTCGCCCTAGGACACCTTGGACAGGAAAGTCATTTTGAGGTCGAGTCCCTGTGTTATGGAGGTAAGCACATTAGACTATGTGTCAGAAGACATGGGTTTAAGTTCCAGCTCCGAAATTTCCTTAATTTATGATCTTTACCATCTCAATGAGACTCAATTTCCTCATCTGGAAAATGAGAGTTATAATCCTATTGTCTTGTATCATACAGTTGTGAGAAAAAATGCTTAATATAATTTAAAAGATCATTGAGATAAAATTTAGTATTGTTTAGTGCTACTCTCTCTTGGATTTTAGGACATCTTTAAGCTTTCAACCATATCTTTCACCATATTCTCCTGGGAACTGGATTTTTGATAGATGAGGAAGTATCAAATTAAAAAAAAAAACCACACACACATAACCCATAATTTTTTCTTTATCTACAGAGTAGGAGTATGAGGTATTATGTATAAAAGAAACTCTCTCCTCACTAACTAAGACAGAAGGCATAAAAATTAAAATTCTTCAGATGAAAGGAGACAAATTTAAGTAAATTTTAAATTATTATACTCATCTTTCGAAAAAGCAATTAGCAAGAAATGTGCCAAATAAGGCAAAAGGTCAAAAACAGAAGAGAAAAAGGGAAGAAAAATCTTTGTGGGAGAAATATTACTTTGCACAAACATGAAAAGCAAAGAACTGGCTAATATTTTGGGATAATAGAAAAATATAGAGTAGATATATAGATATAGATATAATAGATAATAGAAAAGATATTCAGATAGATAGAATAATACAGGAAGAAGATCCAGCTGAAGCAAGTTGGATCTAATATAAGAATGGTTTTTAAGATGGTTAACAAACTTAGTTAAGGTAATAACTGACAAAAGACAGAAGATCAGTGAAGGAAGAATAGAATAAAAGACAAGCAGGCAACAGTTTTGAACAATATGATGAGAATAATAATAAATCAGTGGATCATCTAAAACAGATATCAAACAAGTAGCAATTGAATTATAACACTGGACTGGGTCAGATTAAAATATAATTGGAAAATATTTAACAAAACAAATAAAAGCACAATAAAACATAGATAATTTTAATATGTGATTTTCTAAATCAATATGCAGGCTACAGAGACCCTTGTGGCATATTTTAATGGCATCTGTTTTGATTGGAGTTTGACCCCATCCATCTAAGAAATAAAATGGGACAGATGGAAGACAAATTCAGAAGTGGAAAAATAGATAGTAAAATGAAAATCCAGCATTGAAGGGGATTGAAGATGTATCTACAAATGAAAATAATGAAGCCTTAGAGTAAAGCTGTGCTAGAGAAGGGAGACAGAGAGAGAGAGAGAGAGAGAGAGAGAGAGAGAGAGAGAGAGAGAGAGAGAGAGAGAGAGAGAGAGAGAGAGAGAGAGAGAATAGACAGAGGAACTGAGACAGAGACAGAGACAGAGAGACACAGAGATATATATATAGAGAGAGAGAGAGAGAGAGAGAGACACACACACACACACACACACAGAGAATGAATCTACATGCCATACTTCCAAAAATCCTATAAGAATATTTCCCAGAAATATTCTAAACAGAAGAAAAAGCATGGAAAAAATAGAATCTCAGACTGGAAATGACTGAAAGGACATTTACTTTGATTCATCCTCAGCAAGAATCCTGTTTACAAAATTTCCAAGAAGTAGTTATCCATCATATTCTTGAGGGTCTTGAGTGATGGAGAATTCACTCTCTCCTAAGGCAACCCCATTTCAGATTTTATCTTAAGCTCTATCATGTATTATATAAACACTATAGAAGACAGGAGATGACTAAGAGATGCCCACCCTTAAAGAATTTACATTTCCGGTAAAGAAATACCATACAGATAAATAAATGCAAAATACTAGAAAACAACTTGCCATTTAGGGTGGTATAATAAATGCCCTAGAAGTTTAGAGAGAAAACAAGCTTTGATTTATAGACATTTCAATTTGCAAACAATTTTCTGAAAATATTTCTATTGTGTAAAGTAAATGCTACCAGTAGATAACTAAGGGAAGATTAACTTTTATAGACTAATTTAAAGTTTCATAGAGTCATATTCTTTATAGCTTTTAGGATGAAGTGTGATTTATACAATGATTCTGCTCATTTATTGTGAGTGGGACTGTGCTGCTATTTATAGGCTGCTATGCCTATAAATTCTTATTTGTAAATAATAGTTAAAAAACATGTATAGCAAAAGAAAATTGATCATATTCTTATAAAGGAAAATAGATAGATAGATAGATAGATAGATAGATAGATAGATAGATAGATAGATAGATAGATATTTTTTCCAGTGCATTAGAAGATTCCCATGTCTTCCAAAAAAGCAAATTTGGGGCAGGTGTTTTAATAGTCCAACTAAATAGGCCTTTAATAGATTAAAAAAAAAAGACATTAAAATAAGGAATGAATAAATGACACTGCATAGCCACATAGCAGAGAAGCTTATGTCTCTGAAATTTCATCTTACAAAGGGAACACTGATGAGACCATAGTCTCACGGCAAGAATTTGAGGGAGAAATGCAATGTAAGGGGGAAAGAGAGAAGCAGATGACTTCGGCAAGAAAAGAGAGGGCAAGATTACTGTATCTTGAATTTGGGTGCCATTGGATGAAAAACTAAGGAACAACTTGAGATTAGGGAATAGAAGATAATCCTGCATCTACAACTCTACCTAGAAATAAGGAAAACATGCATAATTTTTAAAACAATAATATCAACAAAAATAAAATGCCAGTATCTGACATTGTGCTTTTGTGGATGTAGGATGTGTATGTCTTTTTATATGTAAAAAGTCTTAAATTGTATTGATACTAATGAAACAAGTTATTATGTACCTTGCACTGATAACAATAACCATGTGAGGAAAATCAAACTGAACAATTAATGAATACATTGACCAACATCAAACACTGAACAGTAGACAGCTTGCACTCACCTATTAAAGAAAAAGTTGCAAACTCTTTTTTTTTAATAGCCAAACAATTTGTTGCCTATAGGAAATACATTTAAAACATAGAGATATAAATTAAGAGATTGAAATAGAATTCATTAAACTTTACTGAATAGAAATAATGATCATGATTTTGAATAACACAGAAGTAAATCTAGATAGAACTGAGAGAAAAATAGGGAATCTATATTATGCTGAAAAGCTTCAGAGAAAAAGAAACATATAAAATGGGAAACATTGACACACTGACCAAAAAAATCATTAAAGTGCTTAAAGCTAAAGGTAACAGAAAGGCAAAAAGAGTGAGATAGTAAGGCATTGAAAGTAGGAGAATTAACATTTCTCTATAAGAAATAGACAAATCTAACAGAAAGATAAGAAAAAAATTACAGAATAGCTGAATGTTACAAAAAAGATTTGATAGACATGTGAAACAATCAATGGAAATTTTAGAAAATATACTTATTTTCAGGCATACACAATGCTTTTATAAAATTTTTTTCTGCTCTAGAGAATAAATGACAAATGCAGAAACATAAAATATTCAATATAGTCTTTCAATATTATAAAAGAATAAAAATGGGAATCAAGAAAAAATATACTTGAAACATTCACATCTAAATTGGGACTACAAACAATAGTCTAAATAATTACTGAGTCAAAGACCAAATCATAGAAATAATACTCATATGAAAGAAAATTTCAAAAGTGAAACAATATGTCAAATTTTATGGGATGAAGCTAAAGAAATATTTGGAGTATTATCTTTATCAGTACTTATACTAATGTAAGGGGAAAAGAGAATGTTAATTCATCAAACATTGATGGTAAACATTTAAAAACTAACTAATTCGTAAGCCCAAAGCAAAAACAAAAGGGAAAAATTTAATTAAATGTGAAATAAATGGATTGAAAATTTTTAATTACTTAACAAAAACAAAGCTATTTCCTTTCAAAAATAGTAATGGAATTATTCAACTGTTAGTTAATTTAATGAAAGAGAATGTAATATTAATGGAATTATTCAACTGTTAGTTAATTTAATGAAAGAGAAAAATTAAGCAAATGAACATACATCTAAACTAAAAAAAATGAATAGTAGGAAATCACAATGAATAGCAAGGAAATACAAAGACAACATACATATAAATACACGATAAAATATATGTATCAGTAGATCTTAGTCCTTTCTATTTCTATTGGACAGCCTAGGGACAAAACCTCTCCTTTTGTCCTGACCTCCACTTCTGCCCCCTTCCTTAAAGCCTCAGAAGATCTGGTTGTTTGAGCAACCATATCTCTCTGTAGCAACTGAGTTAACTTTCTAGACTAGGAAGAAATGGTTTAATTTCTTTTAGATTAGAGAATTTTAATAAAACAAGCATACACACATATATGTTATGTATGTATATATACACTTATATGTATATATATATATATATATGTGTGTGTGTATATTTATATGTATGTATATGTATATATATATATATATATATGTGTGTGTATTTATATGTATGTATATATATATATATATATATATATGTGTGTGTGTGTATATTTATATGTATGTATATATGTGTGTATATTTATATATATATATATATGTGTGTGTGTGTATTTATATGTATGTATATGTATATATGTGTGTATATTTATATGTATATATGTGTGTGTATATTTATATGTATGTATATGTATATGTGTGTGTATATTTATATATATATATATATGTGTGTGTGTGTATTTATATGTATGTATATGTATATATGTGTGTATATTTATATGTATATATGTGTGTGTATATTTATATGTATGTATATGTATATATATGTGTATATTTATATGTATATATATATGTGTGTATATTTATATGTATGTATATGTATATATGTGTGTATATTTATATGTATATATATGTGTGTGTGTATATTTATATGTATGTATATGTATATATATATATATATATATATGTGTGTGTGTGTGTGTATATTTATATGTATGTATATGTATATATATGTGTATATTTATATGTATGTATATGTATATATGTGTGTATATTTATATGTATATATATATGTGTGTGTATATTTATATGTATGTATATGTATATATGTGTGTATATTTATATGTATATGTATATATGTGTGTATATTTATATGTATGTATATGTATATATATATATATATATGTGTGTGTGTGTGTGTATATTTATATGTATGTATATGTATATATATATGTGTATATTTATATGTATGTATATGTATATATGTGTGTATATTTATATGTATGTATATGTATATATGTGTGTGTATATTTATATGTATGTATATGTATATATGTGTGTGTTTATATGTATATATATTTATATGTATATGTACATATATGTGTGTATATTTATATGTATGTATATGTGTATATATATATATGTGTATATTTATATGTATGTATATGTATATATATGTGTGTGTATTTATATGTATGTATATGTATATATATGTATATTTATATGTATGTATATGTATATTTATATGTATGTATATGTATATATATATATGTGTGTATATTTATATGTATGTATATGTATATATATGTCTGTGTATATTTATATGTATGTATATGTATATATATGTGTATATTTATATGTATGTATATATATGTGTATATTTATATGTATGTATATGTATATATATGTGTGTGTGTATTTATATGTATGTATATATATACATATAATATATATATTATAAAATATTATAATTAATAAAGAAGATCAAATAAATACATCTCTCAGCAAAAAGACACAGGGAGGGGAATTTGGAGCATATATAACCCTTCTGAACTATTGTAAATTTGGGAAGCATCAGTGACAACCAGACATTTTAGTCTGAAATTTTTGTTCCATTATATCAATTGACAATCACTTATTGAATATATACTATGTACCAGTCAGTGTGCTAAACACTGGACATATAAATAAAATGAATGAAACAAATCCTACTTGCAAGGTGGATTATATAATGTACACATACATTATATGTGTGTATATATACACATCAGGACTGGGAAACCTTTTTTTTCTGTACCTGGTCCCCCATTATGATCCCCTCTTGATCTGTCAAAATTTAATCACAGACTTCTTCCCTGAGAAACTTTGGACTAACTCTGTGCAAATTCTCTGTACCACCCTTCCCTTCTTCTCTCACAAAGTGGCCAGCTTGTGTGTGGTCCTCTTTGCAGTGTCAGAGTGTCATTTTTTACTGACTTTCTCTCCAGACAGAATGACCTGCTCTGTCATAGAGTGATTCAAAAGCTCTGGACAGTTTGACAATATCCTTCCAACCTCTGCACCCCAGTTCTCAAGATGGCACATCCAATCTCTTTCTGAGCTGGTATGGGAATGTTATTCTGCCAGACAATATCTACCATGCAGCTATTCTGAAACCTTTCCCTGACATGCAAAAAATTAATCTCAACAAAATGCTACATAAATAATTGGAAAGCTATTCAGTTTTAATGCATTGGCCATGCTAATTTGGTAAAAATAACAATTCTACTAAAATCACCCTGCAGACTTAATTCTATACCAATGTTATATTTAATAAAATTGTATAAAATAATAGTATAATGTATGGTGAAAAATAATAGGTCAAGAATATCAAAGGAAACAATGAGAATAAGTAGGAAGTAAAAGAAAATAGCATTATCATATTTCAAATTATATTATAAAACAGAAATTAACAACATTATCAGGTACTGGATAAAAATGTAAAAATAAATCAGCAACACATTATTTAATCATAATGAGGATTTTTAAGTGAAAATACACATATATACACATACTTGCATACATGCTTGTGATCTTTAATATAGTCAAGAACATATGTTATTGTGGAAAGAATTCAATTTTCACAAAGATAACTGGAAGAACTGGAAAGCATTTTGGTAGAAAATGAGCTAAGACCAGTAACTTATTACATCCACTATAACAAATTCAAAAAACATAAATGATCTAAATATCTAAATCAAATAAAATTAGAAAACAATGTATTGTAAGGGCCCTTTAAATGGGCGGACACAGAGCAACGGGAGATTTGAGTGCCTCCCGGAAGTAATCTCTGTGGATATTAGGACTGCCTTGTAGGTGGGATCCTGGCCATATTGAGATAGCTTTGTAATGGGTGACTCTCTCGCTGCTTGGCTGTGTGTGTGACCTCACAGGCCCTTTATAAGCCCACTGCAGACAGCAGTTGCTCTCTTTAACCTGGCGCTCTATACCCTGGCTCCCTAGCCTGGGTGGCCAAGCCAAGATGGATAGCCAAAAGAGGTAAGGATTTTGGTAGTGAACACATGGGTCTTCTGACCAGGTGTTCACTTGGGAACCATCAAGTCAGGGCATTATGTAAGTAGGTATAATAAAGGCTTTTAAGATTACACGTGGCTGTTCTTGAGTGCGCTACTGGTTATTAAACTATAGATTCAAGAGATCGTGGCCAGAGACCTTTGAAGGACTCAGAGGAAGTGAGCCGGGTAGAGTTGACACTGCAAAGGTCAGTGGTCAAAGGTACTCTGTTGGGCTTAGGGCAGACTAGTAATTGTAACTTCCAGGAGGGCACATTACAGATTATAATTTTCATAACTTTCAGGAGAGGAAATATACTAACAAGACACAATATTGAGAAAATGATAAAAAAAAATACAAATATGCAATAAAAAATCAATAAAACCATTCCTAC
The DNA here is from genome assembly GCF_048593235.1 of Sminthopsis crassicaudata. Lineage (NCBI taxonomy): Eukaryota > Metazoa > Chordata > Mammalia > Dasyuromorphia > Dasyuridae > Sminthopsis > Sminthopsis crassicaudata. Next base: position 185,831,737 of record NC_133622.1, on the reverse strand, counting down.
CCTTTGAATCAGTAGTTCTACCACTGGGTTTACTGACAGCATATCCTATTTGTATAAAGGTATTTATAGAATCATTAGTTGCTATGGGAAATTTTGGAAATAATCTATGTAACTAATGACTAGGGCATGCCCAAATAATTCTGATACATGTGTGACTGAGGTCTTGTTGTTTTTGTTATTGTTGTTTGTCTTTCATTTTCAAAGGTTAATGACATCACAGGTTGATATCTTGACTAGTGCATGAATTAAATTTAAGTGAAAAAAAGATTCAAATGAGCAATGATTACAATGATGCAGATAAAGCAGATATTAGATGTCAACAAAACTCAAGTTATATATAACAAGCGACTTCAGTGTTTACTTCTTCAAGTCAAAGCAATCAACTTTTTTTTTTTTTGATGGAAAATTGTAGTGTACTTCACATGAACTGATGGTTTGCTATCATTTTCTTTTGTGTATACATTGTTTTTAAAAACTATTTTGGAGTAATATAATTTGTTTTCCTCCCTATTCCAATTCACTGCACTCTATTCTCATCCTATCCAATTTCCTCTAGTCTATTCCAATCCAACCCAATCCCAACCTGATGCCAAGAAGCATCTGCAATGTTCAAGGAAATAAGACAAACATTTATTATGAACGAGGTACTGTCCTTAGTACTGTACCAATGTTATCTCATTATTCAAGACACTATGATAAACAATGAGAATACTAAAAATGAAAGAAAAGTAGACTTTGGTCTCTACTAGACAGGAAGTAAGATGTGGTGGGGAAGACATGATACTGATACATAAATCAGGTAGGTTGAAAACAGAGAAAGAAAATTATAGACCAATCTCCCTAATGGATATTGATGCTAAAATCTTAAACAAGATATTAGCAAAAAAGACTACAGAAAATAATCCCCAGGATAATACATCATGATCAAGTAGGATTTATACCAGGAATGCAGGGCTGGTTCAATATTAGGAAAATTATCAGTATAATTGGTCACCTTAAAAACCAAATTAACCATATGATCATCTCAATAGATGCAGAAAAAGCATTTGATAAAATCCAACATCCATTCCTTTTAAAAACACTTGAGAGTATAGGAATAAATAGACTTTTCCTTAAAATAATCAGTAGCATCTATTTAAAACCATCAGTAAGGGGGGCAGCTAGGTGGCGCAGTGGATAGAGCACCAGCCCTGAATTCAGGAGGACCCGAGTTCAGATCTGGTCTCAGACGCTTAACACTTCCTAACTGTGTGACCCTGGGCAAGTCACTTAACCCCAGCCTAAAAAACAAACAAACAAACAAAACAAAAAAAAAAAAAAACCATCAGTAAGCATCATATGTAATGGGGATAACCATTCCCAATAAGATCAGGAGTGAAACAAGGTTGCCCACTATCACCATTATTATTCAATATTGTATTAGAAATGCTAGCTTTGGCAATAAGAGTTGAGAAAGAGATTAAAGGAATTAGAGTAGGTAATGAGGAAACCAAATTATCACTCTTTGCTGATATGATGGCATACTTAGAGAACCTCAGAGATTCTACTAAAAAGTTATTAGAAATAATCCACAACAGTTAGAGTTACAAAGAGAAATTCCATTTAAAGTAATTACTGATAGTATAAAATATTTAGGAATATATCTGCCAAGAGAAAATCAGAAACTATATGAGCAAAACTACAAAACACTTTCCACACAAATTAAGTCTGATCTAACCAATTGGAAAAATATTAAATGCTCTTGGATAGGATGAGCAAATATAATAAAAATGACAATTCTACCTAACCTCTATTTATTTAGTGCTATACCAATCAGACTCCCAAAAAACTATTTTAATGACCTAGAAAAATAACAACAAAGTTCATATGGAAAAACAAAAGGTCAAGAATTTCAAGGGAATTAATGAAAAAAAAAAAAAACCAAATGAAGGTGGCCTAGCTATACCAGATCTAAAATTACATTATAAAGCAGCAGTTACCAAAACCATTTGGTATTGGCTAAGAAATAGACTAGTTGATCAGTGGAATAGGTTAGGTTCAAAGGACAAAACAGCCAAGAACGTTAATAATCTAGTGTTTGACAAACCCAAAGACCCTAGCTTTTGGGATAAAAACTCAATGTTTGACAAAAATTGCTGGGGAAATTAGAAATTAGTATGGCAGAAACTAGGCATTGACCCACACTTAACACCATACACCAAAATAAGGTCAAAATAGTTTCATGACTTAGGCATAAAGAATGAGATTATAAATAAATTAGAGGAACATAGGATAGTTTACCTCTCAGACCTGTGGAAGAGTAAGAAACTTATGACCAAAGAAGAACTAGAGATCATTATTGATCACAGAATAGAAAATTGTGATTATATCAAATTGAAAAGTTTTTGTACAAACAAAACTAATGCAGCTAAGATTAGAAGGGAAGCAATAAACTGGGAAAACATTTTTACAGTCAAAGATTCTGATAAAGGCCTCATTTCCAAAATATATAGAGAATGGACTCTAATTTATAAGAAATCAAGCCATTCTCTAATTAATAAATGGTTAAAGGATATGAACAGACAATTCTCAGATGAAGAAATTGAAACTATTTCTAGCCATATGAAAAGATAGTCTAAAGTCATTATTAATCAGAGAAATTCAAATTCTCTAATTAATAAATGGTTAAAGGATATGAACAGACAATTCTCAGATGAAGAAATTGAAACTATTTCTAGCCATATGAAAAGATAGTCTAAAGTCATTATTAATCAGAGAAATTCAAATTAAGACAACTCTGAGATACCACTACACACCTGTCAGATTGGCTAGAATGACAGGGAAAGGCAGAATATTGGAGGGGATGTGGGAAAACGGGGACACTGATACATTGTTGGTGGAATTGTGAATACATCCAGCCATTCTGGAGAGCGATTTGGAACTATGCTCAAAAAGTTATCAAATTGTGCATACCCTTTGATCCAGCAGTGTTATTACTGGACTTATATCCCAAAGAGATCTTAAAGAAGGGTAAGGGACTTGTATGTGCAAGAATGTTTGTGGCAGCTCTCTTTGTAGTGGCCAGAAACTGGAAACTGAGTGGATGCCTATCAATTGGAGAATGACTGAATAAATTGTGGTATATTAATATTATGGAATATTATTGTTCTGTAAGAAATGACCAGCAGGATGATTTCAGAAAGGCCTGGAGAGACTTACATGAACTGATGCTGAGTGAGATGAACAGGACCAGAAGATCATTATATACTCCAACAACAATACTATATGATGATCAATTCTAATGGACATGGCTCTCTTCAACAATGAGATGAACCAAATCAGTTCCAATAAAGCAGTAATGAATTGAACCAGCTACACTCAGCAAAAGAACTCTGGGAGGTGACTATAAACCACTACATAGAATTCCCAATCCCCCTATTATTGTCCACCTGCCTTTTTGATTTCCTTCACAGGCTAATTGTACACTATTTCAAAGTCCAATTCTTTTTGCACAGCAAAATAACTGTTTGGGTATGGATACATATATTGTATTTAATTTATACTTTAACATATTTAACATATATTGTTCAACCTGCCATCTGGGGGAGAGGATGGGGGGAAAGAGGAAAAAATTGGAACAAAAGGCTTGGCAATTGGCAATGCTGTAAAATTACCCATGCATATATCTTGTAAATAAAAAGAAAAGATGTGGTGGGGGCAGAAGCAATATATAAATAGGCATATACATTCACACACACACACACACATACACACACACATAGATATACATACAGAGAGAACTTGAACCTGAAGGAGATAAGATAAATCAGAAAAAAGCTTTTTTTTTTTCAGGAAATAGCACATGATATGAGCCATGATGCTCAGTTAATAGGAGTTTAAGAGACCAAAATGAAGAGAAATCTAGACATGGAGGACAGACTAACTAGACTAGAGATAGACCCCCAGTTTGGGGAATAGCAAGTTTATTATACAGAGTGTGTGAAGGGGAAGAATTTGCAATGAAACCATAAAGATGGGCTACAGCCAGATTAAGACAGGAATTAAGTGCCAGTTTAAGAATTTTTTATACTATCCTAGAGGCCATACAGAGACATCAAAGATTTATAAGTAAATAAATGACATAGTCAGACTGTGATTTTAGGAAGATTATTTTAGATTGGATTAGGAGAGCCTGAGGTGACTACAGGACCACAGATTTAGAATTAAAAGTCATCTGGTCTCTGTGGTTTAAGATCCTATACGGGGTCTCGTAATTGAATGTGGTAATTACAAAATGATGATTTATAATGGATAAATACTTGATTTGCCTACTTTTATATACCTATATACATGGGCCATGTAAACATTTCTTGGGCAAAATAGTGTAATGAGCAGAAAAAGTTTAAGAAATCAACTACCTAGTCCAACCTCCCCTTTAATAGATGAGAAAATTGAGACCCAGAGAGGATCACTTACTTGTCCAGAATCATAAATATTAACTGGAAGTTGAATTCAGGTACTCTGATGATAAATATTATAGTCATGACCAACATTTATTTAGTGCTAACTACTATATAGTTATTCTAAGCATTCTACAAATATCACATTTGATTCTTGCAACAAATTTGATACATATGCTATTATTATCACCATTTTATAAATGTGAAAACTGAAGCTAATGTAAGTTAAGGGATTTGCCCAGAGTCACACAGCTAATAAGTGTCTGAGACTAGGTTTGAATTAAGGACTTCTTGACTCCAGACCCAGTGTATTCATTGTATTCAGTTTATCACCTAAGTGTTTCATATTGCTCTTTCTGTATTGTTATCTTGACTAGGGTGATGAAGACCTGACATAGTTTGGTGATGATGGGACTGGAGAGAGGGGACAAGATAAGACATAGGTTGTCAACTAGTTAAATAAGTGGAGGGTGGGATGAAGGAGAGGGAATAGTTGAAGATAACTCTGAGATTTGTAAAACTGAGTATCTGGAAGGATGATGATGTGCTCTACTAAACAGAGAAGTTTAGACAAGGGATGATTTTAGAGAGGAAAATAATGAGTTGTTTTAGGCATATTGCATTTGAGATTCTTTCAAGACATCATCCAGCTTGTTTGTATGTTTGTGTTTTGTTGGGAAAATATCAATAAAAAGAAGTTTTTGCCTCAGGAAATCCTACTCTGATCCTGCCCTACTGCTGTTTCTTCTAGGTTTCCTGAAACAAATTGACTGGTTACTTGTTATTTACCTTTCTGGGTCTTGATTTCCTCCTCTGTAAAAAAAAAGTGGCATTTGGATTAAATATTTTCTAAATTCATTCTAAAGTTTTAAGAATAGATAGCTATTAGTTTGACTTACAATGGGAAATGTGTTTTGCATGACTACACATATATAATTGATGTCAAATTGCTTTTCTTTTAAATGAGAGGGGAGGGCAGGGAGGAAGGGAGTTAATTTGGAACTCAAAATTTGAAGAAAAAAAAAGAATGTTAAAATCCTTTTTACATGTAATCAGAGAAAAAATAAAATTGTAAACAAAAATGAATATACAGCTGTTGGGAATAACAAATTATCATGGAATATCTCCATATAGCACTCTCTCCATCCCTTCCAATTGTCCCTAATCATGGACTCTCTGAAGCATTGCACTAGAAGTGATCTCAAGGAATCATTGCCTGGCTGCCATGTAGGCTTATTTGTTTTAGTCAGATCTTAAAATTTTTCAAATATTAAAAAGGAAGGAAACACATTTTGCCAAAAATTATCCTTATGCTCTATGAAATGGAGATAGGAGAATTATTTTCAATTTTTGCTTAGGGTATATAAATGCCCTTCCCTGGCCCTGACAAAATTTCCTGCTCTAAAACATGTTGTTAAAAGAACTCAGGATATTACCAAAGGGAATATTGCTTTGTGTAAGAAAGGACATGAAACCCTAAGATATGGAATGGAGGATAGAAGGCATGACCTTTGATTTATTGTTTTACAAATATTATCTTTGAATTTAGCAATCCAGATCTCTCAAGCTAATCATGTGACTCTCAGGCAGTCATTTTCTTTATTTTTCTGAATCTTAGTTTCTTCATCTGTAAAATGGGAATAATCATACTTCCATCCCCTAATTCATGGATATTGTTAGAAAAGCTATATAATTGTTAAAACTACTATCAATATGTAAATTAACTTTATCTTTATTGTTATTTGGGGTCAGAACTGAACCTTTGATTTCACTGCTATGAGGTACCTTCATGGTAGGAAACAGTCTTCCAATGTAGGTTGGAATCTTGTTTGCAGCTTAGGGAACTGCCTAGAACTTTGAGGTTATTTGTACCTACTATCTAGGAAGTATCAGACATGAAACTTAAGGCCAGCTCTGTATGCACTATGCCGCTGTATCCACTCATTATTATTTTGGAAAAAATGATGGATGTTATAATTAATTCAAAGGAATTCAGCAAACATATTAAGCACCAACTTCATGCAAAGTACCATGCTATGTTAGGGGGATTTCAAATGAAACTGTGATCCCATGGATATGGGAATGCTAATGATACTGATCTCAAATCATTTCACATCTGCCCATCCTTTATGATTTTGGTCCTTGTCTTTCTGTAAATTCACCATATCCTATATGCATGAGGCGTCCCTTGATTTTTCTTCATCTCATGAGGGCTTTAGGGGAGTACTCTGTCCATCTATCATCCTTTGACCTGGAAGACTCACCCATCTTTTTTTTTCTTTCATTCTTTTCCCTGATGATTTTTTTTTTGACTCTTGCACTTTAGAGGAGGTCTGGGTTAAGAATACAATGGCAATAATACATAGAGGCAGATAGAACACTGGACCAGGAGTCAGGAAGATCCATCTTCAAGAGTTCAAATCCATCATAGATGCTTATTAGCTGTGTGACCCTGGGCAAGTCACTTAACTGTGTTTGCCTCAGTTTCTTCATCTGTAAAATGAGGTGGAGAAAGAAATGGCAAATCATTCCAGCGTCCTTGTCAAGAAAACTCCAGATGGTGTTATTAAGTGTTGAACATGACTAAAAAATAACTGAACAGCAACATAACACATACACAGACTAGCATAAAAAGAGAACTGGGGAGGGAGATTTCATTAACTACTAGGAAGATTAGAGATGACAGAGTCATAACTAGATGTGGGTGGGACTAGTTTGCATGGAGATATAAGAGTTTTGTCTCAGGGTACTGACATCCAGGTGAATAGAATGTGTTGGAGTCAACTGTTAAATTTTCAGTGTAAGCATTTATACTTTACAAATCAACAAACTAAAAATCAGGATTTGATTTTATTTTGTTGATTGCCTGGACTTAAATAATGTTTAATTTAAGTTTATTTAAGTTAAATATTGCTACATGTTAGTAATGCAAATTAGTTGAAAAAATTTCTGTGCTTTTTCTCCCTCAGAGAGCCAGTTGTTAAACATTTACCAGAAATTCCCATACTTAGTTCTTAAATAAGGATGGAAGTGTTTTTCTTTCTCATACATTGCAATGCTCAAAAACCTCAAGAGATAGATGCTATTGACCAGCCCAGTAAGTGTTTGCAGCAGGAGAAAGCTAGATTGTTCAGTGGTTAGAGCAGGGGCCTTGTGTCAGGAAAAACTGAGTTCAACCCCCCCCCCCCCCCACAGTCTCATAAACTCTGGCAAATCACTTAATCTCTCTTAAGCTCAGTTTCACTATCTATATAAAATATGTTGATAATATCACCTATCATCTCCCATAGCTATTGTGAAAATCAACCGAGATTCCACGTGTAAAGTGCTCCAAAGACCTTAAAGTACTATATAAATGCAAGTTATGATGATAATGAAGATTCAATAGACATCTCATGGGACCAATTTATTAGTATATATTTCTCTAGTAGGCACTATGAATGGACGATTGGCTAGACCCAGAACTGAATAGGAAGAGGTAATCATAGTTCATGCTCTGGTGAAAACTGGGCAAAAGAAACCAATTGCCAAATGCTATTTCCTGACATAGAAACTCTTCTGTTATTGTTGTTATTAAACTACTAAGGTTCTCCCAGTAATGCAATATAGCTACTGATTGGGAGGGAGGAAAAAAATTTTGGAATACAAAGTCTTATAAAAATGAATACTGAAAACTATTTTACATATATTTGGAAAATTATTTTTCCAAATAAAATACTATAGAATGTTAAAAAAAAATTCATGCACAATAAAAAATATGATTGCAGATCACAAAATCCCTCAAAATTCCAAAGAGTTAAAATTGAGAGCAATGGAAAGACACAAAGTGGTTGTACGTAGTAAGTTTCTTGCAAGAAATAAAGACAAGAAATAGTCTAGGAAATATGTGAACAGAGGAGGAAGCAAACTATTCATGAAGCAAGAGTTCAGGACAGCCAATGGCTAGGCCAAGGACTGTCCTTACCTTGTGAAATGTTCACAGAACTAAAGGAGAACCTCCAATACATGATGTAGGTCCTCTGGGAGGATTTGAGAGAGGTCCTGGGCAAAATTTCCACAGAATGAGGAGGCATGAATGGGTTAATAAAATGGGTCCTTAAGCTGAGGATGGTAAACATTTAAAATACACATTTCAATAACTGCATTTCAGTATTTTTTATTTCCCTATGTATACTTATATTCCATATATATTTATGTCTATCAATCTATCTAGATAACCTTATGCATTTTGTTTTATGCATTTATTCTGAAAAATGAGTCTAAAGGCTTTACCAGACTGCCAAAGAAGTCCATATCACAACCAGAAAGGAGTCCTGATCTAAAGGGAAGCACATCATCAACATTAACCCCTCAGCAGCTAATACTCTCTCTTTCTCCATTGTATTCATTTCTACATATTAGACATATATTTACATAGCACGCCCCCTATTAGAAGTCAAGCTCTTTGAGGACAGACTATTTTATTCTTATATTTGTATCTTTAGGACCTAGCAATAGGTATTTATTAAATGCCTACTGACTAATAGATTCATCAGTGAAATCACAGAGCCACTGAAATATTAGAAAATTGATTCCAGTAAAAATACTGTACAATCACTTTGGGAGAAAGGAGGTAACAATGGAGGTAGGGTAGTATGCTTACATGAGGAATGAAACAGCAATCAAGAGGTTCAATATTTCTACTCTGAGAGGTTAGTCATGGCTAGTCTAGGGGCCCATAAAATTAGAAATTTTTGAGATATTATTTGAATCTAGATGAGAAACTTGACAAACATCCAAGAAACAGTGTGAAAACATGAAGGTTTCTGAGCTCTGTGAAGATTCAAAGAGAGCTCTCAAGGGAACAGGCTTGCATGGGTGCATTCACACACACATTTGTGTGTGTGTGTGTGTGTGTGTGTGTGTGTGTGTGTGTGTGTTTAAATCAGGTTTATTTTTGGTTGCAGGCACAGAGTGTGGGAAGGAAAGAAGTATCATTTGTGTTTAAATGGCCTGTGACTTAGAACGGGCCTTGAGGGTAATATGGTCACATAATCTTTCCCTCCTATTACTTTATGTGCTTTGCAATCTATGGCTGTAACTTAGCTGAATTTAATGTGTCTTTACTGAATATTTATTGTGTGCCCATTGCTGTATTAGGTGGTGTGGGGAAGACAAGAAAAGAGAATATATTTGTCCTTGAGGAAGCTAAAAGGTGTGGGGAGATGGAGTAAAGATTTACACATAGAAAACCATTAGAAAAAAATAAAATAATATAGAATCACAAAAGGTCCTGCTTGAAGAGACAACAAAGAAAATATATTCTAGACCTTTTCCCCTTTTTCTCACTTTTCTCTGGCATCCCAGTAACTCCCTACTATTCTTCTCCTCCTCCCTACCCACATTTAAAACAATAAGAACTTCTCTGGTAACAAATAAGTAGAGTCAAGCAAAAGAAATCCACACAATGACTACGTTCAAAATTGTATCTCAACATGCTTCTTGAGTCTATCTCCCATTTGCCCCTGCTAAGTTATTGTAAAATGCTTCTTGATTTTTCTGAGTAATATACAATTTATTCCTTTGAAGTAGATAACTGTGAATTTTATCCTGGGCCACTGACTTTGGTCTTGACCTTTGTCTTGCATTAAACTTTGATGGCATTGGAGGACAGAGAAAGGCTGACAACTTTGTGCAATTCTGCCTCATTCAAATCCAATTCAGGCACAAATCAAGATATCATGTTTGTTGCTCTTGAAGAGGAACAATAACAACAACCATGAATTTGCCACTGAATTTTGTTTTCTAATATTTTAATGTGATATAAACAATTTTAATGTAAGCAATTTAGTTTAATCCATCACCTACTTGTAATGGTTGTCAAAAATGTCATCATCCATCCTTTGGAATGATGGAGCAACCAATTTTTCATTAAAGATTGAACTCTGGTCTAGAATTCTATTGGCATTTTTAAATTTTGAACTCTGACCTTATCACAAAAGAAGATATTGAATTTCTTAATTATTTTCTGTTTTTGGTGGAGAGGTGGGAAAGCAGAGAAAGAAACAGAGATAGAGGAACAGAAACGGTGACAGTGATAGACAAATACAGATAGACACAGAGACACAAAAAGGACAGACGGGAACAAAGAGACAAAAAGCAAGCAAGATAGATATAGAAAAAGCACTTTTAGAAATGTTAAGATAATTGAAATCCTCTTTCCTTTTAAAATCATGCTGTTTGTTCTGTTTCCCAAATTGCTTATCTAATTTCTCCTTTCCCAAGTTTCTCATCTATTTTTTCCTTCTGACCAGGTGTCTATAGTATATTTAAAAATACTGTTTCCATAATTGTTTCTCCTTCAACAAATGTCTTTCACCATGTTACTTTAGATTCTGATATATTTTTTCACATAAGCATATTTTATTAATATAAGATTCTACTTCCCACTTCATCTATTTTGTTTCTTTTGTATAAGGAATGGGTTTCCAAAGCCATATTTTTTAATCCTATTTTACCAAGTCTCTTCATCCAATGAGGTTGTATTTTCCTCTTTGTATTAGAATCTCTAAGTTATACTGTTTATTACCAGTATTTCTTGCATTTCTATCTAGGCTCTTGAGACCATGGATTTTATTGCTTTTTTTCTGGATATTACCTAGAATTCACCAGCTCTCTGCCAAAAGGTAGGAAGCATGAGTCATTATTTGTTCTCTGAATTTGTAACTGGTCACTAGATTAATCTGAATTTATTATTTTTCAGTGTTGTTTCTTCTTTACTTTTTGGTAGTTATTATACAAATAACTTTTCTGGTTCAGTTTATTTTGCTCTTCATCTTTTTATTCAAGAATTTGCAAGTTTCTCTTAAGAAGAAAGAAAGAAAAAGTAAGAGAAATAATATATAACTGACATTATTATAAGTATTTGTTCATTTCAGTCCATCTCTGGTCATGAACTCGTTATTTCTATATTTTAATATGAGATCTAGAAATCCAAACTTTGTCTGCATATTTTGAATCTACTATTATCAAAATGATGAAAATTCCAACAGTGCACCTAAATATTCAGTTTCTCCAAAATAACTTCTTAATGTTTGGCAATACTTTACCCCCATACCCCCCCTTTTTGGTAGTATCTTATGTCCCCTCAAGACATCAGAAGTGTTTGTCAGTTTTGACAAAAGTCAAGTTGCTTTCATACTCATGTTGTACACATGCCATGAGAAGATAATACATATCTCTATGATTTAGGTCAGAATGACGACTACTTTCCTTAATGTCCTCCAACAGGAAGTTACTTACAACCTCTAACTTATTTCTTCTTCCTTTGACAATTACTTTCATCTGAAGGCACCTGTGGATCTATATAATAATTCCCTGAAGGAGAAGAATTTTCACAGATGGTCTGGGTCCCTGCCCCCAATCATCTTCCCCCCTACATAGGAACTCTCAAATCTATAGCATGATAGTACCATAAATGTTCAGTTGTTGTTTTTTTTTTTCTTCCCTTCCTTCTCTGTGTAACATTTTTCTACCTCCTATTTACCAGATACATATTAAGAGTTCCTTCTTATCTTTTATCTTTTTTGAATTTTTCTTGTTTCACTTGTATCTTTTCAAATAGCATTTCATTCTTCTTTATAAGTTTAAAAATACAAATGTGTCCCTACAGCTCTTTTATGTTCTCTTCTAGTACAAAGACCAACTTGTACTTGGGCATATTCGCTATTGATTGTGTGGACAAAAAGATAAACACAACATACTCTGTATATCATTGTAAAATTTTTATTTCCCTCCACATTTACTTGAGGCAAGATTCACAATCCTTTGTCTTCTTGTTGACTGTTCTTTTGGCTTACCCACTTAAGTGCAAACCATCTGTTTGCCGTGCATGTTCAATCCACTGAGGGTGGAGTTTCTGGAGCCTCCTGAGTTAGGCTTAATTTACTTAGGGATAACTCAGGTCCTATGATTTTAGGTCTACTGTTCTTTTCACTTTATTATGTAGTTCTTCTTCAGGAAAAAGAAACCACAGGAGGAAAGTCTGGATTTATTTTTTATTTCATTTATTTATTTATTTATTTTTGCTGTCACCCTGATGGGGGGAAGGAGAAAAATGACACACAGAGACAGACAGACAGAGACAGAGAGACAGACACAGAGGGAGAGAAACAGAGAGACATAGAGACAAGGGCAGAGAGATAGACAGAAAGAAATACATAGAGACAGACGGTCAAAGAGACAGAGACATAGAGACAAAGAAAGACAGAGACACAGAGAAATAGAGACAAGCACAGAGACATACAAAGGGAGGGAGGGAGAGAGAGAGAGAGAGAGAGAGAGAGAGAGAGAGAGAGAGAGAGAGAGAGAGAGAGAGAGAGAGAGAGAGAGAGGTAAGAGGTAAGAAAGGAGAAGGAAAGGAAAGAAAATAGAAAGTGATCAGCAATATATATATAAATTCAATTACAAAATAAATTTTAAATAAAGAAAGAACAACTTAAACATCTGGAGAAATATTCAGTGTTCATGGCTGGGCAATACCTATCTAATTTATTTTTCAGGGACAGCCAAACTATCTCTGATAGATATGGAAAAAATAACAACAAAATTCATCTGGAAATATAAAAATTCAATAATATCAAGGAATTAATGAAAAAAGACAAAGGAAGGTAATCTAGCAATATCAGATTTCAAACTATTTTATGAAGCTGCAATTATTAAAACTTTAAGGGACTGGTTAAGAAATAGTGGTGGATTTGTGGAATAGATTTGGTAAACAAGAAACAGTATCCATTGACCATAGTAAGCTATTTTTGAGACCTCAGCTTTTGGAATAAGGATTCACTATTTGAGAAAAACTGCTAGGAAAACTGAAAAACAATAAGACACAAAAACAGATATAGATCAAAATATACTCAGATAAGGTCAAAATGAGTGCATAATTTGGACATAAAAGGTGACACCATAAGCACATTAGAAGAACAAAAAATAGTCTATTTAGCAGATCTATGGGAAGGAGATTTCATTACCAAGAAAGAGACAGTGAGAATTACAAAATACAAAATAGGTAATTTGAATATATTACATTTAAAGACTTTTGTATAATCAAAACTATGCAACCAAGATCAGAAGGAAAGCAGAAAGTTGGGAAACAACTTTTATAGCAAGTGTCCCTGACAAAGACATTATTTTTCAAATATGTAGAGAACTGATTCAAATTTATAAGAATATAAGGCATTCCCAAATAAATGATCAACGGATATAAATAAGCAGTTTTCAGATGAAGAAATCAAAGTTATCTATAAGCATTTGAAGAAGTGCTCTAAATCACTTTTGATTAAAGAAATGCAAATTAAAACAATTCTGAAATACCACCTCACACCTATCAGATTGGTTAAAATGAAGGAAAAGTGATAATTGTTGGAGAGGATGTGGAAAAATTGAGACATAGTTGGTGGAATTGTGAACTAATACAACCATTCTGGAGAGCAATTTGGAACTATGTCCAAAGGTCTGTAAAAGTATACATTCCCTTTGATCCAGCACTTCCACTAGTAGGTTTGCATCCCAAAGAGCTCATAAAAAAGGGGAAAGGACCTAAATGTGGAAAAGCACTTATACAAGTCCTTTTTATGGTGAAAGGAAGAGATGCCCATTAATTGGGGAATGGCTGAACAAACTGTGGTATATCAAGATAATGGAATATTATTGTACAACAAGAAATGGGGAATAGAGAGATTTCAGAAAAACCTGGAAAGACTTTTACAAACTGATAGAAAATGAAATGAGCAGAACCAGGAAAACATTGTACATACTATCAGCAATATCATATGACAATTAACTATTAATGATTCAGCTTTTCTCAGTAAAAATGATCCACAATGGGGACAGCTGGATGGCTTAGTGGATAGAGCACCAGCCCTGAAGTCATGGAGGACCTGAGTTCAAATATGACCTCAGATGCTTAACACTTCCTAGCTGTGTGACCCTGAGCAAGTCATTTAACTCCAATTGCCTCAGGAAAAAAAAATGATCCAAGACAAATGGAAAGGACTCACGGAGAAAAATGCTATCCATATCTAGAAAGAGAACTGATGGACTCTGAATGCAGATCAAAGTATATATTTTGCTTACTACATTCTTTCTCATGGTATTTTTTCCCTTTTGATTTGTTTCTTCTTTCACAACTGTGACTAATATGGAAATATGGTTTACATGATAGCGTGGATAAAAGCATCCAACTGCCTACCATCTTTGGAAGAAAGGAGTGGAGGGAGGGAGAGAGAAAAATTTAGAACTCAAAATCTTATAAAAATGAATGCCAAAAATGTCTTGATATGTAGCTGCGGGAAAAGTAAAATACTATTTTTTAAAAATTGGATTTTTTTGAATAAATTGATTGCTTTGTTGAATTGTGTCCCCCCTTCTTACTCTTTAAAAAAATATCCTTTATTATAGAGGGTGGCTCTCTGGGAAAGAGGAAGTGGAGGAGTATAGAGGCAAATTGAGGTGATACAAACTCCAAACATACCATTATTTTCCTACTAGTGAAAAGCAATTAATCAGCATATAAGGATACTGGCTCAGCCCAGGGGAGGTACAGATGGGTCTCACTTCAGGATGTTCTGACCATGATTACGTTATGCACGCCCCAGGAAGGCAGATAGATCTCAGTTAGTTGGCATTTCATTTCACAGCAAGCAATGTTCTGTATGATATTGCCGGTCAAAGCTCTGATAAGACTTGCTAATAAGCCTGTGAGAAAAAAATAGTCTCTGAGGTGCACCCACACAAAATGAGCAATTTCTGGGGCTGTACTGGTGCAGTATTTTGGATTCAATTCACCTTCTTAACTGATCAATGACCAAATAACCTAAACTATTTCCCTTTGCATCCAACAGTGAATAAGTTCTTACTATTAGCATAGCTGGCAAGGACCCCAGGAGTGATCCATTCCAACCTAATGACACTGAGCTCTTCATGAAGCTCATAGCAAGTGGTTATATAAGCTCTGCTTGAAGACCTCTGGCAGCAGAGAAATGATGACCTACCTCTTCTGTTGTTGAGCAACTCTATTAGGAAGTTCTTTACATTATGTGAAGATCGGCCTCCTTACATAACCATTTGTTTTTATTCAGCCTTATGGTAGCTCTAGAAGGTCTCTGGAAAAATGAAACTGAATCTTAGAAGGGAGGTAGTAACTCCTATTTTTGTAGAAGTTTACAATTCATGAGATACTTTTTTTGTCATTTCACAGATGACAAAAATGAGGCACAAATAAATGGTAAAAGTGACTTTACCAGAATCATGCTAGTCAACAAATAAATGATAGAGGAGTAGATTGTCACAGATTTCTATTAGTACTTTTGTTTCTGTGGCCTCTATAATAGTAATAATGATAATTTAGGGCCATTGCCAGTTGCGTTTACCTATGTCTTGCCATGATGGAACTTAATCCATTCTATTTGCAAGTCAAGACATCATCTTTGTGACGTCATTGGTTCTCTTTGAGAATAAAGGATAAACAAAAAGAACAATTTTTAATAACAACCTCATTTATTACTAACATTAGTCACAATTACAACAAAATAAGCTTTTAACTTGGTAGAACAAAATGAAATGTGGAGAGATTTCAATCTCTAGAATTTCCCACGTGTGTTGGAATCAAGTTTTCATGACAGAGGCAACTTAGGAGCAACTTTGTTCAATGATTTACTCATAAAAAATCACTGTATGATTTTGAGCACACATTTAATCTGTCTATACCTCAAGGGTGAAACCTGGGCATAATAAGATTGCTTTTGTCCACCCCCATGATTGTTATGAGGAAAGTACCCTGAAAATCTGACTGCATTAGGGAATAATAATGATATCAGATGAACCTTTCAATCCTGTTTAATACTTAGGAGAATCCATGTTTTCAAAGATGTGGCTTTGCCCACAAGTGATACTGAGAGGATTACCTCCCCCCTCATTATAACTCAACTCGAACCATTCTTGTCCATGTATTTCCATGAAAACTCACTAAAGGAACCAATCAATGCACTAGAAATTTTCCCTTTATTCTTTTAGTAATGTGTAGATAATAGAGTCTCATTCTTAAATGTTATTTTTATTTCACACTATGTGACCATCATCCTTCTACTTCAAGTCATCCAAGTCTCTTATAGTGTTTTTGTTTTTGTTCTTTTGTTTTGTTTTGTTTTTTGAGCCTGGGTCTCCATAGTATACCCAGGCTGTGGGTTCAGCAAGCACTCATGGACTTGACCCAACTGTTCATTGGTATGGAAGCTTGAACCTGCTGAGTTTCCAACCTAAGACAGCTTGCCCTTCTTTAGGCAATCTGGTGCCATCTCTCCCTCCTCCAGATCCAAGAGTTTCACATTGATGAAGGACTCTGTGGACATGAATCAGTTTTAATCTTTATGGCAAACTATTAACCTCAGCCTCTCAATATCAAGGATTATAGACTGGCATCACTTCAGCTATTATGTTTTATATTTCTTATTTCTAGTACAGAGCCTTTGTCCAAATGCAAAGGAAATAAGGGATCCCTGAAGATATTTATATATGGAAATTACATGGAACTCACCATCTCTTTATCTCTACCTCATATAGTTTCTCTCTTCCTCTATGACAAAGCTTGAGCATGATATTCTTCACAAAACCTTTTCTGGTTGCCCCAATAGGATAAGAAGAAGATGGAATGACTGGTATTCATATTAAGGGTTTAGAAAAAATTAGGTTTAGAAGTGAGGCAAGGAGAGATTGAAGAATAAGAGGTTAAAATTAGAAAGAAGCATTTCAGAGATTTGGATCTTGGAGACAGAATGGTTATGGGTGATAACAAGATAGAGAGCAAAACCATACTTTTGTAGGTTTGAGGTGAACTGAAGGTAGCGGTCAGAGGAAGTCAGTGTCCTTTCTACTACATAACTCTGTCTCTCTGAAACATTAGAATGAATTAATTTGTCATCTAATAGGAAATATTTCCTTTTGAAACAGATGGCTGATGTCCAATTTACATAATTATAATGTATGATTTCCCCCACAATTTATGACTTTTTCTCCCAGACCCATTTAATTTCCTGTGTTGCTCTCACTCAAGTTTCCACAATTTAAAGGACATTTTCCAGATTCTGCACATATCATTTAGGTGAATTTCTCTATTTTGGTGAAGACCCCAATTTTAAAAGAGTTGATATGTATTTGGCAGCTTCTTTTGAGATTTAGAGTTCTGCTACTCTCTAATAACTAAAAGGGTTCCTTATTCAAGTGGTTAAGAAGTACCTCATTCCCCTACAGAAATAGAAACGAGTTGAAAATAAGTAGGTGAATCTCATGCAACAAGAGAAGGCAAGAAACATTTATTAAACACTGTATATATGTCAGGCACAGTATTTAGCACTGGGGATACAAAATCAAAGCAAAAAGAAGAATGATCCCTATCCTCAAGAAGCTTGTATTCTAAAAGGGTAAACACCCTGCAAAAATGAAATTGGTCTGGAAAGGGGAGAGAGAAACCTCTGGGAAACGGGGAGGGGGCAACTACTTTTCTTCATGTAATGCTGAGTCTGTCTAAGAACCCCTTCCCATCCAAGGAAAGAGAGAGACCTAATTTCCAGGGGTAAAGGAAAGATTCCAGAGAAGTAAAATAAACCGGATAGATCTCACTATATAATTGCATTTAATATTGTGTTCTGATGGTGCCTTGTGTATTGTGCATTATTTTATCTTAATTTATCTGATAAATAAATTTATCTTTGCCACCTAAGTGAGATCATAAGATATATTATGCAGGGATATGGGGAGATGAAATGGGCAGGATGAAATAGGAATGCAGGAATCATATTAGGTTCATATCTTGTGTCTAGCAAATTGTCAATTTGCTGTATTAGTCTTAGGGGCAGTCAAACAGAGCTACCAAGAAGATAAAACTTGGATCAAGTATGAAGAGCTAGGATGATTTTCCAGGGACTTAGTTGAAGAGAGGGCACAATGTTTATGTTTCTACCAGAACCATGTGATTCCATGTGTGTGTACCAATTATAAGCTGCTCTTTGTTCTAGAGAAGAAAGTTAGAGAACTGGAAAAAGAATGTGTATCTATTATCCAGGTAATCACAAAGAATAAAATATTTCTTGAAATAACAGGTGAAATATTTGAAAGATGGAATACAGAAGAGAAAGTTTGCTTGTTTGTCTGTGTTAGAAGGTGGAAGGATGGATAAATGTTACATAACAGAGAAAGAAAGAGTAGTTCTGGACTTTGGAATTATATAATACATATGGAGCACTTCCTAAATATGAACCACCTTTGGATCATTTGTGGAGAAAGCAGTTGCACATGTTCCCAGGTAGTTACCATTAGAGATGAGTAATGGTCATATAAAGAAGAGGCGGGGTGATTTTAAATAAATACAGAGAAGTCTGTTGGCTTCCTGGGACAAGTATCCAGGTTGTGATGGAGAATCAACCAAAAGTTATCAAACCTGATGATTATCACCCACTTCTGGTGATAATGAGTAGCACCAGAAGAAAATAATAAACTAATACGAAGACTTATGAAATCCTTTGTAAAGAAAGCTAAGATACAAAAACCTTGAAGACCTTAGAATTCCCAGGCAATGTCTTATTTACTACTCTCAGTTAAAGATAGGGAGTTCAGAAGAAAATGACAGAGTTAAAAAATAAATATCTGACTAAGAAAATAGTTGGATTTCTGGACCACAGTAAAAATATAGGAACGATGGATTTTAGTCATGTTTATAGAACACCTAAAAAGAACCTTGTTTTTATTCTTATAAATCTAATAAAGAAAACTTTAAAATTAAAAAGGAGAAGGAGAAAGAAAATGCCTGCCCACATAGATCTGACAAGTCTGGTGTCATCTCTACAATGAAGGAAAAAAGAGCAGAATAGAAAAACATATAACTAATTGAAGATAATATACAAGAAAAGAACCAAAAATATAACATATAATTTCTTTATACAAGACCTCAAATGTCTATGTAAAATTATGCCTAAAATGTATGGACAATAGAGTGAAGTAGCTAAGAACAAAAGTAGGCCAATTTAATCTTATACTTATCAATTAGACCTAGTGGAATTGTATTCATGCTAGAGCAGCTAGGTGGTATAATGCATAGAGCGCTGGACCTGGAGTCAGGATGGCTCATCTTCTTTAGTTAAATATAGCCTCAGTCATTTATCAGGTGTGTGATCCTGGGCAAGTCACCCAACCCTTTTTGCCTCAGTTTCCTCACCTGTAAAATGAGTTGGAGAAGGGAATGGCCAACATTGCAGTGTCTGTGAAGAAAACTTCAAATGGGATCATAAAGAGTTTGACACACCTGAAAAATGACTGAATAACAATAATTTATCTTAGGGATGCAATATTGAAATTATTCGTACATAACTAAATAGATAAAGGTGAGTTAGGGCAAAGTATCACTGCATACTACAAAAAATATACTTATAGGAGAAAGTCCAAGAAGTTTGGGAAAGAAACACAGTAGAAAACCTTTGGGTAAGGATCACTGAAGGGAGAAAGAGAAATGATAGTCTTTTATACTAGTGGGGTATATTAAAGACCAGCTGGACCAAAGGGAAAAAAAAAACCTGGCACAGAAGTATTCTGGCATGGAAGAGACTTCTACTACTTTGACATATCCTGGCGTGTGTTCTTTGACAAAAGCAGAGAAACTGAGACATTTGAGAAATGTCTATTTCTGACTCAATGGCAATTTCACTTTTCAAAAGAATAAAATGAAAAAGTAAACAGCTATACTGTTCCTGGTTCTGGCTAACAAATAGGACCTGGTTGCTGAAGTAAAAATTACACGTACCTTGAGAAGCAGAATGATTAAATGGAAAAAGTGCTCTACTTGTAGTCTCAAAGGCTTGGAATCAAATCCCACCTGTATACCTGACTCTATGTAATGCACTTCATTTCTTTGGGCTTCAGTTTCTATATCTGTAAAATAAGGCATTTAATTTTGTGATCCTTTCTTGCTCTCAATATCTATGATCCTAAATTATCACTCTATAATAAAGCCAGGGATAACATGAAGCATGATAATAGCCAGGATAAAGGAGCTGAGTATAGGAGAGGCTTGAGAGGAAATAAAATAGAACACCTTTTAATAATTTATTTATATTGTATGAAAGAAGAGATTCAAAAGAAGGAAAAGGTAGGGTGAATAGGATGATGGTAAGATATAGATAATGAATGAAAGTGAAAAGACTAAGTTACTCAACTTCTACTTTTTCTTTTCCAAGGAAAATGATCTCTGGATGGAGAGGGTTGAACAAACACAATGGGCAAGGGATGGAGCCCCAAGATTGGTGAAGAGTCCATCAAAAAGGCTCTAATTGTTCTTAAAGATTTCAGTCCACTAGTTTCAGATTAACTATATCTTAACATGTCAAATAACTGACTGCTGTGCTTGCTGAGTCATGAATCACTCAAGTTTTTGAAAGATATTGGAGAATAGTAATGGTGCCACAGGGCTGGAGAAGGGCAACTTCTCCATTTAAATTTTTTTAAAGAATGGAAGACGGTGGGATTTACAAATTATAGATTAGTGTATTTGTCTTCTATTTCTAAAACATTCTAGAGTACTTTTTGAAGGGAATCAATTGCAAATACTTAGTAGGGGAAGTAGTATTCAAAAAAGTTAATATGGTTTCATGAAGAACAGGTAATACCTCAAACCCCATTTCATGTTTAGATGTGAATTATAGTTTATATATCTACAACTCTAGTCCAGGCCCTCATAACCTCCTAACTAGACCACTGCAATAGACTTCTATTTGTTCTTTTTACTTTTCTCACTCCAGTCTATTCTCCACTCAATTGCCAAGATATATTTCTAAAGGAAAAAGCTAAGACTCTATTTTTGGGAGCCAATATGGTGAAGTAAGCAGTGAATTGATGTAAGCTTCCCATGTTCACTTCCAGGCAACCATAAAATAGTGTCCCAAGACAGATTCTGTAGTGGTGGAGCCAGTAAGAATATAGTGAAACAATTTTTGAACTCAGGAAGCCTAGAGGATTGACAAGAAGAGTCCATCTCAGGAAGGGGAGGGGAAGTCTGCAGTCCAAAACAGGAATCTTTTTCCAGTGAGCCAGCAGCAAGCTGCACCTCATCAAACCAGTAGAACATTTTGAGCCCCAGTATTGTGGAGCAGGCAAACACCAGCAACAGATCCCCCCCACATAACTTGGCAAAAGCAGGGAAGCCATCAGACTCTATTTCTGGGAACCATCATATGCTTTGGGGGAGACCCAACCAAATAACTATCCTCTAACTGACATCCAGTTGCTTCAGCATAGCCTCAGGCAAAGAGTTGTCCTCCAAAAGCCAGACAAATACACACTAAGTGTAGGAGAGGATGTGAGAAAATTGGAATACTAGTATACTGCTGGTAGAGTTGTGAATTGATACAACCATTCTGGAGTGCAATGTGGAACTATGCCCAAAGGGGAAACAAACTGTGCATACCCTTTGATCCATCAAAAACACTACTAAGTCTGCATTCTTTCATAATGGCCTACCATCTTCCAAAAAGGGGAGGTGAAGAGAATGAGGGAAAAAAAAAAAGAACTCAAAATCTTGTAAAAATGAATGCCCAAAATTTTCTTGAAATATAACTGGGGAAAAATAAAACACAATTTAATTTTTAAAATTAAAAAAAAAATAAAGCATATAGCTGACCACATCACCTTTTGCTCAATCAGTTCCAGAGATATAAGGGATAAAATGCTGAATTTGTAATCTGGAATACTTAAATTAAAATCCAATTCAAAATGGTGCAATTCAATGAAGGTAAATTCAATGTTCAGTATTTAATATGAAGGGCAAATGTAGAAAGGCAATTATTTCTGTGTAAAATGAAGTGAATTTTTTGAACAGCATGTATAAATCATGGTCAAAAGCTAGTCTCTAAACTATATCAAGAGGAACTTGTGCCCAGAGGAAGGAAGGTAATAAGTCCATGCACTCTTTTGTGGTCAGGGAACATCTGAAGTACTGTGATCAATGCTCAGTACCACATCTTGAGAAAGACATAAATTATCTCTGTGGTAGAAGCCACATCTGTTTTATGCAGATCAGGAGAGTCTTTTAAAAGGGAAGGGCAGTTATTTGTCTTCCTTGTTTCCTGATACATAAAAAACCCAGCTTATGTGGAGATTTTAGTGAAATTCCTATTATTCTGAACTGTCCTGAAGGAAAGCCTTTGTGATTTAGTTTAGCCATTGCTATGTTAAATGTAGAGGCAGTTTTACCTGAATTAGTATGTTGTTTTTTTTTTTTTTTTTAATTTTAGGAATTTTATCCTATTAACCTAATTCTAAAAAAAAGTTGTTTTTATTCTATGTCTGTCTGTCTGTCTATCTATCTCTGTATTTATCCACTCATCTATTCATCTGTCTATTTATCTTTTTCTCTATCTATGCATTCATTCATTTATGTCTCTCTATCTTTGAGTGCTCATTGTATTTTAATCCCACTCCTGGATCACTGGACTGACCTGAGCTAGGTAGAACTGCCCCAGAATATTCTAGAAGGCCCAAAGGCCCCTTTTGGTAGGTGGCCTGGAAATCATATCATATGTCCTTGAAGCACAAGAATTTTTATTCTGGAAAAGAGAAGATTTAAGATAGGGCATGTTATTACTGTTTTCAAAATTTGAGTGACATTCTCTGTGTGATAGGTTAAAATGATAGTAAATGGTAAAACTAGAATATGAACCCATGTTCTTTCAAAATTCACCACTCTTTCCCCTATAGCTGATTTAGTTGATCAGTTATGTATGATTCTTTAAGATCTCATTTGGGGTTTTCTTGGTAAAGATGTTGCAATTTTTGCCATTGTATTCTCCAGCTCATTTTACACTGACTATTTCTGCCTTTCTGCATTTGATTTTGAGGGGTTTATGCCCTAATAAAGGGTCATTGTTGTATAGATTTCATGTACTGCTGAGAAAAAGATATTTTCTTTTCTATGTCCATTCAATTTTCTCTAAAGGTCTATCATACCTAACTTTTTTTGGTCTTTTTTATTTTCAAAACATATGCATGGATAATTTTTCAACATTGACCCTTGCAAAACCTTGTGTTCCAAATTGTCCCCCTTTCCCCCACCCCCTCACCTAGATGACAAGTAATCAAATATATGTTAAACATGGTAAAAATATGTTATATCCAATATATGTATACATAATTATACAAATCTTGCTGCACAAGAAAAATCAGATCAAAAAGGAAAAAAAAAAAAGAAAACAAAATGCAAGCAAACAACAACAAAAAGAGTGAAAATTGTAGGATTCTAGCTTTTAATCCAGTATGATATCCATTTATCTTTTATGGGAATGTTCTTTCCATTTACATCCACAGTTAGAATGACTATGTTTCTCATCATTTTATTTTGCCCATTATATTTTCCTCATTTTCCCTTTTTCCTTCTCCCCAATGTTTTGCTTCTGACTACCACCTCCCTCAATTTGCCCTCTCCTTTTTTAGCCCACCCCTTTCTATCCCTTTTCTCTTTTGATTCTATTCTTCTTTCTATTATTTCTCCCTTTTCTTTTCCCTTCCCCCTTATACTCCCCTGTAGGATAAGACAACATTCTACATTAAATGACATAGATCTGATATTCTGTCTTTGAGCCAAATCCAATGAGATTAAAGTTCACATAATGCTCATCCCCTTCCCTTCTTTCCCTCAAGTATAATGGGTCTTTTTTTCTCTTCTTTACTCTATTTTACCCCTCTTCTTCCAGTACAATTCCTTTTCTACCCATAATTTCTTTTTTATATCATCACAGTAAAGTCAAGGTATATCCATACTCTCTAAATATAGCCCTAACAAAGATACAGTTGTTAAGAATTGAAACATATCATTTTCCCATATAGGGATGTAAATATTTTAAGTTTTTTAAAAACATAGGGTTTTGTTCCTTCCCTTTTTACCTTTTTTATGCTTCTCTTGATATCTGTATTTGAAGATCAAATTTTCTGTTCAGCTATGGTCTTTTCGTCAAAAATAAATGAAAATCCCCTATTTCATTGAATATCCATCCTTTCTCCTAAAATATAATGCTTATTTTTACTAGGTAGTTGATTCTTGGCTATAGTCCAAGTTTCTTTGCCCTGCAGAATATCATATTCCAAGGCCTTTGATCCTTTAAAATGGAAGCTGCTAGGTCCTGGGCAATCCTAATTGTGGTTCATTGATATTTGAATTGTTTCTTTCTGGTTGCTTGTAGTATTTTCTCTTTGATCTGATAATTTTGGAATTTAGCTACAATATTCCTTGGACTTGGATCTCTTTCAAGTGGTGATCCATGAATTCTTTCAATGGCTATTTTACCTTCTGTTTTTGGGACATCAGGGCAGTTTTCCTCGATGATTTCTTGAAAGATGTTGTCTAGGGTCTTTTTTCATTGTGGTTTTTAGGTAGTCTAATAATTCTTAGATTGTATCTCCTACATGGTCAGTTGATTTTTCCAATGAAGTATTTTACATTTTCTTCTATTTTTAATTTGTTTTGTTTTGTTTGACTGATTCTTGATGTCTCATTGAGTCATTCACTACCATTTATTCAATTTTAATTTTAGTGAATTATTTTCTTCAGTTAACTTTTTTATCTCCTTTTGCATTTGGCCAATTGAACTTTTAAATGAGTTGCTTTCTTCAATGAATTTTTTTCTACTTCAGAAATTGTTTTTCAAGGAGCTGTTTTCTTTTTTCCATTTCACCAAAACTATTCTTTAAGAAGTTATTTTCTTCATACAATTACTGTTTCCTTTTCCAGAGCTCTCATTTCCTTCCCCCATTTTTCTTTTAATTCTTTTTTGAGTTCTTATAAGAGAGCCTTGTGAGATGGAGATCAACTTATATCACCCCTTGAGGCTTCATCTGGAGATGTTTTGTTTTTAATGTCCTCAGGGTTTGAAGTCTGTTCTTTCCTGTCTCCATAAAAGCTATCTATAGTCAGAGTTATTATTTTTTTTGCTCATTTTAAAAGATTGAGATCTGCTTTTAGGGCAAAGAGGAGATTGTCCAAAGCTTCCTCTACAGGCCACAGAGGCTTCACACTGCTCTTGTACCAGTACTTCTGGCTTCCTTCCCATGTTGGATGGGCATTTATGCTGTGATTCAGAGGCTCGATATTTGCCTTCTGTTGTGTTGGATGTCTCACAGATAGTCTGCTGATCCACTGGCTTCTAGAACATGATAGAGTAGCAAATGCTACTGTATTTTGGCTATGAACCTCCTTCTTGCTCCACCTTGGGTCACCCTGCATTGTACTTCACTGTTCTGAACCTGTGTTGGTCTGCAATTCCTACCTCTCACTATCCAATTGAGACAGACTGTTCTTGAAGTTCTTCCAAAATATCTTCTGCTGGAAATTTATCACACTTAAGATATTTGTGGGTTCTGTCACTCCAAAGCCCATTTAGAGGCTTGATCTAGAGTTGATCTGAGGGAAACCAGGAAGAGCTCAGATGAAGACCTGTCTACTCTCCATCATCTTGGCTTCACCCCACCTCCAGCTCATTTTACAGATGAGGAAACGGAGGCAATCAGGGATAATTGGGTTATCCAGGGTCAAAAAGCTAATAAGTATCTGAGATCAGATTTGAATTCCGTTCTGATAGTCTGTGTGAATGCTCTTATGGGAAGCTTTTCCTGTCAATTTGTAATCTCTCTTCTCCCCAATTAATGCCTTCAAATTACCTTGTATAAATTTGTCTCTGTGTTTACTGGATCCATAACCACCTCTATGTGGACCCACCTTGAGTAGATTGTGAGAATCTTTCATTTATGTTTCTCTAGTGATTATCACAGTGCTATTTATACAGTAAGCTTTTTATAAATATTCTCTGAAGTGAATTGAACAAGACAGTCCATAACATTGATGATTGGTTTTTAGGGAATTTTCAGTACATTGAGAAAGCTATTTCTGATATGTTCTGCTCTTTAATCCTAGTTCTCAGGGTGAGTAAAATAAGTCAGTCAATTAATAAGTATTTATTAAGGGTCTACTCTGTGCCAGCCATTGTATGCTAGGCATTGAAGATATAAAGAAAGGCATAAGACAGTCTCTACTTTTGAGAAACTCAAAGGGAAGACACAAAAATAACTCCAAAGAAAGACACTTTATACAAATTGAAGACAATCAGCAGAGGAAAAGTAGAAGCATTAAAGGCTATTTGGGAAAGCATTTTGTAGAAGCCAGGAAGCAAAAATGAGGAGGAGAATATTCCAGGGATAAGATACAGCCAATGAAAATGTCGGCCTTGGCCAAACAGAGTATCTTGTTATCTTCAACAGCAAGGAGGTCTTCAAATATTAGAAATCAGCTATCATTCCCCTCAGTGAGGGAAGTTAGATGACTCAGTGGGTAGAATGTTAGGCCTGAAGTCAGGAAGACACTTACTAGCTGTGTCACTTAACCTGTTTGTCTTAATCCATAATTGGAGAAAGAAATGGTAAATCATTCTAATATCTTTGCCAAGTAAACCCATTGGATGATATGATCCACAGGGCCATAAAGAGTCAGACACAACTCAATAACAATAATTATTTTCCTCAAGATTGGTTTGCCCAAAACCTATGTCTCTTAATGGAAGAAATACTGGACTGATAATCTATCGGCACTGGGACTTCTCAACACAGCTTTTGAATTGATCTTGAACCAATTTTTTTTCTGGTCCTTTCCCACCATGTTTAAATTAAGAGAACTGGGTTGCATGATTTCCAAGGTTCCTTCCAGTTCTAATATTCTATGTTTAAAATTCTAGCATTCAATGATGGAAACCCCTTATACTTCTAGCAGTCTATGTCTGTCTTGAGTTCCCTTTAAGCTCTGACATATTAATTCTATTCTACAGATGGACAAAGTAATCACTCCATTACTTGGTGCTTGGAATATATTGTATTGTTTTTGTTGTTGCTATTAGATGCAGCAAACAATCCTCATAAATCTATTCATTTCCCAGATAGGAATCACAGTTTATGCTAATTTATCAGTTTCCTGCTATTTGTACCATTTTTTTCAGTCCTCAAAATAATGTATAAGAGGCGTCTGGTTCTAAGGATAAAGACATTCTATTTAAAGGTTCTAATGTGTTCTGGGAATAACTCCTTGAGGTTGAGAATCTGTCTGACACTAACTCTCTGTATGACCTTTAGGCAAGCTCCTTCTCCTGGGCCTGAGTTAAATGAGATGGGCCATCAGTAAAATGAGATGATTGTATCAGATATTAAGATCCCTTCTAAATCTGACATTCAATGCTATAAGGTACCTTTGCCACTCTGTATTCTAAGATCATATTCATCTCTGACATTTGGTGTTCTAAGTCTCCTGCTAGTTCTGACATTGTGTGTTTAAATGTCTTTCTTAACTTTAAAATTCAATGATTAGGAGAGTTCCAGACCTTTTTCTTATAGCACATATTTTATTCTACATTATATTAGATTATATACATTTATAGATGTTATTACATATTATATCATATACATTGTTTTAATGTCATAATAGGGCTTCTCATATATTAGACCTTCAAATGAACATTTGTCAAATTAAATCAAATCTAGTAGGAAGGGGATATGGTTTTAAAAGATGATTTACAGGAAAACTTCTAAAACTGTGGGTCACAACTTCATATGAGGTCTCATAATTGAAAGTGAGGGTTGAGAAATTATGATTTATTATAGTAAATGTTTGATCTGTACACATTTTATATACGTATCTACCCAGGATCATGTTAAAAAGTCTTGGGCAGAAAGGGGTCATAAGTGGAAAAGGTTTAGGAAGTCCTGACTTACAGCCCAAGACAATGTGTGGTAAGTGCACAAAGTATAGTCAGTGAAATTTGTAGGAAGTCAGAGAAGGAGGAAGTCAGCCTGTATACAATGCCTGGAATTGTTTTTCTCAAACAGATCTCTGGCAGGCAGGGTATCATGACCAGATATAGGAGTCAGAAGCCAGAAGTTAGTCTCAGCTTCACTACCCTATTAGTCCTGGGACACTCTTTTTCCAGTGGGATAATTACAGGGAGGAGGAAAGACCCTGGTTATCTTATCTGTAAAGTGAGAACACAACAATCCCTACCCCATGGACGCTTCACAAGACTGCTGGGAAGAGCTGACAAATACCCTTCCCATGCCTCCCACTCATTCTCATGCTCCAGATTGGATGACTAATTAGACCCCCTGTTTTCTCTGTACTCTTTTCCTATTTCCTTTTGTCAATTTATCTTAATATGGCACGTTCTTAGGGTACTTCATAATCCCAGGTCCCCTTCTATGAATGGCCACAAGCTTTTCAAGATGATTTTTAAAATTCAGGGCTCCAATCTAAATGCACAAAAATGTTTGTAGCCGCTCTTTTTGCAGTGGTAAGGAACTGGGAACTGATGCCTATCAGTTGGAGAATGGCTGAATAAATTATGGTATATGAATGTTATGGAATATTATTGTTCTATAAGAAACAATCAGCAGGATGATTTTAGAGAAGCCTGGAGAGACTTACATGAACTGATGCTGAGTGAAGTGAGTTGAACCAGGAGAACATTATACACGGCAACAAGAAGATTATAAGATGATCAATTCTGATGGACATGGCTCTCTTTCACATTGAGATGATTCAGACCAGTTCCCAGTGATCTTGTGATGAAGAGAGAGGATTGTATGGACTGAATGTGGATCATAACATAATATTTTTACCTTTTTTTGTTGTTTGTTTGAATTTTGTTTTTTTTTTCTCATTTTTTTTCCTTTTTGTTTTGATTTTTCTTGTGCAGCATGATAATTGTGGAAATATGTTTAGAAGAATTGTACATGTTTAAAATATATTGGATTACTTGCTGTCCAGGGGAGGGGTGCAGGAAGGGAGGGAGAAAAGTTTAGAACATAAGATTTTGCAAGGATGAATGTCAAAAATTATATTTGCATGTATTTTAAAGATAAAAAGCTACAAAACTTAACCCAGTTCTGAGTATAATACCTGGAAGTTAGTAATAGAAGGTGTCTTGAATTGAACTGACCTGAATGTGGTACTACAGGAATGGTCTGACCAGAGCAGAGTACAGAGAAATTATTGTCTTACTGGCCTTGGATTTTGTGTCCAATTCAGAGAATCATTTAACTACCTGGGAAAGTTAAATCATATGTTCAGGCCTCAATTGCCTTTTATGTAAAATGAGATATGACCAAAATGGATGCTCTCTATAAGTCTCTTCCAGCAATTCTACAATTCCATGGTCTAAAGAAGTCTTAGAATGAAATATAAAATGGAGCTCTTTGACCATTAACTCCAATATACATAGAGTGGTGTATGGAAGGCAGTCTTGGATTCAGATACTTATTAATTGGATGACCCTGGGTAAATCATTATTTTTCTGCCCCCATTTCTTCCTCTATAAAATGAGGAAGTTTTATTTGATGATCTTTAGGATCTCTGCCATCTTGATATATGTGATTCTATCTATGACCCTAAGACCACAGAAGTCGCAAGAGGGTCTTGGCTGTGGTTGAAGACCAAGGCAATGGGAGTCATATCATCTGCACTGATTAAATCAACATAGGGGAAGCTATGATCCTTCAAAGTTATTTCACCAGTAGAAAAAGAGACAGTAGAATCAGGTGCACATCTCCTGGGGAAAAAATTAATTTCCTTTTCCCCAGGCCCAGGAAGACTGTCACACTATAGAACATTCAGCTCCCTAGATAATCTAGTCTCTGCTTGCTTGTGTTCTTCCCAAAGCAGTTTATTTTCCTTTTCCAATGGGATAATTACAGGGAGGAGGAAAGATGAAATAGCAGCAAATTACAAAAAGAGAAAAAGTAATCCATTCCCTACAATTTTTTTGGTGAATTAAAAAAAAAAAAAACCTAAAATAATCAAAAGCTTTTCTCACTCTTCCCAATTGCTGCTATTAAATACACTTATTCAAATGGCTCCTTTTATTCTTCTCATCAGAGAAAGAAGAAATATTTTTAAAATGCCAGCATGGGATTTCCCTTCTCCAGAGGGATGGAAATTGCTTTAGAGCTCCCAGAAGCTTTTCCTGCATTGGGAAGCATTTCCCATTGTCCAGCTGGCTACTTGTTCATCATTTTCAGCTGTGTCCAACTCTCCATGACACCATTTGGAATGGTTTGCCATTTCTTTCTCCAACTCATTTTATAGATAAGGAAAATTGACTTGCCCAGGAAGTGTGTGAGGTCAGATTTGTACTCAAGATGATGAATTTTCCTGACTCAAGGCCCAAAATTCTATCCAGTTTGCCACCCAATGGCCCTTCAGCTAACTTGGGGAGTAAAGGGGAGGGAACAATAATGATTTTTAGAAACATAGAGGAGAATGAGAGGGGTAGAAAACCTGCTTTGAGACCTGGATCTGACTACTTATTAACTGAATAAGCCTTTTATCTTTAATTTCCTATGCTTTAAAATGGACATTGTGATACTTGGTATTTTTATATGACCCTGGTGCTCTGGCTCAAACATCACCCCAATGAGTCTGTGATCATCATGAGATCAAGGATGAAGATTAACTTAAATCTTTGTAAATTGACTGTTCCAACAGCTTCTTAATGGTTTGCTAGTTCCTTCTCCAACTCATTTTACAATTGAGGAAACTGAGGCACACAGTTAAATGACTTGCCCAGGTTCACACGACTAGTGTTTGAGGCTAGATCTGAACTCACAAAGAAGATTTTTCTCATCTTCCAGCATCCAGGTCTGGAGCTTTATTCTTCGCACCAGCCCTAGTTAGTAGAAATTTAATTTTAAAAATTGTTAAAATGCTGTTGAATTAGAATGCCCTCAGAGGCTCTTCATAGATTCTAAAGATAAGTCCTTATCCCCAAAGTACTAATACTTAACCATGTCATAAGGAAATACAACTGGAGCATCTTGGAAGATAGTGAGCTGCCGTTCACTGGAAGTCTTCGAGCAGAAGCTGAATCTTTCCAGAAAATTATAAAGGGTACTTTTACTTATCTACAATACAGACTAGATATCCTTGGTGTCTTCCCAGCTTGGAAAAGCCTGAAAGTCTCTCAGCAGCATCAGTTTGAGGGAGACACCACTTGTTTGGATGGGTGAGTCCTTTTTGAGTGATGTGTTGAAACTAGTCCTCCTACTAGTTGGCATTGGAGAGTTGGTCCTGGCATCTGGGGGTAGGATAAACGTTTGGGCAGTCTATCAGGTAGGGGACAGGACTGGACCTTTAGTCCTGAGATGTGCTCAAATAGAGATACCTACATGGCCAAGTATATGGCAAGACTTGAGAAGCATCAGAAATCTCCATGACCAGTAAATCCTTACTCTACTTGTTGGCTGATCCCAGAGAGTACTTTTGAAAATTACATGATTCTTCCTTCATAGTAATAATCCAGATTTGTGCTAGTTAGGACTTAGTGAATTCCATGGGCAATTGGAATAGCATCCTGTTTCTAATTGCCCCACCTTGTCCAAACTGCACACGGTGCCAGTATGATTTCAAAACTTTTGGGGACCTGCATGACCCAAAAGATAGTTTATTTAATAACTACTTGTAGTAAACAACAACTTATGTTAAAGTTTGCAAAACATACCACTTATATAGTGCAGGAAAAAACTGAAGTTCAATGAGTTCACAGGATCAACACCAGGACTAAAACCCAGAGAAGACCTTACACGGTCTCTAACTCTTAAAGCTTTACTTCTTACCTAATACCACATTGTCTTTCATCTAAAGTCTACACTCATTAGCTTGACATTCAAGACCCTTTTTAATCTGGTCCCTATCTACCTTTCCTATCTTACCTCCTCCCAGATTCTCCATTTCAACAAAAATGGGCATTTTTACTCGTCCATTCTCTGCCTTGTCTCATGTTGTTCACTGCTTTTCCAGAACTCTTCCTCCTCTTCTCCATCTCTTGAAATTTGCCCTTTGTTCAAAGCTCAGCTCTAACTCCACCTCCACCTTGAAGCCTTCCTGATTTCCTTCAAGAACCTAAGTGGGGACAACAAAATGGTGCAGTGAATAGAGCAAGTGGCTTTGGAATCAAGAAGACCTGAACTCAAATTCATTTACTAGTGGTGGCTAATTGCTTTAACCTGTTTGCCTCAAAAACAATCAAGCAACAACAATTTGTGTCTTTCTTTTTGAGGAGTTATAGAATTTGTCTTCTAACTCTCCTGGATTAGAGGATCCAGGCTGATTTCAAGTATGGTTATCTGCTAAAGGTTTTATTTTCTTTCAGAACTCCTTGAGAGTCTCCATGATGAGTTACTTATCTCCTGTAGGGCTTGGCACTGAGCCTCTAACATGGTACTTGTTCAGTAAACTTGAATTGAAAATGGAAATCTCCCCGGAGGAAGGAACACAAAAACAGGGACTTAGTTTAGCAATTCAATTTCACAAATATCCCCTAAGGTTTGCAGAATTCTGCTCAGGACTGTGAGAGATGCACCATTTAGAGAAACTGCAGCCCAACTCTTCATGGCCTAAGAGAGAGGACACGATTAGCAATGCTTTTTACTCACTGAATAGTCAATTTGTAATTTTGTCAGTACAGGGGCTTTCCTGGTGTGGAAACTCCCTCCACTAACATAAACTTCTGTATTAAGAGAGTTGCCTTGGGACACTGAGAGAGTAAATAGCTTATTCAATGTGTCAAATGGGAGGCTTGAACTTGAGACTTCTTGACTCCAAGGTCAGACCTGTATTCACTATATCTCTGTACTGATTTTGTGTATCTATGCATGTGTATTTATATAAGTATGTATATTTGTGTATATATATATATATATATATATATATATATATATATATATATATATATATATATATATATATATATATATATATATATATATGTGTGTGTGTGTGTGTGTGTGTATATATATATATATGGATTTATATATATACATATATATATGGATTTATATATATATATATGTGGATTTATATATATATATGTGTATGTATGCATTATAGGTGTGTGGGCATATACATATAATAAACACATAGCTATGCATGCATGTACACAGTATGTATGTACATATATGTCTTGTAGGAATATATAAATATATACAAATATGTATATGTATCTTGATAGACTGAAATTCATACAAAAGTATATATAACTGATTGAAATTGAGCCCTCTCTTGAGTCTACGATTTGAAGAAGGACCAAGGACCCAGAACCTCTAAGGTCTCAGCCCAGATCTTCCGTCTCTAGATTCATCATCACTTTTTTAGTAATGCTAAATTTAGGCCTAAAACAAACCATTTAAGAAAAATGACTAGATTACAATGCCTATCCCAGCCTCTGGCATATAGGTGGTTGCTCTATATCTGATTCAATATGACAGTCCATGTATAAGGGACAGACATGAAAGATGAATAACGAATTCCAATAATTGGAATTCAATATAATTGGTTTTTTTTTTGAAATCCCATATGTTTTATTTTGTGTATCTAACAATATTATTCTGAAGGAAACAATAAACTGAGAAAAAATTTACATCTAAGGATTCTGATAAAGGCCTCCTTTATAAAATATATAGAGAACTGACTCAAATTTGTAAGAATACAAGCCATTCTCCAGCTAATAAATGGTCCAAGGATATCAACAGACAATTTTCATATGAAGAAATTAAAACCATTTCTAGTCATATGAAAAAAATGCTCTAAATCACTATTGATCAGAGAAATGCAAATTAAGACAACTCTGAGGTACCACTGCACACTTGTCAGATTGGCTAAGATCAAGGAAGAGATAGTGATGAATGTTGGAGATGTGAGAAAATTGGGGCACTAATGCATTGTTGGTGGAATTGTGAACTGATCCAACCATTCTAGAGGGCAATTTGGAACTATATTCAAAGGGCCATTAAACTGTAACCCCTTTGGTTCAGCAGTGTCCCTACTGAGCTTGTATCATAAAAAAAAGGGAAAAGTACCCACATGTGTAAAATATTTGTAGCAGCTCTTTTTGTAGTGGCAGGGAACTGGAAAGTGAGTGGATGCCCATCAGTTGGGTAATGGCTGAATAAGTTATGGTATATGAATGTTATGGAATATTACTGTTCTATAAGAAACAATCAGCAGGACGATTTCAGAAAGGCTTGAAGAGACTTACAGAAATTGATGCTAAGTGAAGTAAGCAGAACCAAGAGAACATTGTACATAGCAACAAGAAGATTATACTATGATCATTTCTGATGTTTAAGTGGCTCTCTTCAACAATGAGATGATTTAGGCCAGTTTCAATGGTCTTGTGATGGAGAAAGAAATCTGTTAGGATTACAAGGTGATAACTCAGGTTGTCTGGGCAATTCTCTAGCTCAGAATTCACACCTTTAGTTCTGGCCTTTAGGGGGAGTTTACACTTTTGGACTTCTGAGGAGGAGTTTACATATTGAAAGGAGTCTACACCTTTAAAGAAGCAAATTCATTGGCTGTAGGAGTTCCCACAAGTGCCTGGGAGTTCTCACTAGCCCATTCTCTGTTAGGATAAAAGAGGAGGGCAGTCGGGCAAGGAGAGAGTCTAGACTGGGAGACTGAGTTTAGACGGCAGTCTGGAAGGAGAGTCTAGACTGAAAGAAGAACAAGACTTCCTGGGAGAACTTCAGGGAAGCTCGAGGAGATTCACAACCAGGATTCAGGAAAAAGAGGATTCAAGATTCTATTTTCACTCTGGCTGGAGGCTCCAGAAGCTTCCCAAGAAACCTGCTCACAGAGGAAAAGATATTACAGAAAAGAGACCTCCTCCCAGAGAAAGATTATAACTGAGAGACACAGGACTTTACAGCAATCTGCACCCAGAGAGGATTGTGGGGACTGAGAGTGGATCACAACATAGTATTTTCACTTTTGTTATTATTATTTGCTTGTATTTTGCTTTATTTCTCTTTTTTTCCCTTGTTGATCTGATTTTTCTTATGCAGAATAATAATTCTGAAAATATGTGTAGAAGAATTGTACATAACATATATTGCATTACTTGCTGCCTAGGGGAGGGAGTGGAGGGAAAGGAGGGAGAAAAACATTGAACACAAGGTTTTGCAAAGATGAATGTTGAAAGCTACTTGTCCATATGTTTTGAAAATAAAAAGCTTTATATAAAAAATAATATTATTCTGAAGAATCCATAAGCTTTACCAGACTGCCAAAATAGGGATCCATACTACAAAAAAGTTGAGAATCCTCATTCTAGATCAAAGCTTCTTAAACTGTAGGTTGTTACATGGGGTAGGATCACATAACTGAATGTGAATAAATTATCATTTATTATCAGTAAATGTTTGATTTGTATATCTGTTTTATATGTCTATATAGCCAGAGTTAAATAAAAAAAATTCTCAAACAAAAAGGGGTTGTAATTGGAAAAAGGTTTAAGAAACCCTGCTCTAGATCTTTTCATATTCCACAGATATTACTACAGCTATTAAGATGTCCCTTTGCTATGTCTCACTCTCATCTCATGACAATCTATCCTTTTTTAATCATTGGATCTTTGTGCAGGGGAAAATTTGAGACTATTGGAAATAGTGCACAATTGTATGCATGCAAACTAGTCATCTCTCTTTTTCCTTTTCAATTCTGGGTGCAGCTCACCATCCATCTGCAATATCTGTCCCATATACATGGACTGCCATATTGAATCAAAGTATGCCAGAGTCTGAGAAAGAGGAATTCTAATCTATTCATTTTTCTTTGTATGACTTATTTTAGGCTTAAATATAACATTGCTGCAAGAGTGATGAAGAATCTAGAGTTGAAATAAATGGTGGAGACTTTAGCTGTTTCTGTTACACTATTTGTAAAAGAATGGCCAGGTCATATCAACTCTCTGAGCCTCTGTTTTCTTCTCATTTTAGTGCTGAAGGGACTAGATACTTTTAGTTCTTCCAACTGTCAGATTATGATCCTATACTTTACTGGAAGAGACCTTGTAATGATTCAGATTTTGATGCACTTAGCCTAATTTTATCCTTAAAGAAGAGCATCTGAAGGACCTCTCCTCCCATCTATAGGTGGTCTATCTTTTATCTGATTTGAGATGATGGACATCTCCCATGATGGTGGAGAACATTGCTGAAACAAGTAAATTGTTTCTATACATTCCTTTGACCTGCCAATTTTGGAGACTGATGTTACTAGTATAAAGAAGTCCATGGAGAAGAAACTCTCTAGCAATGTAATTAAAGATCAGAGAGTTATCTATAGCACTGAGAAGTGACTTACCCAGTTAATATGGATCAGAGACAGGATTTGAATCCAGAGCTTTCTGGCTTTGAGGCCATCTTCTATTCATTGTGCCATGATGATTCTCTGTCAAAAAAAAAAATCCATTAGATATGTGTAGTAAGAACTTCCTCACATCCATCCATACTGACTAAAGTGACTAAAGCCAGAGAAATAAATGACATATATCTTAAAGTATATAATTACAATTCAAATCATAAAGCATTTATTAAGCAACCACTCTTTACAAATCTAGCTGAAACTAGAGCTGATCGAGTTAAATTGATGGGGTAGAAAACATAGAAGAAACAGTAGATACAATGCCTGACCTGCAGTCAGGAAGCCTTATTTTTGTGAGTTCAAATCCAGCCTCAGACACTTAATAGCTGTATGACCCTTGTCAAATCACTTATCCCTGTTTGCCTCAGTTTCCTCATCTGTAAAATGAACAAGAGGAGGAAATGGCAAACCACTCCAGTACCTTTGCCAAGAAAACTCCAAATGGGTCTTAAAGAGTTGAACAAAACTGAAATGACTCAACCATAAAGAGGACATAGAAATCAGAGGAAAGTCTGAGGTAAGAGGAAAAAACATGTTAGGAAGGGGGTAGCCTATCCCCTTAGAGAATCTCTCAGAGGCAGCCATGTCTCTCTTCCTTGATATAGGACAGCAGATGGATGGAAAGTTTCATTTACTCATGTTGGTTATGGGTATGCTCTAGTTACAGAAGCAAAATCCTTTACAAAAAGTCCTGTCCTCAAAAAGCTTACTTTCTTTTAACTAATGTGGGTGATTATTAAAAACCTTCCATTTTAGGACTATATCCACACCTACAGAGAAAATACTTGGTCTAGAATGTTTCTTTTTTTCAAGATTCTAGGAAATTAATACTGAATAATTGAATAATATGATTTTTGATTAATTGGATAAAAGGGGGTTTAAGTTCATTTGATAACTGGCTTTTGTCAACAAAAGCTGGGCATCTACTTGTATTGAGCCAAAATTGTTGGCTATTACTCCCCATTCAGGGCCATATAAATTTCTGTTGCAGCATAGGACACTCTACTTAAGGACAAATGAATGGCTTTACCTTTGGAAGCCCAGATCCCTTTCTGCATAATAAACAGAGCTGAATGAAAGACAATGGTGTAAATCAAATATAATTGGCTATTCTGCAGAACCTAAAGTGACCAGAAATTTGGTTTTCAATAGCAGAGAAAATACTATTTGATTGATGGCCTGAACATTGCTAATTAAGGAGAATGATCTGGCCCTGGACCCACCTTGAGAAAGCTACTAACTTCTACAAC
Source organism: Sminthopsis crassicaudata (assembly GCF_048593235.1). Lineage (NCBI taxonomy): Eukaryota > Metazoa > Chordata > Mammalia > Dasyuromorphia > Dasyuridae > Sminthopsis > Sminthopsis crassicaudata. Next base: position 185,793,749 of record NC_133622.1, on the reverse strand, counting down.
AAGAAATAACAATCTCTTATCTGATTATACTTTACTACTTATAAAGCTCTTCCTATACTCATTCATTTTAATTTGGGCATCAGAAAACAGCCACAGGCATCTATTAAGCACCCATGATCTTGACAATCCATATTCTAAAACCCCTTCCAGCTGGATATTCTCTTTATTCCAAGATCTCTCCCAGTTCTTATGTTCCTGTTCTATAATCCAAGATCCCTTCAGACTTTGACATTTTGTGATTCTATACTACTCTAGTGATCAAAAGAGTGATCTCTAGTGATTTCTCCTCTCCTGCCACTATTCTCATAAAGAATTCTTGCACATAATAAGTGCTTAGTTTTATCATTCATTAATTCATTCTTGCACTCATACCCTAAAAGGTGAAGCTGGAAAAACATATACATACACATACACACACACACACACACACACACACACACACACACATATATATATATGTATGTATGTATGTATGTATTCTTGCTGTCTAAGGGCCAAATAAATATCCAAGAAAAGTAAGACAACTCATTACCAAAAGTCTGACTGTGAATTGGGTCTATAACAGTTCATGAACTTGGCTTCCAAGGATGGAGAGATTGTGATTTTTTTATTGGTGAAAGGGTCACCATAGAGCAAAAGTCAAATCAGTTAAATCAAAAATCTTTCAAAGTTAAGTTTATTTGAAGACTTTTAAAATTTATTTATTTTATTCTGAATGTAAGGGGGAAAAACCAATCATTTCCATGATAGTAGAATGGGAAAAAAAAAAAAAAAAAAAAAAAAAAAAAAAAAAGATTGTATATGAAAGTCCAAATCCATTGTGTACAACTTGCTATTCCTTTTAAATTTATAATCTCATCCAGGCTGAATGGACAAGGTCATTCAGGGTCCTATTCAGCAATTTGCTAATAAAAATTTAACAAGTGATGATATACCATTGTGCTAATGATGAATGGGACACTTTCAGAAAAATTTGAAAGGATTTCCATGAACTGATGCAAAATGAAATGAGCAGAACCAAAAGAACATCATGCATAATAGATTTAATATTTTACTATGATTAGCTGTGAATGGCTTAACTATTTTTAGCAATACGATGATCCAAGACAATTCTAAAGGACTTCATGATGAAAAATGTTATCTACTTCCAGAAAAAAAAAAAAACAACAACAACAAAAAACAACAACAAAAAAAAAAAACTGATGGAGTCTGAATGCAGATTGAAGTATACTTTTACTATATTTTTTATTTATACTTTCTTTTGCAAAGTGGGTAATATGAAAATGTTCTGTCTGACTGCACATGAATAATCTATGTCAAATTGCTTGCCTTTTCAAGGATGGGAGAGGAAAAGGAGGGAAAGAGAAAATTTGGAATTCAAACACTTTAAATGTTAAAATTTTTATTTACATGTAATTAAGGAAAAAATAAAAATAAAATGTAAAAAAGTTTAGCAAGCAATTATCCAAAATGACACTTTTCTAAGTTTAATCTGCATCATCAACATTTTCTCTATCACTTTATTAATTCTAGACAATCAACAAAAGGGTAACTCAAGCCCTAACTTGTAGTGCTTACTGATTACCCAAGTAGAAATGCTTACATTAAAAATGTAACAATCTTTTGAGTTGGAACTATCTCAATCTAGATTTCTGATCTGCTCAGTTAGTTTCTCCCTATGCAGCAGGGTGGCTCTCTTCCTAGGTTTTGGTGAGAAGAGGTTAGCATATTAATAAAGAATTCAGTACAGACCTCCCAAAAGACCTTTGTTCGGTACAGCTCTGAATTCTTGATCTCAAGAGATAAGCCAGTGTCAACTGGATAGCAGGGATTTAAGGCCTCTACCACAACTTTTATCCATAACCTTTTGAAATATTGAGTATAATAATAAAATGAATGGGACATCCAAGTGAGTTGATAATCCAGCTTCACTGGAAGTATTCAGCAGATGTCGTCAGAGATATTGTAAAAAGGATTCCTGTTCCAATTGGGCTGAACTAAATGCTCAATATGTTCCCTTGAATAAGACAAGTAAAAGACATCACAGGGTTCAATATTATAACTATTGTTAGCTCCTTGCTATCTTCATCGTCCACCTCTATTTAACCAAGATATCTTTCCCTTATTATCTGAACAGCTCCTGAAATCCCAGCCTTTCTATGAAGCTGTCCTAGATTGATCAACATATGCATTCCCTATGCCAAGTCCAGACGTAAAACTCTCACAGGTACTTTTTTGGATCTATGGTCAAGTTACGTGATCATCAGCAGCATCTGTCTCTAAAATAAATTTCTCTTGTAACTCACCTATTTCATTAGCACATAAAATTCCCCCACAAATAAATTCTCTCTACTGTGGCAGATCATTTACTATTCTATAATATATAGTCTTAGAGAATTGATTAAGGGACACTTGAGAGGTGAACAGCTTGCCCGGGGTCAAACAGTATATGTCAGAAGTGTGACTTGAAGTCTAATTCTGGTTCTCTTTTCTCTATTCAGTGCCTTAATAGGTCTCAGGCATTTATAGAATGTAAATCTTACTGTTTAGTCTGATACACAGAAAAATTCAATTCAGTATTGAATCAGAAGTCACAAATTTGGAATTAGAAGGGACCTTAGAAGCCACCTAGTCCAATTCATACCCTTTATAAATGAGGAAAATGAGACTCAGATATTAAGAGATTGGTCCGTGGTCACACAAATACTAAGTATCAGATGTGGAATTTGAATTCAGTACTTTGTTACAGCAAGTCTAGTAAACTATTTAACAAACCAACTTGTGTCTCAGGATGATTAGGATATTAAAGGAAATATAGCAGTTAGGAAAAAGGGAATTTGGGAGACTGAAAGATAAGTTGAGAAATAGTTTGGCTGTGGCTATTCTGCATTGTTGACAGATATTGACATCCAGGTGAAGAGTAGCAGACAGAAATGAGGTCTGGGAAAGGGCTGATGAGATAGATTGGGAAGTAACCTACATAATAAACAGAGTTGAAGCCAGAGAGGGAATGAGATGGATTGACATTTAAGATGCTATGGACTCATCTGTAATTTTGTCCTTAAATAAGACAATTTATACCAGGAAAAATGTTAATGTATATTTCTGGCTAGACTCAATTGCCATTAAACAGGTTGGAGCCCTGCTCTCACTAATTTGGGAGATGATCGTGCTCAGTGCTACATGTTAATAGGGCAGGTTTTGGTCTCAAGAGAGTTCTTTCTTCCAAGTAAAGCAACCTCAAAGTCAAGTAGTTATGCTAAGAGACTTGGCCCAATTTTGAGGAAAGCCTATTGGGGACAAAATTAGGGGCCTGGCTCAATATTCAGCCCTGCCTGCTCCCCGAGGTGTCCTGCTGCCTCCTAATTAGTTCTGACAAATTATGTGAGGCTCTGAGTTTCAGTAGGGTACATTCCCCTCTCCCATGGGACCCTTCTGTGATAACTCATTAGCTAGGATTGGTTTTAAGTCCTCATAAACATGCCATTTATATGAGCACCTTGCAGCTCATGATTTTAAGACTGTGTACATTGAAAGGATGAAAATCTGAACGCTAATAGCTAACTAAAGTTCAGCCCTGTAGGAATATAAAAGAAAAAGAGAAGATAGAAGGGAAGGTTTTCTTAATCTGGACTCAAGCCAAGGGTTCTTAAATTAGGGTCTATGATTTTTTTTTAAAAATTGATGATTGCATTCAGTATAATTGTTCCTTTTGTAATTCCAAGAATTTTATTTATTTTACATAATTAAAGATGGTTTTGTGACAAGGAGTCCATAGTGTTCATCTTCAGCCAAAAAGGATTAAAGAAGTCCTTCTTTGATTAATGAATCTATAAAATATAAAGAGACACTACATTCTATCAAGTCCAAGAATTTGCATTCTATTTCCCAGACTTGTAAGATGTATTGGTGTGTAGTTCTCCAGAGTCTTATTTCCCTTGATTGAGTAGCCTTATTCTCTAGGTAACATTTAGCAAAACCCAGAGCATATTGGTTTCTTCCCTAACTGCTGTAAGGACACAGGAAGCTGTGGGTAACATTTGGAAACACCAGCAGAAGTTTTCTCTTCTTGATTCTCCAAGCTTCTGTCTGGATGCCAACACAAAGGAGAAAAGGAAGGCACTGAAATCTCTTCCTCAGCTTCTTGGGTTTTCTGAGTTTGCTGGAGAGAAGGGAAAGAGGTATAGAAAAAAGAAAAAACTGGATTGGAGATTTAAAATTCATCCAATTCTCCTCCATTGTTTAAAAAAGGGGGGCAATGACAAAGGGGGTGAGAGATATTTGAAACTGGCTTAATTCCATTTTCTTTGGTTTCTCCAAGAAGTATAGCAAAGTCCTGACCTTGGGCTAATGAGTCCTAGGTTGAAATCCTAGATTGTTGTTCTAAATGACTGATTTTGATTAAATCATTTAATCTCTAAATCCCATTGTTTCATCTTTGAAATGGGATTCTTAATCATCACAGAGTTGTGAAGAAAGTCTGCAGAAAAACAAGTCTTCAGATGTGATTTGATATTTAATATGAGATATTGATAAGGTTAGAGAGAAATAGGACATTCCAAAGGCAAGAAAACTTAGGACTCAGAGAAGTGAAGTCACAGAAGTGATTAAAAATTAGGGTTTGAACCCAGGCTCAAGATTGTTTCTGTTCCATAATGCTGCTTTCCCAACCATAGCAAGGAAATCAGACCAACCCCTTTGAGTATATAATGAAATATCAAATGAAGTGCTACAAATTAGTAAGAATTTATAGAAGGCTGGGCTTGAATAGTCTCATAGAAGTTCATGTTGTTTCACAAAATGATGCCTTATTGAAGTGGCTGTAAGTGATGAGAACTAGATAAGGAGTACCTAAATGAAATTAGGGTTAATTGAGGTCTAGTGACAGGTTCGAGGTACAGGGAGTCAAATAGAGCCCCCCTGCAACCCCTTTGGATTCGGCGCAAGGATACAGAGTTAAATGAGGTCTAGTAGCGGCGCAAGAGGCCCCTGTAAAGGAATTTACAGACCCAAAAACCTAGTTTGATAAAAGAGGTTTATTTTGGGGTTTGGAAGTAAGGTTAAAAGGTGTTAGGTAAAGAGAGGATGACACCAGAGCCAGAATGGTTCCAGTGGGCAGAAATACTTTGACATGCTAGGTATAAGGCTGCCATGTTTGGGACCTCTGCAAAGAGAGGAGTTCAGCTTGGCTCTTTTATAACAGGGGACTTTGGCTGCAAGCTGAAGGGGCTTGTGGGTGGAGTCCCATATTGGCTCCTGGCTGGGTTTCAGCCAGTGTTAGAATTTGAATTGAATTCAATGGGTTTCTGGACTGAGCCAGATAACAAAGATAAAACTATTTGTGCTTGGGGTGGAGTCCCTTCCCTGAGGCAGAATCCAAGGAGGTTTTCTTTTTTTAAGAGTTTTGGGGTTTCCTTGTCATTAGGATTTATGGAAAGATCATGAGATGTGGAATCTGGGTTCTCATCTTAGCCCTGACATTTGCCAGCTGGGTAGCCATATGGAAGTCATTCCTGCTCTCTGGGCCTTAGTTTCTCTATCTATAAAATGGGAATAATGATATTCTTTGTCCTGCCTGCTTCAAGGATAATAAGGAAAGTGCTTTGTATGCTTTAAAGTACTACCATGTATATATCTACTCTCTTTACCCCATCTTCCATATCTTGCTTGAGGCAAGAGCTAGTTTGTTTGTTTGTTTGTTTTTAATTTTCTATTATGATCTGCTTCAAATAGGATAATAGGTTTACAGATGTAGAACTTAAAGGGACCTCAGAACACATATAGTCCAGCTGCCTCATTTTATAGCTATTTTACAGATGAGGAAAGTGAGACCCAGGAGTATTAAGTGACACCAGAGTTTTTCCATTATCTACTGAACAAAATATATCTGGAAATCTGGGTCCTGTACAATTTGGTGCTTAGTAATCTGAAAAGCCTGTTAGATTTCTTAGTGTTGGAATTGAAGTAACAAAGACGTGAGTTCAAATTCTGACAATACTGTGTTATTCTAATAAATCACTTATATTCTCTGTGTCTTGGTTTCCTCATTTATAAAATGAAAGTGTTTACTTGGTCTTCTCCAAGTCTCTTTCACTTCTAAATCTTTGATCTTAAGATCCTATCATTCTCAGCATTTCCTTAATGTATTCTATGTCCTAGACAGATAAATCTATTATTGGGATGCTGTTTTCTTCTAATTTCTCTCATCTCCATCCCTTTACATATGCTATATATTCCATACTGCAAAGGGTTACCATCTCTTCACAACTCTATCCATTAAAATAGTCCCCTTCTATAAAAATTCAACTCAGATACCATTTCTTCCATGAAGACTTCCTAAGTCCTTATTAGCTAAACCTGGGGTGAATTCTTTGTCTCTGTCCATCTGTCTGTCTTCCTCTTCCTCCCTCTCTCCCTCTCCCTCTCCCTTTTCCCTTTCCTCCCTCTCCCTCTCTCTTTCTTTCTCTCTTCCTCTCCCTCTCCCTTTCTCTCTCTTTTCCTTTCTCTCTCTCTCTACCTTTGTTTCTCTCCCCTCTCTGTCTCTCTTTCTCTGCCTCTTTTTCTCCCTTTCTATCCCTCTCTCTCTCTCCCCTCTCTCTCTTTCTCTCCATTCCTCTTTCTTCCTCTCTTCCTCCCTCACTTTCTTTTCTCCTTTTCTCCTTTCCTCTCATTCTCCCTTCCTTCCACCCTCTCTCTCTCTCTCATTCTTCACACTTCTCAAAATACTTTTAAAAAATCTTGATTAATTATTCTTTATCCTTTATCATAAAATTTTTGAGGTTACAAGTATGTTTTGTGAACTTACTCTGTGACCAGTGGCAAATAATCTGAGGCTGATTTTTAAAATAGGAGTTACAGTAGCTCTTGCCTGACAAAATTGTTGGTCAAACTAAATGAAAATATTAAAATTTCACAGATATTAAAATGTTATGTAAATGTGAGATATTGTCATTGTTATGCTGAGGGAATTTAAGAATTAAACTAAAAGGAAAAGAGTGAATTAATTAAAAACTAGGGTCTATACATAAATAAAGAATAAGGTCTGCAAATATTTCCATCACAAATATTTCTGTCCATCAATGATAATGATGACAGGGACTATGGACTCTAATAGCATAGTGCTTGATGTAAGGTGTGAAGAAGTAGAAAAGACAATTCCATGCGAAGAACTGTCTTGACCAGTAGATATAGAGTGGAGTGGGGGATGGATTAGGCTAGAGGAGATTCAGTAGGATTTGACAGGATCAATTCTCAAGATACCTTAAAGAGAAAAGGGTACCAAAGATTTGAGCAAAATCACGGGCCTTATTATAAGCCCCTTACCAAAGGCAGCTAAGAAAGTAATCTTCAATCCACATTTCTATTTTCCTATCTCTACAAAATCTTGATGAGAGTGATTTAGTTATGCATCAAAAGCATCCTTAATGAAGGTATGAAAAGAGAATTGTCTGGCTTTCCTTTAATGATATTCTCCACTTGACTGCATCTTTCTATTCATACACTTCATCCAAAGGTTGCAAAGAATACAAAATCTCTTTATATGTAATATTTGTTTTTACTATTAAAAAGTGTTTCAATAAAGTTTGAAGTCTCTTCCTTATGAAAATTCTTTATAGAAGTAACAATTACTCAGTTACTCTTTGTTTATTAGTACCAAGTGTGCCATAAAAAAGAGACATAGACTCATCCAGGTGTCCACCAAAGAGGTATTTTTAATGCTCTCTCTTTGTGACCCCATTAGCTTCTTTTAGTTCCTTTATCATTTTGTATATTCAGAGTGTCCCCAAATCTTAGAGTTTTGGTATACCCCATAGAATTCAAATTATATAAATCCAGCATTAGCCTTTCCTGAGCTACAGACCTTTTTTACTAGCTACCAGTTGGATCAAGTCTCCACATCACTTCCCAGTCAGAATTTCCAAATTATGTTGCCTGAACTCTATGGGCCACCTTTAATCACCCTCCTCTGACTTTGAGGTTTGCTCTATTACATAAGGGGAAGAAGAATAATCAGTTATAGTCTACCCTATATCCAGGACTTTGCTAAGTACTTTATAAATATTATCTCAATTGAGCTTTCTAACAACCTTACGAGATAAGTGCTATTGTTATTCCTATTTTGCAGTTGAAGAAACCCAGGAAAACACAATGGAAACTGCTAAATACCTAAATACTAGATTTAACTAGTTCTTCCTGACTTCAGATTCAGCATTCTAATCACTACTCTACCTAGCTGCTTCAGCTTGCCAAGTATCTGTCCTCCATGTCACTTCCTCAAGAGTACACTCTTTACCATTTTCCTTTTTTATGTGTTCTCCTCTATTAGATTATAAGTTTCCTGGAGGGAAGAATTTTTTTCTTTCTTGTACTTGTATCTCCAGAGCTTTCTTAGTGTCTGACACATAGTAAGTACTTTAAAAATGCTCTATCATTATCATTGTCATCATCTTAATTGGATACCCTGATAAGGTCAAAAAAAGAGATAGTCCAAGATAAAAATAATTAACAGGAAAATTCTTGTCTTGGGAGAGGTTAAAAGGAGATAATTTGAGAAACAAATGATTAAGAGAAATTCCTGTCTTATTTACAAATATCTCCGGAACCTTTTGGATAACATCTCTGTGCAAACTTTGTTTTATGACCCTAGTTATGTATAAAAGGAAGTTCTAAAAATGGAATCATCACACTTGGTCTATACCTGCCTTGTGCCCGCCAACTGGTGTCCCCTTGCCAGGTAGTTTGGCCTTTCTGGAGGCCAAATGTCTGTCTATCCCTTTACTATCAATAAAGACTTTGTTTTGATACAGCATTGAGTAGTGAATTCATTCTTTACTGAACCTGCCCTTGGTTACTTTGGGGAAGGAGAGAGGTTAATCAGAGACTATGAGGAAAAGAGCTGATCCATCTTGGCTTAGAGCCACAAATTACTCCTTATCATACCCCATAAACATTTCGAACTCATCATGTCCAAAAAATAACTATTAAGTTGCCCTCCCCCAAATATTCACATTTTCTCTAAATTTTCCTCTTTCTTTCAAGGGCATAATCATCATCCTCAACTCATTCTTTTATCTCTCACATTTAGTAAGTTTCCAAGTCTTCTAGTTCTACTTCCATGTCTGTCTTGTAAAAAAATGTTTTATTGCTATGTTTAGTTTATACATTACAAATATTTGCCCACTTCCTCAGAGGTCTCTTATAACAAAGTAAAAAATTAAGCAAAACAATACAGTAGTCTTAATGGAAAATGCATGTAACATTTCACATCTGCAGCATCTCTCCAAATATCTATGAAAAAATTGAACAGAATACATTTTCTTTTCCATCTCATTTAAAAAAAAATAAAGAAAAGCACTTTTTGTAAAAATTAAATGAATAAATTAAAACAAATACCCTATATGGTTTTATGCAAAACACCCCATATATATCTCATCCTTCACCTAAATATTACCTCTTTCATGAATAGTGTGTTTTATCATCAGTGCTCAAGAATCATGGAAAATCTTTCTATTGTTCAGAGTTGTTACAAAGTTATTTGTTTTTTACAACATTGTTATTATAAAAATTGTTCTGCTTTTGATCATTTCATTCTTCATCAATTTATAAAAGTCTTCAAAACTGTTTATTTTTATATTGATGTTTTGGCATAATTTTTTTTTCTTAGTTCTGCTTAATTCATTCAGCATCAGTTTGTATAAGTTGACTTTTTTAAAAATCCTCTTTTTCTTCTTTCTTTTTTTTTACAACACAATAGTATTTGTTACATTCATGTTCCACTAATCATTGAACCATTCCCCAATTGATAGGCAGTCTTTAAATTTTAAGTTTTGTTCAATTACAAAAAAGAATTTTGTTTAGCCATTTTCAGTTGTATCTTTGTGAAACCTTTTGGAGTTTTCTTAGTAAAGATACTGAAGTGGTTTGGCCATTTCCTACTCCAGCTCATTTTATAGATGAGGTAACTGAGGCAAACAGAATTAAATGACTTGCCTAGGGTAACACAGCTTTAAACTCAGGAAGATGAGTCTTCCTCATCCCAGGTCTAGCACTCTGTACACTATGGCACCACTGAGCTGCTACTTAGCAGCTAATGCTTCTCTGCAATAATTGGTTTGTATATCATTATATATGGACCCTCTGGATGATTCACAGTAGAGTAGGGACAAAGGGTGGATTTAAGTCTGAATTATTGGAGGGAGGCCTTACATCAATAGAATCTAGTATAATTCAACAAGTTTTTCATATTGTTGCAAGGCCTTGGTGATACACAGACATAATGAACACTAGCCTCTGTCCTCCAGGAGCTTATATATTAGATCCCCTTAAGTTAAAGATAGATAGTTTGGTTATAGATAGTAGGTAGAGATATGGATGTTCTTATCTTCTCATACCTCTCATACCTCTGGAATGGGGACTCTATCACTTTTAATTTTTGCATTATTACCATCTAACACAATATCTTACATACAGCAAATCTTAATTTTTTTTCCTTTTTTAAACATTGAAGACAATAGAGTCATTTTTCAGCATAAAATTTATTTGCCTTTTCCATGGAAAGTTTTCCCAAAGGCTTGCCCTCAGTTAAAATGTATTTTCTTCAACTACAATGGACACTGAAGAAAGGCAACCATTGTTTGTGCACATGGAGAATTACCAGGACTTCTCCTAAACATGGTGCCATTGCTAGACAAAGTTAGGAGATATTTCCTAGAAGAGAGGGGGCAACCAATTTGGCCTTGAAGGTGGATTCCAACAGGTGGAGACAGGGTAAGACATTCAAGGAAGAGGAAAAAGCTTTTCATGAAGGCTCATTCATCAGTTTCTGTTCCTTCCATTTCCTACTGCACTAATGAGCTATCCTCACATTAGCTCAGACTGGATTGCTACTGCTTTGGATTCTTAATGAGCCTTCAGGGCTTCATTTGCTGTTGAAGCAACATCAGACTGCTCCAGACTCTCTGAGGTATTTGCAATTAAATGGAATGTTCTCCACCAGGTCTGAATGAACTTTAGTTGTGTCTGAGAATTGGGAGTTCTTGGGATTTGCAGCTGGTAGTGACCTTGAACATGGACTAGTCTCACTCTATTGAAGCCCAGAGAGAATTAGTTATGTACCAAAACACAAGTCATAAGTGGCAGAATCAGGATTTGAACCTATTTCCTATGCTCCAAATATACAGCTTTTTGCAACATATTCCAGTTGCCCTTGCACTACCAGTCTCCCAATCACCTAGCCATATACTTATATAATACTCTGTTTCCTCCTTCCCTCTTGTGCCACACTTTCATTTGATTATGAATTCTTGTCAATGATGTCTCCAATATCTCTTGCTCTTACAGCATACCCTCTGGTAACTAGTTCCCCAACTCAAACTTTTATTTATGAATTGGGTTCACTGAAGGTATAACAGCATAATTAGGTTCAAAAGTAATCTGTAGGATTGATGTGGGTTATAGTCCCTTTAAGATTCCTTTCTGATTCCCAAGCCCCATGGCTGACCTTTGATTCACAAATTCTGGTCAAAAGCACTCTCTTGAATTCCAATGGGAGATATCTGGGCTCTCCCAGCCCCCATGGGATCTGAGCCAACTTGGGCTGTCCCAGCCCCCTTTCTAATGATCTGCTCAGGTTTCCCAACCTCTACCCTAAGCACAAACAGTTTCTTCCTTAACTAAAAACCCATTGAATTCTATTCAAATTCTAACCCTAGCTGAAGCTCAAGCCAGAAGCCAACCTGGGACTCCACCCACGAGCCCCTTCAGATTATCAAAAGCCCCTCTATTATACAAAGGGCCAAACTGGAGTTCACTCTTTGCAGAGATCCCAAACATGGCATCCTTACGCCGGTCACGTCAAAGGTTTCTGCCCACTGGACCTGTAGCTCTGGTGCCTTCTTATCTCTACCCTCAACTTTACTAACTAAACTTTACTTCTAAACCCCACAATAAACCTATTTTATCAATCTAGGTTTTTGGGTCTATAAATTCCTTTACAGAGGACTCTTGTGCCACTACTAGACCTCATTTAACTCTGTATCTTTATGCCAAATCCAAAGGGGTTACAGGGGACCTCTACTTGACTCCCTGTACCCCGAACATGCCACTAGATCTCAATTAAGCCTAAGTTCATTTAACTACTCCTTATCTAGTTCTCATCAGGATGGCAGAATAAAGACAAGGATTTGCTTAACCCCTCTAAATACCTTTAAGTAATGTCTCTAAAAAAATTCTAGAATGACAGAACTCACCCAAAGATGGAATGAAATAATTGTTCAGCACAAGATAATGTAGTGAGTCAGCAGGACAGATCTGTTGCATAAAGGTGAAAGAGAAGCACAATCCAGTATAGGCCATGTCAACACAGCCTGGGTCCTAGCAAACCAGGATCAGATCTCACTCAGGGCAATTGCATATGTAGAAGCAGTGGCTCTCAGTCCACAGATGGTTAAGGGGATCAGACAGCAAGTCACAAGGAGATTTTCAGGGGTCCCTTTGCCAATAGCAGGAGCAGAACTCTGTTGCATTGCTTATACTTGGATCTGGGTTGCAGTCCTGGGTCTTAATCCCAGTCAGAGGATAGCATAGCAGAGTATGTAGCTGCAGGGGATCAAGGTTCCTGATCACAATTCCTGAATGGAAAAGAATACTTGTGGTTACTTATAAACCAGTATGCAGGACAACATAGTACAAATATACCTCTTCCTTTGGAAGAGCCAAAAAATTTCAAGTCCCCAGATTTCTCACTGAAAATAGCTGTACAAAACAAAACAAAATAAACAAACAAACAAACCCTGAGGCCTGGGACAATTCACCCTCCACTTGGAAAACAAAGCTCTATGTTGGCATACATAGAGTTTAAATTCAAGAAACAGGCTGGAAAATGAGCAAATAACAGAAAAAAATTTTTGATCATAGAAAACAAAGAAAATCAAAGCACACTCAGAAGAAGACAATAAAGTCAAACGTCTGTCTCTAAAACCTCCAAGGAAAACAGGATTTTGTCTCAGGCCATTAAAGAGCTCAAAAAGGATTTTAAAAATCAGGTAAGAGTGATAAAGGAAAATTTGGGAAGAAAAATGAGAATGGTGGAAGAAAACAATATAAAACAGGTCAATAGTGTGAGAAAAGAAACAAACAAACAAACAAAAAAAAAACGCTGAAGAAAATAACACCTTAAAAAACAGAGTAGATCAACTGGTAAAAGAGCCACAAAGATCCAATTAAAAGAAAAAAGCCTTGAAAAGCAGAATTGGCCAAATAGAAATGTATGCATATACATATATATATATATATATATATATATATAGTATATAACATATATATATATATACATATACATACATATTATTTAATAATATTATATATAATATATCTGCACTTATATATATATGTTTATATATAAATTTGCTGAAGAGAATAACTCCTTAAAAAGTAGAATTGAACAAATTGAAAAAGAAGTATAAAAGCTCACTGAAGAAAATAATTCTTTAAAAGTTAAAATTGGTTTCAATTTTATTAATCTCACCTTTTATTTTTTGAATTTCAAGTTTTGTGTTTGTCTGGGGGTTTTTAATTTGTTCCTTTTCTAGAAAATAAGTGGCAGATAACAATGAGGTAAGGTAATACAGACATGGCCATAGGCTATATATTTTATTTAATGAAATTAGAGAACAATTAGATTTTGGCTAAGAATAGATCATGCCCTGATGACCGTTACCTCTGGGGATACATATATAACAACTTTTTCAACCATTCCCCAGTTGTTAGTCATCCCTTCAATTTCCAATTTTTGCCAGCACTAAAAGAATTGTTATAAATAGTTTTTGTGCATATAGATCCTTTTCCTTTTTTCTTTTTATATCTTTGGGATACAGACCTGTGATAGTATATGCTTGGCAAAAGAGTATACATGATTTTATAGCCCTTGGACAGAGTTCCAAATTGCTCTCCAGAATAGTTGAAACAGTATACAACTTCACTGATAGTGCATGTATTTTAATTTATAAGAAATCAAGCCATTCTCCAATTGATAAATGGTCAAAGGATATGAACAGACAATTTTCAGATGATGAAATTAAAACTATTTCCGCTCATATGAAAGAGTGTTCCAAATCACTATTGATCAGAGAAATGCAAATTAAGACAACTCTGAGGTATCATTACACACCTGTCAGATTGGCTAAGATGACAGGAACAAATAACGATGAATGTTGGAAGGGCTGTGGGAAAACTGGGACACTGATGCATTGTTGGTGGAGTTGTGAAAGAATCCAACCATTCTGGAGAGCAATCTGGAATTATGCCCAAAAAGTTATCAAAGTGTGCATACCCTTTGATCCAGCAGGGCTACTCCTGGGCTTATATCCCAAGGAAATACTAAAGAAGGGAAAGGGACCTGTATGTGCCAAAATGTTTGTGGCAGCCCTTTTCATAGTGGCTAGAAACTGGAAAATGAATGGATGTCCATCAATTGGAGAATGGTTGGGTAAATTGTGGTATATGAATGTTAGGGAATATTATTGTTCTGTAAGAAATGACCAACAGGAGGAATACAGAGAGGCTTGGAGAGACTTACATCAACTGATGCTAAGTGAAACGAGCAGAACCAGAAGATCATTATACACTTCAACAATGATACTGTACGAGGATGTATTCTGATGGAAGTGGATATCTTCAACATAGAGAAGAGCTAATCCAATTCCAGTTGATTAATGATGGACAGAATCAGCTACATCCAGAAAAGGAACACTGGGAAATGAGTGTAAACTGTTATTTTTACCTTCTGAATCCAATTCTTCCTGTGCAACAAGAAATTCAGTTCTACACACATATATTGTATCTAGAATATATTGTAATATATTTAACATGTATAAGACTGCCTGCCATCTGGGGGAGGGGGTTGGGGGAGGAAGAGAAAAAATCTGAACAGAAGTAAGTGCAAGGGATAATGTTGTAAAAATTACCCATACATATGTACTGTCAAAAAAAAAAGTTATAATTATAAAAAAAAAAAGTTAAAATTGGGCAAATGTAAGCTAATAGCTTTATGAAATATCAAAAAACAAACAAAATCAAAAGAATGAAGAAATAAAAGGCAATGTGAAATATCACATTAAAAAGACAACTCACCTGGAAAACAGATCCAGGATAGATAATTTTAAAATTATTGGGCTATCTGAAAGTTATTATCAGAAAAAAAAAAAAAAAAGCTTTGACATCATCTTTCAAGAAATTATCAAGGAAAACCACTTTAATATTCTAGAACTAGAGGTAAAATAGAAAATGAAAGAATTCCCTGATTGTCTCTTTTAAACTTTCCTCAAATGAAAACTCCCAGGAATATTATAGACAAATTCCAGACCTCTCAGATCAAGGAGAAAATACTATGAGCAGAAAAAAATATAATTTAAATATCATGGAGCCACAGTTATGATAATACAAAATTTAGCAGCTTCTACATTAAAGGACTGAAAAGCTTGGAACATGATATCCCAGAGAGCAAAAAAGTTAGGATTACTACCAGCAATCACCTACACAGGAAAACGGTGTATAATCTTTCAGGGGCTAAAAATGAATGAAATATATTACTTTCAAGCATTCCTGATAAAAGTATCAGAGCTAAATAGAAAATTTGATTTTCAAATGCAAAACACAAAAAGCAGAAAAAAAGATAAATAGAGAAATCATAATGGATTTGATAAGGCTAATCTGTTTATATTCTTACATGGAAAAATGATAACTCCTAAAAAATTTTTTTCTCATTATTAGGGCAGTTAGAAGGAGTATACATAGACAGAAAGCAGAGGTGTGAATTGAATGTGATGATATGATCATCTGCAAAAATAAAATTAAAGATGAGAAAGAACTAAAAGATGGGAAAAGGAAAGGTAGAATGGAATAAATTACCTGACATGGAGAGAGACCTGAAAGAAGTTTTATAGTGGAGAGGGAAAATGGGGGAAATGGGAAAGGAAACATTTGAACCTTACTTTCATTGTAATTGGCTCAGAAAGAGAATAATATACACACTTAGTTGAGTGTAGAAATCTGTCCTATGCTGGAAAGTATGAAGAGAAGGGGTGAAGAGAAGTGGAGGTAGGATGGAGGGGATTAATAAAAGGAAGAGCTATTTGAGGGAAGTAAAAGTCAAAATTTTGAGAATGGATAGGGTAAAGGAAAGAGAGAGTAGATTAAACAAGGGGAAATAGGATAGAAAAAAATAGATGGTAATCATTATTGTGTAAAATTTTTTTACAGTGAGTTTCTTTGATAAAGTCTTCATTTTTCAAACATATAGGAAATTGAGTCAAATTTATAGAGATAAGAGCTATTCCACAATTGATAAATGGACAAAAAATATGAACACTTTTCAAAATAATAAGCTATCTACATTCATATAAAAAATGCTCTAAATCACAATTGATGAGAGAAATGCAAATTAAAACAATTCCGAGTTACTACTTCACATCTATCAGATTGGCTAATATGACAGAAAAGGGAAATGACAAATTTTGGAATGTATATGGGAAAATTAAAATACATGCACTATCAGTGAAGTTGTATACTGTTTCAACCATTCTGGAGAGCAATTTGGAACTCTGTCCAAGGGCTATAAAATCATGTATACTCTTTTGCCAAGCATATACTATCACCAGGTCTGTATCCCAAAGATATAAAAAGAAAAAAGGAAAAGGATCTATATGCACAAAAACTATTTATAACAATTCTTTTAGTGCTGGCAAAAATTGGAAATTGAAGGGATGACTAGACAACTGGGGAATGGTTGAAAAAGTTGTTATATATGTATCACCAGAGGTAACGGTCATCAGGGCATGATCTATTCTTAGCCAAAATCTAATTGTTCTCTAATTTCATTAAATAAAATATATAGCCTATGGCCATGTCTGTATTATTATCTGCCACTTAATTTTCTTTCATTACATAAAAAGGCTGCGTGTGTGTGTGTGTGTGTGTGTGTGTGTGTGTGTGTGTGTAAGACAGAGACAGAGACAGAGATAGAGACAGAGGCAGAGGCTGAGGGAGATAGGACAGTATGGAGAAAGACAAGAGAGACAGAGAAAGGCAGAGACAGAGAGACAGAAACAGAGACTGACAGAGACAGAGACAGAAAGAGAAGAAGAAGAAGAAGAAGAAGAAGAAGAAGAAGAAGAAGAAGAAGAAGAAGAAGAAGAAGAAGAAGAAGAAGAAGAACTGAAGAAACTAACTTTCCTCACCCAAGACATACTGTACACCTCACCCAATGCTTCATTTATCTTTTTGACCCATACAATCTGACTTGTCATCACCTATCATGGCCCTTGATTTCCTGACTCCATTGTTTGCCCTATCATCTTTATATACCTAATTGTTCCTAATCCTAATCTCCATGTTAAAATCCTACCATTCACATAATCAGTCTAAAGCTGAAAGGAACCCCGAGACCAGCTAGTATTACTTACTCCTTATAGCTAAGGAACTGAGATCCAGAGGTTAGGTAGTTGTCGACTGATATTAATAATAGAATCCCTGTATGAATAGGTATAATAATTGCATTCTTTGTACTTACATTCCCAATATCTAGCACAGTGCCTAGATATAGTATCGATTGACTGAGATGGATTGAGGTCACATAGGTAGTCAAGAGTGAGATGTGGGATTTGAATTCAGATCTTCTGACTGTATATTCAAGAATCCCCTCTATTTTGTTATCTTTCTTCAAGCTCCATATTTTTCCTTTTTCCCTGCAGAAGCCTTCCCTGATCACTAGCAAAATTCACCTCCTCCCTCAGCTAGAAGTAATCCCTCTCTCCTCTTTGTTTTATGTATCTCTCATGCATTTAGATAGACTTTTATCATTATTATTTTCTATTCAGGGCCATATTCTCCTAAAATTTGGATCATGTCTTCTTCTCATAGTGAGTAGCACACAGCTTTGTACATGGCAGGATTTTAGTAAATGTGTGCATATGTGTGAGTATACCTGTATATGTTGTAAGGGAAAGAAAAGGTGTAAGAGTTGGAAACAAGAACTTTTTGTTCCAATTGAAATACCAGCTCCTACTTCACTTAGCTGTATGACCCTAGAAAACTCACTTAACTATATCTATTTTAAAAATCTATAATATAGGGTAAAAAAATGCCCATGACTATAGTGCCCTCTCTCACTCCATACAGGTTTTTTCAAGGAAACTTTTTTGGTAAATTTTTAAATGCTATAGAAATTTGATTTAATTGAAGTGAATTAGATTTGAACAGACAACCCAATCACTTCTTTCTCCCCCTCCTCTATGTCTCCTGCTGTGCTGAGAAGCCATCTGTGCAATGTTAGAACTAGGCTGTCACTACTTTAGATTCTTGGTAAGCTGGGAGTGCTTGGTTTGCCAATATGGTAACATCAAGATTGCTGCAGACTGTAAGAGATTTTTGCAATTAAATGTGCCTCTGTTATTGTACTTCATGATTTTTGGTGATCTCTGAGAAGTGAGAAATTGCAAGGTCTGGATGGGCATCAATTATATTATCTGTAATCCATCTGGAATTCCTTCAAAATGGCAACCCACCTCCCAGGTTCAATATGGGGAAAGTACTTTGTAAATCAAAAAGTACTATAGGAGGACCCATTATTGCCATAACTGATCCACCAATGATATTCTTTATTGCCTTATGAGGCATGGAGGAGATGCTGAGCTCTTAAAGACTATCAATGAAACATATACTCTGTTAAATGGTACTGAGTTTTGAATATTACCCTGGAGGTAGGCTGCTATTTGAGAACCAGCCTAGCAAATTTGGAGTTTTTCACCAACATGTTCAAAGAGTGATGTCTTGATCAGTCCAAACAACTCTCATGGAGAACATCTATTAAAGCCTGAAGGGATTGTAACCCTGTGGATAAAGGAAATCCCCATACTGATGAAAGACAGATCTTGGAAGCATATTGGTGATGATGAACATGTATATCTCTTTAATAATCTCTATGCTAGACAGCTTTATATATTATAATGCTTACAGTGTATGCTTAGAGTCTATTTACTGTCATGTATGCTGACTAAGAGATGGAAACACTAATTAGACATACATCTCAATGCATGACTACAAAAAGGTGAATTTACAAACAGGTTTTTCATGATGGGGTAGAAAAGAAGGAAGAAGGAAAGAAGAAAGTAAGAAGAGAGGAAGGAAAGAAAAAGGAATAAAAGAAAGAAGAGAGAAAGAGAAAAGGAAGCAAGGAAGGAAGGAAGGAAGGAAGGAAGGAAGGAAGGAAGGAAGGAAGGAAGGAAGGAAGGAAGGAAAGAAGGAAAGGAAGGAAGGAAAGAAGGAAGGAAGGAAGGAAAGGAAGGAAGGAAGGAAAGGAAGGAAGGAAGGAAAGGAAGGAAAGAAGGAAGGAAAGAAGGGAAGGAAGGAAGGAAGGAAGGAAGGAAGGAAGGAAGGAAGGAAGGAAGGAAGGAAGGAAGGAAAGAAGGAAAGAGTTATAAACACTATGTTGCTTGACAGCATTTGGAATTTTAAATTTGGATGCACATTTTCCTCACTCTTTGTCCAGCACTTTATTGAACCACCTAGATTTGAAGTCAGAAAACTGCTTGAATTCAGATCATTTCTATTCTCTAGACATCAACTCAAATTAGGGCATTTTCTATATGTAGCCTTCCCTGGTAAGCAGGAAAAATGATCTTTTCTTCCACAATAATTCTTCTTTTGTTGTTTTCCCCAGTATCTTGCATTACTGTTATTTTTGTGCATATCTGCCCCTCTTCCTCCAATTAGTTTGCAAGCTCCCTGAGATCAGGGATAATCTGCTTTGTATTCCTCGGTTTCCTCTTTAAAGTGTGGCTGCTGGCACAGCTTTGTTCAGAGGTAGAATGTCATTTGACTCTATCTTGAGGACCATCCATACTTAGCAACTCTTGATGCCTTTAGAAACATCAAAATGTTTCCTGCACATATAAAAATGAGAAAACAAATGATAATCTTCATGCCAAGTTATTTCTATTGTACTTGAAACATTTTAGTTTGGGATTTTTTTAAGGCAATTGGGGCTAAGTGACTTGTCCGGAGTATTTGAAGTCAGGTGCTTCTGATTCCAGAACTAGTGCTCTATTTATTGTGTCACCTAGGTGCTCCTCATTGTTTGTTTCTTGATACTTGGCAGTTTTTACAAAGTGTTTTCCTTAAAGTAACACTGAGTTTTTATCATAAGGTCTAGAAATAGATAATCTAATCTAATCTCCTCCTTTTCTAAGGTCTATAGGACCTTTCACTCCAAATATAGGTCACTTTTTCCCTGCTTGAGCCATATAAACCACCAAATCAAAATCAAGGCTAAAGCAGTGAAAGATTCTTGACCTAGGAGTCAAAAGACATGGGTACAATTCTTGGTTCTGTTGCTAGTGCACAGTGTGAACCTGAACACATCACAGTTTATTTCTCGGGTCAAAAGTCCTCATATGTTGCATGGAAGTATAAAATATTTGTAGATTCAGAGAATCTTAGAATTGGAAGGAACTTAGTGCACCCTCCCAATTCTAATATAATGTGTGAATCTCTTCTAACCCTTGGAAAGTTGTCTTTTAATCTCTTCCAGTAGAAAGATCAAAGGACTAAAAATCAAAGACTTGAGGTCAGTGTCCAACTTCAACACTTAGTATCTATAGGCTCTGACCACAACAGATATTAATAAGAAGAGAAAACTGAGGATTTCATTTCAAGTTAAGGATTCAAGGAATTTTTCAGTAACTTAAAGAAAAAAATAGGTATAGGTGGCATAGGAGATCAAATGTTGGGCCTAGAGTCAGGAAAACTCCTCTTCTTGAATTCAAATCTAGCCTCACACAATTACTAGTTGTATGACTCTGGGCAAATCACTTAACCCTGTTTGCCTCAGTTTCCTCAAATTGTAGAAGGAAATGGCAAACCACTCTAGTATCTTTGCCAAGAAAACCCAAAAGAGGGTCACAAAGAGACAGATATGACTGAAAACAACAGAACAACAAAAAATATTAATTTCTACTAGTGATTCATAATAGCCATTTATTCAAAAAGTATAAATTGGTCTAGTTCATGGAAAAGAAAAGAAAGCTACTGAAAGATCCTTCTTCCCTCTGTAGGCTAGAAGTTCATCTTTCTTTTTGCATCATAAACTCTTTTGGAAGTGGATTTAAATCTATGGATCTCTGACCAGAATAATGTTGTTGTTGTTTTTGTTCTTATTTCTTTTAAATAAAATCCTAATAGAAAGAAAAGCCAAATTTTATATAAATGTTAGTAAAAATATTTTTTAATTCAAATTCATAGAATCCATGAAATCTATCAATACACAACTAATCTCAAATGAAGAACTCAAGGTTATTGGAGAGAATGAAATTTTCTTTAAAGAATTTGGAATGGAAAGAGTTTCCTTCTCTGTGTTAATATAATAACAGAGTAAGCAACATATACAATATAAGTAATCTCCATTAATCTTACACAGAGTGCAAAATGTGATCACAAAGTTTAAAGGAGGCATTGAAGAGTTTTCCTATGGAAATCATGGAAGCTTCATCATATTTCATCAGTCTGAGAATATTATAAAGTCTTGGCCCTTGGGTAAAGGCAACTGAGACCACATGGAAACAATTCTGTTGATTGGTTGAGAGAATTTGTCATACCTTTTACATACCCTATATGTAAAAGAAAGAAACTGTTCAAAAGTCGAAGTGTTTAAATTTAAGTATTAGAGGTATTTATGGAAGAATAATTCCCTTGGAACTTCAACAGAGGGAAGAAAGGACAAATAAGGATTTCCTATCTCCGCTGACTGCCCCTTTCCCCATATAGAATATATCATCAATGCTAATGGGCTGATAGAAGATAACATCTTTATAATTAGAGGAAAACCATACAGAGAAGTAGATTCAGAGAGAGTTGATTGGAGAAGGAAGTAGTTTCAAGGAGCATAACCATTTGCAGCAGAGAGGAAAGTCTACTATGGATCCAAGAAAGGAGCAGACCTTGGAAGACAACTTGGGGACCCACCAAGCATAGACACTGTATTCAGAGAGAGTTACATATGGACTCTGTGAAGGAAGAATGGCAAATCATTTCAGTGTCTTTGCCAAGAACACCCCATGGAAATTATGGTCCATGGAGTCATGAAGAGTTGAACATGAATGATGAAATGAACAAGAGAACTGAACAACTGAACATATTAATTGATAATGGGAAGAACACTAGTGGGGGCTCATTGGCTATCATGTTAAGAGTAAAGACCCATAGAGTTGCCTCTAGGGCCCAACCTACTAATACAAGTAGCAGTTGGGGAGTATCTTAGAGAGGAAATTATAAGTGGAAAATGTGAAAAAAAATAAGAAAAGGGGAAAGAAAGAAGAGACAGAAAAAAATTCTCTTCTGTACTGTTAGACTGGAGAATAGAAAAATCATTTAACTAGCAAACATTTTCCAAATTCCTACTACGCGCTAAGTACCATTAGCACTAAGTAATGCCTGTAGGCATTAGAAATACAAAGACAAAATGGTGTCCTTACTCTCAAGGAATTTAAATTTGGTCAGAGGAAGACTACTACATATATACATATACATAAATATAAATAAAATACATATGTAACTATATATATATGTAGAAAATGATACAAAGTAAATATTAGACAATTTTTTGGACAAAGCACCCTTACAGCCTGGGTTATCAGAAAAAGATCCCATGGAGAAGATGGAGGGTATTTGAACTGGATTTTGAAGGAATCTAAGAATTCTAATAGGCAGAGATGAGGAAGGAATTCATTCCAGATGAAAAAAGGAAGAAAGACCCATTTGGAAGGGCCAGTGAATCCGGGAACTTTGTTAATTAGTATGAGGCTTTTCTCATAGACCACAGAGCTGATCCTGCTGGGGAGGAAGTAGTCTGTTTTGCTCTAAGAAATGACAATGTAATTCTAACAGGAGAAAGGTCATTCTGAAATGATCAAAGAAAGAAAAAAGGTTGGCGATTCCCTGCTAAGGGGTAATGAGGGAGCCATATGTCTATCTGTTGTGAACAATAGAGAGGTCTGCTATCTTCCCAGGATGTCAGAGATATAACAGAACTTTCCAAGAGTTTCTGAACTTGATGATCCTGACTTATTCCTGACATTCACATGGGGAGAGATGACCCTATCAGAAAGAACCTAGAAAGCATCATTAGAGTAGTTGAAGTTTGAGGAAAGACAAGAACTTGGGACATAGCTAGTTTTATCACCACTGCTAATTGAAAGCAAGGGCTTTAGAAGGGAAAGATAAGGACTGAAGAACTGATTAAGAATAGCATTTGAATTTCTGGACTTTGGCTTAATGAATGATCTCCAAAGTGACCTCAAGAAGAGAAGATAATCCAAAGAACAGTGGGAAAAGTACTGGAAAGAAAGAGAGAAGCACAGCTTTATTATCACCAACCACCATTCCTCTTTTCTTTGTAACTGCTACTGCCCAGGATAGGCTGTTATTTGTATCCTTCCCCAGGTGATGGGGCAGGGAGATAGGCAATCATTCTCTGGCCAGCCTAATCTCTATGGAAGATATACTTCACACTTACTTTAGCTCTCTGTTCTTCATGCAAGAAGGGACCAATTCTTAGATACCCTCCCCAGTTCTTCTACCCACTCGGAGGAGAAGAAGAAGGAAATCTCCTGTACATATGAAGAGCTGCAGAAAGTAAAGCTCAGGAACTTCATTGGTAGCAAGAAGCAATGGCCAGCCTGAGGTATAAGGCTCTAGCCATTGATGTTGCAAGTGGACTTGGGCTTCTAGCAGCTTAATATAGAATTATCTCCTCACTGCAATTCCATCACCAAAATGACCTACTATTAGAAAGGCTCTGTAAATTTACCAGACAAATTGGAAATAAAAATAGAAAGCCAGGATCTACACCTAGAAACTTGGGTCCATTTGAGCAACTTGCTGACTTACTACTGTCTCCCTCTCTCCTTCTGGAAGTCACTATCACTACTTGAGATCAAACTTCCAGAGACCATTTCATTTCCCCCACCCTCAGTCAAGGGAACATGGAAATTTCCAAGCTGAATTTCAGTCATCACCTGAACTCTGAAATTCTAGGATTATATAACTGGGGGAAGGGACTGAAAATAAGTATTATGATTTAGTAAGCACAGCCAATGAGGAACTTGTGCCATTTGGGGCCACATATCTTTCTGAAGGATCTTTTTCAGCCATGGCAGCCTGATTCAAAGCAATACTGAAATAAACTTAACTTAGAACTGGTTCTTTAAATCACTGTATCCTATACAGTTGAAAATAATAATACTTACTCAATTGTATTATTTTCACCAAATTAAAAAAATGATACACACATTAGGGTTTTTTAGTGAAAGCAGTAGGTCCTTTGTACTATTAATAAAAATATTTTAATCATTTTATGTCTATTTTCATTATTTTCTAAGTTTCTTTTCAGAACATTTTGCAATGTATGTAATATGTTATATATATAGTATTTTAATACAGTGATACATTATGCTATTTATAAATAAACACATTTATAAGGGACATGGGCTTTAAAAAAACATTACTGAAAAGAATGTATGAGGTAAAAAGAGTTTGGAGACCTCAAATTTAAAATATATTCCTGATAGGCTCTTGGCTAAGGAAAAAATGCACCTAATAAGGCAGGTACATGCGCGCGCACGCACACACACACACACACACACACACACACACACAATCTGGAGACTAAAACACTGGAAACTAAAGTAGCAAGATCGAGAATACTCTTTAACTAGGTCGTCTCCTTTTTTACAATTCAGAATATTTTTAATGAGACTTGCTGTTTATAGAAAAAATATAGATCCATATCTATTTCTATTACACACAAGCAAAAATACATAAACACTCATGTATAATGCATATATAATATATACATATTTCTACATATAAACATTCATAAATAGATGGCAGGGCTTTTCAAAATCTAATCAAGATAATTTAAAATTGAAAATAAAGAGGGAAGAAGAATATTGTCCAGTACCTTTACTGAATCAGACACCACAATGGGGTAGCAGGGAAACATAGCATTTCATTAGAACTGATCAGTAATTCATAAGAAATCTTATCAAAGAAGAGAGTCAATACTAAAAATTATAGCAAAGGATATATACATTTGTTTTTATTGTTGAGCCATTTCAATCATATTCAACTCTCCATGACTTCATTTGGAATTTTCTTGGCAAAGATTAAACTAGAGTGCTTTGCCATTTCTTTCTCCAATTCATTTTACAGATGAGGAAATTGAGGCAAACAGAGTTAAGTGATTTGCCCTGGGTTCACACAAGTAGAAAGTGTCTGCAGCCATAGTTGAACTCAGGTCCTCACAATTCCTGGATTGGTACTCTATCCACTGTACCACTTATGCAGCTGTTCCTGAAAATAATCTATTACTCCTTAAATCCCCATAGTATTTTGTCTGATTGTCATTTTTGTTTTTAATTGCTCTAGCTATTCATATGTATGTATATATATATATACTTACATAGAAATACATTTATATTTATAAAAATGCACAAAATGTGAGTAATAAGGTAAACTTGATGCAGGAAGGTACATTTGACTTTTTAGATATCATTGAGATTTGGTGAGGTATGCTTTATGATTATAATATGACTTTGAAATGATTTATCTATTAAAGAGGAAGAAAGTCAATAAAAAAAGTAGTGACCTCCCATTCTATATGAAGACTGTATAATAATAGTGTAAGGAAATGCAGACCCATTTGGGTGAAATATGGTGGAAAGAACCTTTGAAGAAGAGTCAATTGTGTGAGAAATAGAATTACTACTCTAGTGGGAGTGTATTACAGAGTATCTAGGTAGAAGGAGAGAATTGAGGCTGAATTAAAAGAAAAAAAGAAAAATCTTGGCATAGGGTTTTTCAATATTTTATTGAATGTTTCTTGGACCCCTTTGGCAGACTGATAAATATTGAATCTCTACTTGGCAAAGGAAACCAATTATGTTGAATATATACAATTAGCAAAATATGTGTTTTTTTAAGGACCTTGATCTAAAAATCACTAGTTTAATTGTTAAAGAAAACAGTTATAATAATTATTATTAAAAAACAACCTGCATTTACATAGTGTCTACTATATGAGAAGCTGTGCTTTACAAACATTATCTCACTTCATGCTCAAAGCCACTCGGGGAGGTATATGCCATGTTTGCCCAAATCTCACCCATGATCACATAATAAGTTTATAAAAGTAGAATTAAATCTTCCTAAGTCCAGCTCCAGCATCTTAATCTAAAAATTTCCAGAATTTTCATCCTACCCCAAAAGAAATCCTTGATTTATATGAATGATAATTTAATACTTTAAAGAGTGGAGCAAGTGACTTTTAACATGAAGTTAAAAACCAAGATAAACGAGATGATGTCAAGAGAGCTGCTCTCAATTGTTTCAAGTTATCTTGTTCAGACAAATTATATTTTATAATGCTAAAAAAATTGGAAGACAGATTTTTGAGGCTAATGATCTTTGAAAAAGTGAGAGTAAAGGAGTTATTGCAGACCTAGAGACAGACAAACATTATGCCAGTTTTTGAAAAAGAGAAAAGGATCAGATAGTCAAATTGTAGGCCAGTATACTTGACTTCAATTTTTGGCAGGATTCTGAAACACATTACCTAATATATGATTGCTTTGCATTTAGAAAGAAATTTGTTAGAACCATTATAACTTCATCCAGAATGGGTCAAATCAAACTACCTTTTTTTCCCCTTTTTTCCCTTTTTTATAAGATTGATGGGTAAATAGGTCAGGAAAATGTCACAGACATTTTATACTACTTATATTTCAGTAAAGCATTTGTTAAAGTCTCATGCTATCAATCCAGACAATGCAGTAAGGTGTGGGCTAGACAATAGTATAATTAGGTAGATTCAGAAATGGTTGAATGGCTAGGCCCAACAAATACCCATTAATGGATCGATTTCAACCTGGAGGAAAGTCTCCAGTCTAGCACCCCAGGGACTAATCTTAGGCCTTGTGATATTGAACAATTTTACTGAAGACTTGAATGAATAAGTAAAGAGCACAGGTATCAAATGTATAACTGACAAAGCTGGGGGGGATAACTAACGCCCTGGATGACAAATTTAAGATCCAAAAATGCCTTGAAAGGCTAGAAAAATGGACCAAATCTAATAAGATGAACACTAGAGTTCAGTTCTGAAGTATAATCTCATTGATGTTTCCTCCACAGGGACAGATTGCAACTCGTCAAATCTATTCTCAACCTGAGAATCCCATGCTTGTATTCTCCCATAAATTCCCCATTGCAAAGATGAAATCGATTAGCTACACATGTGAAGGTCATACAGTTGGATTAAAAGCATCTCTCACCCTGGAGAAGCCTTTTATGATATACTTTATTCCGTTCATTCTGTGAATCACATTTTCAGGAAGGACACTGACAAATGCAAATGTGTCTGGAAAGGGTAACAATTATAAAGGCATTCTTAAACTTTTTGTGTTCTGGACCCCTTTGGACCCTTCTCAAAACACTTTTTAAATGCATAAATAAAATGCAAAGGATTATAAAAGAAACCACTAATATTGAGATATAGTTATCAATATATTCTGAACAAAGAAAGAACAAGTTTATATACTGAAAGTCAGGAAGGTATTCACTGAGAGGTCTAGAGAATATGCCAGCCAAGCATTAATAGAATAAGTTGGAAAGTTTTACCCCAGGGGGAAAAAGATTCAGAGGAAACATGATATCTTTCTTCAAATACTTGAACTGCTTTAATTATGTAAGAGAAGGGATTTTGTCAGCTGGTCCCCAGAGGGAGAATTAGAAGCAATATTGGGAGTGACAAATTTTGGCACAACGCCAAGATTAAATTCCTAAGAGTTTTCCATAGGTGGAATGGGATGCCTTAGAAAGTAGTGAGGTCACTCAAGACATTTTGTTATGTTTCATAATCAAGACTTTTTTATGTTTCATAATCAAAACTTTTTATTATTTTTATTCATTAATATCCTGGCTTACCTTAGCAACATCATCATTTATTTCATATGGTTAGGCTTTGTTCAAGATGGTTTGAGATTATGAAGTGCTCAGTGGTAATTAAAAATTCTTAAGCATCAGAATAAAAGATTTGTGGGTATAAATTAAAAAAGAAGAAAGCAATGAGATCTCCATCACAAGAATCCTTAAGTGTGGATGAAACCTTGTTGAACTGTTGTAGAGGGATCTTGGTTCAGTTGTGGATTGGACTGGCTCTCCACTGATATCCCTGCCAACTCTGAGATTCTGTGATTATCATTTGCTCCTTCAAATAACTGTGTCAAGTAGAGAGTGTTACATTATTCTCCCATTTTACAGAAAATTGAAATTAAGAGAGGTGAAGTAACATGTTGAAGTTTAGTTAGCTAGGGGTAAAGCCAGCACTCAGACTCAAATTTTCAATTTTAAAGTTTAGCACTCATTTCATTATATTACACTGCCTCTGGTCTTTATGAACTGGACAGTTTTAATGATACATGACATTAGGAGATACTGTCGCCTATAAATGGAGTTTTTGGTTTATAAAAGGCCATTATTTTCCTATATTTTCAGATTTTCAAGTAAACAAAATTAGCTCAAATTCTTATCATATACTTGAATACTGGGGAAAATACTGTTGGGATTTTTCTTTTTGCATTGATTCATGAAGACTAATAAAATCATAATGAATAAAGACATGTGAGCATCTGGAAATAGTATATAAACTCTAGACTGTAATTATGATTCAAAACATGAAGGACAGCAACTAACCCATATGAAGATCCCAAATATCCCACCTGAAATTTCCTCTTTGTCCTTCATTCTCCTATTTAAAACCCTTGGATTCTTTCTGGGTTCCCTTTAGTACAATATTTCTGTTTCAGAGGGATGGACTTGTCCAACTTAGAATCATAAAACTTTTAGATAATCAGGCCATAGAGATGGTATATAGTCAGGCTGAGACCCAAAGAGGAAGGACTTGCCTAAAATCACAAATTTGTGCCCATCAGCAGAGGGCACAAATAGGGAGACTATTGATGATATTATAGAAGGAAAATAAAAACAAAACAAAACTGGATTTGGAGTCAAGAAACTTGTGTTCTATTATTCATGCTTATATTTTGAAAATAAAAAAGCTTTAATAAAAAGAAAGAAACGTGTTCTAATACTAGCAATTCCACTTCTTATATCTTCCTCAGTCTTTGCTAATGCTCCCTTTGGCATGGCAAGAACTACTTTCTCTATATGACAGAGCAAAAATCTGAGGCTCAAGAGAAGCGAGTTGTCTAAATATCAAACAGTGAATGAGTAGCCAAGCCAGTACTAGTTGTCTGGTCTCCTAGATCCCAACATCAGACTCATTCCCTTCTGGTACGCTATCTTAGGGTTCTGGGTACAAGAGTGGTTCTGAAGCAGGCCATTGACCTTTCTAATTCCTTTCTTCTATTCTCTGAGTATAAACTCCTTGAGGGAAGGGGCTCCTTCATAATCTCTTTTGTACTCCCCAAAATCTTATCATAGGACTTGATTTATGCTTAATACATATGGAAAAATAGTTCTAACTCAAGAATGGGAAATCCCCTTTACTTTTTCCAAATGTCTTGGTAGTATTTTGAAACTCGATGACTCAAGAATTTCGTTGGGCAATTCCTAAAAATTCCAAAGCATTCACCACGCAAAAGGAACTTAATAAAAGACAATCAGAGCCTCATATGGTCCTAAACTTTTTGTTTGTTTTAAATCGCTGAGAATACAAATGAAATCTATTTTAAGCAAACTTGATAGAGAATTGGTGGTTTTATGGAGCAGCTACTTTAAATAGGCGTGTGTGTCTCTGTGTGTGAGTGTAACAGATAATTTATTCAACCTAACAAAGACTTTTTGCTTTCTTACTCTTCTTACTCTTGACCAGTCCAATCTAAGATGAAATGCAATAGGAGTAAATGTAAAATCTTGGATATTGGTTAAAAAAAATCAATTAAATAAATTTGAAAGCTATTTGTACAAGGATAACCTAGGTGCTTTATTGAATTATATTCTTAGTAGGGATCAGCTAGATCAAAAACATAAGGTTGCATTCATAGAAACATAGATCTCAGAGATGAAGGAACTTCACAGGACATCTAGTTCAATCTATACTTGCATGGGAATTTCTAATATAACCTCCTGAAAAATGGTGATCCAATTTCTGCTAAGAAGCATTCTCTTTTTAAGTGCTCACAATCACCACTTGAATGATTGATAATTTTTTCCCTTGGGGTAGCTAGGTGGCTCAACAGATAGAGTGAGCTAGACTTGGAATCAAGAAGACCTGAGTTGAAATCTGACCTCAGCTACTTACTAGCTGTGTGATCCTGGGCAAATAACTTAAGCCTGTTTGCCTCAGTTTCCTCATCTGTAAAATGAGCTGGAGGAAAAAAGGCAAACAACTCTAGTATCTATGCCCAAAAATATCTTCAAAGTGAGTCATGAAGAGTTCTAAACAATAACAATAATTCCCCCTGCCAAGGAAGAAAAGTTGTTCTCACCAACCAAGAATATGATATAGTCTCCTCCACTTTTTGAAAATCAGAATATCCTTTGGAAACTCTCCCACTGTCCATGATTTTTCAAAGATCACTGGCAGCAGCTCAGCAATTATACTCCCAGTTCTTTGTGCAATGAAGTCAAACTCTTTGAGGAAGGACAGTTGATAATCTCTTATCATCTTCTCACTTAGTTTAGATTTTAATTCTCCATTCATGTTTTTTGTTCTCTCCTTCCTCATTTGAAGATCATTATCTTTGATAGAGAAAAGAGACGCAACATTAAGTTGAGCAGTTCTGTCTTCTTCCCATTATCCGTCATCTCTATTTCATTCATTCATTCATAGGGTAAACAATTATCCTAGTCTCTTGTATCCTGATGAGACCTCCCCTGGAGTTTGACACTTAGTTCTAAGCACCACATTTTGTTAAGTTCTGTCCAGAAGAAACTGACCAATACAAAGAAAGGATTGCAATATCCAACATATAAGAATTATTAGATGTGTTTATCCTGGAGAAGAGAAGGTTAAGGATGATTGACAAGATAACTGTCTTCAAATCTTTAAAAAGACATCATAACAAAGATCATACTCATCCTTTTTGGACCTAAAAGGCAAAAAAAGAGTAGTAGCTAAAGTTATAGAGTTGCAAAGATTCAACTCCAAGGAAGAAAAAACTAACAATTTGAGCTATCTAAGAATAAAATGTATCATCTAGAGAGATAATGAGTTACCAATATCACTGGAGACGGGTGATTAGAGGGTGATTCGAGTAGAAACTGGCTGATCATTTTGGAGGATGCCTTAGAGATGAGGTCCTGAGTAATTGAGTTTAGTTGGCAGAGATGGATTAGAGTATTGAAGGAATTGCTCCCTGGGGTAGGCAGGGAAGGGTACTGTTAGGAATCATTTTAGCCCCTTAGCTTCACCCTCAGTGGAGATCATGGGTAACCCCACCTTGCTATGTCCAGTCAGAAGTCCAAGTTATAACAAACCTCTGAGGCTAAATTTCTCCCATAAATATGTTCAAATCTGTCCATGGCTCATGCCATCTTTGTTTTTGTATCGATCCACCTCATGTAGTCCTTTCTCTGTCCCTTCCCCCATGCCACATGGTATCTCTCCTCTCATCCTCTACCATGTCTCTATTCATTCTCCTCACAGCTAAGTGATTCTTTAAGGATGCTAAACTTCATGGGATCTTTCTTCTCCTGGTTAATTGTGAATTACACTAGAAAACTTGTCTTTTACATCATTAATTGTTAACCCCCCTTTCCTTGCTAACTATAACTCTATTTCATATCTACCACTCCTTTGTCTACTGTACCTCCTCATTTTATCTGTGACTTCTCCTAAATAAATCTTCCTTTTGCCAAAGAGAGTGGCCATTGTAAATTCTCCTGACTGATCCCCAACATTTAGTGCATACAATCTCAGCATTTGGTGCTAAGTCCCAAATATAGCATTTGGAACCAGGAAATGCCTGAACCTAAATTACATCATAATGGAAATACTTATTCAAGAAGGGGTCAGATTAGGTGCCACTTGAGGCTATCTTCTAGATCTGATAGTCAGTGGCTCTATCATTTTACAACTAAGGCCTGCCATCCCACATTTCTATAGCTTATGGTTCTGCTAAATAATGACATCTGATGAAATAAAACCTGACAAAAGTGAACTCACAGCAGAAATAAAGCCATAGCAGCTTTGCCCCTGGATGGTGTTTCCTCTTTATGCAGAGATCTTCTTTCTGTTTAGGGTTACATGTGAAGATTCCATGTACTTATGAAGTAAGACAAATATGTGAATCCAGGCTCATTATTATCCACAAGTCTTGGGAGATGACTGACACACACGGAGTTTAAGTGACCTGCCCAAAATCATATTGCAGTATCTGAAGCAGGTTGTAAATGCAGATTGTGTTGACTTTGTGCCCATCACTCTATCCACTATACCACACTAACTCCTTCATGACCTTCTGCTTAAAAAAGCATTGTACCTTTGTACCACATACTTGAGGTTTAGTAAGAAATAATCATTTTACTTCCTGCAGCTCAAACAAGATCAGTTTAAACCACACGCTGGTGAATCCAATGGAAGTTATTAACGTGTCCAACTCTCTGACATTTCCAGGGGGAAAGTTTCCCTAAAAATAGCCCTGCAGAACCATATGTTCCTTCAAAGCTGCGATCACCATCACTACATTCCCCAAACTTCTATGCCTCACCTCCCCCACCCCAATTAAAATGTTGGACTTTTTATCAAAGACACACAAATTGTTCAAGTTGTCTCATAGGATGTGAGCCAGGAGATCTGGATCAGAATCCTGTCTACATCGCTTACCACTTATTGCATATGATTTAGAGTTATTGATCCTCTTTCAGCCTTTACTTTCTAATCTATAAAATTCATTTAATCTTCAAGTTATCTAACTTCTGTCTGCCTCAGTTTTCTCAAATGTAAAATGGGGTTCATAGTAACATCTACCTACTAGGGTTCTTGTGAGGCTCAAATGAGGCAGAGTGCGCATATAGACACTTAATAAATACTTGTTTTCTTCCTTCCTTCCTAAAATTTGGAATAATCATTTCTGCTAAGTGTCCCTCACAGCGTTCTTGGAAGAACCAAATTAAATAGTGCATGTGGAAAAATAAAACCTTGGTAAACTATGATAATAATCATTAGCTTCCATAAAACACTTGAAAGTAAAAAAAATGATTTAAGTCATTTGACTCTCAGACTTACCTTGTAGGTAAGTATCATATTCCTTAGACTTAATATTAGAATAGTGTTAATATCATATTCCTCCCATTTTATAAATGAGAAAACTGAGTCAGAAAGAGATAAAGTGGCTTGTCCAAGGTCACCCAGTTAAGTATATAGCTGAGGCAGGATTTGAACTTAGTTCTTCCTGACCCAAGTCCAGTTCTTTGTCCACTGTGTCATCTAAATTGCCTTAATGAATAGTTGTAATTCTAATAAAATATTAACACTACTAATATTTGTAATTACAATTACATTGTAATTAAAATTACTATAATACTGAGTATCATGATATTAATACTCTTCTAATACTAATACTGAGTAATATGATGCTAATAATACTAATACTGAGTAATGTGATGCTAATACCATACTAATAGTAAAACTGAGAAATATAATTCTAATTCTAAGACTGGGGAATGTGGTACTAATACTATTCTAATACTAAATTTGAGGAATATGAATACTACTATACTAATAATACTAAGACTGAGGAATGTGATATTAATACTAAGACTGAGTAACATGATACTAAGACTATTCTAATACTAAGACTGAAGAAAATGATACTAATGCTATTCTAATATTAAATCTGAGAAATATGATAGTAACACTACTCTAATACTAAATCTTAGGAATATGATACTAATACTATACTAACACTACTGAGGCTGAGGAATATAATACTAATATTTTGCTAATTATATTTATAAGGAATAGATTCTCCACTGGTGTCTTTTTTTCTCATTGTTTTATGGAGATGCCCCTGAGTTTGCTAAATTCTCATGATGAAGTACAAGCTCTGGTAGGTCCCATCAAGTGGAAAACCTGTCATGGTATGACTAACTAATCACTGGAAGTATTCAATTAAGGGTAATAAAACTGGATTTCCTTTAAGAACCTTTCTACTAATCGACCAACAAGCATTCATTAAGCACCTACAATATGCCAGCCATTAGCTGACAAGTGCTAGGATTCTACCTTTGAAATTCTATGATTCTATACAAGTATAAAGTGAAAAATTCACTTTACTTGTATTGTTGTTGATGAAAATATTGAGGATGAAGACAATGATGTCAAGGGATATCACAGTGGGATACAATAAGGCTAACTGGAATTTAGCCTGCTCCAAGGTGGTATCTTCTGGTCAACAAGTAACATAGTTAGAAGGTCCTTGAACCCGCTGAGATTCTTTGACCTGACTCATAGAATATACAGGGTACAGGAAACCCTTCTATAGCACTCTAGATATATGGTTACCCAGTCTATATTGCATGATCTTCACTGATAAAGAATCTAGTACCTTACTGTTCAGGCCTTCCTGCTTTGGGACTGTTCTAATTAATTATTAGGGAGTTGTTTTATTTTTTTTTAACATTTAGACAAAATTCAGGTCTTTGTAACTTCCAGCTCCTGGTTTTGACCTCCTATCAGAGAAGAAAGAGGCAAATCTCTCCTTTACTAATCCCTTTTGAGATCAGTTCTACTCTATGTTCTGCTAGTATCCTCAATTCCTTCTATTTTGTCTCCTCTACTATTATGTAAGCTCCTTTGGAGTCTATATACCTTACTAATTATTATTTTTCAAAATATCAATGATTTTCTCAGTATAAACACTTGTCAATAGAATAAAAAAATCAATAAAGAGTTTGAAGATAGCCCAGGTATCTTTTCATGGTCAATAAAATCCATACCACACAGACATTTTAGAATAACCAATAAAGAACCCTAGGAAAGCATTTAAACCAAATTAAGTTTTTTTCCTCTCTTTTCCTCCTGTTCAGATCTTTTCTATCTTTCCAAGTTTAGCTCAAATTCCCCTTCTTATAAAAAATCTTTCCTTACCATTCCAACCCATTATGATTTCCTCTTTCTAGATCTTCTACAGAGCTTTGGAGCTGTGGAGGCCACAAAAATAAATGAAATATAATCATACAGGAGGTTTAGTTCAGTAGAACTACTGAGCATGGTGCCTTCCATCCTTCCAAAAATAAAACTGAACTCCTAATTACATGAAACTGGATCATTGTCCATTGATTCTGCCCAAAACATTTTTAAGGCAAGACTACAATCACTAAAACTATTCAAAACATCTTCCTTTCTCTTCAGGTGGAATAATTATGAAGATAAAATAATTCCACCTGTAGTTCAAGTGGTTACTTGTCTGTCCAAATATTTTAAGTCTTTTCCTAATCATCAGCAATTACCCCCTCAAATCGCATGATTAAATATGAAACTTCCATACCATGTAATTCATTTGTCTTTGTTTCAGTACAGAGATCCCTCATTTCCCTAGAATTTATCATAGAGAGTGCTTATTCATTCATGCATTCATTCATTCATTTATTCTTTCAACAAATGTTTATTAATAAACCTACTCATGCTTGGAGTTCAGAAGATAGAGTTTACATAAGACACATTCCTGCTCCTGAGTAACTGAAACTTGCTTCTTTAAACACCAAAATCTTTTTCACTTTATCTGCTCAGGATGGAAATTTTTCTGAAATGCATCACACATTTCCTCTCTGCACCCCTCCTTAGACAGAGCCCAAAGAGCATCATTTAACCTTTTCTTATTGACTCATGGTCATAATTATAAAGATCAGTTATTCCACTGGGCTGTGAGACATTGAAGCTCTTAGGACTATTGAAGTGGTTCTGGCTGTTTGCCTTTATACAGAATGGCCGCAGGCTTTTATAGTTCTTGTCTCTGCTTTTTAGGTTTCCTGTCTCCCTGCCTCACTATCAGACTTTCAATTTGTTATAGTCTTTCTGGCTCTAGTCATTGGCATATTTTAACATTTCTTTTTCAATTTGATGTTTGGTCTGAAAAACCAGGTACCCAGGTCTGTTAGAAGTGTGTATAAATTAAGAATCAATAGGCTGTGAATTTGGGCTTATATAAAGAACATGAATGTTAATGTGTAGACATTATGCCTCCAAATCCTGCCTGCAGAGAGGCTTCTCCTCCTTCCTTCCTAATTCAGAAATCTTCTAAATAGATGACCTACTGGAAAATTACTTCTGAACGAGAAATATGTGAATATACTATACTTGTTTTTTTTTTTTTTTTCCACAAGGAAGATAAACATAGTCAAAAAAATTTTAAGTGCCTACTATGTGTTCAGCTTAGTGCTAAATGCTAAATTCCTAAAGTGAGTGATTCTTCCCAATTAGAGTATCAATGATAATGGCAATTACATAAGGCAACATTTGCTGTGCTAATGGAAAACATGATTTGCATACCAGGAATGAAAGCCAAATTTTCCCCTGGGCTTCAGTCTGTCAGTGAACACTTTTGAATATCCATTACAGAGTACTGAACAGAGTATTGAGGGAGAAAAATAGATTTATTGATGTTATGAACTATAAAAACAATAGAATGCTCACACAATATTAGAGAAAGACTTTAGAATATACAATATACAGAAGACCCTTGAAATCTAGAACATCGAATGCCATGTCTGGAAAAGGTTTTAGAACATAGGACCTATGATTGATCTAAAAGAGGTTTTTCAGGTGAAAAATTTTCTGATATCTAATGATAAATACTATTTTTCCCAAACCTTTTCTCCACCAGAAATGTTCCCAGCCATTTTTGTTGTTCTTGTTCAGTTACTGCAGTCACGTCTTATTTTTCATGACCCTATTTGGGGTTTTCTTTGCAAAAATATTGGAGTGGCTTGCCATTTTACAGATGAGTAAACTGAGTTAAATAGGTTTAAGTGTCCTTAGCCAAAGTTACACAGCTAATAAGATTCTGAGGCAATATTTGATTTCATGTCTTCTTAACTCCAGGTCCAGTGCCCTATCTACTGTCTCACCTAAATGCCTCAGCCCATCTAACCAATAATAATGTTATGAGGTTACAAATCTCTGTTTTCATTTTCCCAAGTCTCTGGATAAGCTCCTATATGAGAGACACATTCTTGATGTCCCTGAAATCATGCCAGTTAGGTGACCACTTAATTAGGCTATGATAAGACTGGCTTTGTCTACTGGTTTGGAGTTCATGACTTTACCTTTTTCCAGAACAGCATATGCTGGAACTATCTCTGGTAGCAGTTCCTGGATCCCACAGATAAATTATCAGACAATGGATCCACCCCCATGGAGCGAACAGCCCCAGTAACATCTTCTGACAAATTTGAAGATGAAGGATAAAATATCTCCCATTCCCTAACAATAAATGCTGTCTTGCAATGTAATAGATAGCCTCGGGAGGCTTTAGACTAATCATAGCTCTCATTTTCTTAAAACTTCAACTTTTACAAAATGTTTTTCCTCATACAAGCCTTTTAAAGTAGCTGATATAAAAATTATTCCCTCTCTATTACAGGAGAGGAAACTTAGGTCCAGAGCAGGGAAAAGAGAAGTCCAAATTTACAACTTGGTAATGAATAGTCAGGATTCAAAACCAAGATTTCTGTTTTCAGTCCAAAGACAGTATCTTTCCTATTATATTTCCTTTTTCTTCACCTTCTTTATGTCATGGAACCTTTTGACCAACTGATGAAACTCATAATCCTATCTCATAGTAATTTTTAATGCATAAAATAAAATACATGGGATGACAAAGGAAGTAAATTATATCAAAATAAAACAATCATATATATATATACATATATATAAATATATATTAAAGTCATCAAAATATATATGAAAACCCAAGTTTATAAACCTCAGATTAAGAATTCCTATACTATTATACTATACTATAGTACATACTACACTATATATACATATATACACATACATATATATACATATATGTATGTGTATATATATATATGTGTGTGTGTATATATATATATATATATATATATATATATATATATATATATATATATATATATATATATATATATATATATATATATATATATATTTACTCTGTACAGTATAATAGGGCAGCTAGAGGTACAGTGGATAGAGTGCTGGTCTCACAAGTGAAGAAGACCCATCTTTTATGAGTTCAAATCCTGTCTCAGGCACTTACTAGCTGTGTGACCCTGAGCAAATCATTTAATCCTATTTGTCCAGTTTTCTCATTTGCAAAACAAGATGGACAAGGAAATGGCAAGCCATTTTGGTATCTCTGTTAAGGAAACTCAAATTTTTGTATTTGGAGTTTTGGAGAATTGGACAACCCTAAAATGACTGAACAACCATGTACTAATAATCTGTGTCATACTTTATTCTTTTCAAAACACCTTTATGTTCAACATTCCATTTAACCTGCACAAGAAAGCCTTGTGAAGAAGGTAGAGCAGGTATTATCTTCCTTACTTTGTAGATAAGAAAACTGGGGCTTAGAAAAATGACAAAAGCAGTAGATGGCATGGCTGGGACTAAAGCCTTGGTCTCCTTATTCCTAATCTAATCAGAGATAGAGCCATGCTTGCTGCATTGGGGTTGTTTGAATTCCTGCAGAAAGTTTTTCTCCTTTAGTCACATACATTTTTATACTTTCATGATCATAAGAAATGGAAGGGACTTTAGAGATAACTTATTCCAGACTCCTTTTATGCCTTACTGCTTATTTATCACAGCTAGGCTTAGTTTAGGAGTATTACTTTTAAGTTTGAACATGATAGTATCCTACAGAGGGAGACTGGGAGTGAGATAAATAATACAGAACAAGGAAAGAGAAGAGGGAAGATAATATTAATGTGCTTTTTTGAAATACTAGGTTCCCTCCCTGACAGCAACCTGATTCCTATGCAAGAGGCAGGATTAGCATGTGGACCAGTTCCATGGTAGCTAACCTGGTAGTTGTTTATTCACAGTATGTAAAATTCTGGTAAGCACCAAGCCCACTATGATTTTAGGAAATTACCAACCCTCTAATTCAAGCACTCTCTTTCTGATGTCTAGAACAACTTCCTATGTAGGGTAGGGATACTCATATCATTTAGTTTAGATTTTTTCCAATCAGAATCATCTCTGATCTCCCAATTTTTCATCCTGTTCATCCTCCTGGAAACTGTATCCCACTTCCTGAGTTTGACATATTTCAATCATTCCTAACTAGGAAGACTTTGGTATAGTTGGGTCATTTCCCCACAGAAAGAGAACAAATACAGAGAACTGTATACAGAGCTTTATCTTTGTATTATATTTGTATTTAATTAATTTTGTATTAATTAATTAAATTTGTATTAAATTAATACAACAATCTATAAAAACAACAACACAAAACTCTGTATCTAACGTCTGTAGCCTTTTCTAAACATATTAGTTTCTGTATAATATAAGGATTTCTAGGAAACACACAGTTTAGTTTGCTTTACTGCATTTCCTCCACCCAACTACCTTATGACCCACAGGCACATCTGTTGTGAAGTCAATAAAATACACTTCACAACTGATATTCTACTCATCTACTAAAAGATCCATCAGAGCCAGTCTTCAGATGAAGATGAAGGAACTTGGAATATAAAATATGATTCCTCACCTAGCATAGAATACAAACCTAGGATCTTGTAGATTCAACGTTACTTAAAGCAGTGTTACTGACAAGAATTGACCCAACAGAAAATAGTGTCCCACTTCTATTTAGCCTTAGACTCCTTGGTGTGGACTGCAGCATCTGTCTCTTACAACTACATCTCATTGCCTGTTGAGTACTTGCTCTATACCAAAATACAAAATATAGTTCTGTGCATCAGGGAAGAAAGAGCAAAGAAACCCCCTATACATAAATTCATTCAATAGATATTTATTAAGCCCCTACTGTATGCATATCACTATGCTCAACACAAGAAGGGACACAATCACATCATGAAGCTTATGTGGCTCCATGATGGTTAAAATTCCTGGAATGGAGGTCTAGCTTTAGAATAGGACTTGGGGAGGTGTTCCAGCCACCTGGTAAAAGGAAGCCAAGGAGTGATGCTCTTGTGTACTCAGCATGGTACAAAGCACAGTGTGGAGCATGAGGAAAGAACTATCTAGTTTCAGGATCACAGAACTTTTTTCAGAAAGAATCTTACTAGGAGAATTGAGCTTCTCTGAAGTACAGGTGTTGTGATGTATGGGGTGGGATTATAATGGAGGAACCATAAGCATGCATGACATGTGCATGCGTGTTTGGGGAAATATGTTCAAACTGTGTCAGATTTCAGACATGCTGGGAAAATTGTCAGGAAATTGCTTTAGTGCTTGGATTGTTTATGAGAAGCTAGTGATGCTTGGTACAAGAAAGCAAGGCTTATGGAGACAGGGATCATCTGTGGGAATTCAATCATCTGAAATGATTTTCTCCAAAGGAATGGAGGTATTATTCATATTTGCTGATACATTGACAGGACCTACATTCCTTAAAAGGGGGCATATACTACAGTAAATGGCCTAGCAGGTTGTAGATATGATTTTCCATACAATTCAGGAGAGAGTTTACTTACCATCTCATCAGCTGTCTCCGCTTTTGGCAGTATGACAATATTGAAAACTTTAAATAGCAAAATGATTATAACAAATTATCAGAGACTAAACATATCATCTTACATGTCTTCAAAGCTGGTCTAATTCCCTAATTTCACAGATCAATTAACTACAGTCTGGGGAGAAGTGACTTTATAAAAAATCACTTAGGGAGAGGACAGCATTTACTCAACCACAGTTTATTCACTTGGCCATTGATATATAACTTGGATAAGTCATTTTTCTTCTCAGGGCCTTACCTTCCTCATCTATGAAAGGAGGAATAAAACACTATGAAGTTGCCAAGGATAAAAGCCTTCATTTTAGAGCTAAAGAAGTAGATTTGAACCCAAGGCTTCAGGGTGCTATCTACTTCAGAGTTTATATCTGAGCTCTAAGCTCCCTTCCAGGTGTAGCAATCCCTT
Source organism: Sminthopsis crassicaudata (assembly GCF_048593235.1). NCBI lineage: Eukaryota > Metazoa > Chordata > Mammalia > Dasyuromorphia > Dasyuridae > Sminthopsis > Sminthopsis crassicaudata. Next base: position 185,752,583 of record NC_133622.1, on the reverse strand, counting down.
TCTATGTTCTATCTCTCTGAGGTCTAACAACCTATGTTCTGTGTCCTAAACTTCCTTCTAGTTCTGACCTTTTCTGTTTTATGGAAAGTCAAAAGGTAAAGAAGGGAAGGGAATAAGTATTTATATAGCACCTCCTGTGTGCCAAGCACTTTAATGATCCTCACAATTACTCTGCAATGTAGGTGCTATTTTACCCATCTGAAAGTGGAGGAAACTAAGGAAATTGAAAATTGACTTACCCAAGAAGTTCTTAGGGTGGGATTTCAACTCAGGTTTTTCTTAGTCAAGGACTGGCTTGCTACTCACTTTGCCACTTAGCTGCCTCAAAAAGAGCAAAACTAGGTGCCCTCTGCTCCTTCCCAAAGAGAAAAGCTAGCTTACCTTGGCCAAAGGAAGTGACAGAATTTTATTGGTCTTTCCCTCAGCTTTTTGGAGATGTGAAATAGAGGAAAGACTGAACTCTGTGAGAAATCATGGGGACATCAGAGGGAGGTCAAACATATGGGATTCTGGGACTCCAATACCATCAGCTATGGAAAAGTAGAAAAATGTGTTTTTCTGATAAGGAGTCAGATCTTTATTTCTAATCTCTTATCAGGAAATAACATTGGTGTTTGGTTTACTTTTCTTCTTTGGTGACAATAAGCCCCTTTTCTCATTTGAAAAGTTCTTGGTCCGTGTAAGGAGCCTCTACTTGTATATACATGTATACATAGCTGCTTGTGTGGAATGAAATTTAAAATAGGAATGGGAGAATCTCCCTTCCAAAAGACAAAGCAAGGAGGGCTCTCAATCAGCTTCTAACAAGACCCGAATTTTTCTGTTAGTTTTATTTAATTTAAATGAAGAATACTGAGTAGGAGATAGGAGAGCTGAATTTGAATCCCAGATCTGCAACTTATTAGCAATGATAACTTTGTATAACCCACTTTTCCTTTTTGTAAACCTGTCTGATCCTGCCCCAGAAAATCCTGAATGAGAAATAAATCTCTAACTTAGCAGTGGGTCTAAGTTCAGCTTCCTACCCCTGACACTAAGTTCTGTGGGATCATTTTCCTTCTCTGAAAATCAGTTTTTTTCTTCTGTCAAATGAATAATAATTCAATTCAATAAATAAATATTAGAAGCTTTTTATGTGGGTATACAACATAAAAAGTTTATGTTCTACTGATTTTGCTCTCCCTAACTGACAAGACTATTGTGAGGATCAAATGAAAATCCTTTGTGCCTTCCTTTTTTCCCTTCCCTTTCCCTTCATTTTCCTTTCTCTTCCCTTTCCTTTCCTTCTTTTTCTTCCAATCTTTCCATCTTATCTTCTTTCCTCCCTCCATCCTTTTCTCTTTCCTTTCCTTCCTTCCTTCCTTCCTTCCTTCCTTCCTTCCTTCCTTCCTTCCTTCCTTCCTTCCTTCCTTCCTTCCTTCCTTCCTTCCTTCCTTCCTTCCTTCCTTCCTTCCTTCCTCTTTTTCTTATTCTTCCTCCCTTCTTGCCTGCCTGCCTGATCATGTCAAGAAATTGCTTTTGAATTCTCAATTATTCTGCTAGCAGAACTCAAATCATACCAAGTCCCAGAATGCTGAAAATCCTTTAAGAGTGAAATATTTGCTTGTCATGCCAGGTCTGGCCAAACTCTGTTGGGAGAAGCTTGTCGCTGAAGAGATGGTCACCAATGAGCATATGTTTTTGGTTCCAACAACTCATTAAGCCTGATAAGATGTAGAGAGAGTAGAATCCGTGTCTGCCTGGGGAGAGAGTATACCAACTCTTATGAGTCCCCGAGCTAAAGGTGGGGGATTCTGGGTATGGAGTGCTGTTAGACTCAGATGTTTTATTAGTTGAGTTTATCCACTCAACCTTACTTCTCCTCCCTTCATTATTATTACTATTATTATTATTATTATTTGTTGTTGTTTTCTTTTTTTTTTTTTAGAAAAGGTGATTTGTTGGATAAGGGAGGAAAGGGACATATTTGAAAATGAGAATGATTTTAAAACAGAAAATAAATCAGTAAATTTTTTATTTAAAAAAATTCCACATCTTGGAAAATTTGCATATGAATTTCTTTGCCTCCATTTTTTTCTTTTTTGGGGGGGGGGCTCAAATAAACAAAAATGGAAAAGTAATTATGTTTATCCCCTTGTAATACTCATTGGTGAGAGACTGATTTTAATCTCTGAGCCCATTTCCCTGCCTTGCTCTATTGCTTCCAAGTTGTTATTTAGGAAGATATGTTGTTTTATTTTAAACCCTAGAATTAAGACTTTCATTTTTTAAAGTGCTAGATTCTATTACTATAGGGGCTTCTTTCCTCTGATTTCCTATTTTCAAACTGATTTCATAACAGACCCAAATGGACTTCTTAGCATGCTTAATATACTGTATGTATTCTATCTCCCACTTTGGGGAAATGGGCCTTTACCCAAATTAATTCCTATGCCTGGGATATTCTCAGTTTTCATCTCCATCTTTTGGTTTTCCTATTTTCCTTTTTTTTTTTTTTTTTTTAAATTTTTATTTTATTTTATAATTATAACATTTTTTTGACAGTACATATGCATGGGTAATTTTTTTACAACATTATCCCTTGCACTTACTTCTATTCAGATTTTTTCCCTTCCTCCCCCAGATGGCAAGCAGTCTTATATATGTTAAATATATTACAGTATATTCTAGATACAATATATGTGTGTAGAACCGAATTTTTTGTGGCACAGGAAGAATTGGATTCAGAAGGTAAAAATAACAGTTTACATTCATTTCCCAGTGTTCCTTTTCTGGATGTAGCTGGTTCTGTCCATCATTAATCAATTGGAATTGGATTAGCTCTTCTCTATGTTGAAGAAATCCACTTCCATCAGCGTACATCCTCACACAGTATCATTGTTGAAGTGTATAATGATCTTCTGGTTCTGCTCGTTTCACTCAGCATCAGTTGATGTAAGTCTCTCCAAGCCTCTCTGTATTTCTCCTGTTGGTCATTTCTTATAGAACAATAATATTCCATAACATTCATATACCATAGTTTACCCAACCATTCTCCAATTGATGGACATCCATTCATCTTCCAGCTTCTAGCCACTATGAAAAGGGCTGCCACAAACATTTTGGCACATACAGGACCCTTTCCCTTCTCTAGTAGTTCCTTGGGGTATAAGCCCAGTAGTAGTATGGCTGGGTCAAAGGGTATGCACATTTTGATAACTTTTTGGGCATAATTCCAGATTGCTCTCCAGAATGGTTGGATTCTTTCACAACTCCACCAACAATGCATCAGTGTCCCAGTTTTCCCACAGCCCCTCCAACATTCATCATTATTTGTTCCTGTCATCTTAGCCAATCTGACAGGTGTGTAATGATACCTCAGAGTTGTCTTAATTTGCATTTCTCTGATCAATAGTGATTTGGAACACTCTTTCATATGAGTGGAAACAGTTTTAATTTCATCATCTGAAAATTGTCTGTTCATATCCTTTGACCATTTATCAATTGGAGAATGGCTTGATTTCTTATAAATTAAAGTCAATTCTCTGTATATTTTGGAGATGAGGCCTTTATCAGAACCTTTAACTGTAAAAATTTTTTCCCAATTTGTTACTTCCCTTCTAATCTTGTTTGCATTAGTTTTGTTTGTGCAGAAACTTTTTAATTTGGTGTAATCAAAATGTTCTATTTTGTGATCAATAATGGTCTCTAGTTCTCCCTTGGACACAAACTCCTTCCTCCTCCACAAGTCTGAGAGGTAAACCATCCCATGTTCCTCCAATTTATTTATGATTTCGTTCTTTATGCCTAAATCTTGGACCCATTTTGATCTAATCTTAGTATGTGGTGTTAAATGTGGGTCCATACCTAGTTTCTGCCATATTAATTTCCAGTTTTCCCAGCAGTTTTTGTCAAATAATGAATTCTTATCCCAAAATTTGGGATCTTTGGGTTTGTCAAAGATTAGATTGCTATTTTTATTCACTATCTTGCCCTGTGAACCTAACCTATGCCACTGATCAACTAGTCTATTTCTTAGCCAATACCAAATGGTTTTGGTGACTGTTGCTTTATAATATAGCTTTAAATCAGGTACACTTAGACCACCTTCCTCTGACTTTTTTTTCATTACTTCCCTTGCAATTCTCGACCTTTTATTCTTCCATATGAATTTTGTTGTTATTTTTTCTAGGTCATTAAAATAGTTTCTTGGGAGTCTGATTGGTATAGCACTAAATAAATAGATTAGTTTGGGGAGTATTGTCATCTTTATTATATTCGCTCGGCCTATCCAAGAACACTGAATGTCTTTCCAATTATTTAAATCTGACTTTATTTTTGTGGCAAGTGTTTCGTAATTTTGCTCATATAATTCCTGACTTTTCTTTGGTAGATGGATTCCCAAATATTTTATACTATCGACTGTTATTTTGAATGGAATTTCTCTTTGTATCTCTTGCTGTTGGATTGTGTTGGTAATGTATAAAAATCCTGAGGATTTATGTGGATTTATTTTGTATCCTGCGACTTTGCTAAAATTCTGAATTATTTCTAATAGCTTTTTAGCAGAGTCTTTGGGGTTCTCTAAGTATACCATCATGTCATCTGCGAAAAGTGTCCTATTTTCCTTAATGGGCTAGCTCAGGTGTCACCTCTATATTAGATTCATTTTTCTTAATCAAAGGATGTGAGTTCAAATTCTACCAGATGATTACTATATACATGAATATCTTCAACTGTGAAATGAGAGGGTAGGACCAGTTGGTTTTGTGAAATTCTTTTATCTACTGAGTTATGAACTACTGTCCAACTCAGAATATGAGTATTCTTCCCGCCATCACCCAGAAATGCTTTGTATCTTAAATACACTAATCCTAACTCACTATAACCAAAGGTTCTTCCATGTAAGCTCCCTGAGGACAGGCACTATTTGGGTTTTGGTTTAGGCAGCTAGATGGAACAGTGGCAGGAGGTCAGGATCTGGAATACCTGAGTTCAAATCCTACTTCAGATGCTTACTGGATGGGGCTGGGTGAAGTGTATCCAGATAAGTCACTTCATCTCTGTTTGCCTGAATTTCTTCATTTGTGAAATCAAATTTTATTAAATTAATAATTTATAATAATCCTGGTCATTAATAATAATGCTATCTTACATAGTTATAGTTAGGATCAAATGAGTTAATATACATTTAAATTGCTTTGCTTAGTCTACTACATAAATGCTAGCTATTTTCTTCCTCTTCCTTCTTCTTATCTGAGCACCTGGCACAAAGTAGACACTTAATAGGTGATTGTTGACATTACCTCCAAAAAGAAATTTAAGACTTCCCTCTTGTTTGTAACAGCTCTTTTGTAGTGGCAAGGAATTAGAAACTGAGTGGATACCCATCAATTGAAGAATGGCTGAATAAGTTATAGTATATGAATGCTATGGAAAATTATTGTTTTTTAAGAAATTATCAGGAGAATGATTTCAGAGAGGCCTGGAGAGACTTACATGAACTAATGCTGAGTGAAGTGAGCAGAACAAGAAGATCATTGTAAATGGTAACAAGAAGATTATATGATTATCAATTCTGATAGACATGGCTCTTCTCAACAATGAAATGATTCAGGCTAGTTATGGAGAGCCATCTGCACTCAGAGAGAGGACCATGGAAACTGAATGTGGGCTTTTTTGTTGTTTGCTTGCTTGCTTTTTTCTTTCTCATTTTTTCCCTTTTTTGATCCGATTTTTTTTTAATGCAACATGATAAATGTGTAAATATTTAGAAGAATTGTACATGTTTAACCTATATTGGATTACTCTCTAGGGAAGAGGAAGAGAGGGAAAAACATTTGAAATAAAAGGTTTTTGAAAGGGTGAATGTTAAAAACTATCTTTGCATGTATTTTGAAAATAAAAAGCTATTATAAAAAAAGACTTCCCTCCATTCCTCTTTAGAGATGGGAGGTATAAAGGTGTGGAATATTGAATATATTTTTCAGATTTTATGATGTATTGGTTTTGTGTATTTCTCTTTTAAATATATCTTTTAAAATAATCTTTATTCTATAGAATGGCTTTCTGGGAGGGACAGTGGGAGAAATTTAGGAAAAGTGAAGAGAGATCAGAAATTTAGTAAGGAAAATACTTACTAAATTGAATTGACTGCATGATTTTATATATTATCAAGCATTCATTTGCTTAAAAAAATTGAGGGTTGGAAGTTCCATTGCTAACAAGTCATAAATAAGTTGTTTGTGTTTTTTTTTTTTCTGTAGGAGTATAAGATTATTCCATAACATGGGAAAGATAGTTTTTTCTTTACATCCTCTCCTCAGCTAGTTAGAGGTGAAATCATGAGCCAAAAATGAAGATCTGGATAAAAGTTCATAAAATAGATGAAGTTTAACAATTCTCAAAACTCCAATTAAAAATCAAATTTTTTCCATTTTAATTATCTGGCCACTGCATTTCTCATCATTCATCTCTTATAGAGGTGTTTTTCTTTCATCCCTTTGGCATCTGCCAGTGTTAATAGTTGGTTTCCACATGGTTCCCCAGGAGACCTCTGGAATGCCATGGCAACTGCACGCTTCCGGTCAAGCCTGTCGTGTCTAGCCTGAAATCCATCAAATTTAAAGGGGAAAAAAAGACTGAGAAGACAGTCTATTCAGAAATCCTGGTGTGTGTGTGTGTGTGTGTGTGTGTGTGTGTGTGTGTGAGCACCCCACAGGGAGGAGATGGGGGCTAGCAGCCCAGAAGACCAATGGATCCAGCAAGTTGTGAACAGCTCTCTGAGCTCTGAGGTCCAAGGCTGAACTTATGACACAAGTGTTGAGGAAGGAAGATCACATTGGATGGGACATGAGAAATCAGCTATTTATCCTTCAAAACTCATTCCCTGCATGACATGGGGATGCCTCTCTTTGGGCCTTGATTTTCTCATTTGGATAATTTGAAAAGGAAGGGCAGAAAGGAGAATTTTAAAAATCCTTTTTAACTCTGTTGGTTTTTATTTATTTATTACTCCTATTTATTTTTATTTTATTTCATTATTTACCCACTCATCTAATATAAATTTAGTGCAGACTATATTGGCTAGTACAGTAGGTTGAAAACTTGGTCTAGAATCAGGAAGCCCTGAATTCAAATCCCATCAGGGACATTTCCTAGCTCTATGACACTGGGCAAGTTACTTAAATGTTGCTTACTTCATTTTCCTCAACTGTAAAATGGGTGTCATAAAAGTACCTATTTTCCAAGATGATTGTAAGAAACAAATGAGATAATATTTATAATGTACAATATAAATGTTAGCTTTTATTGCTATTGCTTCAAAGCATCATGCTAGACCCTGCAGATCAAAGATTTAAATGCCATAGTAATTGCTCCTAAGGAATTAACAATAGATTACTTGACTACAAGTTGAATGTTCTAGAGCCTAGGTGATACAATGGAGAGAGCACTGAATCTGGAATTGGGAAGTCTTGAGTTCAAATCTAACATTTGACATTTACTAGCTGGGCAAATCACATAAACCTGATTGTCTCACACACACACACACACACACACACACACACACACACACACACAATCCTCTGAGGATGTAGAGCAAAGTAAACTGAACCAGGAGAAAAATCATTAAATTACTTCAGTTCAGTCATTTTTAGTTGTGTCCAACTCTTTGTAAGCCCATTTGGGATTTTCTTGGAAAAGATACTGGAATGGTTTACCTCTTCCTTCTCCAGATCATTTTGTAGATGAAGCAGGCAGGGTGAAATGACTTGTCCAGAGTCACACAGCTAATAAGTGTTTGAAGCAGGACTGATTAATACAGAGACCAATAAAAACTTCAGAAGCAATGGAGAGCTATGAATGTGACCATGCCTCAGCAAATATGTAGAAGATATTGATTTGTCTTATCTAACTATACTTCTTCATTGCAAGGGAGACTTATCAGAAAGCACTACAAAAGTGAGAGCAATGAATTAGAAATTCTAAAACTATCAAAACAGAAAAATCCCAACATTTTTTAATTTAAAATTTTAAAATATTTTTTAATTTTAAAATTATTTTAAAAGAAAATTATAATAATACATTCTAATACCACCTTCAATCTCTGACATTCTATTTTCCAAAGTCTGACATTCTTGAATCTATATTATAATGATGTTATTTCCAATTTCGCATGTGCCAAACAGAAATTGGTATTTTTATCCCAAGTCAAATCCTTCTAATCTTACTATGCCTATCAAGTTTATGACCATTCACTGGATCTTTCAAGGTCAAAAGCTTAGGTTATTTTTTGGCTCTTTCCCTTCCTTGTCATATCCAATCAAATACTATTGATTCTAATCATTCTCTTATCTACACCATTCTCTTCTAGCCTTGCTCTCATCACCCTTTTTCTAGCTTAGTACAAATTTTCTCATATCAATTCTCTCTTCCTCCTATCTATGCTTTAAAGAGTTGGAAGAGTAATCTTCCTGATGCATTTATATGGTCATGTCATCCCTTTTCTTGAAAAACTTTTAGTGTCATTCTATTCTTTATTGAGTGAAATTCAGACTCCCTTATTCAGCATAATCTGGCACCATTTTTCTTTTTTATTCTCTTCTTAAATTACTCTACTATACATTATATTCTAGCCAAACTAGGACTCTTCTCTTAAACCCATCCTGTACTTTCCATCCCCTAAGTCTTTGCATGTTCTGCCGAGTATATCTAAAAATATTCAGAATCTTCCTCCTTAGCTAGTGAATTCCTTTAAAGTATAACTTCAATGTCACTTCCTCCAGAAAGCCTTCCTTGATGTCCCTGATCAGTAGGAGACTGTTTCCTTATCCTGTACAATAGCATTTTAAATCTTTCTAATATCCTTATGTAATATGACATATTATATTTATTATCTGGTTTTGTATTTTGATTAGTTTATACGCTCTTAAAGGGAAAAGACCTTCTCTTATCTAAACCTGTTTTGCCACGATATCTGTCTTAATACTTTCTGTAAAATAAATATTGAACAAAAGGGTATGGAATAAATATCATTATTTTATATTTATGCTCCTTCTAGGCCTATCATTGTATATTCTAAGATCTCCTTTAACAGAGACATTTTGGTATTGTGGGACTACAGAATTGGGCACTTTCTCATTTTCTTATGGTCACCAACCTAGGCCTTTCTCAAGTCCCTTTGCAAACTTCCCCATCACAATTTTCCTGTCCTATTCTTTTTTCAGTTCTTTCCATCAGAACATTCCCATCTTATCCCCTTTTCAGATCTCCCAATAACAACTTTCTAGTCCTAAACCTTTTCATATCTCCCCATCAAAACTTTTTTATCCTATTCTTTTTAAGATCTTCCCATAAAAACTTTTATCTCCTATGTCTGGGTCATAGTCTCTTCTCCTAGGACAATTAGATAATCTGGTCGATTTAACCACAAACCTTTAAAAAAATACACCTGGAATGATTCTTACAGACCTTATTTTTCCATTTACCATAGTAGAGATTAAATGAAGAACTAAGGCTTGCTGAGGTTCCCCTCCAAGGTAGCTTTTGATGATTTAACCCAAAGGAATGTAATAACACTGGAATTTTACAGACTGTGACAGGAAATCTCTTTGAGAAGGAGACTTTCAAGGACTCTCACACACCTGTCTACTATGTCCCTGGGTATGTTGGGCCTGATATCTCTATATCCAGCTTCTAAGGAACTCTTAACCCACAGAATCACTGATCCTTTATCTTTGTGTTTCAAAGGATAGTGATGGCCCACAATGATTCCCAACAAATTAAGAGGAGGTCCTATAGGGGGTACCATAGAGAAAAGGAAACATATATAAAGAAGGAAGGTAACTTCCCTGAGGCTACATAACCACCAAGTGGCAAATTCTTTCATCTTCCCCACTAGAATGTGAGCTTCTTCTTTTTTAAAAATAATAATAGATTTTTATTTTTCAAAATACATGCAAAAATCATTTTTAACATCCACTCCTGCAAAACCTTGTGTTCCAAATTTTTCTCTGTCTCCTCTCTCCCCTAGACAGCAAATAATCCAATATAGGTTATACACATGCAATAGAATGTGAGCTTCTTGAGAGCAGGGACTATGTTTTTGTCTTTCCTTTCATCATCAATGATTAGCATGGTTTCTGACTCATGGTAAGTATTTATTAACTGCTTGTTATTAACTGGCCCAGTATTGTATTCTTTCTACTATTTAATATTATTTATGCATAGATTAGTTTCTCATGAAAGGCAACCATGGTCCAATTTTACCCTCAGAATGCTGCCTTGTTGAAGGGGCGATTTCTCCCTGGCTCTCTTCTTTGCAATTAGGGGGTCGCTATGCCCAGAGAGGGGGTCCATGAATAGGTAAGGTCTGCTGGAGAGGGATTGTGGGATTAACCTGGGTTTGCTTCAATGACTAGACGATGAAAGGGAACATCAGATGTCAGTTCAGGCTCTTCTCTCTCTCCCCTGGCTCTAGAGCTGGGTCAAAGAGAGACAGAATCCCAGAGATAATGCTTAGTCAGGCTGAGAGTATCAGGCTTTAGAATCCTTCCAGCTTTGCCTTCATGACAGGGATTTCCACTGCAGAGTTCTCCCTAGGGAGACTGGATTTGGAACACAGAGTGGAGGGAGGGGAAGAAAAATGAGAAAATTTAACAGAGTTGAAATCCCAGTTTGTTGTATTTCAATATGTTTCTCTTGGCGCAATTAAAAGGATATGGTAAAAAAAAATATATATATATATATATATATATATATATACACACTATATATATATATATACATACATATATATATACACATATATGTATGTGTATATATACATACATATATATATATATATATATATATATATATATATATATATATATACAGGGGAAGTGGAAAGAAAAGGAAGAAGAAGAGAAAAAGGATGAAAAAGATGAAGGAAGAAGAGGAGGAAGAAAAGGGAAAAAAGGAGGAGGAGAAAGAGAAGGAGGAAGAAGAGTAAAAGAATGAGGACAAGAAAGAGGAAGAGAAGAAGAGAAAGGAAAAGGAAATGAAGAGGAAGAGAAAGAAGAGAAAAAGGGAAAAGTAGGAAGAGGAGAAATAATTTACTTTTATATAGGGCTTTCCAGTTTCTAGTTTATTTGCCAGTGACTCTGTGAAGTCAGCAGGGCAACATCTTGTACTCCTTTTAAAGATGAGGAAACTAGAGATTGTCAAGAAGCATGATGGAAAAGCACTGGACTAGACTTGAATTATAGTCCCAGGTAAGATGTTATTATCCCCATTTTACAGATGAAGGGGAAGGGGTCTAAAAATGCTATGTCTCCTGCTTAGCAAGGAAGCAGTTACAGTAATATCTCCAAGTCTTCTAACTCTAGAACTAGTATCTATTATACCACAACTGTTACTTATGGCAAGAACAAGACATGGTCCCTGTGTTCGTGGGGCCTCTGCTCTAGAAAAATGATCCCTTATAGTATAAGGCAGAGTGTCAAAATTCATAAGAGCAAAGAATTGGTTGGCACTGGAGTTGGAAGGTTCATGAATCAAAGAGGGCTTCCTGGAGGGAATATTATTTCATCTGGTCCCACATGATAGTTTGCCTAGCATCCCAAATCATAGTTCTAGGTAAAGGCTGGCCCTGCCAGTTATAGGATTGGTAATAACTCTGTTTAGAGCAGGGCTTCTTAAACTTTTCCCACTCGTGACTCCTTTTTGCCCAAGAAATTTTTATGTAACACTGGGCATGTAGGATATAATGTAGGTATACAAACCAAATATTTACTGATAGTAAATCATATTTTTGCAACCCACAACACTATAAAGGATCATCACCCACAGTTTAAGAAGCTTTGGTTTAGAGGGCATGAAATCCCATCCTGGGAGATCCTTTCTTTTTGGTTAACACATTATCTAGAGATGCAGGAAAAGGAAGATGCCTGCAAATTAGGTTTTTCTATTACTGCTTAGTAGTATTTTTGTTATAAAGCACTTAGTCTTGCCTTTGCATGAGTGATTTCATTTAATTTTATGTCTGAACTTTTCAAAACATTTCTAAAGTGGTATTCTGGGATGCATGCTTTTTTTTAGAGCAAGAGCGAGTTAGTCATGGGGACTTGCTGCTGATTTGTTTGCAAGAAAGAGTATTTCAATAACTCCATTTTTTTTTCAGTGTGGGGCTCCCTTTGCCAATGTGGATTGCAGTCCCTTTTGCTTTAGAAGATAAGCTTTATGAACTGATGGGACTGGAAAAAATCATCTTCCATGGCCTAACCCTCTGTTAATAAATTCTCTGAGTTTAGCAATAGCCCTAACCTGATCAAGTGGTACTGTGACATAGTGGATACTGTCAGGAAAATCTATGTTTAGATTCCCACTTGTGACACTTAATGTCTCTCTAAACCTCAGTCTCCTTCTCTAAAAAACTCTCTCTAAGCCCTTTCTCTAGTTCCTTGTTTAAGAAGGGGAAGATGTACATTCAGTCCATCCTGAGGCTCATCCTTCATACTAAGTAGGACTTAGGAGAAGCTGACTTCCAGTGGAATAGCCTTTAAGAACCCAGGTCCCTTCCACAGCAGATGAAACATTGGGGGAAAAACCTAAAGAGAAGTCTTTGTCCTTCATTTGTTTTAGTTCAAGAGTAAAGAAATTTTTAAAGATGAATAGAAGCTGATAATAGCATTTAGCCCAGAGAAGAAAAGGGGCAGCTAGGTGACTCAATGGAGAGAGTACATATTTTGTAGACTCATCTTTTAAGTTCAAATCTGGCTTCTGACACATATTAACTAGGTGATCCTGGGCAAGTCATTTAATGCTATTTGCCTCAGTTTCCTCATCTGTAAAATGAGCTGGAGAAAGAAATGACAAACAACTTCAGTGTCTTAGCCAAGAAAACTCCAAATTGGGTCACAAAGAGTGAGACAGGGCTAAAATGACTAACCAACATCCACAAAGGAATCATACAACTTGCAGGAAAATGGAAATCCCCTGGCCTAGTGACTTTCCTAGAGTAACATTCCTCAGCAACAAGTATATCAAATAGGCACTCAAGATTTTAAGTCCCTAATTCCAATGCCTTTTTTTTTTCTGATGAAAACTGTCTTTGTGGCTTGGTGTATCATATTCAACTGCCTCTCATCTTGGATGCTTTTCTTGCAACTGACACTTGCATTTTAAAAGAGGATGCTGGGAATAAATCTCAATTCTGTGGGATTTTATGTCTGAAAAAGGTAAAACTATTGGAGAAGGTTGTTGGCAATTCTCCCAATGAAGGCCCAGAATTGACCAGCAATTATAGTGTGTGTAAGATTAGAGGTAAATGCTCAGTAGGGATTCAGATACTGCTATGGGACAAGAAGACCTCCACCTCCTGATAAACATTTTTCTTTTATTCTTATTTGAGAATTATCAGAATATAGTTGGAAGAGCTTCATCAAATGGACAGGAACATTGTCCAATCTAAACTTTAGATCTCTGTGTGCAGTAGGTACTTAGTTCACATCCACTATATTTGTATGTTTAGATACATATGAGAAGCAAGCTTCATTGAGAATTTCTGCAAAGTATGTGAAGATTGGAATGGTAGATAGATTGCTAGCCTTAGGAAGATCTGAATTCAAATGCTCCTCTGACATTTAGAAACTCTGTGACTGATCAAGTCACTTAATTTCCCATTTTCATCTGTAAAACGAAGGGGCTGAACATGATGACTTTTTAGTTTCTTCCTGGTTCTCTTATCAATGATCCTATGCTCTATGGGGGGTGTGAATTAGACAGTACACATTCCTAAGAAATAATTTTGTAGAAATCATGGAGAGAACAGCATCAAATACATAAATAAGCAGAAAAGGAGATAGATCAATCTTATCGTGAGATAATGAGGAAAAAACATTCCTAAGGAGACGGATTCATGTTTGGGAGATTGAGAAGTAACTATTGCCATAGGATTTCTAGATAATGATAAGAGAAAGTCTCTCAACCCATCCATTGGATCAACTTATTGTGGACTGCAAATGGGCAGGCCTAGATTGGAGTTACAAAGGGTTTGAAGTCCTAAATGTCCTGTAGCTTTCGTTGTTAATCATTACATTACAGGCTCTGTGCTATAAGTAAATTATCTCCCTTCCCTGTGCTTCAGTTTCCTTATCTTTAAAATAAGTATACTTCTTATTATGCTGGCCATCCCAAACAATCACACAAAGTAAAAGATGAAAATAAATCAGAGGGCTGAGCGTTCACAGAAGGGAAGGACCCCATTAGCTGTTTGAGGTGTGAGGAGAGTTGTTGGCGAAGCAGGGAAGATGCTCTGCAGGAGGCAATTATTGAGTTGAGTTGTAAGGGTCCAGCTGTGCAGATCCCACCATTTCCAGAATTTACTTTCTTCTAAAAGCTAGCTGTTTGAGGAAGGTACTTTGTAAACCTTACAATGCTACAAAAAATAAACCATACTTTTAAATAAAACAAGCTTGGGTGAGTGATTTCAAATAAGGAGTACTTTTTGACAGCTTATAAAGTTAAAGGTTGTACTGTCTCAGAAACTTAGAGAAAGATTGGATTCCTACTTTTCTAGAAGTCTTTGGAAATATTCACAATGCTCATGTGTTTAGACAAGGGACATACTTCTGAGACGTTTCTGACATTTAGAGAAAAGAACTAGAAAAATGAATGTCAGGAGAGCATTTGGTCTGGGAAATCAATACCTTTCATCTTACCAATTTTTATGACATTTAATTGGCAAAGGGGGAGGTTCTTACTGTTATGAACAGCAAAATAGCATGATGCATTCAAGGAAAGAACAATGAGATAAGTCTGGAGTTGAGAGACTTTAGTTTCTCCCCCTGACTAGACACTTACCTAGCTATGTGACCCTGGACAAATCACATCCTCTCAGTTTCATAATCTGTAACTGTGGGTGACATTGGTCACTTGGAGGCAAAGTGTTATACAAACTTTAAAGAGCTATGGAAATAGATCTTTTCTGTTATCATTATGGGCCCATTTTTCAATGCTGTAAAGATGCAGGGAATAAGACATAGTCTCTGCCTTCCAAGTGGCTTCAATCTGCCTAGAGAAATAATATTCAGGGCATTAGCTCTAGAAATAATTACTTTAAAAGGGCTGGGTAAAGATACTATATTTTTATAAGTACCACATATTTGGAACCAATGAGTCTCAGTGCATACAATTTAAAATAAGGAAGCTTCATCACAAGGAACACATCAGAAATTAGGGAGCGCTGATGAGCAAAATCACAGAGTGGGGAAATTTATACAGTGTGCTTAGAATGAAATAAAGAGAACTACCAAGCCAGAGCTAAGATTATATGTGAGTACTGGGAGATACTATTATATAGATTAGATGGGAGAAAAATTAAAGGGAATCACAATAGAGAAGACAAAATTCTGAACTTGGTCTGATGAGTGGACTGATTGTGAACTGAACAGGAGCCAAAGATTTACCATGGTCCAAATGTGAATAGAAGATATCATTAATTCTCCAGTTCTTCATAGAGTTATGATCCCCCCCCCATTTTTGTTACTTATGCCTTGATGTTTATTTTCTTTTTTAATAATAGCTTTTTATTTTTCAAAATACTTGCAAAGATAATTTTTGACATTCATCCTTGCAAAACCTTGTATTCCACATTTTTCCTTTCCTTCCTACTTCCTCCATCCCTAGACAGCAAGTAATCCAATGTTAAACATGTGCAATTCTTCTAAACATATTTCCACTTTTATAATGCTGCAAAAGAAAAATCAAATCAAAAAGGAAAAAAATGAGAGAAAAAAAAAAAACCAAGCAAGCAAACAACAACAAAAAGAGGCGAAAATACTATGTTGTGATCCATTTTTAGTTCCCATAATCCTTTCTGGGTGCAGATAGCCTCTCTATCGCAAGTTCTGTTCCCATTATGCCATAGAGCCTCCTTATCAGATTATATTAAACAGATACTAAAATTAAATATAATAATTTAAATTATTTAAATTAAATATAATTAAATTAAATTTAAATTATAAAATTTAAATAAAATATATTATTTAAATAATATAAAAATGTCCATAATGATAGTCTTATAAATAATATAATTAAAAAGATCCATCTTTGTATCCTACCTGGTGATTAGCTTCTTTAATTTAACCAGCCTGGTTCTCCTCAGACACATATTTATTTTTTGAAAAATATTTTTATTTTGTCTCAATTACATCTAAAACATTTTTACATTTGTTTTTAAAACTTTGAGTTCCAGATTCTCTCCATTTTCCTTATTCCTAGCCCCCATTAAGAAAGTAAATGTCAAACACATGTTTAAAGCTTTTCCAATTGGTTTATCAGAGTTTATCTATTCGTGTCATTCCCTTTAAGAATTCAGATTTATGTTTGCACTATTGTCTTTCTACCCAGGTTACTTATACCTTCGGAATCCAATTCTTACCGTGAAACAAGAAATTTGGTTTTACACTCATATATTGTATCTAGGTTATATTGTAATACATGTAAAATGTATGGGATTGCCTCTCACCTAGGGGAGGGAGTAGAGGGAGGGAGGGGAAAATTTGGAAAAATGAATACAAGGGATAATGTTATAAAAAAAAAAAAGATACTCATGCATATATACTGTCAAAAATTATAATTATAAAATTAATTTAAAAAAAATTCAGGTTTACCACTTTAAGGAATTATTTCTTCAATATCTTAATAACAGATGGTAGAAAGATAGATAAGCAAATAGATAAATTCACACATATATTGATTTACAAAGTATTCTCCTGCCCAGGCATGGCAGCTAACAGTTATAATCCCATTTTCAGGAAGATGTTGAGGCTGGCAAATCTCTTGAGCTTGGAAACTCTATGGCACAATGGGCTATGCCAGTTGAGTAGCCATATTAAGATCATCATTAATGTTGTGAGCCCTTATAAGAGGGAATACTTATCAGTTTGCCTAAGGAGGGTAAACTGGTACAGGTTAGACACAGAACAGGTCAAAGTTCCCGTGCCAATCAGTTATGGGATAAGGTCTGTGAATTTTACACTTCTAGTGTAGGTGAAATAGGGAGACCATTTTAAGACAGCATCTTTAAAAAATGCCTTAACACAGTTCTGTGAAGGAAATAGCACGATTGCTATTGTCCCAAGGTTCCTAAAAACTAAGGCATTTGCCCATGGCTGGGATGTCAACCCAAATCTCCCATTCTAACTGAGACATGTATCTCCAATACATTAATTTGCCACTTAATCACCTTATTCCCCAACTTAATTTCAAATTCCTTTTTCACCATTCTCAAAATCAAAACTTCCTTCAAAGGCTAAAAACCTGTCAATAATATAATTTTTTTTTCCCTTTTTATCCCGTCCCTGATTAAACATCTCCAGGGATGGAAATTCACTTCCTCAAGAGCACTTATAATTCATCCATTGTTGGATGGCTCTTAAGAATAGAAATTCTATTCAACTCAAAAAAATGCAACAAGCATTTATTAAATGTTTACTTATTGCAAAACCTGGTGCTTAACTATAGAAGTTGATGAAAAACAAACTCCTTATAACTTCCTACTTTGGCCTCTGGGACCAAGCAGAGCAAAAGTAATCTGTCATATAGAATGACCTTCAGCTGTTTTAAAACACCAGTCTTGACCACTTGCCAGTCCCTCAGCCTTCTCTTCTTCGGGCTAAGCTTGGGGTTGCATTTGCTCCTGCTTCTTCTCCTTGCCCCTCAAACAGGCCAGTGCACCTTCAGCAGAATGCGGGAGGAGCACATATCAGCCAGCCCTCCCCTCCCTTCCTCCAAGGGTTCCTGCTTGGGCACTATTGTCCTCGGTGTCAGCCTCTGATCCTATTTATAAGCACCCCTCCAAAGGCGCCTACCCACTCAGTTCTTAGGATTTCAAAATACTCTGACAATCCTTTGGAGTCCTTCCCAGAGGTGTCTCAGGCAGACCTCCCGCATTCCTTCAAATTAGGTTGCAAAAGCATCGAGACCTTTGCCTTTGCTGCTTTTCTCCATTCCCTACATCCATCTATCTATACATGGATTCTCATTAAAGATAATAGCTTAAAGGGGCAGCAAGGTGATGCAGTGGCTAGAGCACCAGCCCTGAAGTCAGGACAACCTGAGTTCCAATCTGGTCTCAGACACTTAACATTTCCTAGCTCTGTAACTCTGGGCAAGTCACTTAACCCCAATTGCCTCATGAAAAAAAAAAAAAAAAAAAAAGGAAAGAAAAGATAATAGCTCAAGATTGGAAGGAATCTTGGAGCTATTTAGTCTAATTCCCTCATTTTATATAGGAGCAAGAAGCTCAGCCAGAGATAGACAATTGGATTAAATAGCAGAGGCAGAATTCTCACCCAGATCTTTGGGTTCAAATCCAGCCCTCTTTTTATTATACTTTCTTTACATTTTCTCTCAGATTCATTCTTTGCAGTTTTATGGCAATGGGCATCTTACAAAGGGATTCGGGTAATAGCCTCCTCTAAGGTTGCCCCCTCTAGATTCCTTCTCCATATGCTTTCAAACACACCATCTTATTGCACATTTCCAATCATATCACCTCCTGGCTCAAACATCTTTCATTGATACCTATTGAGTATCAATTATATAAGGTTCAAGTTCCTTGGCTTGGTCTGCAAGATCTTTCACAATTCTAGTTTCCTGGTTGCAAAAGTAAAAGCTTTAGTTGATCTCTTTCTCTGAGATATTTCTCCATTACACTTCCTCATCCACTCAGCTATCAAGTTCACCTTCCAAAAGTACAAGACCAAATCACACTCTTTTTTCAATAAACTTTGGTGGTTCCTTATCACCTCCAGGATCAAATGTAAAAGCCTCGGTTTAGCATTCAAAACCCTTCCCTCCTTAGTTTCCTCTTTCCTTTCCGGGTCTTTCTCTCTCCTGCATACACAGTAATTCAATGTTATCGGCTTCCTCACTGGTCCTAGAACAATCCTAGAACAAATGGAATCTTCAGACTGGGCATTTCCATTGGTGCTATCCCATGGAGACATGAAGAAGTATTCTCCCTCTTCATCTAACTTCCTGTAAGTCCAAACTAAAGTCTCCTCTTTTGTAAGAAAATTCTTTACTGATCCTCCTCAATGCTTGTGCTTTCTCTCTATGAACTTCAATTTATTCTGTGTATATCTTGTTTGTGCAGAGCTATTTTCATGTGGTCTCTGTCAATAGACTTTGAGTTCTGTGTGTAGAGACCATTTTTTGCTTTGCTTTATTTCCATAGTGTTTAGCATAAAGCATCAGTGACCTGACTCATTGACTGTTCTGCTATAAATGAATGGATGCCCACACTGCCCTAGGAGAGGCATCCATTCATTTGCATACATGTATCTGTGAGTTGCATATATATGTATGCATGTGCATATACATACACGTGTTACACACATACACTAGTATACAGTACATACATATACACATATAAGCATGCACATGATTATATGTATATATGTTCACACATATGAATGTACATATATGTGCATGCATATTTATATGTGTATGAGTCCCGAAGATTTTATGTTTATCTTCTCCTTTGGTCTCTGAAGCAGCCCTGTAAGGACTAATATAACAGATTGTGTGATCTTAAATAAGTCTCCCCTTAACAATAGTTAGGGGGAGATTGGAAGTATAAGTAAGGATCTTCACCAGTTGATCTGTCAAGTGGTGAGGATCATTACTTCTACTTCCAATCTCAGATTGTTGTGATGAAAGGACTTTATATTAGCTTAAAATACCATAGTGGGATCTTCCAAGATGAGGAAGCCCAAGCCAACAATAAAAACATGATTTTGAAGTACAGAAAAAGTCAGGAATAGGATCAGGAGAGGAATGAAGTGGAAAGTCTTCACAAGTTCTGGTAGCTGAAAGCATTCATGCCCAAGGATTGACCTGCTGATCCAGTGGATCCCTAGATGGTAGACCCAAAAGATCATCTCTTAGGTTTTATATTAAGTCTTCCTCAGGGGAGTAGAATCATCCAGACCTTGTCATCTATGGGCATGGACTTTGAGCATCCAGACTTGCCTCTACTCCGTAATAAGGCATCTGAGACAAAGGAAACCTTTAGAATCATCAAAATGTTTTTGTTAAGCTATGATTTGCAGAAAGAAGCAATCTGGCATAGTAAAGACTGTCCCAGGCTTAGTGTCAAGATGTACAGTCAAATCCTGACTTACTAGATACTCACTAGAAGTGTGAACCTAGCTAGGTAAGCCAATTAACATCTCTTAGCCTCAGTTTCCTTATCTATAAAATTGAGATGATAGTATCTATCTTTCAGACCAGATGAGTTCATGTAAATGAGATGTTTTGCAAACTGTAAATGGTTATATATATTTTATTTTATTATTTTTTTAATTTTATAATTATACATTTTGGCAGTATATATGCATGGATAATTTTTTAAATAACATTATCCCTTAAAATTGGGACACTGATGCATTGTTGGTGGAGTTGTGAAAGAATCCAACCATTCTGGAGAGCAATCTGGAATTATGCCCAAAAAGTTATCAAACTATGCATACCCTTTGACCCAGCATTGCTGCTATTGGGCTTATATCCCAAGGAAACACTAAAGAAGGGAAAGGGACCTGTATGTGCCAAAATGTTTGTGGCAGCTCTTTTTGTTGTAGCTAGAAACTGGAAATTGAATGGAAGCCCATCAATTGGAGAATGGTTGGGTAAATTGTGGTATATGAAGGTTATGGAATATTATTGTTCTGTAAGAAATGACCAGCAGGAGGAATACAGAGAGGCTTGGAGAGACTTACATCAACTGATGCTGAGTGAAATGAGTAGAACCAGGAGATCATTATACACTTCAACAATGATACTGTACGAGGATGTATTCTGATGGAAGTGGATATCTTCAACATAGAGAAGAGCTAATCCAATTCCAATTGATCAATGATGGACAGAATCAGCTACAACCAGAGAAGGAACACTGGGAAATGAGTGTAAACTGTGAGCATTGTTTTGTTTTGTTTTGTTTCTCTTCCCAGATTATTTTGACCTTGCGAATACAATCCTTCCTTTGCAACAACAACAACAACAAAATTCGGTTCTGCACATATATATTGTACCTAGGATATACTACATTTAATATGTATGGGAATGCCTGCCATCTAGGAGGGGGTGGAGGGAAGGAGGGGGAAAACTCAGAACAGAAGGAAGTACAAGGGATAATGTTGTAAAAAAAAATTTACCTATGCATATTTACTGTCAAAGAAAATGTTATAATTATAAAATTAATAAAAAAACAAAATAAAAAAAAGAAAGGGAAGAGAAATGGATAATGATAAAAAATAACATTATCCCTTGTATTCATTTTTCCAAATTTTCCCCTCCCTCCCTCTACTCCCTCTCCTAGATGACAGGCAATCCCATACAGTAAATGGTTATATTAAAGTAGTTACTGTTATAGAGGCAGATAAATAGCACAATGGACAGAACTCTGGATATGTACCCAAGAAGAGAGAGTTCAAATATTAACCCATATAATAAATAATTTGCTCTCTAACCAGGAGTGAGTAAATTTCCCTTGTAAGCCTCAGTTTCCTTATATGTAAGCCATATAATATGTAAATTTTATTACATATAAATTAAATATGTAAACCATTTTTAATAATGGTATCTCCTTCACAGGGTTATTGTGAGAACGGAAGGAGAAACGATAGGGAAAGTGCTTTGGAAACTAAAAGCACCATATAAATGTTAGCAATTATTTTGATGACAAGAGCAGAGATAGGTACAAAGAAAGAAGAGGTGGATAGGTTCCAAAGACAAGTTGCCTTTATTTCACAATACAACCAAGGGCCAACATTGACTAAAGACTGCTGAGACTTTTCCAGAGAGCTATTATTGTTGGTCTAAAGGTAATCTCAGGGGATATAATTAAGTGGGGACAGGACTGCAGAGCTTGGCTCATACCCCAGTCATAAAAATAAAGATTCAGTGCTAGAAAGACCCTTAGAGGTCATCCAATCAAAACTTAGGCTCAAAAAGGAATCTTTTCTACTGCTTTCCTAGTGAATGACCCAGCCTCAGGCTGAATACTATCAGGCATTTTGGGTCATGTCATCTCCCTGCTCTAAATTCTTCCATAGTTACTATTTCCTCTTTGACAAAATGCCACTTCCCTAGCCTAATATTCCTCCTCCCTCAAGCCTGGACTCAGCTTCCCTTTCTAGCTTTAATTTGTATTCTCCTCTTCATCCAACTGATTGTAAAGCAGACTTCTAGCTGCTTCCCAAAATCCCCATGCTGATTCCTGTCTTGATGCAATGACATTGATTTTTCCTCATTCATGGAATGCACTCTTTCCTCATCTCTGACTTTATCTTAGGAACCATCAGTCCCATGCATCCTTACCAGAATCCCCCAAGCAAATACATCTTCTCCCTCCTCAACTTCTCCTAGACCTCTTTGATGGTTATCACATTCTACCTGGGATTTGTCATCTTTGTGTCCATGTCCTGGACTTTCTTTTCTCCACTATTACACATAATAATAGTGACTGTTTAAATGGTGCATTAAGACTTTACAAATATTTGATCCTTATAACAAACCTGGGAGGCAGGTATTATTATTACACCCATTTTACAGATAAAGAACCTGAGGCAAACAAAGATTAAGTGTCCTACTCAAAGTTTCTGAGACTGGATTTGAACTCAAGTATTCCCTTCTTTGAATCCAGGTCAAACACTCTATCTACTAGGCCACTTGCCTATTGTTAACCCTTAAGGCTCTATCACAGTTATTATTACATCCTTAATAACAGTCAAGAATTCCTCACCAGGGAAATGATATCATTCTTAGAATCAAAATTCCCAGAGAACAAGCTCTATATATAATTTTATTTTTATTTCCTCAGTACTGAGCACACATTTTTACACATAATAGGTATTTAATAAAGGCACTTTTATTAAATTCCTATAATACATTAAGGCACACTAAATACTTTACAACCCTGTGAGCTAGATAGTCGAAGGATTATCATCCCCATTTTAAATATATAAAAGCTGAGCCTCAGAATAATTGATAATCAGTTGATTTTCAAAGTGCCTATATTTTCAAAAATGACTAAAAATGAAAGTGGTATTGCTGGAAGTGCCGTGGGAAGACAGCTGTACTAATAGATTGTCGGTAGAGCTGAAAATTGCTTCAACTATTGTGGAAAATAATTTGAAAAATCAATAAGCTGTTCATAGCCTTTGACCCAGCAATACTAATACCAACTATAGATGCCAAAGAACTCAAAGACAGAAGAAATTATTCCGTACACACAAAAATATTATAGCAGTGTTTTTTTGTAGGAAGCTGGATGAATCTCAGTTGGGGAAAGTTGGGCAAATTGTGGTATATTCAAAGGGTGATAGCATCATAGATCTGGATCTAAAAAGGATCACCAAGGCTAAATCTTTCATTTTGTACATAAGGAAATTAAGATCCAGGAAGGTTAATTACTTTTTCAAATTATAGGCAATAGGTATCAGAGGTTCAACTTGAACCCAAGTTCCCTGATTCCGTTGCTGTACTGAAGATCATGTGATCTCTAGGAATGGTGGATTCTAGGTATGGAATGAGGCACACATTTTAAAGCATGCACAATGTGCTGATTCATTTTGCTAACTTTCCTTCTTTGTTAGAAAGGAGGAGGGGCGAGGAAGAATGTGTGCGGAGAAACATTAATAAACGTTTTTGAGAGTAATTAGTTGATTTCGTGCTGACTGTGTAAATTTGGTAAGAAGAAAGTGGACTCTGCAAAGTTTTCAGCCTACCTTGAATTCATGGTTTGGTGGCTTTGAACTAAGCATGAACCTCAGAGGTTCCAGTTCACTTAGACTTGGCACAAAGTCATTTCCTGCTTATGAGAAAAAACAAAAAAGAAACTTTAAAGGTTTAATAAAATGGCCCAAAGCCCTTTTGGACAACGCATAAAGGTTTGTAAATAGGAAACAAATGGGTCTTGTCTCTCTTGAATTACACACTGGATTTCAAAGGTAAGAGAAATGAAGGTTTGATATAGCATGTTGATACAATAGATAAAATATATTGTATTTTTGTATGTGTATGCATGTGTATGTGTCTATGTAAATGTTTCTCTGCCTGAAGGAATGGCTAAAATATTTGTCTATAAAATATTTGCACCTGTCAATTCAATTCACTGAGCTTTGACTGAGCTCTCAGTCTCAACACATGACCAGTCCATTTTTTTTGATGATGTTTCTTCAGTGTCACTCTTGACCCCAGTTCCCCTACAGAGTTCCATATTTATTTTTCCATGCAATCTCCTCACACCCGGTAGGTACCTCTTGTTGACCCCTGAGTGAATCTTCATTTATTTGCTTTGGCCATAGCAGACTTATGGACATAAAACAATGTTGTTTCATATTTGTATTATTAAAAAGAGGTACCACTGGTTCCAGAAGAACTCCGGCATCAATAAAAGAGCTTTGTAATTTCCTGAAGTCTCTTCACTCCCAGGATTCTGATTTTCTGGTAAAGGCTATTCTAAAAAGGACATCAGAATGGAAGATAGACTTCCAAAGTGTCTCTCTTTTCTCATTTCCCTCCCAGGACTGGGAAATTATGGCATTGGGAACACATGTTGAGGAAGGGGAAAGAGCCATGGGCCATTACTGATGGCAGCACCACAGATTAGGACCTGAGACCTGCAATGGAGGGGATAAAGGCTACAAGAGAGAGATGAATTAGGATGGGTAGGGCCAATGAGTATGGGATCAAAAAAGCTGTGGAGCTGTGGAGAGAAGCAGGAGCATGAGATCTACTTGGCAACTTGCTAGTTTCTCTCTCCTCCCTTCCACAGGTTCAGCATGTAGATTCAGACTGCAATCAGTCATTGATGAGATCTCTGAGGCATCCCCACAGGTAAAGATAATAATAATAATAATAATAATAATAATAATAATAATAATAATAATAATAATAGTAATAAATATATATAGTATTTTCCATGTGCTATTCATTATGCTAAGTACTTTATAATTATTATTCAATTTGATATGCACAAAAACCCTGGGAAATAGGTACTCTCTTTGTTTTATAAGATGAGGAGAGTAAGGTAAGTAAAATGCCTTGACCAAGGTTTTCTGAGATCAGATCTGAAGGCAGGTCTTTCTGATTCCAGGCAATGTGCCACCTAACTATCTCTAAGATGGTCTCAGGCCATGTATTAAAAAAGCCTGTCAGAAAATCATCTCCTTTTTCCACTGCCAGCCATTGAAGACATCTATAGAACTTACAGTTAAAGAAATAAAAGAAGGTAGCCCAAGAGAAAATTCTTCCCATAAACCTCTCTTTGGTTAAAAAAAAAGACTTTGGAATATAAACAATTGTCAAGTATATTTAAAATTCTATAGATAAAGACAGGCTGGCCAGTCTTTAAATTGGCTTTTGCATTATCAAGTCAAATAATGTTTTATAGTCAATAAACAACTGGAACAGCTGGAACTTGTATGGTGGACTTTTTTCAGTTTATTGTTTGATGGTAAAGATGTGGTCTCATGCAATAGTTCCTGCTTTATACTAATAATCTCAATTTAGTGATCCTCATTGTGGGTATAGATTATTTTCATAAGCATTTTATATGGATGGAGATCTATGTGACAGTCATACATACATATATCTATATATGTGTATCAGTGCATATATACACATATCTACATTTATCTATATGCACAGAGAGAAAAGGAGTGGAGGGAGGAAAAGAGAGGAAAGGAGATAGCAGGGAGGAGAGAGGAAGAAAGGAGAAAGATAGAGGAGAAAAAGAGAAAGAGAGAGAGAGAGAGAGAGAGAGAGAGAGAGAGAGAGAGAGAGAGAGAAAGAGAGAGAGAGAGAGAGAGAGAGAGAAAGAGAGAGAGAGAGAGAGAGAGAGAGAAAGAGAGAGAGAGAGAGAGAGAGAGAGAGAGAGAGAGAGAGAGAGAGAGAGAGAGAGAGAGAGAGAGAACCTATATAAATATTTCCTGAATTAAAGTAAGCAACAATACTGGACAACATGGAATAAAATTTGGTTATGTCTCATTATACAGTCCTTGATTGCATCTCTGAACCATAGTTAACCTACTTTTATTTCCTCTTTGATTCTAGGTCTTAGTCTAGTACCATTGTTCAGGACCTTCCTGTTTAGGCTATTGTTGATACTGCCCAGCCATGTCCTATTATGAACCTTGCTTCAGAATAATTAGATAACATCATAAATGGAGGTAAGATGCTTTCTGTTTTGTAAAAATATATTAAATTTTTTATAAATCATAGTACACTTTACAATGGGTACCTTTACAATTTCATTTGCATATCTTCACAAAAGTTCTGTGAAGGAAGCAAGTCAAAATAGTCCTTCAGTATTTTAATTATCAATTATTTTATCATCAGATTATAGTCTTTAGAGATGGTTAACCAGGTACTACACAAGATAGAAAATTATCTCTTGATGACAGAAATTTAATAAATAGTTACATTCACACCTAGGACTTTGGGAGCTTGGGACAACATCACAAATCATGCCTGGAGGGGAAAAGCAAATAAACTTTCCCAAATACACACAAGGCCTCAGAAGGTAGGGGTTTAATAAAGATGTGAAAATATTCTCAATTCCATTTTGCAGATGAGTAAACTGAGGCTCAAAGAGCAAAGAAAAAAAGTAGACTATAATATAAACAACCCCAATAGTTGCTGTAATTATAACAAAAAGGATCTGGCCTGGATTTTTTTTTTCTTTTCATCCCTTCTTCTTTACACATAGAAATAGCAAATATTATATTTTGAAATAAGCACCCACCTTGTGGGCTCTGTGGTTTTGTGACTAGTGATGGTTTATAAGTATTGAAACTCTGGGATATTAATTATATCTTGTATCATTTACTTAGTATAATAATAGCATCACTTCATAGTTTTAAATGATCTGAGAATCAGGGATAGTTGGGAATCCTAGAACTTTTAATGTGTTTCCCCTGTGGGACTTCCCAAAACACCCACTCTCATATCCTCCCTCTGTGGGAATTATTCCAACCCTGTTTCCCTGAACTTGAAGTCTGGCTTGTAACACTCATCTAATGTCTTCTTCAGCAGTTAAGTGCATCCTTCAGAGAATTCTAGAAAGAGAAAGAAACTTAGAATAGAATGCAGGGTACATATGATATATAGAAAAATTTCCAAGAAAAAAGTTGATCCATGTAGAGAGTAATTTGGAATTAGGCCAAGGAGAAAAGGCAATGTACTCTAATTATGAAAAGAAAGCTCCAATACACATTTTTTATTAAAAACACCCTACTCAATGCACACTCTCTAATAGAAGTTGGCAACCTGGCATAGAAGATAGATGACTTGGAATAAGGGAGAGTTGGATTCAAATCCCACTCTGGATGCTTATATTTTGTTCTTCAATATTTTAAAAATAATATTCTATTTTCCCCCAATTGCATGCAAAATCAATTTTAATGTTCTTTGTTTTTAAGTTTTGACCTCCAGATTCTATCTTTCCCTCCTTCTTCCCTCCCCTTTCTGAGATGGCAAGCAATCTAATGTATAATATTACATGTTAAATATAGTATGTATAATAATATAGGTTATATGTATGCAACCATATAAACACATTTTCATGTTAGAAGGAAAAGAAAGAAAGAAAGAAAAAGAAAGAAAGAAAAAGGAAGAAAGAAAGAAAGAAAGAAAGAAAGAAACAGAAAGAAAGAAAGAAACAGAAAGAAAGAAAGAAAGAAAGAAAGAAAGAAAGAAAGAAAGAAAGAAAGAAAGAAAGAAAGAAAGAAAGAAAGAAAGAAAGAAAGAAAGAAAGAAAGAAAGAAAGAAAGAAAGAAAGAAAGAAAGAGGGAATGAGGGAGGGAGGGAGGGAGGGAGGAAGGAAGGAAGGAAGGAAGGAAGGAAGGAAGGAAGGAAGGAAGGAAGGAAGGAAGGAAGGAAGGAAGGAAGGAAGGAAGGAAGGAAGGTTTTAGGAATGTAGTTCTGAGGTAATCTAATCTAATACTCTCATTTCACAAATGAGAAGATTAAGTCTCAGGGAAGGAAAATGACTTGTCTGAAGTCACAGAGGTAGTAGACATCAGTCAAGATTTGAACCCTCAACTTCTGGCTCCAGAGTCAGAATTCTTTCCACTATGCTAGGGTTTGAGGACATAATGTTTAATGAACAATCAGTAACCTCATGACTAAGGGTCCAAAATGTCACTTTTCACCATACCTGCCACTGTTTGGATGGAATTGGATTTTGCATCCTCAAAGGAGAAGGCATCCCTGAATTTTCAGAAGTTATTATACACAGAAGAGAAAATGTAGCACACTGAAGCCTCTCATTTCAATCAGGGAATAGTTCAGGGACAGAGATGGAACAGAGCAGCTAACCTGGCTGACAGGAAACCCACGCATGCAGCAGCTAATGCCCCACTTCCAAGCAAACAAATGACTTTCGACCGGGCATCCAATCAAACTTGGAGCAGCATTCACTAAATAATCTTGTATCTCAATCCTGGCTTTCTCAGAGCAATAAGCCTCACAGAGAGGTAATTTTCATCTTCCAGAATAAAATATCTATTATTGGACTTATTCAGAGAATGTCAAGACACTGAAGCAATCTGTAGTGTTTGGTGTGCATTTGTAAGCTCTCTTCTGCCAGGGTAGGGTATGGAGGATGGAGAGGAAAGCCAGCATTAGGTTTCCTCCCCAATCAAGCTCCAATTTGAACAGTGCTTTAAAGTTTACAACTCCCGTTCCTCGCAACACCCTAGGAGGAAGCAAATGTAAGTCTACTTAATGTGCCTTTACAGACGAAGAAGACAGAACATAGAAAGCAGAAGTGTTTTGTTGAAGGTCATCCAATTTATAAATGGCAGAGACAAGGCTTGGATCTGTCTCCTGGCTCCCAGGAGGCAGGCTGGTATCTGAACAAGGAGCATCATTTTCAGCCACTGTTACTGGCCCTGGCTTAAAGATGAGAGAGATAGCCTAGTAGTTAGAGAATTGGCTCTGGTTTTTCAATTGTGTCCAACTCTTTGTAACCCCATTGAGGATTTTCTTGGGAAAGATACTGGAGGATTGGCCAGTTCCTTCTCCAGCTCATTTTACAGATGAGGAAACTGAGGCAAACAGGGTTAAATGTAAAGCTAGTACTTGTTCCCAGATTTGAATTCAAGGAGATGTCTTCTTGACTCCGGATATGGCACTATGGCCCCATCTACCTGTCCCTGATGGCTGAGGACCTATGTAATCCTGGACAAATAACTTAACCCCTGGGCCTCAGTTTCTCATCTTTATAATAAGATCCAATTAGAGTCCCTTCTAGCCAGAACTATAATTCTACAATCTTAAGAGATTATCTGGGGACTCAGTTCATACTCAAAATTTGAATCTAGTTCCTGAGATTCTAATACCAGTAATTTTTAAATTTTTCCTTTTTTAAATTATCAGTTTTATTTTCTCTCAAAAGAAAAAAAAATTGAAAGGTAGATTTTAAGAACTATTTTCCTTTCAAGACTTGGGCCATATAAGCATCTTTGTCCTGTAGCACAGGTCAGGGTTTGACAAGATCACCAGTGACACTTGCACTTTCCAGCCACGCCCCCCCAATGGCATTTTGCCAACATATCCATTAATAGCCGAATGGTAAATGTTTTCATGCTGATGATTTGTCAATATTGTCACCAGTCACTAGGTATGAAGACCCAAGATTTAGTTCTGGCTCTGACACTGTTTTAATGTTTGACTTGGAGCAGATCCTGTTACCTTCATAAGGGCTTGGTACTCTTATTTGTAACAGACTAGATTAACCTTGAAGGTCCCTTCCAGGCTTGTCTTTATGTGTTTCCATGACTCTGCTCTGCCATTTTATACTCCAACATCCTTTCTGTCACTAACATTTTATGTTTCATAGTCTGTGGCCTCTGCCAGCTCTTCCAGGATTAACATTGTATGATGGCTCTTCCAGCTTTGACAATCTGTATTATAAGGTTATTTTTGACTTGATTTTCTGTGTTTTTTAGTTCTTCATATTTTGTCCTTCTGACTTTTTTATGCTTTGTGTTTTAAGAACCTCTCTAGCTCTGACATTCTATGTTCTATGTTCTAAGGTCAGCTCATTCCTTAAACAAGACTAATAATGCAAGCTAATGCAATTTTATTAGATAAAAAGAATAAAACCAGCTACTTTTATAGCAAAGGAATGGTAGATGAAGGGCAGAAAAGAGACTGCAGATTTGAGAAATATGATGCCCCTTCTTAAATTTCTTTTCATGGCACAGCTTCATTTCCTTGGCAGCTGTACTTGGGTTTATAATTCTGGAGACTGGTGAAAAGCAGAGCAAGAGATATAAGGGGAAAAAAACCCTTTGAAAGATTAAGATTTCCAAGAAGACATTGAAATATGGAGCATCTGAGACACTGTATAACCATAGGCATCATGTTCATCATGTTACTTTTGTGAGCCTCAGTTTCTTAAGATGTTAAATAGAGCTTAGAATTGCAGCTATGCTCTCTCCATTTCACACAAACCATGATGAAATGGGAGTTATAGTTATGATCTACAAGGAGCTATCACTATAATCTACATAGATCAAACATCCAGATAGAATGGGAAAATGGAGATGTGCATTTGATCTTCCTAAATATATAGTATACCACATATTTAACATGTTTTAGACTGCCTGCCATCTAGGGGAGAGAGTGGGAGGAAAGAGAGGAAAAGTCAGAACAGAAAGTTTCACAAGGGTTAATGATGAAAAATTACCCATGCATATGTTTTGTAAATAAAAGACTATAATAAAAAATATGTAGGATAGCAGAAAAACCATGGATGACCTAGATGGTAGCTCTGGCTCAGATACTTTCCCATCTGTATGATGGTAAACAAATCACTTTTACTCCTGGTCCTTTAGTTTGCTTATTTTAATTTCTTTTCTATTTGATTTTCTTCTAGTTACATGTAAAAACAATTTTAATAGTCGTTTTTTAAACATTGAATTCCAAATTGTCTTCCTTCCTCCTTTCCCATTCCCCCTCCCATTGAAAAGATAAGCAATTTGATATGTTATACATGTGTAATCATGCAAAACATTTCCAAATTTGTCATGTTGTGAAAGAAAATATAGACTAAAAAAATCATCAAGAAATATAAAGAAGGTTAAAAAAAGGATGCTTCCATCTGTATTCAGATACCATCTATCCTTTCTCTGGGAATGGATCGTATTTTTTGTCATAATTTCTTCAGAGTTGTCTTGGATCTTTGTTTTTCTGAGAATAGCTAAATCATTCACAGTTGATCATTATGCTATTGCTCTTGCTTTGTACACAGTACATTTCATTTTGCATCACTTTATGTAAGTTTTCTCAGGTTTTACTGAGGTCATTCTGTTTATCATTTCTTAATAATCTTATAGTTCTCCATCCTAATTACACAGAACAATTTATTCAGCCATTCCCCAACTAATAAGTGTTCCTTTAATTTCTAGTTCTTTGGCACCAGAAAAGAACTCCTATACATATAGGTCCTTTTCCTTCATTAAATCTCTTTTGGGATATAGACCTTCAATGAATTTTTGTGCCCTTTCTCCTCTATTTAACCAATTCTGCTTTTCAAATCATTCTTCACCTCCTTGGTTTTTTTGTATCTCTTATCATTTGGCCTGGTCTGTTTTTTAAGGTGCTGTTTCCTTCAGTATTTTTATGCCTCTTTTCCAAGATGTTCACTCATTTTTCATGATTTTCTTGCATCATTCTTTTTTTCTATTTTCTTGGCCTATTTATAGGCTTTTCATTCTTTATTTAAATAATGGCTCTGCTTCCAGGGTTGAGGGTACACTGCACCTAGTTTCAGGGATTTTGTGAAGGTATTTTTAAATATATTTCAAGGGACCTGTAAGTTTTCAGTTCTTCCAAGATGATATGACCCTAGGAGACTTCTTTTCACGGACTCTTAGCCAAACTGGTCTATGTGCTGTAACTGGAATCAGCCTTCCATCCCCTGCCTCTGTCGTTCAGTATAGGCTCTTCCCCAAATCACAAGTATGTTCTCTCTTCCCCTACATGGCTTAGAATCCTTATATTCCTTCAAGGACCAATATCAGGACCACCTCCTCATTAAAACTTAGCTGTTTCCCTTGCCTGAGATGCATAGGAAATGCATGGGGGAATTCTTTGTTTCCTGACAGCCACAGGTCAAGAGCTACCTTCTACATGAAGTTTTCCTGATACCCATGAGCTGCTAGGGCCCTCCCTTTTGAAATTTCCTCATGCTCATTATGTGTGTATGTTTTGAGTGAGAGGCAATTGGTGTAGTGATTGTCTTTAGAGCTGGGTAGACCTTGCTTCCAGTCTCATCTCTGACACATACGGCTTATAGGTTCGAAACTCTCTAGTGCTCTAGGTAAGATGTTAATTTGTGCTGGAAAAGGTAGGTACCTCCACTGAGGGATCCTTATAGCAATGAAATCACAAATCCAATTTCTGTCATTCTACTTTTAAAATATGTAAATATGTCTATATCTCTCCCAATAAACTGAGCACACCTTGAGGGTTGTTTCATTTTTTCAGTCAATAAAGATCCATTAAGGACTAAAATATATGTTAGGTACTATGCTAAGCATTAGGGATACAGAGAAAAGCAAAAACAAAACAACAAAATGAAGAGTACCTATTCTCAAAAAAGGAGAGAAAAAGAAAGGAAAGAAAAGGAGAGGAAAGGGAAAGGCAGGGAAAAGATGGGCAGAACAGAGCAGGGCAAGG
Source organism: Sminthopsis crassicaudata (assembly GCF_048593235.1). Lineage (NCBI taxonomy): Eukaryota > Metazoa > Chordata > Mammalia > Dasyuromorphia > Dasyuridae > Sminthopsis > Sminthopsis crassicaudata. The sequence continues at coordinate 185,719,862 of NC_133622.1, read as the reverse complement.
AAGGGCAGAGAAAAGCAGGGCAAAAAAAGGAAGGGCTGGAAAGGGAAGGGGAAGGGAAGGGAAAGGGAAGAAAAGAGAATGGGGAAAGAAAAGGAAGGGAAAAGGAAAGGGAAAGGAAAGAAAAGGAAGGGAATAAGAGGGGAAGGGAGGGAAAGAGAATGGGAAGGGAAGAGAAAGGAAAGGGGAGAGTAGGGGAAGAAAAATTGTTTCATTTTTGTTTTTATATCCTCACAGTCTGGGTGGCAAAGTGGATAGAGCTCTGGGCTTGGAGTCAGGGCAAACTCATCTTCCTGAATTCAAATCTTTCCTCAGCTGTGTGACTCTGGCCAAGTTACTTAACCCTGTTAATCTCAATTTCCCCATCTGGAAAATTTGCTGCAAAAGAAAATGGCACACCACTCCAGTGTCTTTGACAAGAAAACCCTAAATGAGGTCAGGAGAAGTCAGAGACTAAGAAAACCTGACTAAACAACAACAACACCCCCAGTACCTAGCATCTAGAGGAGATGTAATAAATGCTGGTCGTTCAATTGACCAGAAGAAGTTCTTAAAGTGGCCAGCCTCTACCTTCACTCCTACCACTCCCCTCCCCAACCCAACAGACTTAGGAATTGACCAGTATTTAATTGTGTTCAGTTTGGATTGGGGGGTACAGGGAGGAGCCAGGCCAAGGGCTATTCGGCACGGCACTAGTTCTACCAGACAGATACAAGCAGGGCTCTTTTCCCCCTCTGGCTCCTGCTTACAATATGCTACAACATTTGCTTCCACAATCCACCATGACTTTGTGCTCCAGGCTCTGAATTCTCCTCTTCTTGTGAGTAAATGAGAAATCAAAAGAACAGGAAAATAAAGAGCTGCTGTCCATGTGTGAAAGCCAAGGAATAGCCCACCCAGTGAGGAAAGTAGCATTTCCATATGGTGTTCCAGGCAGGAATGGGAATTGTTCTTTTTTTTTTTTTTTTTTTTTTTTTGAGGTTCAGAGACAAACAAGAACAGTATGTGAAGCTGGCCCAGTGAATTAATGTTCTGGTACAAAGTTCCTCTGGCCCAGGAGCCAAGTTCCTTGGTGCATCTTTAGAGCAACATCTCAACTGGAGGCCAAGACAGTGAGCAGATATCTAGAGTCTAGAGACCTAGGTTCTCATTTTTGGCTCTGTCATTAGTTTGCTGTGTGACCCAGAGCAAATGAGGTCATGTACTGGGAGGCTATAGGTGCTACACCTGTAAAAAGAGGTGACTGTGGAGAATGGCTGAATAAGCTATGGTATATAAATGTTATGGAATATTATTGTTCTGTACGAAACACCCCTCAGGATGATTTCAGAAAGGCCTGGAGAGACTTACATGCACTGATGCTGAGTGAAGTGAGCAGAACCAGGAGATCATTGTATATGGCAACAAGATTATCCAATGATCAATTCTGATGGAAGTGGTTCTTTTCAACAATGAGATGATTCAGGCCAGTTCTAATGGTCTTGTGATAGAGAGAGCCATCTCATCCAGGGAGAGGACCGTGGGGATTGAGTGTGGATGACAACATAGTATTTTCATCTTTTTTGTTGTTGCTTGCTTGCTTTTTGTTTCCTTTCTCATTTTTTCCTTTTTTTCTAATCTGACTTTTCTTGTGCAGTATGATAATTTTGGAAATATGTGTGGAAACATTGCATGTGTTTAACATATATTGGATTACTTGCCATCTAAAGGAGGGGGTGGGGGAAGGGAGGGAGAAAAAATTTGGAACACAAAAATTCATACAAGGGTGAATGTTGAAAACTATCTTTGCATATGATTTGAAAATAAAAAGCTAAAAATATAAAGTAAAATTAAATTTAAAATGAAGTGACTGGACAGGAAGAGTTCTAGGCCCCTTTCCATATTGGACACTCTACTTTCTAGATCTAAAGTTCTAAGCTCTAGCATTTCATGGTAAAAGTCATAGAGAAGGAATCAGCCACTAAGGATCTTGGGGAGGTAGATGACTTAACATTTCCAGGCTGTCTTTGGATACTGTCCATTCATTGCCTAATTTTTGCTGCCTCTTTAATTTTGTTGTCTGATTTTTATCCCCTCACATGCTTCAGTTTTTGGAGTTTTATCACTCTTCCCTTGTCTGCTTACTTTTCATTCTTTTTATCTCTGTCTTTCTGCTTCCTCTTTATATTTCTGTCTTTATCTGCCTTGTCTGTTTCTGTCTGTTTTTGTCTCTACCTTCTTTCTCCCTTTCTATATCCTCTCTGTGTTTCTAGCTTTCTCCTTCTCTCTCTCTCTCTCTTTCTCTCTCTCTCTCTCTCTCTCTCTCTCTCTCTCTCTCTCTCTCTCTCTCTCTCTCTCTTTCTCTCTCACTGTCTCTTAGTCTGTCTCTAGCTTTCTCTGTTTCTCTATTTCTCTGTGTCTCTCTGTCATCTGTTTCTCCGTCCACCCATTGGAACTATATACAACACTTGCTTAGCCAGATAGTAATTGCAATACCTGCCCTCTAGGCATACCTCAGTGTGATCTAAATAAAAAGCACTACTCTATTTGGCTCATTAAGGCAGTGAAGTTTCTGGAAGCCACTTTGCAGAGTCTTTTCCAAGATTTCCCTCTGCTTCTAGAAACTTAAGATTCCCCAGTTCTCACTATTCCATGTATTAGCAACAGTAATCATCATCATCTGTCAAATAGGAGGATTTGACTTGACTGGGTCACATTTAAAGTCTCCACTAGTTTAATTCCATTATTTCACTCTATGCCCTGGTCTCAAAGGGATCACCGTATGATCAGGGAGTAGAACTTATACCCAAGAAACAAAGGCACAATATAAGACAGTCCATCATTAAGTCCTTTCTGTTAGATACCTGGTAGAAGGCCAAATCCTAGAGAGAGGGGAGGAAAAAAAGGTTGGAATAGTCACAAAATGCTTTTTGGAAGAGACAGGAATGAAATTTCAATAGGCCAAAAGGAAAGCTTTTTAGGCAAAGGAAATGCTATTAAGGAAGGCATAGAGGTAGGAAAACAGGAGACCCCCATTAAGGAAGGGATCTGACTAAAGCATAGGGTGACAGACTTTATTTAATGTTTTTCCCTATTGAAATGTTTTTTTTTTAATTATTATTTATTTTGAAATGTTTTTTTAATTATTATTTATTTTGAACATCTTTTTTTCTTTTTACTTTTGACTTCCAAATTCTCTACCTCTCTCCAGACCCCACCCACCCATCCAGACTTGAACTCAGAATAATTTTTATTTTGATATGGCTTTTGATTAGGCAAAAGAGGCCACTCTCTGCCTCATTTCTAACCTAGCCTTAATCTCTGGTTAGCTATTGCTTCAATTAAACTGAGCTCTTGAAAAGACCTTAGTTTAAAAAAGTCAAGGTCTCTCAGAGAATCCAAGGCCATCTCTGGTCATCCTCATCTATCTTTTGCAACTAGACCCAGATGATTCTAAAGGAGAAAGTGAGTCTGGTAACTTAGCACTCTCTCAATTAAATCCAATTCACTAGCATGTCATGGCAATACCTTCCTAATGTCATGGTCCTCTTAAATACCTGAATACAAAACTACAATCCACCCAACCACAAAGAAGGCAAGCATTATAGCAATCATTCAATCCTGCAAAACATATGTTCATATTAGCCATGTCACATACCCTCAACCCTCCCACACACACACACCAAGAAAAATAAAGCAAGTGAGAAAATTATCTCAATTTGCTCTCAGAGTTTATTAGTTTTCTATTTGGTGGTGAATAGAATTTCATCATCACGAATCTTTTGAAATTGTCTGGGATCATTGTCTTGATCAATAGAGACAAGTCTTTTACAATTGATCATTGTTACAACATTCTTGTTACTATGTACAATGATCTCCTGGTTTTGCTTTTTTCACTTTGTATCAGTTCATATAAATCTTTCCCAGTTTTCCTGAAACATTTTCTCATTCCTTATAACATAATAGTATTCTATCACAACCAGATAGCATAATTTGTTCAGTCTTTTCCCAATTGATAAACATCCCCTTAATTTCCAATTCTTTGGCACTTCAAAAAGAGATGCTATAAATATTTTTGTACATATAAGACATTTTCCTTGGGGTAATAGAGTTCAAAGTAGGACAGGATCTTCAATATCAAATCAAAGCATTCATTTTACACATAAGGAAACTAGGTATAGAGAATTTAAATGGCTTGCCAAGGTGAGAAGTGATTGATAGATCTTGGATTTGTTTCCAGGTTATCCTGATTACATATCCAGTAGTTTTTGCACTAAACCACATTGTACATCAATGAATTTGTTTCACTGCAGTATGATATGGGCTGAATTTAGTTCAATTACACAAATATTTAAGTGCACATATACATTTTTATTTGTTTACTTTGTCATTCCACAATGTTAGAGCTGGAAGGAATCAGAAGAATCCTTATTCAGCCCAACTCATTTAATAGGGGAGAAAACTGAGGCTTCTAGTGGGAAAGTTCTTTGCCTAAGGTCACCTAGAAAGATAACCAAAGTTCCAAGACTCTAATCCAATTCTCCAGATTCCTAGTCTGGTCTTTGCATCACATATTGACCTTCCTTTATGTAGGGATAGCTCCTGAAGCTAGATGATATGTAAATCATTAATAAAATTGATTTTAAAAAGATATTTCAAGAACTAAACTTCAATTGTGTTCTTCCAAAGGAAGGAATGCTGACTAACTATGCAGCAGGGACCTTTCATGCCAGTCCTGGGGCAGAGAATGTCTCTTTCTGAGAATAGAAAAAAAAAAGTCCCTCACAGATACTTAAAAACAAAAACTAAAGTTTAAAACTGGCTTTACTTAAATTCTTCCTTTGTTCTGTGGGCCAATAAAGTTAGTAGGAAGCAGCCTTCAGGAGTGATTGGGAAGGAAAAACAAAGAATAACTCCGGAAGGATGATGTGTTCCTTTCTCCAATACAATCTCCTACCATTTTCTAAATGCTAAAAAATTCCTTTCCCAAGAGCCATGGGCAAAGAAGCCAAGGAGTAGCCAAGATTTATCCAAGGGCAAGGGGTAAGAAAAGACTAGAGAGAGCAGGAAGCCTGGAATCTCTTTATCAGGAGATAAGGTTTTTCCTACCCAGAGGAGAGCTCACACTGAGAATGAGCCTTTGGGAAGGAGACCTGGGACCTGGCCCCTAACTTTGAAAGAAAGCAGTTTTGGAAGGGGAGTGAGGTGAGAACACTCAATGGGAGAGAAGAAAGAGGAAGGAGAGAAAAGAAGAAGATTGAGAAAGGAAGTGCTTAGGGGCACTGAAGACAAGTTTAGTTAACAATCCAGATTGGATGACCTCTTGTCAAGGATGTAAGAGAGGGAGTTGTAGCCTAGCCAGGGACTGGACTCTATGATCACTGAGGTCACTTCCATCTCTGCCTTTATGACTCACAATTTGCTAATGGTTATTTGTGAGTTAAGAGCTCATGTTTCGAACATAAGTATCCTGGGGTAGAATACAAGGTCATCATAAAGTTTTGAACATTTAAAAAAACTTTCAATAAAGATAATTTGAGTTAAGGAAGGTATTCGATTTGCTCCCTCATTCAATATACTGTTAATGACCACCCCTCCCCATCATGCATATGTGACATATGCCAAGTGGGACAATGATGGAAATAAGAAAGGGACTCTTAAGGAAGACACAGCCTTAAAAGGAAGATGAGACATGGGACAAATGCCTACAATCTAAGATAATCTGAAATAAGTCTACAGACAAAGAAGCTATGTGTCATTAGAATTCTTAGGAGAGAAAGGTCACTTCTAATTGTGTGTGGTGAGGGAAGCAGGAAAGATTTTATGGAAATTACCTTGTAGTTCCATTCATGTCAACTCCATTCTACAGAGGTCCTTATCTCATTCATCCTATTGTTCTTGTTGTGTCCTTGAGAACCCCTGTTTTACTATTGGAAAACTCTCCTTCACCTTATAGTTAACATCTTCCCCTGGAAACCATTTTATACATATTTTGTATTTATCTCCCCTACTTTCTCCTTCCCCAAGAATATAAATTATTTTTTATCTTGTCTCTGTGCCTAACACAGTGCCAGGAATGTGATAGGTGCTTTAAAATGCTTGTGGTTTTTGTTGTTGGTATTCACCAAATCCTAAAGGAAGAGTAGAAGTCTAATGGTCAGAAATGGAAAGGGATGATGTACAAGTATTCCAGACCCAGGGAACTGGCTGAGTGAAAGCAAGGAAACCAGAAAACTAAATTATGTGAAATGGCCAGAGACCAGTCAAGTTTGGGAGTATACTTTGGGTAGAAGTGATGAGATATGATAGAAACAATCTTGATGGAATTTACAAGCAAATTTATTTACAGCAAGACTATTTCATTCTGCACAGGACATTTCTATATTAGAACTTGTGATGTGTGAAAACAATGAGCTCTCATAGATGAGAAGGGAGCAACAGTAATAATAACTGACATTTAGATGAACTTGAAAGTTTGCAAAATATTTCATATATTATCTCATTTGATCCTTATAAGCATTCTATGAGTTAAGAATTATTATTATCCTTATCTTATAGATCAGGACTTCTTAAACGTTTTCCACTCTTAATCCCTTTTTTTGCCAGAGAAATTTTTACGCAACTTTGGGTATATTGCTGTATAAAATGGTTATATAAATAAAACATTTACTGATAATAAATGATAATTTCATGACTCCTCAATCAGTTACATGACTCCATATGGAGTTACAACCCACAGTTTAGGAAGCTTTGTTATAGATGAGGAACAACCTGAGAGATGCTAAAGGACTTGTCTGGGGAAAGATCTGAACCCTGTCTTTCCTGGCTTTTATTGCTTCATTGTTCTATTCTATTCTTGGTGATAAGAAGGCTGTAAACTAGTATCTTCTGTGAGAAGAATATCAGCATCATAGAAATTATGTGGTATAGCACATGAATCCCTAATTCTACCACTTATTAGCTCTGTGATCTTGGATGATCTCTGTGTCCTTTTTGGACTTCAGTTTTATCACCTATAAAATGAGTATAATATCCATCCATAGCATGTCAGGCCAGTTATCTTCACTTTTGACCTAATACTGGTATTCTCTAGAAGAGAGAATGAAGCTGAGAAGGGACCACCACCACCACCACCATCAATATTCATACTACTAATATCATAGTGGGTTTTTTGTCATTTCACAAATAAGAGATACTTCTAATTTTTCCCCTTCCAATAATATTTTAGTTTTCTAAATACATGTAAAGATAGTTTTCAACATTCACCTTTGCAAAACTTTCTGTTCCAACTTTTTCTTCCTCCCTTTCCCGTCCCAAAGACAGCAATCAATCTGATATACATTAAATGTGTACAATCATTTAAAACATATTTCCATATTCATCATGTTGGGAGAGAAAAATCAGATCAAAAGAGAAAAAACATAAGAAAGAAAAAACAAACAATAGTAACTGAAAAAAGAGGTGAAAATACTATGCTCTGATTCACATTCAGTCTTCCATAGTTTTCTCTCTAGGTATAGATGGCACTTTTCATTTGTTGGTCTATTGGAATTGCCTTGGATCACCTCACTGTTGAAGAGTTAAGTCCATCACTGTTAATCACCATATAATCTTTTTGCTATACACAATGTTATCTTGGTTCTTTGATCACTTCACTTAGCATCAGTTCATGTTAAATCTTTCTGAAATCAGCCTGCTCATCATTTCTTATGAATAATAATATTCTATTACATTCATATACTATAACTTATTCAGCCACTCTCCAACTGATGGTCATTCAGTCAATTTCCAATTCATTGTTACTACAAAAAGGGCTGCCATAAATATTTTTTGCACAAGTTTATAATTTCTTTGGGATGGATATAGACCCAGTAGAGACACTGTTGGATCAGAGGGTATACTTAGTTTGATAGTCCTTTGGGCATAGTTTCAAATTGCTCTCCAAAGTGGTTGTATCATTTCATAACTCCATAAAATGCATCAGTGTTCCTGTTTTTCCACATTCCTTTCAGCATTTATTATCTTTTCCTTTCATCTTAGCCAATGTGAGAGATGTGAAGTGATATCTCAGTTGTCTTAATTTACATTTCTCTAATCAATAGTGATTTTGAGCATTTTTTATATCACTATTTTTTCCAATTATATGTAAAAATAGTTTTCAACATTCACTTTTGTAAGATTTTGAGTTCCAAAATTGTCAATTACTATAGCAAACTAGTTTTGACAAACCCAAAGACCCTAGTGTTTCTACTGGGCCTAATTACCAAAAAGATCTTAAAGGAGAGAAAGGGACCTGTATGTGCAAGAATGTTTTTGGCAGCCCTCTTTGTAGTGGCCAGAAACTGGGAACTGAGTAGCTGCCCATCAGTTGGAGATTGGTTGGGTAAATTATGGTATATGAATGTTATGGAATATTATTATTCTGTAGAAATGACCAGCAGGATGATTTCAGAGAAGCCTGGAGAGACTTACATGAACTTATGCTAAGTGAAATGAGCAGAATCAGGAGATCATTGTACATGGCAATAGCAAGCCTATATAGTGATCAATTCTGACAGACATGGCTCTCTTCAACCATGAGAGGATTCAAACCGGTTCCACTTGTTCAGTGATGAAGAGAGCCATCTACATCTAGAGAGAGAACCATGGGAATAGAGTGTGGAACACAATTTAGCATTCTCACTCTTTCTATGGTTTGCTTGCATTTTGTTTTCTTTCTCAGGTTTTCTTTTTTCTTTCTTGATCCTGTTTTTCTTGTGTAGCAAGATAACTATATACATATACACATATGTATATATATATATGTATGTATGTATGTATGTATGTATTGTACTTAATATATATTTTAACATAGTTAACAAGTATTGGACTACCTGCCAGCTAGGGGAGGGGGGGAAGGAGGGGACAATTTGGAACAGAAGGCTTTGCAAGGGTCAATGTTGAAAAATTAACCATGCATATGTTTTGTAAATAAAAAGCCTTAATTTAATAAATAAAATTTTTTTAAAAGATCTTGAGCTTCAATTTTTTTTCTCTCTTCTCTCCCTCCTTCCCAATCTTATATAGGTTATACATGTACATTCATTTAAAACACATTTCCATATTAGTCATGTTGAAAAAGAAAAATCAGAACAAAAGGGAGAAAAACCATGAGATAGAAAAATAAAGCAAACAAAAAAAAAAAGTATGCTTTTATTTGCATTCAGTCTCCATTGTTTTCCCTCTAAATACAGATGGCATTTTCTATCCTAAGTCTATTGGAATTGTCTTGGATCACTGTATTGTTGAGAAAAGTCTGTCATAGTTGATTATCACACAATCTTGCTGCTACTGTACACAATGTTCTCCTGGTTCTGCTCACTTCGCTCAACATCGGTTCATATAAGTCTTTCCAGGCTTTTCTGAAATCAACCTGCTCATTATTTCTTATAGAACATCATGTTCATATATCATAACTTATTCAGCCATTCCCCAATTGATGAGCATCCATTTAATTTCCACTTCTATGCCACCATAAAAAAAGAGTTGCTACAAACATTTTTGCATGTGTGAGTCCTTTTCCCATATTTATGATCTCTTTGAGACATAAACACAGTAGTGGTTGGATCAAAAATGCAAGCACAGTTTTATAGCCCTTTGGGCATAACTCCAAATTGCTCTCCAGATCTGAGTCAGTATTGATCTTTGTTTTTAAACCTTGAATAGCACTTGGTTTGTCCTTTTCTTAAGGGAATTATCATGTCCTTTGCATTTTATTATCTACCCTCTACTCTTTCTCTTCCTCATTCTTTCACATCTTATTTTCAATTCCATAAATCAAATCAATTCGACTTATATAACCATTCTTTCTGAAGAAAGCACATTAATTATTACCCTATGGATCAACTCATCATTTCTTCCCTAGCTACCACTCCTATACTCTTCTACTAGAATATAAGTTTCTTGGGAGGGGGAAAGACTGAATTGTTCTTGTAAGTGAATATCCAGGGTTTGGCACAATTCCTGACACATAGCAAGTGCTTAGTGATTTTTAAAATGTTACTCATTATTTTATATTATAGTTGTGAATATAATATATCCTTAGATTATAAGCTTTCTATGTCATTGATTTTTAGTGGTTTTCAGTCATATATGACTCTTTATGAACCCTTTAGGGAAGATTAGTTTATTGTATTAAATTTTTGTTGAAATTAAAGTTAAATATGGACAATGTCAGTGCTTGATAATTCCATTGTTTTAATTCTGTGAGCATCTTTAATTTTAAACTTAAAACAAATAAATCAGCATATCTGATATATATAATTCAAAATCCAGTTCATATCCCACTTTTTCTATGAAGCTTTTTTATGTTTATTGATGTTTTCAGGTTGGTTTAAAAAGAACACAACAAAATAAAATATCACTGTCACCTCCCAATAACCATCATTCCCTTAACGGAATCTTTCCTCAAAACATAGCACAATTAATGGGCTTGGGAAGTAAAGAATCTGACACTTAGACTGTGTTCATAATTTATGCCTTTTTCTAAATCCAAATATGGTTCACCATTTTACCACCAAGAAAAGTGGGGTGCATCAGTCATTGCTTTGATCTGAATTCTTATAGCTTTTGCTGCTATTTTCTTTTATGTGATCACATGTATGTGTATATATATATATATATATATATATATATATATATATATATATATATATATATATATGGTCATGTACTCTCTTGATTCAATTTATTTTACTCTGAATCAGTTTTAAAAAATTTCCCAAGATTCTCTGAATTCTTTATATTCATCATTTTTATGATGCAGTGATATTTTATTGCCTTTATCTGTCACAAATGATCAATCTTTTAATTTCCTTCTAATTTTTAATAGTCACACAGAGTGCTGCTTTGAATATTATGTTGTATGTGAAGTCTTTCTTTCTACCTTTGATCTCTTCAAGATTCCCAGCATTGGAATCCCAGATTAAATAATATGAACAATTTAGCCACTTGCTCCATATCAATTTGTTTTTCAGAATGATTGGATCAATTTGACCTTCCCAGATTATGTGTTAGGGTGTTTTCCTCAGCCTCTCCAGCACTGGTACTGCATTTTCTCATTTTCCCTCATTTTTTCTAAGTATAATAAAATAGCAGTGTTAATTTATGTTTCTTTTGTTACCATAAATTTGAAACTTACTCTTGGTTTGAATTTCTTTGTTTTAAAAAGTGTTTACTTACATTTTTGATAATATCTCTTGGGTGCAGGGAGTTTTCCCTGACTATTCTATTCTTCCTCAGCTTTCTCTTCTTTGATTATACTAACTATAAAATACAATTTGGTTCTGATTTTACAAAGTTGTATATTGTTCTTTTGCTTGGAGACATATTAATCTATCACATAGAGTTATTTAGAGCTAAAGGAGATATTAGACACCATCTAATCCAACTTGGTCATTTTACAAATGGGGTAATAGATGTGAAGAGAAGGAAATGACCTTTTCAAAGTCACATAGATAGAAAGTGAGAGATCTGTGAGTAGAAATCAGGTCTATTGATCTGCAGCCTTGTAGTCTTTACAATTCAACAGGGAGATGAAAAAAAAAAAAAAAAGTAAACACAAAGTTCTCCAAGTAGTTTTGGGGAAGCTACTTCTTTATTTCATAGTCAATATCCTAACATTAAAAGTTCTCCTTTTAGCAACATTTTCTATTTTATGGTTTTGTTTTGTTTTTTTTTTTTTGCATCTCTCACCTTCAATGTTTCTTCTAAGTTCTATGTTCTAAGTTCTCATCTAACTGTAACTTCTTTTTGATTCTATAATATATGGCTCAAGAAAATTCTAACTAATGTTTTTTTAAGAAGACTGACCCAGATTTTTAATCAAATATTCCTTTGACATTGGAAAATACTTGGCAAGCATCTACCCATAAATTTCATTTCCAATTATGACAGCATTCAGGATGAATTACTTCATCATATCCATTAATAATGACTTTTTATCATCATTCAAGTGGCAAAAATTATCTCCAGAGAGATAGACTCAGTAACCTCAAATTTCTAGAGAAGTTATCAGAACCTGATCAATAACCATGCAGCAGAGTGGATGAAATCACTCTTTGGCCAGTTCCATATAACCTTTGGGATTACAAGACTTGCAGTCATGAAGACTGTAGAGGAGGCAAAAATAGATCAAATATTCCAACTTCCCAGGTGTGCATTAACCTGATTATTCTGAGCATGTAGGACACAGAGCATTGAAAAGCCATAATTTCTCTAGGTGTTATAGCTAGCATAAGACCACTGCTAATAGTAAAGCTACTCATTTTTCTAAATATGGAGAAGCCAGCCTTTGATTAGATGTGTGAGGAGATAAAATTCCATAGAATTATAGATCCTCAGAGATAGATTGGTCTTTACAATTCTCTGAGGTTAACCTCAGTTTTAATAAGACAGCAACATCTTCTATTATATTTCTATAACATGGTCCTCTAAGTTTTGAAAACAAATACTAGGCTTTATCTTGTTCAGTCCTCACAGTAAACCTGTGAAGTAGAAGCTTTTTGGCCTCCAAGTTACAGATGAAGAAATAGAAACTGAAAATAGTTAAGTGACTTTTTAAGGATTATATAACTAAATAGTATTTGAGGGAAGATGTAAATGTAGGTCTTTCTGATTTAATGTCCTGGCATTCTACCCACTTTGTTCCTGACCAGTTTGGAGGAGCATTCCTGTTGGTCCTCTTTCCATTAGTGACCAGTGGGAATATCCCCTAAAGTATGTCAAAATATTTGCCTCCATTCTTTATGCCCACCATTGTTGTGCTCTTCTAATGGAGAGTATGATTTTGTAGGTCCTTCTGAGATGGAAAAGCTCTGTGGATGGTCCTAAGTATGGATTGTATCCATACCTACAGAATTGCCTAACTAACTAACCATAGAGAAGTTCATCATCAATCAACTGATCATTACCTTTTTATCCTTGCATATGGCATCTTATGAAACTGTCTCCTAAGTCATGGAGGGGTTTGTGATCTGTATTAGTGGAGAAAGGACCTCCACTGGTAAATAATGAATGGATTTTAAAGAAAAAAAGAAAAAGAATAGAATAAGAGAACAAAAGAAAAAAGGATGATTCATCAATTATTAAATTTATGAAGAAAATGAATATTGAGGAGATATGAAAACGTCTAGTGTCCCAGATTTAATTCTGAGCACAATCCTGTAGGAGGACATTAACAAATTGGAGTGAGTCCAGAGGAGGATTAGGAAGAGAACTAAAGACTACCATATGATTGGTTCAACCAACAGCTATAGAATGGAGAGAAGAAGAAAATATATTTAAAAAACTGAAAGCTTATTCTGAAGAGAAATTTGGAACTATGCCCAAAGGCTATAAAATTGTGCATACCCTTTGATCCATCAGTGGCACAACAAGGTTTGAATCCCAAAGAGATCATAAAAGAAGGAAAAGGATCCACATGTGCAAAAATGTTTGTAGCAGCTTTTTTTGTGGTGGCAAAGAATTGGAAAATGAGGGGCTGCCCATCAGTTGGGGAATGACTGAATAAGTTATGGTATACGAATGGAATAGAATATTATTGTTCTTTAAGAAATGATGAGCAGGTTGATTTCAGAAAATCCTGAAAAGACTTACATAAACCGTTGCTGGGTAAAGTGAGCACAACCAGCAGAACCTAGTACATAGTAATAGCAAGGTTGTGTGATGATCAACTATGACAGACTTGGCTTTTCTCAGAAATACAGTGGTCCAAGACAATTCTTCTAGACTTAGGATGGAAAATGTCATATGCAACTAGAGAGAGAACTATGGAGCCTAAATGCATATCAAAATATATCATTTTCACATTTTTCTTGTTTGTTTACTTTTTCTTTTTACCCCCTCTTGTTCTGATTTTTCTTTCCCAATAGTACTAAAATGGAAATATGCTTAAAATGATTGTACGTATATAACCTCTATAAGATTGCTTGCTGAACTGGGAAGGAGGGAGGGAAGGAAGGGAGAAAGAAAAAAGGGAACTCAAAATCTTACAAAAATCAATATTAAAATTATCTTTTACATATATTTAGAAAAACAAAATACAATTGAGGAGGGAAAATCTTGAAGCTCGCTTTGGTCTTATTTTCTGTCACTCTAGTCAACAGAATTAGGACCAACATTTTTAAAAATACTCACAAGAGGCAGACATAAAGAAAAATCGATATAAAAATAAGTTTTTTAGATAATCAGGTATGTCTAAACTATCTATGCAGTATACTCAAGACATTAATAAATGTACATTATATTGAATAAGAATTAATGGAATAAAATGCCTTGGTAGAAAGGGAGATTCCCTTTAATGGAGCAAGTATTTAAACGGGAGCTTTTCTTGGTAATATTTTAAAGGTAGTTCCTTAAAAGGATTAGGTGATTTGGCATGATAGCCAGCCCTGAACTCCATAATTCTACTCATGGACCCAATATTCAACTATTCCCATAGGCTACGATTCCATAGTTGCTGCCAAAGTCCACACTTAATGAGCCATCTTGCTAGGTTGTGGCCCTCAGAATTAAGCTGCATTTAGACTGGGTCTCTGAATGTGTTGTAAACATTTTTGTAGCCTTTGTTTGTGTAAGGAAATGCTGAAAGCAAAGGCAGGGCTATTTTTTTAAAGCAGCCTGATTACAAGGTTCCTGCTATGTGCAGGTACACAAGGCCAAGGATATTTTATGAAACACATCAATAGCTGGTGGAGGTTAGGTTAACAGGCAACCGATGTCCATTAAGCAAACAGAAAGCAAACTCCAGGCCCTTTCTAATTCCTCTTTAATGTGTTTAGTGTGTTCCTTTGCAAGAGAGATGAGCTCTCCCCTGTGGTTTCATTGCTGCTGCTTTACCATAAGATTAGAAAAAAAAAAAGCCAGACAGACTGATAAAATGTGGGTTTTATAAATCTCAAAGGCCAGAGTCTTAAATCAAGAGAGAATACTGTTGTCTTTGGAGGCCTCCTGAAACCCTGCTTTTTAGTATCATTTTTGTCCTGTTTTGACTTCTTTTTCTCCCTGGGTATATATTCTAACTGCACATATTCATAGAATGCCATAAGTACATAGATGTTAGAAAATAAAATATTAAAGTTGTGAGGGGCTGTACAAATGTCAGGAACTTTAGATTAGATTATAAAAACTACTACCTCAGGGCTGGATGGGACTTTAGAACATGTCAAAGCTGGACGAGTCCTTGGATTATAGAATATAGAATGTTAGGGCTGGATGGGTTCTTAAAACATAGAATATTAGGGTTACCTAGTATATACACAGAATATATTTGTATATATTTCATGCTGGATCTAGAAGAGACCTTGGATTATTGAACATATAATCAAAAGCTGGAAGGGGCCTTAGAACATAAATCTTAAATTAGAGAGCATTAAATGTTAGACTAGAAGTGAACTTAAAACAAAGAATATTAAAATTGAGAGAAGGTTAGAATATACAATATTAACGTCAGAGCTAAAAGGGATATAGATTATTAGAAGTGAAGGGGATCCTAGAATACAAAATCCAGAATATCAAAGTTAAATAGATCATATATAGACCCCAAAACTGCTTGAATGGTTCCCTGAAGACAGCTTTGTGATTCTAGGAGCTGTGAAGACAAATAGAGATGTAATTCCTAACTGGGATGAGAGGGGAGAGAAAGTGAAATTTGGGAGATGGGATGAGGAACATTTGTACTTTTAAGTAAGATCTGAATTTGAATCTGGCCTCAGACATTTCCTAGATATCTGATCTTGGGCAAGTCACTTCACCCTGTTTGCCTCAGTTTCCTCATCTGTAAAATGAACTGGAGGAGGAAATAGCAAACCACTCCAGTATCTTTGTCAAGAAAACCTCCAATGGGGTCATGCCGAGTCAGATATGACTGAAATCTCAACATTTTCACTATGATTATCCATAGGGGAAATGGTACCTGTCCTGGGTCTTGAAGGAAGAAATGGATTCCAGCATGTGATGAGGAGTCCATTCCAGACAATGTGCACAAAGGCAGAACAGTAGAAATGGGTAAGATAAGTTGCAGGAATGGAGAATATTCATGTTTGGCTGAAATGCAGAATGAATGAGGGGGTGGACTATATAAGATAAGGTCTGAAAGATCCATCTTTCCATCCATACTTTATCCTGGAAGTCATGGGGAGCCATGCACAAAGAGTCACATAGTTAAATCTGTATTTTAGGAAGATTATTTCAGAAGTGATGTTAAGACTGGAAGAATTAGTGACTGGAGGGGCAGCTAGGTGGTACAGTGATTAGAGCACCAGCCTTGAATTCAGGAGGATCCGAGTTCAAATGTGGTCTCAGACACTTAACACTTCCTAGCTGTGTGACCCTGGGCAAGTCACTTAACCCCAGCTTCAGGGCGGGGGGAGGGGGGAATCTGGAAAAAAAAAAGAATTAGTGACTGGAAATAAGAAAACCAGCTAGGAGGCTATTACAAAAGACCAGGTGAGTATGACAATTAATGGGAATAGTCAAATTATTCCCTATGGGTAGCAAGGGGAAAGAAAGAGACCTGGAGGACTTTGAGATGCTAAGGAGCATAGAATTTGTGTGACAAGGGATTTTACATATTAGGAAACTCCAACAGCTCTGCATATATCTTTAATATTTAGAAGTCTTTGAACACAACAATGTCAATTCAACCTTCAAGTGTCTAAAACTTAACAGATCAAGCCCCATTCCCTCCCAGCTACTCCTTTTGACTATGCTTAACTCTATGTGTCCTTTATAGAAATATGGGAAGGCCATGTAGTTTAGTGAATAGATGTGACTTAGGAGACCTGAGTTAGAATTTCTATTCTGTTGCTTATAAGGTTTTGAATCCTGGGTAAGTCAGACTTTCTGACTAGATCTTAGTCTTCTGTTCGGTCAAATGAATGAGAAACGTGTCCTACATAATCTATCAGGCTCCTATATCTTTGATATTCTATTATCTAAGGTCACAGCTACAATAGTCTATAAACTAAGGCTCCTTTTAACTTTGAGTCTCTATGTTCTATGTTCTAAGTTCTTTTCCAGCTCAGGTATGCTATGTTCTAAACTCACTTCCAATTCTGACACCTATTGATCTAGGATGCCTCAGTTTTGATATTACATGTCATAAAGAGACCCTAACTCTAGTAGTCTATGTTCTAAGTGCCATTTCAGCTACAACATTCTAAGATCTTTTTTAGCTTTGCCAATTTAATGTGTATAGTCTAAGTTTAGTTACAGCTCTAGCATTCTATGTCTATGTTTTAATCTCTCTTGAAGTTCTAAATTCTGTGTCCTAATGTCTTTTCCAGGCTATAGTGTCTTTTGTTCTAGGTTTCCTCCCAGCTTTGATGTTCCACGTTCAATGGATTCTGTCAACTCTAGCAATCTAAACTGCTTTTCAACTCTAACAGTCTGTATTCTCTGTTCTTTCATCCCTGAGATTCTATGATTTTTCTGATGTTCAAGATGGCAGATAAACAATTTTCTTTGATAGGGATCTGAGTATTGCTTCTTGTGAGGTAAACAGTTCATTTTTCTTCATCAAAACACTGGCAGCCAGAAAGTTTCACTCTAAGACAAAGCTTGTAGCAGAGTGAGTTCACATAATTTACAATTAGAGTTGGGGAGCATAAATTGTATATTGAGTATGAATCCCAAATGGGGGCCACTTACTGTGAGGATATTCCATCTGTAGCAATGGCTGCAGTGACAAGTGACTTGTGGCAGAATGCTTGCTGGTGTGTGCAGACAGCTTCCCAGTTGTTTGGAAGGTGGAAGGATTGAGACATTTGCTTATTGCATCTTTTAGTTGTTGCCATTAAACATCAGGACCTCAAAGAGCAGGCAGGTTCTATAATTTTAATAAATATTCTAATTTAGAGATCACATAATCATCATCCCTGAATTCTATGAGGCAGAGGTTCCCAAAGCAGTAATGTTATTTGCTCAAGAGCACATATTATAGTAGGAAGGAAGGAAGGGAGGAAGGAAGGGAGGAAGGAAGGGAGGAAGGAAGGGAGGAAGGAAGGGAGGAAGGAAGGAAGGAAGGAAGGAAGGAAGGAAGGAAGGAAGGAAGGAAGGAAGGAAGGAAGGAAGGAAGGAAGGAAGGAAGGAAGGAAGGAAGGAAGGAAGGAAGGAAGGAAGGAAGGAGGGAAGGAAGGAAGGAAGGAAAAGAGAAAAGGAAGGAAGGAAAGGAGGAAAGGAAGGAAGGAAGGGAAGAAAGAAGGAAGGAAGGAGGGAGGGAAGAAGGGAGAGAAGGAAGGGAGGGAAAGAAGGAAGAGACAGAAAGAAGGGAGGGAAAGAAGGGAAGGAAGGAATCTCAAACTTTTTTTATTAATGTAACAAAACAGAAACAAAAAACTTTGTACCTCCTCCAAACTTGTCTATTTTTGTTAAGAGCATCATTAAACTTTTAATCAGCAAGGGTTATAACCTCAGACTTTACCCTTCCTTCACCCCCAATATTGAATTGTCAAGTCTTGCTGACTATACATTTAAAACATTTTCACCCTTTTTCCTCTTTTGAAGCAATGAAGTGGAGCAATAGATAGAGCATCAGGGCTGAAGTCAGGAAGATCTGAGACAAAATCTGGCCTCAGACATTTATTGAATGTGTGACCTTAAGCAAGTCACTTAACTCAATTTGTCTCAATTTCTTCAACAGTAAAATTAGGATAATAATAGAACCTATCTCTCAGTATTTCTGTGAAGATCAAATGAAATCATAATCATCAAAGCACTAAGTACAGTGGCTGGCACATAGTAAACACTATATAAATGTGAATTATTATTATTAGTTGTGTTATGTTATTATTTATTCTGTTCATGGGACAACCTTTGTTCAGATCTTCATTATCTCACACATATAATCTCACACCCAGAATATTTTAGTAACCTTCTAATTGGTCTTCCAGTTTTTTCTTTCTCCTCTCATGATCCATGCTCCCCACAGTGGATAACATAATTTTCTTTAGGGCACATACCATTGCCCCTAAACAAGAACAAAACAAAAATACTTTCAGTGACTCTATATGCCTCCAAAATAAAATCTGGGAAAATTTCCCTAGGACAGGTAACAGCTTTGCTAAGTCTTAAAGGAAAACATAGCCTTTGACATGAAATGAAAACAGTATATATTTCAAACTTGAGGAACAGTCAATTGGAATGCTTGGAGGGAGGAGACAAATTAGGTTGCATTTAGAGAAAAACTCATAGTCTAAATTTACTGAAATTTGTCATTCTTAAAGGAGCATAAATAACCTGAAAAATAAGGTTTGAGCCTTTTCTTTTTTCCTTCCTTCCTTCTTATTTCCCTTTTTTTCTTCTTTCCTTCCCTCCTGAAAAAAAACAAATTGCAGCAGATTAAGCCATTGAGGTCAGGGAAAAGAAAGATTCAAATACTTGGCTAAAGAATTTGTCTTTTTTCCTAAATGCACCAGTGAGTTACAGAGAATTTTTGAGCAGGGGAATGACAAGATTGGATTTATATCTTTAAAAAGATGATATTTGGTTTCTGTGTGAAGGATGGATTTCAGAAGGGAAAGACTAGAGGTCAGGAGACCCAGAAAGAGATTATTACAAGAGGGTAGGCAAGAGGTGATAAGAGCTAAAACTAAGATGGTCTGGTAGAAGAAAAGATAAATAACAGTGATTGCGGAGGTAGAATTGAAAGGACTGAGCAAATGACTAGATCTGAGTGATGAGGAAGGAGGAACCGTCAAAGGTAACTCACAGGAAACCTACATAGTACAATTGTAAATTGTAAATTTTGCTGGATTTGAAGTCAGAGGACATAGGTTCAAATGACAATCTGCATTTCAATAGTGGCTAAAGTTTTGCAAGATGCTTTATCCCTACTGATTCATTTGATCCCCACAACTATCCTATGGGATGGGAACTATTGTTATTCCCATTTTAGAAATGAGGAAACAAGCTAACAGATTAGGTGACTTGCTAAATATCTGAGGTAGAATTTGATTTCTTCTTTTTCTGACTTATAAAGTGTCTTATCCTGTCTCTTTAACCACTACTGGTTCCATCATTTATTATTTGGGCAAATCCCTTTATTTCTCTCTGTGCTTCAATAACCACATCTGAAGCACCTGAGTTCAAATCTGGCCTTCAAACACTTCCCAGCTGTGTGACCCTGGGCAAGTCCCGTAACTCTGTTTATCTCAGTTTTCCCATCTGTCAAGTAGACTTGAGAAAGAATGGCAAACCACTCCAGTGTCTTTGCTAAGAAAATTCCAAATGGGGTCACAGAGTCAGACACAAACGGGACAACAATAATAAGCCCTGTTATAATCAACTTCACCTCTCTTTTGGCTCAGTAATCTCATCTGTAAAATGAAATGCCTTGGATAAGCTACTTAATTTTGATGGACCTCAGTTTCCTCATCTGTAAAAAGAAGATGGTAGTGGATGAAATGGCCTCTGACGTCCCAACCTGGCAGCTCTGAATCCATGATCCTATGAACCCAGGCTTACTACTCAGTATCCATGCAGGAGAGATAGCCCCTTCCTTGACATTTCTTTGAAGCTGATTCAGCCTCTTACTGCTTTTTTTTAAGCTACTCCACAGAGACCTGGAATATACAAGAGAGAAAATGGAACAACTAAGCATTTCTTAGCTCCCAGATGGGTAAACAGTAGCATCACCTCACATACCATTTTTGCTGACAAAATCATTTTCTTAAAGGAAAACTTGACTTCTGATAAGGTTTATAAGTTTTTTCCTGTTTTCTCAGCACCAACAGGGAGAGCACATTAGCAATACAGGGACAGGTTTCACATGGTAACAATTGCTTATGTTCTATGGGGTTTTGAGGTTTACAAAGTGCCTCCCTCACAAACACAGTAGGAAGCAAGTAATGATACTAACTGCCATTTAGATGGCCCTTGCCATACCTGATCTCATTTGAATCTCACAATAACCCTATGTTATTATCCTCACAAAAATCCACATAATATTATGCTTGTTCAACCAAAAGGCAGATTAACTCAGAAAAGGGAATGATATGCCTTAGGTGAAACAATTACAAAGTGCTGGAGTTTTAACTTAAACCCAGTTCAAGCCCAGAGCTTTCCCAATATACCACAGTGTCTTGATAAATAAAACTCATTATTATTATAAATAATACTTAATATTTATCTTTATTTTCCCAAAAAGAAAACTGACTCTCAGAGAGGCTCACAGAATCACTGCCAGTGTCAAAAGCCAGATTAGAATGCAAATCTTTCTAATTTCAAGCACTGTGCTCTTTCCAGGTATCCCATAATGCTTCTCACATAACACAGTTTTTGTTGACTCCATTTTAAGGTCAGAGAGCTTAAAAGACTTATCCAGAGTCATTTAACTGGCAAATGACAAAGATATGATTCTAATTTTGTCCTTCCAGACTACAAGTCTATAATATAGTATAACTATTGTTATTGTTTTAGAGATGAGAAAACTGTGGTTGACAGGAGTAATTTACTCACTAACAAGTAAAGAGATAGAAGCTGAACTTGTATTGCTGGTTCTAGAACCAGAGCTCTTTCCATTCTCATTTTAGAGATGAGAAAACTGAGGTTGACAGAAGTGAATAATTTATTCATTAGCAAGTAAAGAGTTAGAAGCTGAACTCTAGAACCAGAGCTCTTTCCATTCTCATTTTAGAGATGAGAAAACTGAGGTTGACAGAAGTGAGTAACTTATTTAACTAGTAAGTAAAGCATTAAAAGCTGAATTCTATACTTTTGGCTCTAGAACCAGAGTTCTTTTCATTGTATCATTCATCTAAGCCTCCAAAGTATTTTCTGAAACTGTGGAAGAAACGCCTTTTCCCATAAAAAAATGCCAACTCAGGTTTCAAGGCTCCTAATGGGCCTATGATATGTGAACACCTGCCTAAAATTATCTTTAGATGCTTAACAAAACTGAAATTATGCTTTTTAAGAATAATTCTCGGCTTTTGAAATTCCACCCACACCCTCCAATGAGGAGAGTTGTAATGATTACAGCTGACACTTTGGTAGCACATTGTGGCTACAGTGTACATTGTGCACATTTTAATAATTCACATTTGATCAGTCAGCAAACATGCCTTAAGCACCTATTAGGTACAAGTCTTGGTACACAAGTACTAGGAATACAAAAAAGTTAGATAAAACACAGGTCTCACTCTCAAGGAACTTACAATGAAATGAGAGAAAGACATAGCCAAAGTTAAGGAATACAGGGAAGGGTGAAGTCAGGGTGGAGGAGCTGTCCAGGAAATGTGTTCTGAGGAATGTTAGAAGGGAGAGCTCATTTTCAGCTGGGTGTTGAAGGAGTGAAAGGAAATTGCTGGCTGCTTGGAGACTATGCTGTCTAAGTTGCATCTTGGAGGAACAGAGTGATGTCGACAGATGTTCATGGAGATAGGGGGTGGGAGATATGAAGAAATCCATTCCAGATATGCAGGGCAGCTCAAGAAAAGATGAAGAGGTAGGAGAGAACAAGGAAAGAATGGGAAATGAGAAATAGCTCCCCTCTGGTTAAATTGGAGAGATTTATATAATGGAGTAATGTAAGATAAGGCTAGAAAAATACTCTAAAGTTGCAGGGTCTTAAATACAAATAAGAGTTTAATCTCAATTCATTAGGTAATAGGCAGCCAGAAGAGATTTTTTGAGTAAAAAAGTAGTACGATTCAAGTGGTGAATTAGAAAGATGAAAAACACTCACTTCAGTAAGACAGATGGTAGAGACTAGAGTCAGAAAGGCCATTTAACACAGCATTATTATAGTGAAGACCATAAAAATGACAACAATAATACCCAAAGTTTACACAGTGATTTAAAGTTTACAAAACACTTTACATATATTAATTCACTCCATTAGGTCCTCACAACAATTCTACAAGACAGATATTATTGTTGTCCACATTTTACAGATGAGGAAATCAAGGCTGAAAGAAATTAAGAGATTTACCTAGGGTAACATATCTTGTAAGTGTCTAAGGCAGAATTCAAACTTGAGTTTTCTAACTCAAAAGCAAGCTCTCTATCCATGGTACTATCTAGATACCTAGAAAGGGTGAAGTTCTGGACATAGGTATCTACAGAAGGGATTGAGGATTGTGAAAATAGATCCAATGGACTGACTGACTGAAAATTGATTGGATTTGAGGAGCTGGGGGAAAGGAAAGAGCCACTGATAATTTTAAAGATCCAAATCTGAGTGATTAAGATGGTACCAGAATCATCATAAACATGAAATTGAATTGGAGAGCAGGTTTTCTGGGAAAATAATTATTCTTGTAAAGGAAACATTGGATTTGGGATATTGGAGTTAAGACATTCCAGCCATGTAGAAATTTCTAGCAAACATTTGGAAAATTGTGGCTGAAGCTCTGGGGAGAGTCAGAGAGGATTAAATATGTAGATTTGAGAGTTAACAATATGGAGGTGATAATGGAAACTAGGAGAAATCCATTAGGAGGAGGAGGAGGAGAAGGAGGAGGAGGAGGAGGAGGGGAGGAGGAGGAGGAGGAGGAGGAGGAGGAGGAGGAGGAGGAGGAGGAGGAGGAGGAGGAGGAGGAGGAGATGGTATGGTGGTGGTAGTGATGATGATGATAATGATGTGCACTGGCACAATTCATGAGCCCAATTTTACCATTGATTAGCATGGAAGCCTTGACCTGCTCCATTTCTGGTTCACCCTCCCTTAGGCAGCCTGGGTAGCTTCCCACTCTTGAGGATACTCCGGACAGTTGCTGGACTTGATGCAGCCACTTAAACAAATTTAGGCCTACCACAATTCAGAATTCTTCAGCTCCTGAAATTCACCAAGTTATCCTCCAGACTAAGTTTGTTCTCCAGACCCAATCACATGTGCTATTTCCAGTCCAGGAGAAGGTTACATAGGATCTGTTGTCTTATTCTCAGAGTTTACGGATCACCTGAGATGTCAGGATATGCGATTGTGAGATCTGGCCTCAGATTCTGGCTCTTCTAAATACTGTTATGTAACCTTAGGTGAGCTATTTCTAAGTTTTTTCTAATGTTTCCATTCCATGATTAAGGTCCTTCCAGTACTGACAATCTATAAACCCCCTTCTCTTAACTTAAGTGACAATCCCAACATTATATAGACAGAAAGAGGTAGGATTAGAATCAGGGGCCTCTGCCTAAGTCCAGAAATATGGAATTTCCAGAACAGCTTGAGCCCTGTTTTCCCTCTGGCTTGGCATGGGAAAACATTGCTTTTGTTGGGTAAGTCCTGGCACTTTTTTTACAATGGGGGAAAGAGGAATTTTCAGGGAATGAAACAGGTTGGCTTGGGGGGGGGATGTTCAGTGAGGGAGAAATGCTGTGATGGAAGTGTCCTGTTGCTATGGAAACCACTGCCTTTTGTGTAGGTCTGTGGAGAGCTTTGAGTGGGTACCTTCTCTGGTGCTTGGAGAAATGAAGAGCAGGTGGGATTGACTAGGAAGGATACAGCTCAGAATGATACCCCTGCCTGCCTTTAATGGTGGCTGGTTAAGAGAGGGGAACAGAAAGGTATTATTAAGCACTGTAAAAACTCATTCCTTGCTTCAAGGTTTAAAAGATACTTTTACTGAAAACAGTTCTGGGTGAGGTAGGTAGTGCATGCATTATTAACCCCATCGTACAGATGAGAAAACTGAATGTGGGATCTGGAGCGACAATGAACCTTAAGGGTCAGCTAGTCTCAACCCACTCATTTTACTAAAAAGGAAAATAGCTCAGATCATATGGATGCTATAAAATAGAGTTCTATAATCCCTTGATTTAGGGTTCTCTCATCCCAAGTGATTGGTCCACAATCATAGAGAAAATATCAGAGCCAAAATTCATAGGATCATTTATTTTACCTACGGAAAGGGACCTCAGATATTGATTAGTTCAATCCCCTCATTTTTCAAAGGCAAAGCAGAATTCAAGTTTCACGCTAAAGTTGATGGATTCAGACTTAAACTCCTGGGCCAGCTTCTATCTATGTCACTACATTAAATAATGGCATTGTTAATTAATACAATGGCATTGTTGAGTATTTGGCTATTATTTTCAGTGTTTTTGGCATATGCTCATAATCATCATTATGATTCCTCACAATGTCTCTCTGAGGTAAAGGATGGAAGATATTCTTATTCCCATTTTACAGATTTGGAAACTAAGGCTCAGTAAAGGAAACTTTACTGATTGATTGAGTGAAAGCCATCCTATAACTCAAGTCTTCTGACTCCTTAGTTTATGTATCTCTCCAGGAGGACCAAATCCACAGGAAAGTCCACAGACATTTTTGGTCAAAAATATGAAAATTATGTATTATATTTGTTGAGCCTTACCTTCAAATGAATGAGGAGTCTCAGAGAACCATGCCCTAAAGAAAAGATGAAAATAATAACAGCTGATATTTGTGTAACAATGTACAGTCTTTGCCTCATTTGATCCTATCACAATCCTGTGAGGTAGGCCCTTTATAATCCCTTTATAGATGAGAAACTGAGTTTAGAAGGATCAGTGGCTTACTCATGATCACCAAGTTGGTAAAGATCAAAGGTCTTCTCTTGACTCTAGTTGCTACAAGCCTATGACTTCCCATTACATCCACATACCCATACTTCTCTCTGGAAATAGTCTAAGTTAAAGGAAGGATACTCACTGGATCTCCTTCTGGACCTCCTTCCATTGGGAGACTTCAGGATTGGTACCTTTTACTCATGGACAGCTCCTACCATTAATGAAATGAGCCATCCATCCTAACACTGACCTGTGCAAAGCATAATAAGAAAGGCAAATAATTGGGCAAGAAAAGCTGAGTGAATACAAGGAATAATTAAGAAGCCATCCTCCACTTGATTCAGAGCAGCATAAATCCAGCCCCACTGGTGCCATTGTTCTCAAGTAACTCGAAGTGATAGAAAAGTAGCTGGTGGGTGAGGAGGTCAGAGGACCTGAGATTGCATCCCCATCCTACTGCTTATGATCTTGGGGACTTCATTTAGCCTTTCTTACTAATTGAAATACTCTTCTTTGCTAATTTAAAATGGAAAGCAGGAAATGAGGGGACCTGTCTTAGGCTACCTTCATGAACTTTTTGTCTTATTGATATTTTGGTAACTATGCTTGGATGTAACTGGTTCATTTTGCACTCTTATTATTTTATTTTATAAATATTACTTAGAGAAAGGGTCCAGAGGGTTTACCAGATAGCTAGAGTGATCCATGACACACATATAAAGAAGAACTAGATCTCTTCAATCTACTAGATTGCCACCTAAAACCCCTTCGATCCTGTGATACTAGTAATAATTATAATAATTACACATGTATTATAATTTAGAGTTAACAAAGCACACCCTATAGGCAGCAACCAAACCCTGGGAGGTCCATAAGACCAGTAGGGTTGTCCCTACTTTATATTCTTCATTAAAGTCTCACTTTGATGCTCCACTAGCCTAAAGAAGTGAACCTGGGTTGTTCAGGGGATAGAGCACTGGGCCTGGAATCAAGAAGACTCATCTTCATGAGTTCAAATCTGGCCTCAGACACTACTAGCTGTGTGATCCTGGGCAAGTCCCTTAATCCTATTTTACTTAGTTTCTTCATGAATATAATGAGCTGGAGAGGGAAATGAGAAACCATGCCAGAATTTTGGACAAGAAAACTTCAAATGGGATCACAAATAATCATACATACCTGAAGTGGCTGAATACCAATAACAACTAAACCAGAAAGGCTTAGCACTTGAATCCAGGGATAGCCCAGGTGTACTGTGTAATGGCTAACAAAGTGAGGAAACTCAACAACAGAGGACTGGTGGTTGTGGAGAATGGGAGTGTGGGTGTGGAAATTATTATTATTATTATTATTACCACAACTTTATTAAATATAGAGAACTATCTACTAAGCTACAGATATCTGTAATCATGTCAGTGGAAAACCATGGATCCCTGAAGGAGTTAGGAAAATACAAGAAATCTGAGGTGTGAGGAGGGGATCCATTTGCCCAAGATCATTTTTTTGCTTATTTATTTCAGTCATGTTTGATTCTTTCAAGGTTTTCTTGGCAAAGATAGTGGAATGGGCCAGTTCCTTCTCCAACTTGTTTTATAGATGAGGAAACTGAAGTAAACAGAATTATATGACTTGCTCAGGATCATACAGCTAAGAACTATTTGAGGTTGCATTTGAACTCATGAAGATGAGTATTCCTGACTCTGGGCCCAGTGCTCTAACCACTCACTGGAACAAAGATTTTATATCTAATGAATAACAGAAACTAAACTTGAACCCGATTCTGCTGTGCTGACCACAAGTCCAGGGTTAATGGAAAAAAACTAGCCAAACATAAAACAAAAAGAGATTTGGTTTCTTAGGAAACTATCGGTATACTTCAACAATCAATTGGTCATAAACCTTTTTTTTTTTTCCCTAAAGTACTTATTAGTATTATTGCCTTTGTTTCTTTGTCTGTGTATAGAAAAGGCAACAGGCAAGTGTGGTATAAGCAGGAGGCTGGGAAAGCTGAAATCACTGGAGAGAAATTTGGCAGAGAACAGAGTAGAATTCCTGTGGCAGTACCAGTTATCAGAGTTTTTATTACCTACTGTGTGTCTTTGAAAGCCTCTCCTGTCTGTGAAATGTAGGATTCCCACCCCAGTAGTAGGGAGAAAGTCAGAATAAACAGCTTTAATAAGCACTCTTAGGTTTGTGGCTCCCAGCTGTGTCCCTACAAGTTATAACCTCTCTACTTAGCCTGGTCTGGCCAATTACAGGACTGGATGGTCTCTAAGGCATCTTCTGGGGCCTAATGTCATCCAGCTACGTGGCCCAAGAAAGGGGCCTGTTCAGCAATGATTTCCTGCTTCTATATGGCTTTCTCTAGGTTGCTGTTGTATAATACCTACCATATGACCAGCATTATATGGTCTCCTTCCTTGTGCCCACTTCCTGAGAATATCTCTGGACCTTCTTCTTTCTCTCTTGATATTTCATTCACTTCCATTATCTTTTAGCTGTTGCAAATGGGGATATAATGATTTATCCCTCCTCCACTTATTTGCACTCAGAATAAGTAGACTTCAATATGAATCACAGGACTAGATTGAGAAGGTGGTTTTCTGTTGTTAATAGGCAGGACTCTCTTGATTCAAAACTGAGTTGTCCTTTGAAAAAAAAAAGCAAAACACTATTTAATTGTTTCAATTGTGCTGACTCTGCGACACCATTTGGGTTTTCTTGGTAAAGATATGGAAGTAGTTATTTCCTTGATCATTTTATAGATGAG
This sequence comes from Sminthopsis crassicaudata, assembly GCF_048593235.1. Lineage (NCBI taxonomy): Eukaryota > Metazoa > Chordata > Mammalia > Dasyuromorphia > Dasyuridae > Sminthopsis > Sminthopsis crassicaudata. The sequence goes on along the minus strand of NC_133622.1, from coordinate 185,691,592 downwards.
AAAATAGAAGCAAACAAGGGTTAAGTGATTTCACCAGGGTTACATAGCTACTAAAGGTCTGAGGGAAGATTTAAAGTCACAAAGATGAATGAATCTTCCTAACTCCAGGGCTGGCTCTCTATCCACTGTGCCTCCTAGTTGAAAGAACTTAGATATCATCTAATTTAAACTTCTCATTTTACATATTCTGAAACCCAGAAAAAAAGAAGTTTGCCCAAGATCAAGCAATTTCTAAGTGGCAAAGCTGTGACTTGAACCCAGAGCCTCTGTTTACAAGTCCAATGTTCTTTCTGTTATGAAATGTGCTAATTCACAAGTAAAAAGGATCATTAGGGAGATCTATTCCACCATGCTTCAGTAAACAGTTGCCTTTAATGAATTCTATTACTCACATGTGAATAAGTATCATATAGAGCTAAACAAGAAGTCAGAAAAAAATGTGGTTTACATACAGTTTTAGACACTTCCCAGCTCCGGGGTGCTGGAGAGAGGTTGGTTAACCTTTCTCAGCCTCAGTTTTTGCTTCTGTGAAATAAGGTTATATTGCTAAACTGCCTCAAAAAATGTTATGAGGATCAAACGAAATATAGTTGGGCTGGAAGGAATGTTAGAACATAAACTATAACTTCTTGGAGAGATCTCAGAACATATAATGTTAGGAATGGAAGAGACTATCACAGCTGAAAGAGGTCTTAGAACATAGAATGGCTATGGCTGAGAGAGACTTTAAAATATAGAACCTAGAATGTCAGAATTCAAAGGAACTTTAGAGACAATTGGTCCAATGTTTTCATTTTGTAGACAAAGAGACTGTAGTCCAGAGAAATAGAGGGACTGATGGTGGTCCAAAGAACTGGACCTAGAATCCAGGCTTCTTAAATCAATTAATCAATAGCAAACAATCAGTAAGTATCTATTGGGCACTGCTAAGCACTGGGCACATAAAGAAAAAGCAAAATATACTTTCCCACAGCATCAGGCAAACTCTTCCATCCCTGCAGGAAGCTGGCAAGGTAAGTGAGTGTTGGCACCCCTGGAAATGCATCTCCCCTGAGTTTTTTTCCACTTCAAACATGTTAAGCGAACATATTCCAGGATTTATTTCTTTATCGAAAGTGTAAAACTCAATTATTATATTGCAAAAGTATCTCTTCTGAAGTTTCCCTGGGAACACACAGAAATGAAGTAAGAATAATCAAACTTGCACAATTCTTTCATGGGTTTCTGTAAAACTCAAAGGAAATGGCATGGGAAGAACCTATGCATTGAAAAGTGCCTCTCCCTAAACATAAGGAAAGGGTACTCTCCCTTAGAAAAAGGAGGTGGGAAAGCCCAAGGACCAAAATGCATAATCATGGCTAATCAAAGCTTTACCACTTCCTTCTATTAATTCCCCAAGGGCAGAATTAACTTCCTGTTCAGTCTTTTCTTAGGACCAGGACCAGAGTGTAGTCTAGCAGATTTGGAATGAGGAGCCTCATTCCCAGTATATTCTTGGGCATTTTTCTCTAGACTTCAATGTTGCTCCTCCTCCTCCTTTTCCTTCTTCAATTTCTCCTTTTTTTTCTTGCCCTTCTTCTTTCCTTTCTTTCTTCTTCTTTTTCACTTTGTTTTATTCCTTTTCTTTCTCTTTTTTCTTCTCTTCTTTCCTTCTTATTTCTTTCTTCTCTTCTCCTCCTATTTTCCCTCCTCTTCTTTGTTTTCCTCCTCCTTTTTCTTCTTCTCCTTTTCTTCCTCCTTCTTTTCTCCTCTTCCTTATCTTTTCCCCTTCTCTTTCTTCTTTCTTCTTTTTCTTCTCCTTTTCTTTCTTCTTTTTTAAAATTCATTTCTTTCTCTTCCTCCTCTTCCTCCTCCTCCCCTTTCTCTTTCTCCTCCTATTTCCCTCCTCTTTGTTTTCCTCCTCCTTTTTCTTCTTCTCCTCTTTATCCTTCTTCCTTTCTTCCTCCTTTTTTCTCTTCCTTATCTTCTTCCCTTTATCTTTCTTCTTTTTCTTTTTTCTTCTCCTTTTCTTTCTTTTTTATTCCTTTCTTTCTTCTCCTCCTCCTTCTCCTCCTCCTCCTTCTTCTTCTCCTTCTCCTTCTTCTCCTCTGAAATGATAATAATTCAATCTTGTACTACTTATATATCACTGAGTTGTTGGGAAGAAAGTCATTTGTAAATCTTAGAATGCTACAGCCAAGTAAGTTGTTGCTATTGTTAGAGTCAGGAAATGGGTGAAAGAGTTTGTGGGGACATAGCCAAATAATCTCCCTGGTCCACAGTTTCTTCATCTGTAAACTGAAGTATAAATCTTCACCCTTCCTAACATGGTTGTGATGAAAGTACTTTGCAAACTTTTAATGGAAATGATCAGCTGCTCAGTCAACACTTGGAATAATTCTTTTTACCTCCGATGCTTACTCTGCATAACTTTGGGCAAGTCACTTAAATTTCCTTGTGCCTCAAGTTTTCTCATCTGTAGAATGAGAGGGCTGGAAAAGGTGACCTCAGAGAAACCTTCCAGTTCTAAATCTATGTTAGGTTAGAAAGTAGGGAAAATATATTATTTATATTTGGCAGATTCAATTGCATAATCATTTATTTAAGACCTGTGCTGAGTAGGCGCTGGGGTTTTAAAACTGACACAAGCCCTGCCTTCAAAGAGTTTATGATCTAATAAGGAGAATACAGACAGACACAGAAATCACTGAGATGACAAAGCAAAGCAAAGCATGATAGGAGACAAGGAGACATTCAAAAAAACTAGTGCATGAAGTATTTAGAAGGCAAAGTGATTTGAAACTCATAGGGGTGGATGTTGGGGTGGAGTGATGTGGGGGAAAGGCAACACCTGAGTGAAACTTTTAAGGAAAAGAAGGCCTTCAATAAATATGACCCAGAAGGAGCAATCCATCAGAAGAGTCAAGATAGGGGACAGCAGATCAGTTGGTACAATCACTAATAGTCCAGATTGAGAGGGCTGGGAATAAGGTATTTGAAAGAGAATAGTGAGAAATAGACTAGAAAGGCAAGTCGGAGCTGACTGTGGAAAGCCTTAATGATCAGTCTGAGGAACTTGTATTGAATTCTTGAAGGCAGCGGGGGCCGACCGGACATCAGGAGACACAAAATTTCTTTGTTTCAAATCCAGTTGTCAAAACAGAGGCCGGGAGCTCTCCATCACTATTTCCAATTTGCAAGTATCTCCCCCAAATCTTAGCTCTCTTGGAGATGGCATAAGGAGATGCTCATTCATTCAAGTCTAATTTCCTCTGGTGTCATACCAAGTTGGGGGAAAAGAGACTACAAAAAATGACTTCGGGGAAGTTCCTGGAGTTAACTGTTAATTAGAGTTGCATGAAAACTTAGTACAGTGGAAAAGTATCAGAAGATACAGGTTCAAATCTTTAGACAAACCACTTAATTTTCTTGATCTCAGTTTCCTCATGTAAAATGGGGGGAGGAAAGTGGATTGAAAAGTAGGCCACTGAGAACCCTTTTTAACTCTATATCCATGATCCTTTGAAACAGGAGCATAACAGAGGTAGAAGAGACCTTTAGGATATAAAGCATCGAATAGTAGAACTTCAGAACAAAACATAAAATGTTAGCACTAACAGCATAAAATACAAACTCCCCACCTTGACATTTAAAGCCCTTTACAGTCTCATTCCAGCCTACTTTCCCAGGCTTCTTTTCTATTCCTCCCCCTTTCCCCATTCCAGACAATCAGACTTGCTGTTTCCCACACTCAAAGTGCCATCTCCCACTTGTATGCTTTGGTACATTCTTGCTTCAGGCTCTTCCCAGTTGCCACTACTTATAAGGAGTCTTTCCTGACAGATCCCCTCCAGTAGTTATTAATATTTCCTCCAACTTCTTCAAACAATTCTGTACAAAGGATATGATATGATAGAACTACTTACATTTTTTATCATATCCCCCAGCCAATTCTTTACAGAAAGAATTGTTGTTGCTCTTGTCTTTGTTGATACATGTCTGTTTATTTAATTGGATGAATATTAGAAGAAGCCGATCAGAGCTGAAAGGGGCTTTGCTGATCATCTAGTTCAGTACTTTCAAAGAAAGTGACTTGTCTAAGGTTATATATAAGACTAGGAATCTTGTGGGGATAGCTAAGTTGATTGTGGATAGAGTACTGGAACTGGAGTCAGGAAGACTCATCTTTATGAGTTAAAATCTGATCTCAGATATTAATTGTATGACCTTAGGTAAGTCACTTAACCCAGTTTACCTTAATTTCCTTTTGAGAAGGAAATGGTAAACCACTCCAATATTTTTGCAAGAAAACTCTAAATGGGATCACAAAGAGTTGGGCATAATTGAAAATGACTCAACAATAAACAGAAAAGAATCTTATTGCTTGACCAAGATCAAGAAAAAGACAAAGATAGTTTTCTGATCGAGACATCTCAGCTAAATTTTCAAGATGAAGTCCATTCATTCATCATTCATTTGTTCAGTATTGCCAGTGAATTATGGCCATGAGAGAGATATAAAGATAATTAAGACATAGTTTCTGCCCTCATAGAGTTTATATTTTTATCCAGTAATAACATCAATCAGATTCAGATCCAGATCTATCCTTATGAATACCCAGTACTAATGTGCTATGTCATGTCCTGATGGAAAGAATATTAGATTTGAAATCAGAGGTCTTAGCATGCCATAATTTTAATCATGCATCCCACATATGATCCCATAGCTGAAAAGAGGTTATAGGGGTCATCTAATCCAAAGCCACTTAAACTGTCATCCATGACTTCATATAATTGAATGCAAGGGTTGTGAAATTATGATTTATTATCTGTAAACATTTTATTTATATACCTATTTTAAGTATGTATAGACTCAAGATTGTATAAAAATTTTATGGGCAAAAAAAGGTTGTTAATGGAAAAAGTTTAAGAACTGCTGATCTGATCCAAACCCTTTATTTTATTAGCCATAAATTGGACTTTGACTCAACAACTCATTAGTTAGCAAACTTTAGGGTATTTAAGGATTGTCAATTTACCCATCCTTACTAAGTAAGGAGGGACTATGATTTTGTTGGCAAGAAGTGATGGGTGGAATATGGATGAAATCAAAGATCTTTTGAAGCAGTAAAGAATGATTAATTATGTGTCTTCACCTCTAAGGTTACCTTCAACTTATCCACATAAATATTAATTTTATGCTTTTTCATTTATATATCATCTTTCCCAATAGAGTGTAAGTTTCCTGCAGTTAGAAACTGTTTCCTCTTTTAATTTTTATCCCAAACATTTATCATAAGTCCTGGTACATAGTAAGCACTTAATAAATGCTTGTTAATGTACCAATATAATGCTAGGTAAATATAAAACCAAATTAAGTCCCAAATAGATTGTGTAGAACACCGAATTTATTGACTGTGACCATAGATAGGAGTGAGAAGTGTTGAAGAGATGAAAGCTGAAGGGGGACATCTTGTGACAACGTTAAGTGAAGGACATGTCCTATCTGAGCCTTTTGGAACACATGTTCCTACTCTATTCACAATGTAGTCTCAGGGTTAACACATGCAATGAATTAACAGATGGGTATGTTTGAATAAGTTTGTTGATGCATGCACTGGTCTGAATCAATTGAAGACAGGTCTGTTTTATCCTCCTCATTTAGCATCAAATCATGTGTTGACTTGATGATTCTGGTATTCTTTTAGGCTTATTTATTTATTTTGTGTGTTTTATTCAATTCCCTTCCCAGAAGGAAACTTCCTCAATCAGTTCCAATGGAAACTTTTTCTATAACTTAAAGCCTTGGAGATGTATCTGGGATACTGAGAGGTCAAGTGACTTGCCCATATAGGTGCTTTAATAGAGGAAATATGAGGTCTTACTGAGTCCAAGACCCATTGTCTAGTATTGTGCCATTGTTTACTTTTCCATGCTTTCATGATACACCGATTTCCTCTTCTACAATGTCATGCTTTGAGGGCACAGACTACAATATAGTGAAAGGAATGTTTGAATATCTGGGCTCAAGTGCAGGTTCCCATATTTACTGGTTGTGTGACTTTGGGGAAATCAGCAAATGTTATGTAGGTTTTGTAGGGTATAGAATGAAGAATACTTGAGTTATTTGAATCCTGCTGTGGAACTTTGTACAAGTCTCTTAAACTCTGTTTGCCTCAATTTCCTCATCTGTAAAATAGGGATATTAATAGTATCTCCCTTGAAGGGTTGTTGTGCAGATCAAATGAGATAATATTCATAAAATATTAATAATAATATAAAATAAAGATTATAAAATATCTATTTATAAATCTATATAAAAATAACATTTAACATAGTGCCTGGCATGCAATAGATGCTATATTAATGTTCATTCCTATTTTTCTTCTCTGCTATGGCAGATGATGTGACTATTGTTCAGAGGGAGAAAGTGGCTCATTCACAGTTAAATAAGAAATTAGCAGGAAAGTCAAGACTCAAACCCAGGTCTTCCTTACCCTGAGACCAACTCTGTGTGCCTTTAACATGGAGCCATCGTGTCTCTATAATGGATGTGCAGACTGAAAAGAGCTGGGATTCAAAGGATTTTATGCTTGAGTAAGAAGCAGAAGGTATATTTATTCAAGAGTTCTTGGGACTTGCAATCAGGAGATTTGGGTTTGATTAACATCTTGGAGGGTCACTTCATCTTGGATCCACCACTTGTCCATGGAGATACTTATATTCCCTGTCTTACTTCCTAGAATCTTTGTGAGGAGAGCATGTTGCAAACATTAAGAAATGTCATTTATTAGTATTGTAAATAGTGGGGTCTTTATAAAGGAATTTCTGACCTGTTTTGTAGCACCTCAGACTGAGGAAGATATAATCGGGACATTTGCTAGCAAAGCCTCTAGATCTATTCTTCAAGGGACCTAGAATTTGATCAACCTTTCCATAGAGACTTGATGAATCATGTTGTACTGGGAAGATACCTTAATTTAGAATCAGAACCACTGGATTTGTATGCCCCAGCTTTGCCAATAATTGGTTGTATTGTTTTGGTCACTTGAACTCTTTTGACCTTAATTTCATATTCTGTAAAATGAAGGGGTAAAAAGAGATGGATTTTAAGATTCCTTTAAAGTCTTAATTCCTATAAGTCTGTGATGACATAAAGACATAAAAAACTAAAGGGATAAATTTCTAATGGTTTAATTTTAGATTAGATCTTGTTAGATTTTTAAGGGACCTGTATTTGGATGGTAAAGGTGAGCACTAGAGTATGAGACCATTACTAGAAACCCTCACCATCACTTCATTTGAAAAGCCCATTTGTAAGGCAAACTTTAACACTGGATTTTACACAATGATCTCAAGAAGAAAGGAAAGAAAAACAATTTCACCTAAGGATGAAATAAAAAGTAATGCTAATGAATAATGAAGCTAAACTGATTATTTAAATTAATTCAAGAACATCCAAGCCCTGAAAGCATGAATTTGTCACCATGGGAATTTCTGTAGCCCAATCTTTTCAGGTTTTCAGATATTAACTAGAAGTCTAGAGTGTCTCATTCCAGGGAAAGGAAAGCATATTCTTGATACAATTTAAATTCACAAACACTGAGAACTCAACAATGTAAAAGGGAGCCCCTAAACTCAATAGCTTGCACAGGTCTGTAGTACAATGCTTTGTAAACAAGATACAGATTCTGAAGACTGGATACCTGAGTTCCAATCTGGAATTTACTTTGGACAAGTGACCGGGTGAAGCTATTTAATTTTTCTGGAACTCAGTTTCTTCATTTGTCAAACTGGGATGTTTTATTAGCTGGTCCCTTCCAGCTTTGAATTTATGATTTTATAAACTTTAAAGTGTTCCATTATTATTGCTCTTTTAGGAAAAAGTTCTCTTATCCTTCATAGTGGGATAGAAAAGAATTGGATTCTTTTTTTTTTTTTTTTTTTTTGGCTGAGGCAATTGGGGTTAAGTGACTTGCCCTAGCTAGAAAGTATTAAGTGTCTGAGGTCAGATTGGAACTCAGGTCCTCCTGATTTCAGGGGTAGTGCACTACCCACTGCACCACCTAGCTGTCCCTGATACTAGATTCTTCAAAGCTCCATCTGTGGAGCACAAGCTTTGCCAGGTGCTATCAAATGGAAAAGTCTTGAGTACAAGACCTTAGGTGGATTGTGGGTCATTTGGGTTGGACTTCAGATATAGCTCTTTTGACCACAGCAACACCTAAAGACTATATTCTAAGGCACAGAGAAGAGGATCAAAGGTAAGAAGCTCCCTCAGACAATGGTAAAGAGTGAAAACTAGCACAAACAGTCCAGCGTAGCTATCCTAAACCACTCTTTGCTTTCATATTCATGCAGCCATTTGTCTACTGAGGCCATCTTGGTATCTGTTTGCCAGTGTATATGTATCCTACTTTCACTCATCTCCTCATCCCCTTTTCACAGCTTTCCTCTTCTTGTTCTTGGAACAGTAATCAAATCAATAGTACTATTGCTACTGGAAAATGCATGTAATTGACTGCCCTATGGATCAAATTATCATCCCTGTGGCTTTCCAGACTAAGCTCTCCTAATTGGCCACTGCTTTCCCATATATCTTTTTTCCCTTTCAGGAAAGGGATATTCTCTCTTTCTGTCTCTATCTTGTCTGGCTGTCTCTCTTCCTCTCTCATCTCTGTTCCCCAAACTTCTCTGATAAAGTACTTACTGAATATTTTAATATCCTAACAGATCATTGAAGACTATATGCAAAATCCTATAATTAATGAATCCTTTATTTTAAGAAAGTGCCCTCATGGCAGCTATGCTTAGGCCTTTGTTTCTCTCTAGATCTCCCTCATGACTCTCCAGACTTCTTCTTCCACCATGTCCCTTCAGCATTCTCATGCCTCAGTCCCTACCTCTGATTGGTAGTTTCCTCCCTGAACCCAAAGGACTCTAGGACACTAATGTTTACTTCTTCATTCCTTTCTGGGCCCTTCTCTTCTGTATCTGAACTTCTTCCTCCACCATGCCCTCATGCTGATTACTAACACCCCCTACACACACTTTTCAACTTACTTCTGGGTATTGTATTTCCTTCATTGGAATGTAAGCTCCTCAAGAACAGAATTTATTTTCTTTTTGCTTTTATTTGTATCTCTAGTGCTTAGGATAGTGCTACCACATAGTGAATACTTAACAAATGCCTGCTGATTTGAATATAAAGTATAATGTGGCAATGTGCTTAAGAGAGATTAAACAGAAAGAGATAAAATGTTAAAGTAGGTTTAAGGGAGGCGAGCTTCCTTTAGCTGGGGGTTCAAGGGAAACTTCATAGAGAAAGTGAATACTGAGCTGATTCTAACTAAAAAGGTCTTTTTCAGCAGTGAAAGATGGGAGGAAAATCTGTTCTAAACATTGTTATTGTTCAGTTGTTTAAATTGTGTCTGATTCTTCATGATGCTTCTTGGAGTTTTCTTGCCAGAGATACTAGAGTGATTTGCCATTTTCTTTCCCAGCTCATTTTACAGATGGAGAAACTGAGATAGATAAGATTGAGTGATGTGCCCCGGTCACACAGTTAGTAAGTATGTAAGGTCATATCTAAATTCAGGTCTTTCTGAACCCAGTTCAGGGTAGGGGGGTATCTAATGCTCTATCTACTGTGCTATCTAGTTGCTGCTTGCTTAAACAAAAGGGAAACATATGTGACTACACAGAGGCCTGAGGAAAATACCAGGGAATACACCAAGTAGTCCAGTTAGGCAGGATTATAGAGTGATAGAAGGGAGCTCTACAAAATTAGGAAATAAAGAAAAATTGAAGTCAAATGAATGATTCTAGATGGTGCAATGGATTGGAAGAGGGAAGGAGAGAATGGAAATAGGGAGTCCAATTGAGATTGTTATGAAAGGCTAAGAAGGTCAAAGCAGGTGCCTTAAAAATGAACTTAAAATTTTTCTACTCCACTGTTCACAGACATGGAATGAAGGGTGTGTGTGTATGTGTGTTTCTGCGTGTGTCTGTGTGTGTATCTGTGTAATGTATCATTTAATGGTAAGTAGGTGCTGTCCATGGTCCAAATTCATAAGCTGCTATTCAGGTGCTGAAATAGGTGGTTGCAATAGTCTGGCAGCTGTGTGTAATTAGCTACAGTCTTATGCACAACATTCAAGTAAGCTTTAGGAAGACTTTTATAAAGACTAAACATATTGTGGAAGCCTTGATGGTGAGATTGGCATTTGCCTCTTCTCCAGCTCATCAGGAGACCCTTCTCTGAACCTGATTTGGCACAAATTCAAAATTTCAGACACATAAAGGATCATATAGATAATCTATTATAATTCTCTCATTTTACAGATGAGAAAAGTGAAAACCACAGGAGTGAAAATGACTTTCTCATAAAGCAGTAATTAAAAATCCTGGATTTTCGATCCAAGTCCTTTGGATCCAAGAATACTATCATAACTTAAAATTAATAATTAAAGGAATTTCTGATTTGTTATTATTGACAATATCATTCCCAAGATAGTAACTAAATCAAATATAGACTAAATCAAATAAAGGGGATGAAGAATTCATGTTGTACAGATTATTATATGCAGTTGAATGGGCAACTCATTATCTACCAGCTAACCAATCAACAAATATTTATTAAGTCTTTATAATGTTCCAGGCCATGGATATATAAATGCATCAGTGAAATAGTCCCTTCAATCAAGGGACTCACATCCTAAATCTGTAGACAAAACATAAATGAGTATACACAAAAGAAATACAAGGTAAATGTTTGAGCACAGCACCAGTAGCTGGGGTAGAATGTTTAGAAAGAGTCATATAAAATAGGTGTCATAAAACTAGAGTTTTGAAGTAAATAATGAATTTTAAGAGGTAGAGGTGAGATGACAGTGTATTCTAATAATGGGAACAGTTAAAAATCAAGGTATAGAAGGAACAGATGGAATGTAGCCATGCAATTGGAGCTCAAGACAGTGACTAGGGTTAAAGATGGAGAATCAAAGTCATTTGCAAAGAGATAAAAATCAAAATCATGAGAACTAATGAGACCACGATATGAGAGAATGTAGAGAGATAGGGCTGAGATTATATACTTGGGAAATCCACAGCTAATAGGATGCGATTTGGAAGATGAACTACCGTGTTTCCCCGATAATAAGACCTATCCTGAAAATAAGACACCCACATACTCTTTAATATTCCGCTAAAATAAGCCCTCCCCCGAAAATAAGCCCTATCGAACTTACTATGAAAACGGTCATCATGGTGATCCCCTGCGCTATATGCTGCGTAGCGGTACCTTCAGTAAGCAGCGCCGCCCTCCCCTCCCGGGTGAAACGCACGTCGCGCTCCGAGCTGCATCCAATCAGAGCTGCAGCAGTGAGCGCGTCATCCTCTTCTTCCCTGGTGATTTGCTTGCTGGCGCTACTGAGAGCAGCGCCGCGGAGTAGAGCTGAGACAGGACCATCTAAAAACTCGGTAAGTTCAGTAAGCGATGGAGAATAAAATAAGCACTCAGGGGGCATGATGGAGGCTAAAAGGGGCATGATGGAGGCTAAAATGGGCATGATGGAGGATAAAAGGGGCATGATGGAGGATAAAATAAGCCCTCCCCTGAAAATAAGCCCTCTGGTGTTTTTTAGTCCCAAAAAAATAATAAGACAGTGTCTTATCGGGGAAACACGGTAGCAAAGGAGACTTTATGAGACAGGCAGTAGGAGAGCAGCATATGAAAATCCAGAGAGAAGATGATGTCTAGGAGGAGAAAGGTATAAAAAACAAAAAAATTATAATAGTCCCTGTCCTCAGAGAGTTTGCATTCTTTTGGGACTATCTGTTCATCACAATAAGAATCCATTATACTTATCAGTCTATGTTTATTAAGCCAGATATTTTCTGAGCAAACAAAACAAAAGTGGCTTTCCCATGGACCCAGCAGACACGTCATTATAAAGTTGTTGGAACTGAGGATGGAAGATTTGGTATCAATTTATCTTTTGCCACTTCCTATCCAGGTGGATTTATAACCTAAGTCTCATTTTCTTATCTGTTAAATGGGAAAAAACAAAATGGGTTTGAATTGTGAGGACAAAATGAGATAATTACAAAGTGCTTAGCATAGTGCCTGGCACACAGCCATATATATATATGTATATACATATATATATATGTATATATATATATATATATATATATAGTCACGATGGTTATGATGTTGTTGTTGTTGATGATGATGATGATGATGATGATGATGATGATGATGATGATGATGATGATGATGATGATATCCTGTCTGTCTTAGAGCCAGGAAAGATTAAAAGTTTAGATTAGACCATCCCTGACCTTGTGATGCTTGCAGCCTAATAAGGATATAAAAAACACACATGAAAAATTCTAATATATAACATTGTTTGATAAGAACATTAGAGATGGACCACAGTGCTAGATGATTTTTTTATAAAGACTACTTCCTAAAGAGTGAGAGGATGTGGAGGGAAGATTGAAACAAATGGAATTATTGCTTCACTCTCTCTCCCCACTATAAACTCATTGAGTCAGAGAAAAAATTAACCCCACTTCAGCATCTAGCACATAATAGGGACTTGATAAATGGATTGTTTGACCTTGGGAGTATTTGTGAAAAAGTCAAGTGTCCTTATGATCTCAGTTGTTCCCTCTTGGTGGTTGAATTAGTTGGTCTCTGAGGTCCTTCCCAAATGTAGTTCTATGAGTTATCATTATAATAATATCATGATCACTGTCCCACTTGCTCAATCTAGTATACTATATGTATGTAATATATGTATGTTTATATATATTGTTGTTGTTGTTATTGTTGCTTTTATACCATGGCAGTTCTGGATTCCTTATCAGTAAGAGGAAGCCAAAAGCTTCTTCTCAATGTATTTCAGCATTAACACACACACACACACACACACACACACACACACACACACTTCTGCCTGCATGGAGCTGCCAAGCTTCAGACAGAGTGTTTCCATCAGATCCTTTCCAATAAGTGGCAATCTGCAAAGGCTAGTCCAGGGAGCAAACGGAGCAATAACCTGAGATGGGGGGGGGGAGAAGGAAAATAAGGGAAAAATAAACACTAACAATGTTTTCTTTGAAAGACTTCAGGCCAAAAAAGGAGGGAATATGTTTCCCAGGCCAGAAGAAGAGCAGCCACTGTTTCCAAGGAAACTTAGTCCTGTACTTTGCATACATCAATGGATTGAATGGTAAGGGTTTTTTCTTCTTCCCTTTCTCTAAAGCAGGATGAGGAAACAATTTATCCCTTCCAGGCTGGCAAGGGCAGAGATACTTTGAAAACCTCAGTGAAAGAGGTGGAAGTCTCAGAGAGGATGCAAACTGTTCCTGTTAATTGAAAAGGGGTGTGGGATTTTAGATGGAGCTCACACTCATTAGTGTCAAAGGGAAGTTATCTTCACTGTACTGGCACAGGGAAACAGATATTTGGGGCACACTGCACTGAAAAATGCTGTCGTAGCATCATGCTGATAATCACTTTAAACAGTCTGCACAACCTCGTCTGAATAACCAAGGTCATTATTTTTCTCCTTTCTGCAGACTTACCAGTGAAGAAAGACAGGCAGACTTTAACTTAACATAGAATATAGAATATAGACTGTTGTATGTTGGTGGGACCTTGAAACACAGATTGTTGGAACTTGGAGAGTCCTTAGAATATGAAATAATAGAGATAGAAGAGACCTGAGAACTCAGAATGTCAGAGCTGAAGAAGACCTTGGAACATGGCAAATCAGAGCTGGAAAGACTTTGGAACATAGAAGGAACCTTGGAATATGGCATATCATCAGGGAAGGACCTTAGAACAAAATAATCAGGATGTTTATTTTTGAAAAATAGAGTGATAGTACAAGTCTATAATTTCTGCTAATTGGGGGAGGTGATGAAGCTAAGGGATTAATTGAGACTGAGTGTTCTGAGCTGCAGCAAATCTAAGCCAATTGGACAACTGCACTGTCTACTACCAAAAGATCAAGTCTCTGAGAACAGGGAAAGAGGGGAGGAAAGGAGGGAAGGAGGGAGGAGAGAAGAGGGGAGGAAGAAAGAAAGAAAAGAAAGAAGAAAGAAAGAGAAAAAGAGAAAGAGAGAAAGAAAGGGAGGAAGGAAGAGAGGGAGAGAGGGAGAAAGGAAGAGAGGTAGGGAGGGAAGAAGGAAGGAAGGAAGGAAGGAAGGAAGGAAGGAAGGAAGGAAGGAAGGAAGGAAGGAAGGAAGGAAGGAAGGAAGGAAGGAGAAGGAAGGAAGGAAGGAGAAGGAAGGAAGGAAGGAAGGAAGGAAGGAAGGAAGGAAGGAAGGAAGGAAGGAAGGAAGGAAGGAAGGAAGGAAGGAAGGAAGGAGACAGAAGGAAGGAAGGAAGGAAGGAAGGAAGGAAGGAAGGAAGGAAGGAAGGAAGGAAGGAAGGAAGGAAGGAAGGAGACGGAAGGAAGGAAGGAAGGAAGGAAGGAAGGAAGGAAGGAAGGAAGGAAGGAAGGGAGTGAAGGGGAGGAGAACCTAGGAAAGGAAAATGAAGAGAAGAAAGCAATGACAACTATCTGGATTTGAACATATATTAAAGACCCACAATGACCAATCAGCAGAGATGTTTTAGAGAGGCTTCCTGGGATTCATACAAGATCTCAGGATCCCAGGATTATGGCTAGATTAGATGATCTCTTACTTGCTTTCTCTGCATCTCAGTTTCCCCAGTGAAAAATCATGAGTATTGTTAGAAAATATGTTTTGAGTTTATAAAATGTGCAAGGCACTGTATTTGGTTCTGGGGAAATAAAAATGAAAACAAGATAATGTCTGTCCTGAAGGCACTAATCAACTAAGGGAATTAAATAAAAATCAGGCAATTTAATGGAGTAGAGATGCCTACTAGATGGGGGTGGGATAGGTAAGGAAAGGGAAGGCTGCCCAAAGGAATTAACACCTGAGCTGAGCCTTCCACACCTTCAAAGAGTACTAAGTACATTTCAAGAATTGGTGGAGACTTGTGCAAATGCAGAAAGGCAAGAGAAGGAAATGTCAAGTTTGGAGAATATCTCTGATTTGACTGGAACTTAAAATGTGTGAAGTGGAGCAATAAGAAATCAGATGAGAAAGGTGACTTGGAGCCAGGTTATGGAGGGATTGAAATAGCAACCACTGAGGAGTATGTTTTAGCCTTTATAGGCAACTGGAAACCATTGAAGGCTTTTTGGCAGGGAAGTGATATGGTTATATGTGTGCCTTAGGAAAATGGTTTGGGGGGCTATGTGGAGAATGATTTGAAAAGGGAGCCTGGAGGTAAGAACACCAATTAAGAGATTTTTGCAATAGTCTTTGTGTGGTGAGAACATGAATCCTGAAGCTAGAGAGTACAGGAAAAATTTAATGAAAAATTAATATGATGCTATGAATTAGGGAGAGGGGCTAAGAGGAGAGTGACAGAATATGGTGAAACATTTTCTTTCTTTTGCCTTTAGAAGGCATTTCAAAAATTACAAAAAAGGAAAATAGAAGAGAAGGGGAAGGAAAGGAAAAGAGAATGGAAATGGAAAGGAAAGAAAGGGGAGGGAAGGGAAAGGAAGGGGAGGGAAAATAAGGGAAAGGAAGGGAAGAGAAGGGGAAGAGAAGGGGAGGGGAGGAAGAAAGTAATGTGTTTTTTTTTTTAAATTACAGAGTCACTGATATTATAAAGTAGTAAACTTCTCATCACTAGATCATTTCTGACAATTTTAGCCATTAATAGAAACTGAACAAAGTTATGTTGGGAATAATAGATTCTCACCATTCCCATTCAAAACACATAAATTGAGAAATAGAGAATTGCTGTTCAATCATCTCCAACTCTTTGTGACTCCATTTGGGGTTCTCTTGGCAAAAATAGTAATGTGGTTTGTCATTTCCTTCTCCAGCTCATTTTTTCAGATAAAGAAATGAAGGAAAGAGAACAAGGCTAAGTGACTTGCCCAGGGTCACACAGCTTGTGTCTGAGACCATATCTGAATTCACAGAGATGAGTCCTCCTGATTCCAGTCTCAAGGTCTATCCTCTGTCCTACCTGGGAACCTCAAAATATAGAGCAAAAAAGACCTAATCTAGTCAGAGAGTTTCTCCTCAATTGTGCTTATGGATTATGGATTATTGTGGTGGAGACTTCTGAGCTTAGGCTGGTCCGAACAGTTAATCAGATACACTGTACCTTGATCCCAATGTCATGACGTCATTTTGATCCTCTACGAGCACAGCCATAGTCATATGTTCAAAAAATTAAGATACCATGAACAGTCCAACCCTTTGTCTCATATATGAGGAAACTGAAAGCCAGAGAGGTGACATAGTTTGTGACAGAGTTTCACCTAGTGATGATGGCAGAGCCAGAACAGAACATTAAGTTTCTAATTCCAAATTTGGCTATTTCCATTAAGGCAAAAACTGGGAACCAGAGAAGGAAACTCATTGGCCTAAGGCTATAGAGTTAGTTCACAGGCAGAAAATATTGTCCTCATGATTCCTTGAGTCTAAAGAAATTGAGGAGGCATTTTCACCAGTGTATTGTGGAGGTTGATGTACTGAGATAAACTGGATGATGGGGATGTGGAGCCTGAGGTGGTAGCCTGGAATACAAATCAGAGCTGAGCCAAACTTGCCTCTCAACTCCAGCCAGGTTGTGGTTGGTGAAACAGAGAGAGATAGAAATCCAATCAGACTTAGAGAGCCAAAAACTCTGTTCTCCCGGCCTTAAGAGTCAGTTCAGCTCATTTCTGAGTGTTGTGATGATGCCAGAGAGGATTTGGGCAAAACAGTCCACAGTAGGTGGGCCTGAAACAAGAAAGGATTTGTGCTGCTTTGGCTGGAAAGAGATTTGGGGAGAGAAGGCTGGTGTGAAACAAAATGAGGAGGTCTCCACCTGGAGGGAGAGATAGACTGTATGGGGGAGTTTGGCCAAGAGCTTAGTTAAATTTGTTTTAGTGCTGGAGGAAAGATTGGTCCATAGCAATACTGAGAAATGGTTTACTTCCATCCCTCCATGTGTCTTACTTCTGTCTCATGGTTTCTCCTGCTTGGGAAGATGTGGAGGAGGGACAGCAGGCAGAGTGACATTTCAACAGTATCTTTCTGGGGGGGGAATAAAAAAATCAATGAAAATCAATTCGAAAAGGCATTTATTAAGTTCAGACTATGTGAAAGGCAATGTGACAATCCCTGAGAATATAAAGATGGAGCAAACAAAAACAATGCAGTTACTTCTTGGAAAAAGTTTATCATATATATGAATGTTATAGAATATTATTGTTCTATAAGAAATGAAAAGCAGGATGATTTCAAAGAAGCCTAGAGAGACTTACATGAGCTGAGTCTGAGTGAAGTGAGCAGAACCAGGAGATCATTGTACATGGCAACAATCAATTCTGATAGAAGAGACTTTTTCCAACAATGAGACAATTCAGGCCAATTCCAATGATCTTGTGATGAAGAGAGCCATCTGTACCCAGAAAGAGAGGACTGTGGGAACAGACTGTGGATCAGAAGATAGCATTCTCACTCTTTTTGTTGTTGCTCACTTGCATTTTCTCTTCTTACTCATTTTCTTTCCTTTTTGATCTGATTTTTCTTGTGCAATAACAGAATTGTGTATGTTTACACATATTGGAATTACCATATATTTTAACATGTATAACATATATTGGCTTGCTTGCCATCTAGGGGAGGGAGTGAGGGAAAAAAGGGGAAAATCTGGAACACAAGGCTATGCAAGGGCCAATATTGAAAAATTATCTGTACATATGTTTTGAAAATAAAAAGCTTTAAAAAATGTTTTACCTTAACTTGGCTCATTTTATCAATGAGGTGATTCAAGGCAATTCCAATGGACTTGTGACAGAAGTGATGGAGGTGTGAAATTGTGTTTCCTTTAATCTGTAAAATTAACACTCTAAAACTGTGTGCCCTTTGATTTGTAAAGAAGGGAGATTCGAATCTCAGGTCCTCCTGGGAGGCACATCTTCCCAGACAAGTTAAGTGATGTCATCATCCAACTGGACCATTTCTAGAGCAAATTCAGGGTGAGGAAGCCTTCAAAGCAATTTCATTTAGGAGATCCTGGGTCTGATCAGCTCAGGCTGCCCCCAGCCTCCCCAAGATCTGCTCGTATAATAGGTTTCTATTTACTCTTTTCTTTGCAGAATGTCCAAAGCAGGACTGTGCCTTGTCCCTTGATATAGCTGCCAGAAAGAACCCTGCCTGCTGAGAAGATATGCTCTTCTCAGTGCCAGTCTCCATTTCCCTAATAGGACTTTGCCACTATAGAAATCAGTCTCTTAGCAAAGCTGACTTCTCATCCAACAATAAACTTCCATTTTGCCACCTAAAACTCTTCAGGTTCATGAATTCTTTCACAAAGAACCTGGGCCTTCGACCAAAAGGAGATTTCCACAATTCTCTGCACTGCCACTAACCTCATCAGAAGGAGTCATCCAGATCTATAGAGAGAACTATGGAGATTGAATATGGATTAAAGCATAGTATTTTCACATTTGTTGTTTGCTTGTTTTTTGTTTGTTTGTTTTTCTTTATCATGTTTTCCCCCCTTTGGATCTATTTTTTTTTTGTGAAGCATGATAAATGTGGAAATATGTTTAGAAGAATGTTTAACCTGTATGGATTACTTGGTGTCTAGGAGAGGGGTAAGGGAGGGAGAAAAATTTGGAACACAGGATTTTTCAAGAGTGAATGTTGAAAACTATCTTTGCATGTATTTTGAAAAAATAAAAAGCTATTATTATTTTTTAAGGAAAAATTTTACCTTACTACTACAGACTTAGACATTTAATTAAATAATATTACAAAGCAGAGAATAAGTCTTGCCTACATATTTACAATGCATCATTGCCCTATAATTCACCCTATAAATGAAGAGAAAGGAAGGATGAATGAAGAAAGGCACATGTATTCATATAAACACAAATAGCCAAAGTAACTCTCCTGGGGTAGCATTCCACTTGAAACCCTCCTTTGCTTCTGATATTGACTCTTAATCCCTTAATAGAGCCATTGTTATCATCTAGGAGGCCTGGTGTTGGCAAGATCTGTGGTCTGGTGTCCTGAGCTGCTAGGTTGTATCATTAGACTGTCTCTTGCTTAGCTATCTGCTCATCTTCCATAGCTGAGCTTCTCAGTGTGGGTCCTCTGCTATTTTCTAATTCTGCCTTTCACTGAATTATATGGCCTTTTCTTCTCCCATCAGGAAGGCATTTTAAGCTCTTTCATACTTAGCTCCAGGGGCTGGCTATTTTATGCTTTTGTAATTAAATCTCAGCCACAGCCAGCCCACTAGTCCACAGAATACCTTAAGTTTAGGTTAAATCTCTTTTGAATTTCCTTGAGTTTATCCGAACCACCACTGGGTGAGTCCAAGTCACTTATTTAGCATAAGTGAAAAAATTCTTTTTTAACTCATTTCTATTCCCAACAGAGCAGTTATAGTCCATGCTAATTCTTTGTCCCACTCCAAGCAAGACCTTAAGGCTCAGTTAACTTTCCTTCTATTTCCCTGATAAGTGACAAAATCCCTGCTTTCCCTACAATAGAAAATTTACTTCTTCCATTTTGAATGAATGAATTATCCAATTCCTTGTATATACAAGAAGAGCTTGGATGGGTAGGGGTAACTCTGGAGGATATTTTCATCTTTCCCCCCAGTCACTGTAGTGGCTTTGACTAGAACTTGGGTCTCATCACACAAAGAGAAGGAGACAAAGACAGTGTGAGTCCAGGGTAGATGGGCCAACAAAAACCAGCCAGTATTTCCTTCTGTCCCATATATGATGAGAATGTGGGATGATAACTGAACTACAGTTATTTCTCAGATATTTCCTTTGTATCCTTAAGAAGTCCAAAGGATATAGGAGGATAACAGTAACAGAGAAATTTGAAAGAAGGATAGTTTGAGAGGAATGATAATGAATTCTATTTGGGACACATTGAATTTGAGATGCCTTCAGGCTACCAGCTAGAGATGTCCAAAGAGCAGTTGACCACGTGTCACTGTGACTCAAGGAAACAAGTGATACATGGAAAGCCAGACAACAAACTAGATATTTCAGTGATGGAAGAGAGAAGGGGTCAGCAAATTCAGGCTCTCTTCTCAATCTTGTGGGATTCTCTCTGGCTCAGTTTCTGTGTCTGATTCCCCCTTTTTCTGTGTTTATGTCTCTCCTGATTTCTGTCTCTTTCTTTGTCCCTGTTGAATTGGTCTTTCCCTCCCTAGCCTTTTCCAAAATACAAAACTTGCTTTCAAGGGAAAAAAATCTCATCATTTCATTCAAATCAAACTGCTTTGTGAATTTGAACCTGGCTCCTCTGATTCTGGAACTCTTATTTCACTGGGCTACTAAACTGGAAGACTCATTAAGAATCATCAGATACAATTTCCTATTTTCTAAATGAAGAAATTAAAGTTTAGAGAAGATTATTATTATTAAAGTGCTTACAGGTTTGTGAAATATTTTACAAGCATTATCTGATTTGATCTTCACAACACTCCTGGGAGATAACGCTATAACTACCCTAATTTTACATATAGGGAAATTGAGGCAGGAAACATTATGTGACTTGCTCAGGTTTAGGAAGCTAATATCTGAAGCTGCATTTGAACTTAGGTCTTCTTGCCTTCAGGTTTAGTTCTCTCTCAACTAGAGACACAGAGTTGCCAAATTATTTACAATAAATGACATAGATAAGACTTGATCTCAGATTTCACATCACAAATTCAGTGGGTTTTTTATCATTCTCTGCTCCCTCCAGCAAGTCCTGGAACCTATGTTAAAACCTTTCCAAGTCCCAGTGAAACCTTATTAAATTTATGATTTACCTGCTCCTTGAAAATAGTTACTTTCAATCCCCTGCTGAAGGATGCAGAACTAAATGTCTATTGTCCACACACCCTGTACTTAGTGCCCATCAGGGAATCCCCAAATGCTTGACAAGCCAGCATTACCCAATTTCATCCAACAAGAAAATTGAGGGAACAAGATATTCAGTGTCTTGCCTGCCACTACCTGCTATGCACAATGACAGTGATGGACTCAAAGGCTCCCAGTGGCCACTAGCTTCAAAAACTATTTCTTATTTTGTTGACTTTCTTCCCCCTCACAGTAACTTAGTATTTAGTAAAAGTGGATCACTTGAGGGGAAACAGAACAAGATTTGGACAGTATTTATTAGACCTCTTCAATGATTTTATTGTTGAAAATGACAGATGACTATTTTTCGTAGGACAGGAAAAGCCAGGGACTCAATAAAATGTTTTTGAACACTTCCTTTTGAGTAGGACTTGTTGTACAATATTGTGGAAAGTATACATATGAAAAATGCCTGCCCTCGAACACATTATAACCATATTTGTAGAGTGAAGAGAGTCCCCAAAAGGTTATGTCCTGGACCTGCTTCTACTTTTGCCTATCCTATCTCTGTTTGTCAGTGATCTCAGCATGAGTTTTATTATCTCAATCTAAATGATTCCCAGATATGCCAATATCAATAAAATATCAAGGTCAATTGTGCCTTATTCATAGATATAAACACAGATACAGCTATCCATATGTATGAGCCCACTAGATGGTTCAGTGGATAGAATCCTGGGCCCGGAGTCAGGAATTCCTAAGTTCAAATATGGCCTCAGACACTCACTAGCTGTGTGGTCTTAACAAGTCCTTTAATTTCTCTTTTCCACTAAAGAAGGAACTAGTGAACCACTCCAGCATCTTTAATAAGAAAAATCCCATATAAGGTCATGAGTCAGATATGACTAAACAACTGAACAAAAACATCACAGATGTAGATATCCAGCCCTAATATCCAGCCGTAGTATCTTCCTTGAGTCACAATGCTCTTTGGATATCTCCAAATAGTATCCTGAAAGCATCTCATTGTGTCCCAAATAGAATTCGTTATCGTTCCTCTCAAATTAGCCTTCTTTCAAATTTCCCTATTATTGTTATCCTTCTAGGTACCTAGATATACAACCTCAGTATCATACTTGACTCATGATTGATACTCACTTTATATATCTAATCTGTTGTCCATTTTGTTATATCTACTTTCCCATCTCACGTATGTGACCACTTCTTTCCAAAAGTGAAATCTTCACTCTTAATTCAAATTCTCATTATTTCTAATCTGTGCAATTGCAATAACATTCTAAATGATCTCCTTTCCTTATATATCTTCCTCTCTTTTTCTTATTCTTATTCTAATCTATCCTTCACTAAGCTGAAAATATGATTTTTTTAAGAGCATAATTGTGACCATGTCACTCCTTGTTCAATAAGCTTTGGAGGTTCCCAATTACCAAATTGGGACCAAATACAATGTTCTCTTTAAAAGTCAAAGCTTCTGCCTACCTTTCTGTTATTTTTTACATTTTGCTCCCTTCAATGCACTCTGTGAATCAGGATTGTTGGCCTACTTGTAGTCCTTCAAACATGACACTCTGTCTTCTATCTTCCTGTCTTTCTACTGGTTCACTTTCATGTCTGAATGCTCTGCCCCTTCACTCCCATTTCTTACTTTCTTTGTCTCTCTTTAAGACTCCCCTCAAATTCCATCTTCTGCAGGAGGATTTACTTGTCTTCACAACTGCTAGTAGCTTCTCACCTCATCTCCCTTTCCTTTTACTCTGTAGACAGCTGGCAAATAAATACTTAGTTATTTATACATTGTCTCCCTTATTAGAATGTAAGCTCTTTTAGGGCAGGGATTGGTTTTTGCCATTTCTTTTTATCTCTAATACTTAGCAAAGTGTCTGGTTTAACAACTTTGCTTGTTGATTGACTGACAAGAAGGAAGCATGTTATTATGTACTAAATTGTGTGGTAAATGCTAGCAACAAAGAATTTCAGAAAAGAACATGGAGAGATCAATATAGCTAGAATAATAACAGCACTCATATCTACAGTGCTTTACTTTTTATAAAGCATTTTCTTAGCAACAATTCTGTGAATCTGGCTGTAAAAGTTTTATTATTTATCCTTCACTGAGGTTCTTCAGAAGCTCAGGTTCAGAACAATCATGATGCTGTTCAGAAGAGGGGAGAAGTAATAAGCACCCTATACGGGTGCCTAGAACTGGGATTCCATTTTCCTTGTTGCCCTTTTTTGAAGCATAAGGTTTCTGGTTGTTCTGTCAACAAAGGATAATAACAGCATGCTTCTATGGTTCTGAAAAGAAACACTTTGAATATTTGGACCCAGATTAATTATAGAGAGATGAAGTAACTTGTCCCAAGTAACATCTGCGGCACTTCTCTCAGCTAGTGGTCCTTAAAAAGCTACCTCAGGTTCAAGATCTGTCACTCCCATAAAAAATCACAGCCTTGATTTCTACCCATCCATAGCAAATAAAATGACAAGTAAAGATCTATCACTATTTCCCAGGAACACTTGGGGTATGCTCTCCCATAGGTCACCACACTACCAATGTGGAAAAAATATACACAAAGAGAATGTGCTTAACCAGAGAATGTGCAAGATGGAAATGAATGTAAGAAATATGTTTATAGCTAATGCAGTCAACAAGCACTTAGTACCATGTATTATATGCACTGAGGATACAAAGACAAAATTCAATTATCTCTATAACCTGGAAATTTATATTTGAGTTTGGGAGGTGAGGGGGATGCATATAGATATAAGTATATACAACATAGATCAAAAGTAAAAATTATTGGAGGGAGAGGAGAGGGAAGCACTTGGGTGACAAGGACAAATCACATTTCTTCCCTTATGGGGTAATGCCATCATGCTCCTTTCCTCTGCTGGGTTTTGCATCTATGTTCTCTGAAAGATCTTTTGTTATTTCTTCTAGAGGAACTTGATAGAGTCACAAAATCCAAGTTTCTCTCTGGTACTGAGTTTGGGCTTCAATTCTTTAGAATAATCTACTAACTCAGCTCCTACCTATTAGGATTCAGTCACTAGAAGAACTTTTCTTTTCACAGCCAAAGGCAGGCTGAAGGGTCTGAATCCATAACTGAAATTATAAACTACCACACCAATCTAAAAAAGCAGCCAAACTAACCCAAACAGAGTTCATAGGTACAAAATTAAGTCTATTTTTTTGATTTTCTAGGTCTGGGACTAATTTGAAATCTCCAGTTCCAAAAATTATCTGATTTTTGGTTAGAAATTACTTATAAATTCCATTTAGTTTTTTTTTGTGGGATACTGTGCTTATAAACTCCAAAGTCCCCCTCCCAAAGCAAATCAAAACAAAACAATAATAACATAGAAGTTGGTTAGTATCTGGTGCTATGAAGCCCACTACATTTCCAAGATCCTCTTTTATTATCAGGGAAAAAAATTGTTAATAACAAAGGCTAATAAATGGATATAATTTTTCTTCCTTATTACAAAATAAGCCCCACTTGGGACAGAAGGTAAGGAGATGGGGAAGGCTATATGTAGCAATTAGGTAAAAACAAAAGGCACAGATAAAACTTTTTTGAGAGCAAAGATTGAATGAAGAAGTCTTAAGCTTTTTTCTTCACCCTTCTAGCCCATTGTGCTAGTTTAGATCCATCTATCCATCTATCCATCTATCTATCTATCTATCTATCTATCTATCTATCTATCTATCCATCCATCCATCTATCTATCTAATATATATATATATATATAATCAGAAAAAGGGTAAGAGTCCTTGACTTTTACCTTATGTTCTAAATTTAAAAGCTTAATAATGAAATTAGTAATTTTAAGTTTTTTTAAATTTTATTTAATATATTTTATTTTAATTTAAAATTTATTTAATTTTAATTTAATCAATGAATAGATTTCATTAATTAATAATAATTTCATTAATTAAAAAGAAGTCTTTATACCTTAGTAAGCTTTGGAGCCAGAACCAAAAAGATAGTAGACTAAGATTCAAGTTCAAAGGCTTCAAAAATGCTCCATGTAATAATTCCATCTCATATTTTGATATCACTTTGTGGTTTACAAAGTACTTTCCTCATAACAGCATTTGAGGTAAGTGGGGCAAGTCTTGCAATTGTCATTTTGCAGAAAGAGAATTTTTAATTTAAAGAAAGGCAAAGTGATTGATGGTCACACAGCTACAAAATGCCATGTTAACAGTCCACAAGGCTAAGACAAAAGCCTTGGTCTTCTGATTATAAGTATGGTACCTTCCCTCTGCACTCTTGAAATCTAATTCTCAGGGAAGATTTCACAGAGAAGTGGAGATATGGACTTTATTTTGAAGGTTGCTTAGAATTTAGATGGATGGCAATTGAGACTAAAGAATACCAAAAGAAAGAAGACAACAAGGAAAAATATGAGT
Source organism: Sminthopsis crassicaudata (assembly GCF_048593235.1). NCBI lineage: Eukaryota > Metazoa > Chordata > Mammalia > Dasyuromorphia > Dasyuridae > Sminthopsis > Sminthopsis crassicaudata. The sequence goes on along the minus strand of NC_133622.1, from coordinate 185,666,258 downwards.
AAAGATGTGGGAATGAAAAAAGAATAGGATGTAATGTTGGCATCTCATTGGTATCCAATATAGGGGAAGGAGAATTAAAGCAAGTGGGTTTGGATAGGCATAGCAGGCTAGATAATGGAAACTGCTGAATAAAAAAGTGGAGGAGTAAGTTGTGGAAATTTGCTAGAGGGAAAAAATGAAACTTCAAATTTTCCAGTATCACATTCCTATAAAAGTACTTGATTATATCAATCAAACAGAACTTAAATGATTATTTTTGAGCAAGATTTCTAGGAAAGAAATGGGAAGTTTAAAAATACCAACAATAACAGAAATAAATAAATAGAAAACAACTGTTAGATAAAATCTTGGACCAGTAGGATGGTATTCAAAAATAAAGAAACCCATCAACAGTATTCCTGAAATGTCAGGGCTTAGAATAGGACACTGTATTCTGACTGGTGTTTTAGAATTGGTCATAGCATCTTTTCAATATTCATGCCATATGGTGCTCATTCTACATACTACAACACTCACCATTAGACCACAGGTAAGAAGATGAAAAATCAAATCTTCTTTCCCAGCCAACCCTCATGAAAAGAGTTTTTGTAACACTTAGATCACTGAATATAAAATTTCAGGGCTTAAATTATATGTTCTACAATATAGAACATAAGATATTAGAATTGGAAGGGACTTTAGGTATGCTTTGTGAAAGAGACACTCTCAAGAAAGGGAATAAGAGAAGAAGGAATGATGATATCTAATCTTAGAGCAAGTGACATCTCATCTAGAATTTGAAGAGAATTTAAAAAATGGTTGAAGCAACTGAATTCCCCACACTCAGATCCAAACAGAGATAGATTCAGAAAAGCAATCAGTTACTTGATGACAGAAGTAAATTTGAAAAATGGTATTACTGGCAGCAGAAAAGAGAGCTGACTATGGACTCAAGAGACAGCTAGTTGGCAATCCAGATTTGAGCCACAGATAAGAGAAGATGCTGGAAACTGAGATGAGCAGACTGTAAATCAAATGTCTAAAGGGAAACTTTAGGAAGACCTCCCAGGAAAGACTTTTAGAAACCTTGAATATCCAAAACTGCGAGTCATCCTAGCAATATATGTTCCAAACACGTGTACCTCATTATCATTATGCTCAAAGTTTGTACCTATCTCTCACAGATGCTGGTGTCTTTAGGAAAGAATACATTCCAGATCTAACTGATAAGTATTGCTTTTACTATATCAGTCTAGTAAATGCCCTCACTTTGAGTTAACCTGCCCACTTTGTTAACTGGAAGCACTCAATGGGAGGAAGGTAAGTGCAAATGTTGACCCATAGGGCTACCTTTAGGACCTGGTTATTCTTTGGAGATCCAATATGGTAGCAGGAATGTAAGAAGTGGGGAGTAACACAAAGGGGTGCCATGTTTATTATTCTATTATTTTTAGAATTAATTTGTTAATTCAATTATTTTAATTATTAATAGAATATTATTCTATTTATTATTTTTTCTATTTGGGAGAGTGATCAATATGTTTCCTTTAGCCAGAGGTTTATCCATAGCCAATGCTGGTGCCCAAATTCCATTTTCCATGTTTGATGAGAGAATTACTGTTCTGTTCAGATTCATATCATCATGCTATCTGCTGGAGAGTGGCCAATTTGGCTTTTAAATCTACCTCACCCACAAATTATCAAAGCATCGATCCTTTTTACCTGTTGTTCTTTTCAAATAGCCATCTTTTCCCTACTTCACAGGTCACTTAGAAATGAACAGTGAATAAAGGTTTACCCTTAAAAAAAAAAAAAAAAAGCTAGAAAGGACCACAGATAGCATTGTCAAGCATATATTCCCCTGGTTGCATGAGACTCACAACATTCTTAAGTGTGGTACAAACCAAATTAAAATGGAATTGGAAAATATTTAACAAAATAAATAAAACTATAATGAATCATAGATAATATTAACATGGGCTTATCCAAGGAAATATGTACCCTGCAGGAATCCTTATGTGTGGTTTGATGGCCATCATTCTATATCACCAATCTAGTCTAACATAATCATTTTAGGCCAAAAAAGAGAAATGCCTTTTCTAATGTCATTTTTGTTGTTCAGTCATTTTTCAGTTGTGTCCAAGTCATTGTGACCCCATTTGTAGTTTTCTTGGTAAAGATATTGGAATAATTGGCTATTTCCTTCTCCAGCTAACTTTACAGATGAATAAACTGAAGCAAACATGGTTAGGTGGCCCAGGGTCATACGTCTAGTAAGTATCTGATGTCAGATTTGAACTCAGGAAGATGAAGAATCTTCTTGACTCCTGGCCTAGCTCTCTATGCACTGTGTTACCTAGTTGCCCAATGTTATTTAGGTATTAATTAGTAGTACCAGAATATAAATCTAGATTCTGGGGCTCCAAATAAACATTTTGTCTAATAAACTGTATGTCAAGTTCCCCATAATTAGTTAAAGGAAGACAGTGAGACACAAGTTAGTCTCTAGTGGCCTCTAAGTGCAGATGATAAGAAAGGATTTAAAATACTAACGGGAATGGGTGACACAGTGGAAATAGGGTTGGACTCAGAGACAAGAAGACCTGAGTTTGGATTCTGCCATAAAACAATTACCAGATGGGTAAGCCATTTAATCTATTACCTTTTTTATCTGTAAAATATGGATGATGATAATAATAATAATAAAAATAATAATAGCACTTACCTCCCATGTGAGGAGCCCATGAGATAATGTACGTAATATGCTATGAAAAAATTAAAGGACTGTATTAATTTGAGCTATTAGTAGTTCATACTATTTCATGAGTCACCAGTAAGAAATTCCCACCTCTTTGAGTTATGAGACACCAGAAAGCATTTCAAAGGGAGACTGGGAAATCTCTGTTTCTGAAAATGTTTAAGGAAAATTCCAGGAGTAATCCTTTTGCAGTGGTTTTGACCAGATGCTATGTGGAAATAAAGGAGATCTAATAATTTTCTTCTCCTCAGATCTCTAACTTGTGTAATCCACAATATCCAGAGACAATGGAACCCTAGTGTAACATCGGGGCTTCAGAGTTTATTTTCCTAATGACCACTTGGGATAGAAGATTGAGTAGTGTGGTCACCATTTTTTCTCCTCAGGGTATTAGGGATAACCTTGAGGGGCTGAGGGTTTCTATTATGCTGTATCAATCAGAAGCTTTACCAATGGGTTATCAATCACAAGTTAATTAATATTTCTCATTTTTTGTCTACTAACTGATATCTTTCTAATATCAATTAATCAATTAGCTTTGACAAAGGAATATTTATGAGAAAGTATAGCAAGGACAAGAGTCTTTGTCTTCTCTGTCATTCCCCTTCCATTCCACCAAACACACACTTACACCCACCCATCCCTTTAACTATCATATGGTTGTCTCTATAGAGTGACTTGATCTGTGGGGAAAGTGGACTCAAGCTTAAAGAATCGACTGCCAAACTAAGTTGACTTCTGTGTATAGCAGAGACTATAAACATGCATCTCTCTTGCTTGTATACCCTGCTGCCTTTGCTATAGATTAATTTACTTTGAGGCTGGGTCAAGAAAGTTATTTCTCAGGGTTGCTTCCTTATTGACTTCTTTTGCCGTGGTTATGATCAAACTATGATGGATTCCAAATGCGGGACCTCTGGTGGTCCTTCCAATCCTTTCAAAGCTCACATGATTGTAACCTGATTCATTCTAGTTCTGATATTCATCATCTGAGAATGGAAAAGAACTAAACCCGACAAAGACAGGAAAGAGGAATTCCATGTATTCGTGGCTCAATAGGGACTGGATATTGTAGCTGCCAGTTTTTTTTTTTTTTCCTCATCATTTGAAAACCACTAGAGATAGTGCTTCCATTTGTTTGAGCCTTTTAGATGCATGCTTACTTCTGACCCAACAACCAGACTTTTCATAACATGAACAACTCAACAGGAAACTGTCACAGAATACGTCCTCATCTTCTTAATCAAGATGGATAAGGATATTTCTGAGGTACCTACAAGCATAGTGGGTCCAAGAAGACTTGAGTTCAAATCTATTCTCAGACATTTCTTAGCTGTATGACCCTTCCTCTTCCTCCTAGAAGCAGCGTCACTAAGTTTCCTTGTGAATATGCAACAGCCATGACATTTTATAGCTTCCAAAGGTATAATCTGTATTGGCCACTTGCCCCACTAAACAATAGTGATAGTTACAAAGCACTTTCTTCATGCCAATGTGAGAAAGGCATTACTATCTCTATTTTAAAGAACCCAGAAAGGGGAAGGGATTCACCCATAATCACACAGTTAAGCAAGTGTCAGAACTAAGATTTCAATCTGAGCCACCTACTCTTTGCCAAGAGCCAACATTCTTTCCACTTTGTCAGGCTGATGTGACATCTTGTCAAAGGTCTTCATTTTTGTACCATGCAGTAAAGACTAATGGGCTATGTAATCAGTAACACATTTCTTTAGAAAAGAACAGAGCTGTTGATGACTAAAGCTGTATGATCATCAAGTGGAAGTGAATAGATTTTCAACTAAAATTCAACAAATATTATCAAGCACCTGCTGTGGACAGAGCCCCATGTTCAGCTCTGGAGGAAAGGAAATCTTTAGATAACGTTCCTGCTTTCAGCTCTATAGAAACAAATGTATCCTGACATTTTGAGGAAAGCAACAATCTTCTACAATCTATCTATAGATACATGAATGGCTTATGGACAATTAGAAAAGGAAAAAGAGTGATCACAAAGAGTCAGGACAGCTTTGTCATGAACATGCCAGACTAGTATTTTAGACAGTATTCCTGATTGACAGAGTATTATAGAAACCTCAACCCCTCAAGGCTATCCCCAGTATCCTGAGGGTGATGAATCATATTTAGAGGGTTCAATCTGTTATTCTAAATGGGCATCAGGAAAATAATTCCATAGAATTCTGTGGTCCTGGTTCACAATTGTTTTAGCATTTGACAAAGTTTCTTAGGCTACTCCTGAGGATGAGATGAAAAGATAAAAGTGTATTTTAGGCTGGTAGAATCAATATACCAATATGAAATTAGATGAAAATTTGGGGACAATGATATGTTATAGATAGCTGGTATTGTCTTTGGAGAGATCATTGTTCAGTTTGTAGTATGAACATTTATACACTGGAAATCTACATATGCTTTGGATTTGGACTTGGTTTATTTTCTTGTTGATTGATCTTAAGAAAGTGATAGTGAAAGTGTTAGTAATGAAGATTAAACTTAAAAAGGTGTCATATGTACTTTTTTATATAGAGATGATTGTTAAATACTTACACCCACATACTTTCTCAGATAAATATTATATTAGATAATATTATTAGATATAAAAATGATATTATTTGTCAAGAGTAATTTGAAGAGGATTTCTATTCCAATATGGGTTAGACTAGAGCTCTGACATGTAATCTGAAAAATTCATTTTCCTAAATTCAAATCTGATCTCAGGGACTTACTTGTTAGCAGTGTTACTCTGGGCAAGTCACTTAACTCTTCCTCAGTTTCCTCATTTGTAAAATGAGTTGGAGAAAGAAATGGCAAGCCATTCCAGTGTCTTTGCCAAAAAAAAATCCCAATGGCATCATGAAAAGTTGGACCATAATTAAAATGGCTGAACAATAATAATCTGCATTTGTACCACCTGAAAGCTTTCATGAGGCATTTGGTATGACTATCAAGCTTGAAGTGGTCTTGTCTTCCCTACCATTTGCTATTCAGAGTAGTCACTGTACCTTATTTATTCCTGTGTTTCTCTCTGCATTAAGTTCAGGGTTTGTCAGGCATATTTGCCAGTAAAATCTGTTGAATTGAATTGCATAATTTAAATTCAACAAACCTTTCTTGTGCAACCTAATATGTTCAAAGTAGTATAGAAGAACTGAGAATACAAAAGCACAATGAAAACTAGTCCCTGCCTTCCCAGAGCATGTCTTAGATTGAAAATAAAATATTTAAAAAATAAACACAACATAAACATAAGGCTTAAAGACAATGCTGAGTGAAACAGGGCCTTCACTCCATTAAGGGACTTCAGTTCTGGCCTGATAAAACAGATTTAGTTCTGGAAGTGTCTGGTATTACTTTATTGTAGCTTATTATGACCCTTCCCTAGAGGTAAGTCTTTGGGGACAATCTAAGGTAAAACATAGGAATATGTATAAGGTACCTTCCAGAAAGATATTCAAAAGTGCAAAAACAGATTATGTATGGGACAGCTGTTTGTCTTCTCACGAAGACTACATGTTTAAAACAAACAAACAAACAAACAAACAAACAAAAACAAACAAAAAAAGCTATAAGCACACACTGATGAAGAACTTCAACAAGAAGCTATAACCCATCACTCCTAATTTGCTCTCTATAGTAGTTGACACTCAGAACATGAGAAACTATGTGGTACTTCTGAAAAGATAGCTTATTGTTTCATACTGTCAGAGCAACTCATTTAAGGTCTTCTCTTTGGAGAAATTCTTGAGATCACCTCTTGATGAAAAACTAATATTTGGTTCTAGAAACTCCTAAACTCTTGCAATAATGACATAGCTATGAAGCTCAGAAATATCCATTTCAGGATCACTGTTTAGTTGACCCCTCCTCAAACAAAAACAAAGTAGGATCATTCTCCATTCTGCTCCTATACTCTGTCTATCTGTCTCACTACTTGCAACTCAGGTGAAGTAAAGTGGACTACCCAAAAAAAATCCCTTCCACAACCCATTCCTCTACCAGAGATAGAATAGAATTCTGAGCTCCAGGGACTAGTGAGGTCTGGACAGGTTCACTGAGAATGTAATCCCATAGAACAAGTATTAGACATGGCATTAAAAGTCCTAGATTTAAGTTCCAGCACTGCCACTTATCAAAAAAGTAGAGTGAAAAGGGCATTGAATTCATAGTCAGAAGAGCTAGGTTCTGAACTTGCCTCTGCTATCTAATACTTCCTTGACCTTCAGCATTCCTGGGTCTCAATTTCCCCATTTGAAAAATGAAGACCTTGGACTAGACTATTTCCAAGTTTTCTTCCAGTCTTGACAGCATAAGGATTTTTTTTTTTTCATATGGGTTGTAGTAGTAGAAAAAACTGAGGTGGGGATGTGGAATGGGGGTGGAAGGGAGATGAGACCTTCCATCTCAAGCAACATCATTCAGCCCTTCAGATCTAAGGTTTCTGGCAAATTTTGCAATGCTTCCATCTTATGTCATCTCCCTCAAGGAACCAAGAGGAAAGGCTCCAAGTGCTCTGGTCTAAGTGCCTGAGCTACAGTATAAGGGCAACAGTCAATGGCTTTGCTATCAATTGAATGCTCTATTGAGCTGAGCAAAGAAGCCTGAAGATATGTCCTTTAATCAATGATATAGTCTGGGAATGCTTGTCAGACCAGTGAAGTGGAAGCCCCCTAATCCTTTCAATTAACATGTCACCCCATATATTGTTTTTATTTAGAATAATGCAGGGGAGCCAACTCAGTAGATGGGGAGTTATTCAGGTCAGTTGTTTGGAAAGATTTTTCCACCAGAGAATTTTCTTTAGCAGAAAGAAATTGAAATTAAATTAAAATGACAATTAAGAACTGTATGTACCAACCATAGAACCAGAGAACTGGAAAGAATGTTAGATAGAGGTGGAAGTGGCCTTAGAATAAAAAATATCACCACTGTAAGAGGTCTCAGTGATTATTTAGTCCAATCCTTTTCTTTTACATGAGAAGAAACAAAGGTCTACAAATGTGAAGGGGTTTGGACCCCAAATTACATAGCCTAGATATGAGACCATGTCCTCTAAGTCTTTTGAGTCAGAATGGAACATTTGAAGTCAAAAAGGATTAGATTTGACCTTAGTGGAAAGATTCTTAGATACTTAGAATATCAAAGCTAAAAAAAAAGACAAGAAAATAGCCAAAAGTGGAAAGAACTTTAGAGCAGTGGTCCTCAAACTTTTTTAAATAGGGGGCCAGTTCACTGTCCCTCAGACTGTTGGAGGGCCGGACTATAGTAAAAACAAAAACTCACACTCTGTCTCCTCCCCTCAGCCCATTTGTCATAACCAAATGGGCCGCATAAATGTCCTCAGCGGGCCGCATCTGGCCCACGCGCCGTAATTTGAGAACCCCTGAATTTTTAGTGTCATATGCCCTTCGGATGGTAAGGAAAAAACATTACCCACAAAAGGCAAATGATTCTGAATTAGCATCCGTGGGGTCATAGAGTGATAGAGCTTTATGGGACTTTAGTAAAGAGAATGTTAGAGTAAGAAGAAACCTTAAAATTGACCTAGTCCAGAACTTTATTTTACAAATGAGGAAACTGAGGCTCAAAAGAATTAATTAATTTACCCAAAGGCACACAATAATAAGTGGTAGAGATAGGACTAATATTGTTCTATTCCCTATTCTGGAAGACTTATTGTTTGCAAAGTCAAACTCCAGAATGCAAAGGAAAAGAAATATAATACCAAAAGGATGAAAAACCCTTCATTTGGATCTAGAATTTAGAGCTAGCAGGGAGCTTAAAAATCATCTAACCTGATCTCTTAATTTTCTAGAGAAGAAATGAGACCCAATCATTCAGGTCATATGTGGCAGAGCCAGTATTTGAATCAAAATCATAGGATCTTAGCACCATAAATCTATTTAAGGGACCTGATTGGACAGCTAGAAGGCACAGTGGATAGAACACTGGGCTGGGAATCAAGATTTTTCTTCAAGAGTTCAAATCTGACCTTGAATACTTACTAGCTATGTAGTACTGTACAAGTCAGCACCATAGACCTCTGAGGTCAACTTCCTTGGGTAAAGCTGAGATTTAAACTCAGGTTCTCCAACTCTAAAATCCAGCATGATACAGTTATATACCTTGAACCTGTTCACTTTATGATTAGTGATCAGGTTTGGAATAATTGATGGTACTCCCTAAAACTCAAGATAATCTCTCCTGGGCTTACTTTCCATTGATGTTAATTCAGAATCATTTTCCTTTTTGGGGTAATATTTTTCCCCCTATGTACTTCTTACCATCTCTTTGGGAAGGAGTGGGGAATATTATTCTGGTAATTCTTAAAGATACTTTGAAAGGAAAAAAAAAAAAAAAAAAAAAAGCAATCCAGACACCCAAATCACTAAGGTTATGGAGAGTGCTGGGGAGATAGTTCATTTTTAACAATATTTATTTTACCTCCAGGCTAAAGGTAAAACTAATCCTATCTGCCACAGCATATCTTACTAAAGTCCATAATCAGATCCTATTGCCTTAAGGTAGGAGAACAAGGAAACTGGCTACAGTCTGAACTTCCAAGTCAGGACATTCTATCATATTTGTTAAGCACAAATACATGAAAAAGTTTCCAGAGCTTGAACTCTCTCTTCTAAACCTTGAAAATATCAAGGAGAAGCACACATAAAGAGAAGAAAATAAGTTTTTATTAAGCATCTACTATATGTCAGTCCCTATGATAAGTGATTTTCAAATATTATCTCATTTGATTCTAGGAACAACTCTGAGAGGAAGGCACTATTATGCTTCTCGTTTTATAAGAGAAAAAATTGAGACAGAGGTTAAGTGACTAGCCCAAGTCATGCAGTTAGGAAGCTTCAGACACTGAATCTGAACCCAAACCTTTCTGACTCTAGCTTAATGTTCTATTCAATTTTACCACTAGTTGTAATAGAGCTAGAACTCTACTAGATAAGTGAAATGGAGAATGGGGTTATTTTGACCTCTTACTTTGATATTTCAATCCCTTCAATATTTAGAATTATAGGATAAAAAGGGGAAGGGCAGGCCTTAGATTTTATCACCTAACCAAATACCTTCATTTTACATTTTTATTGCTGTTTAATTATTTTCAGGCATGTTCAACTCTCCAGGACCCCATTTGGTATGCTTTTTCTTTTCCTTTTTTAAAAATTGTAATACTTTTTTATTCCCCCCCCAAATATATACAAAGATAGTTCTCAACATTCATTTTTGTAAAACCTTATGTTCCAATTTTTCTCCCTCCCTTCTTTCCTTTCCCCAAAACAGCAAGTAATCCACTATAGTTTAAATGCATGCAATTCTTCTAAACATATTTCCATATTCATCATGCTGCACAGGAAAATTCAAATCAAAGGGGAAAAAACACAAGAAAGAAAAAAAGAAGCAAATAAAAACAACACTCTAAAAAGGTGGAAATACTATGATTTGATGTTGAGGACCACACTTAAGTGATTTACATTCAGTTTCCATAATTCTCTCTATGGAGAGAAGTCTATTGGAATTGCCTTGAATCACCTCATTGTTGAAAAGAGCCAAATTCATCACAGTTGATCATCACATAATCTTGCGGCTGTGTGCAATGTTCTCATGGTTCTAATCACTTGACTTAGTCTCAGTTCCTATAAGTCTCTTCAGGCCATTTGGGAAATCATCCTGCTCATCATTTCTTACAGAACCAAATATTTCATAACCTTCACATACTATAACTTATTCAGCCATTCCCCAATTGATGGGCATCCACTTAGTTTCCAGTTCCTTGCCACTATAAAAAGGGCTGCTACAAAAAAATTTTTACATGTGGGTCACTTTCCATTTGGATTTTCTTGGCAAAGATACTGCAGTGGTTTGCCGTTTCTTTCCCCACATCACATTATAGATGAGGAAACTGAGGCAAACAGAGTTAAGTGACTTGCCCCAGGTTAATAAATTATTGATGCTAGAGTTGAACTCATGAAGATGAGTCTTCTTAAAAAGAAACTGAAGTTTAGGGTGAAATGACTTGCCCAGATCCCATGACTAGTAGTGCTAACAAAGGCTTTGAACCTAGGTCTTTGCAAGAAGCTGCCCTATTAATTTTTATGTTATCCATCCACTCATGCTTATAGTCCCTTTGCTGTAGAAGAATGCCAAGGATATCAGGAAGGTGATGTCTTGACTTACAAGTGAATTGAATTTAAGTAAGGCATAGCTGTCTTACTGTCTTTATGGGAGCATTTGGGTCCAGTGGGAAGACATAGATCAGAACAACTGGAGATGCTCCAGATACAGTGAAACTCCTTGGCATTTTTGAATTAAGGTATTTCCCAGGTCTTAGTCTGTCTTGAAGACACCCATTCAATGATTAAGGCCAGGTAAGAACTGAGGCAAAAAATGACCTTTTGTACTCAAAAAAAAAATCAACTTAAGAGGGGGAGATCTTAAAAGCAATACAAAACTAATATAGTTAACAGAAGAAGATGATATAGACAAACCTATTTTTAAGAAAAGTCATTTTGGCAATTGTGTAGGAAATGGATTAGAGAGAAAAGATGTTTAAGGAAGAGAGATCAATTAGGAGGCTATTGTAAAAGTCCAAGAAAGAACTGATGCAAACCAGAACTGGGATGATGCTGTGTGAATAGTGAGATGGAGATAGATAGGAGAGATATTAGGAAGGTAGATGATGCAACTAATTTATTATAGCTTTATAAAACTACAAATACTACCACCACCACTACTAAAAGGCTACAAAAGCTCAAAAATAATAATACCCTTTGAATGGATGACAAAAAGGGACTGAAAAAACATAACCATCTCTAATTTATGCCATCTAGATGAGGAGAGTGAGAGTGATGAATCAATGAGAACAGCTTTGGTGACTGGAAGGACTGTGGTGCCCTTAACAATGATGAAGATTAAAAGATGGGGCCCTCGGATACAAAAAGAATCTGGAGGCAGAAGACCCAAGACCAGGTCTTTCCTCTATCATTACCAGCAATGCCATCCTGAGGTAGACAGTTGAAGCTCTCTAAGCTATAGTTGCAAGTTCTTTTTCTGAGAAATGAAATGGTTTTGATTAGAATGATGGCAAACATCCTTTGTGCTTCTCAGTCCCGTGAAATAGGGAGTGGGACCACTTCTGCAGCAATTACCTTACTAGGTTGCTGAATCCTCACTCTAGTCCATCCTCTCTTCAGTCATCAAGATAATTTTCCTCAAATACAGATCTGATCATATCAGGCCTCTACTCCATAACCTCTAGTGACTCTCTATTGTCTTCAAGTTCAAATACAAAATTGTCTGATTGGCATTTAAAGCCTTTTAGAACCCAGTCCTCTCCTACTTTTCCAGTCTTCTTATACTTTTTTCCCACCTTGTACTCTTTGACCCCATGTCATTGGCATCTTGGATATTTCACAAATAAAATATTCTATCATTCTCATTGTCTCTTCCCCATGACTTCTTTCCCTCCTCATCATCTACTGAGTATTCTTTAAGTCCCATCTTCTATAAGAAACCTTGCCTCATCATGCTTCTTTCTAGTTCCCTCTCTCTATTGTTTTGTATTTATTTTATACTTAACTTGTTTGCATATACTTGTTTGTTTGCTGTTTCCTCCACTGGATTGTTTGTTTCTTGAGAGCAGGGACTATCTTTTGCCTCTTTTTGAATCTCTATCACTTATCACAATGACTGACACATAATAAATGCTGAATTACTGATTCAAAGTCTTTGATTTCCTTAGTAGACTTTCCCTTCCCATGGATACAAAGTATAGCTCCTCAGTGCCTCAGGACACAGCTCCATCAATTGTTAAGCCCCCAAAACATCACCATCATCTGGCAATCTTCTGGCAGAGAACATCTTCTAGAATCATGGAATTTAGATTTGAACGGGATGTTAATGGTGGCAGAAGATTAATCTGAAGGATAGAGATTGTGTCACCTGCTTTAAATTAAGTAGGTAGCTAAGTAACAAAACTAGAACTCAGACCCTTGACCCTAAATCCAAAGTTTTTTCCACAATGCCATTCTATGGTCCAGTCTCAGGACGACAGATACACAGTCCAGCATTGGTTTGTTTTTGTCCATCTTGACAAGACCTACTTGAGGTTTTAGCTTTTAAGTGGCCAGGGTCACCTCTAGGCTGTGATAGGACATTGGAAGAAGACATTAATAAAGGCATCTTATTTTGGCCTGCCACCAAAGGCCAAAGAAGGGATGCAGAGGAGCTATTTCTCTGTTTTACATGATTTATGTAATAAAGACAATGTAGTATAATGCACAGAACACTGGATATGAATTTGGGAAGACTATATATATGTGTGTGTGTGTGTGTGTGTGTGTGTGTGTGTGTGTGTGTGTATGTGTGTGTGTGTGTATGTGTATATATATATATATATATGAATGCAGACAATTTTCTGGGATTTATCTACTTGACCAATAAATTCTTTGGAAGCGAAAGTGAAGCAGATGCCCTTGCACAACCCTCCCTCAATTTACTTGCATGTCATAGCATCCTCTTCCGAATGCCATGGTCCTCTTTGAGAAGAAAGGACAAACATCAATCTGCAGATAAGAGTATTGGTGGAGAGAATTCCTAGACCCCAAAAATCCTTGAGGAGATGTGACCCCAAATTGTTCACACATTCTTCAGTACTTGGTTTGTAAAGACATGGTTTCAATATATCTCAGGAATCTGTCTGTCTTCATCAATATCAATGAGAAATCCTAAATGACTTGTTTGGTCTAGAGACTATCCTCCCAAGGAGGTTGTTTCCTGCCTTTCTGGCATTCAGTTTAGCAAATGGGGATTAAAATTCAGTTTAAAGAACCAGCCCTGAAAGCAGGAATGTCTGAGTTCAAATTTGACCTCAGAAACTTAACACTTACTAGCTGTGTGACACTAGGTAAGTCATTTAACCTTAATTGTCTTACCAAAAAAAAAAAAAATCCAGCTCAAAGGATAGAATGTCAGCCTTCAAAATAAATGTTATGGTGAATCTTCTTATAAAAACAGCTTTATTTACTGTAGGAACTTAGGAGTTGATATCCCATCAGAAAAAATGAGGAGGAAATCTTGGATCTATAATTGATTACATGAAGTAGATCTGACCTTAGTTTCTTCATCTGTAAAATGGTAGTACTGATCCTTGTCTAGGAGGATGGTGCTTTGCCAACTGTAAAGCATCATAGGAATGGAAGGAATGAGCATGATTCATCCCTGGTTTTCAGTGCTTTGCCTATTTTTCTGTTTGGTTTAACTGGTCCTTTCAGTGTCTGTTGGTTCATTTCTTTATTTATTTCCTGAGGAAAATGCGGCCTCTTCATTTAGAGATATAAAAGGTTTGGCAGGCTTAGGAAGAGCCATCTCACTCATGAGCACAATATGTTGATTTAAGTAGCATGAGTCAGTGATAATGGAGATTAAAATTTCCTCAAAATGCAAATGGGCTTGAAAAAATGAGAATAAGATTGGGAGAGCTCTGGGTATATTCTCAGGGCTAGGAGCATTTGCAAATCCATGGAAATTATAGCAACTATTGCCTATATCTCAGGTGTACAGGGGAGAGATCATCATCTCTGGTTAATAGCCTGTCTACTTTACCTTGTGAGTGAATCTGAGTGGTATTAGTTGTGTGAGAAAGACCCATGAGAGGCATCGGCTAAGAACCTTGAACTAAGAGGCAGAATACCTGGGTTCCAGTTTCTGTGAGTCAAGGTCATTACAAAGGTGAGATAACTGGAACTTTTCCCCAGGGTACCAAAATCTCAAGGGTGCTGACAGAGTTTATATTACTACAGCAAATAAAAGTCACTGAGGATAGCACTTAGCAAGAATAATTAGCTAAAATATTAAGCTGTTAAGGGCAACTCTGTAGCATAAAGAATGAAGTATTGGACTTAGAGTTAGGAAAGCATGATTTCATAATCTTGTCTTGGATATAAGCTCTGTGATGCTGGGCAAGTCTCTTAAAAGTTCTCAGTCTCAATTTTCTCACCTGTAAAATGAGAATATCTATAATGTTTATTCTGTAATATTGTTTTATAGATGAAATAAGGCAATATGTGTAAAGGCATTTCAAACATTAAAAAGCTTTAAGCATCCTCATTATTATTAGGCTTTCCCCCCTGGTTTCCGCATCATAGGTGAACATCCAAGTTCCTCAGACCTCCTACAAAACAGATGTGCCTTTTATTAAGGGGATTCTGATTTTTTCACATCTTAGTCATTTGAACTTATTTTTAAGAGGTAGTCTATGATAGTTATTAATGTTGATTTTTTGTGAAGCTTTCCTCAAGTGCCTTTGGGAACTTTTGTCCAACTATTGTCAGTGCTGTTTTTTCCTGCTTTATGTGTAATTTTGAGCAAACCACATTACCTCTCTGGGTATCACTTTTCTTATCTATAAAATGAAAAGTTTGGACTAGGTGATCTCAAAGATGCCTCAATTTCTAACTTTCTATGTTCTAAGTTCCAGGACCCTTTCCATATCCAAGATCCATTCTAAATGCTAAGGATCTATTCTATTTTCATTGGTCTCGGTTCCTTTCATCTCTTCCTTCCATTCTATCATCCTATGATTCATTATTCTAAGGTTCTGAGTATATTCAGATATAAGAGTCCAAACTGAGTCACCCTAAGACTGATAGTGAGAAAAGCCAACCAAGCCAGATGGGAGAAAATGGAAATAAAAGCCAGAAATGAGTAAAAGGATGGGGCAGGAAAACAGCCAAGTCAAACATGGACTTCAAGGATGGAACATTTAAGAAAACAAACTGATACAAGGCTCTTCCTGAAGAGTCAAGCTGCCTTGCCCATCTTCAGCCTAGGAGGCAAAGCTCCTAGAACTGGCAGAAGAAATGAACAACCACTCAATTAGTTTTCCTATATTGTGGGAATTAAATAAAATAATAGCTAATATTGACATAGGCTTTAAGGTTTGCAAAAATTTACAGAGGATCATGGGAATTAAACTAGATAACTTTGGTTACCTGAAATTAAAGGAAAAAAAAAGATTTTGTGCAAACAAAACTAATGCAGCAAATATTAGAAGGAAAACAGGAAACTGGGGGAAATTACAGTAAGTTTTTTTTGTTGTTGTTTTGGTTGGTTTTTTTTTTTTTTGATGAACATCTCAAATATATAGGGAATTGGCCCAACTTACAAAAATATGAGGCCAAATGATAAGTGGTCAAAGGATATAAAAATGCAGGTTTCAGAAGAAGAAATAAAACTATCAATACTCATATAACATTATCCAAATCACTAATAATTAGAGAAATGAAAATCACAACTCTGAGATATTACCTCATACTTTTCAGATTGGTTAAAATGAAAGAAAAATTATAAATGTTGGAGAGGATGAAGAAAAATTGCGGCATTGTTGGTGGAATTGTAAACTAGTCCAACCATTCTGGAGAACAATTTGAAACTATGTCCAAAGAGCTATCAAACTATGCATACTCTTTGACCAAGCATACAAAGTCTGTAACCCAAGATATCAAAGAAAAGGGAAAAATCCATATGTACAAAAACACTCTTAACAACTCTTTTTGTGATGGTAAAGAATTGGAAACTGAAGGGTTGACTATCAATTGGGAAATGTCTGAACAAATTGTACTATGTTATTGTGATAGAATAGCATTGTGCTATAAAAAATGGCTGGCAAGTAGTATGATTTCTGAAAAAATTTGGTAAGACTTAAATAGACTGTTGCAAAGTGAAGTGAGCAGAACCAGGAGAATGCTGTAAATAGTAACAGCAACATTGTGATCGACTATGAAAAACATCGGCTACACCATTCAGGGCAATGATCCAAAGCAATTCCAACAGATTCTTGATGAAAATTACTACCTTCAAAGAAAAAAAAACGGTGAATTCTGAGTGCAGACTGCAGAATACTTTTTTAACCTTTATTTTTCTTGAGGTGTATGTGTGTAGGTGTGGGTATGGGGGGATATGTATGTGTGTGCACATGCATATTAGAGAGACAGAGAGAAGAGAATTTTCTTTTGCAACATAGCTAATATGGAAATATGTTTTGTGTGACCACTTTATTTTTTCATCAGTTTTGTATTTGCTTGCCTTCTCAAGAAAGGAGAAGGGGTGAGAGGGAGGGAGAAAATTTAGAATTAAAATTTTTTTTAATGACTGTTAATTTTTTTTTTACATATAATTGGAAAATATTTAATGAGATAAATAAAAACATATTTTTTTAAAACTCAAATTCATACTATTTGCCAGGAAAATTTTTAGATTAGATATGTATCTACCCACATGGAACTTATTGTTTAGTAGGGAAATGCCATGTAAGCACAGATAATTCTACCAGTAATTTTTATGCAAAGGAGAGACAAGAATGGGAGGAGTGTGGTAGGGCAAGGGAGGTGTGACATGTAGTATGACTTTAAGGGAGAATGTAGGTCTATAACACCACAAAGTTTCTATGGTGCTGATGAGAAAGAAAGGGCTAGGGGAGAGTAACCATGATGCACAGAAATATGTTTGGGACAAAACTGCCCACACCTTCTAAATTTTGGAACCCTTGGGAAATATCCCTGATTAGATCACTCTGGTTATTTTTTTGAAAATAATCATCTTGGACAACTACAGCAATATGTCACCTGAAGTATCAGAGAGAATGAAAGTCATAACCACTTAGGGAGGCTTCCCAAATTTGATAACATTGAATTTGAAACCTAAATGATAGGTAAAGAATCAAAAGAGGGAGGGAAGGTCTTATACTGGAAGGGACCTTGGAGACCAACCAGTTCCTCACCCCAACCATTTTACAAAGGAGGAAATTGAGAGTCACAGTGGTTAACTACTTTCCTCAAGATCATAGGGCTCATCACAAATAGCAAAATTGAAATTTATAAAATAGGGACTCAAATTCAGATCTGGTAACTATGATTTTAGGACTCTTCCCATTGTACCTCACTGATAAAACAGAACAAAAACAAAGAAAGAGATATGTGTGTAAGGAGAACAAGTTCATTGGGAAGGGATTAGACCAATTAGGATGGAGTATAGAGAGGGATTAGTCTGAGATGATAAAACCAGGGACACTAGATTGTGGAAATCATGTAGCTCTGCAGTAAAAGCTTGATCATACCAATGATTATTTGTTCAAAAAATAATTGGTTAATTATAAATGTTCAAAATATAATTGGCCAATATAATGTCAAATGTAATTTGACTTAATTACTACCAAAATATCCCCGACACATGAACAACCACCTGAGTTTTTCCAAATCAGAAGGACAAGATTTGTCTCACCTCTTGAAGGAATCATTGCTAGAAGGAGGTAGGTGTCAGCCTGGGATTTATTATTGTCTATTAGGGACTGTTCTCACTATTATGTGCTCTGGTTCTAGGGAATTAAAATAAATTATTTGTTTCCTCATGGGAAAGTGGGGGATGGTACATGGATTTTCCTAATGTAATCGAAATAATATCTAAGTTAGGCACTTAATTACTATTCTCTTTCCTAGAAATTGGACGATAGCACATCCCATCATTCTAAGCTTTTGTTGCAATAAAATGAAATCTACAGGTACTATTCATATAAGTGTAAAAAGGCATTTTGGTTTTTAAATAGTCTCTAAGAATAATCTTGAGACTGTCAGAAGATGTGGAATCTTTTGTTCCCTTCCATTTTAAAAATAAAGGTACCTTTTTGTATCTTTTTACCCACCTGCTACATCAACTGTTATTGTGCCTTATAATCACATTTTTAAATTATAAAGAGGCCTAATGAGGTACATAGATGGTAAGGGAAGGTAAGGATTCTGAGCAAGTGAGGAGAAATTCCTAATGGTACTCAGGGAAAGCCTTCTAAATCAGGGAAGGGAAGGAACAGAAAAAGAATAGATGAGAATATGAGCATATCAAAATCAAGGATGCATGTCTGATCCTGTCAATGTCTCCTCCCCCCCCCTCACTTAATAAATTCTAGTGGCTTTCTATTTTCTCCAGAATTATATACAAGATTCTGTTTGGCATTCGAAACCATTCACAATCTAGCCCCCCTCTATCTTTCCTGTATTCTTATTCCCCAAAATGTATACTTTGAGCCAGTGGCAGTATCTTCTTGGCTGATCCATAAATAAGACACTCCATCTCTCAGTTCTGGGCATTTTCTCTGGCTGTTCCTCATGCTTGAAATGCTTGTCCTTTTCTGTTCTGAATACTGACCTCCCTGGCTTACTTTAAGTCCCAACTAAAATCCCACCTCTTCAAGAAGCTTTCCCCAACCCCTCTTAATTCTAGTGCTTCCCTCTGTTATTTCCTATTTACCCTGAATAAAGCTTGTTTTTAATATTTTTATTTTTGCATGTTGTCTCTCTCATTAGATTGTAAAGTCCTTGAGGTCAGGGACTGTCACCTCTTTTCATATCTCTAGCATTTGGCACAATGCCTAGTACATATTCAGTGCTTAATAAATGTTTATTGATTGATTGATTTTATAGTGGTTCATGTTTATAATGCTTTTGCTGACATAAAGATTTCTATGAGTAGGGGAATATAAGATTTGTAAGGAAAGGATCATGTGTTAAATTTTGGCTTTGATTCTCTGTACTTGGATAAGCCATGTTATCTTGCTAGAACTTAGTTTCCCAGCCTGTAAAATGAATGATTTGGATTAATTGAGTTGTAAGGTCCCTTCCACATCTCTATCTCTGAACTTATGATTCTTAGTCCCATTTTATAGTAGAGGAAGCTGACTTAGAGAAAGTATATTGTATATCAGTATATTGGTATCAGAGTATATAGGGTCCAAAAAGACAATAGAAATCATTTTAATCCTCATTTGACTGATGAAACTGAGTTCAATAGAGGAAAGTTCTTTGTTCAAGGTCACAAGTGGAATAAGTGGTAGAGGCCTTGGACAAGAAATTCAATGTTATTCAATGGCATAGGGCTGGCTGCAGGATGTAAAAAATGAAAGGCCTATGTTCCTTTTTTCAAATATTCTCAGGATCTGTAGTTTGAGAAAGGAGACCACTGATATGACAGAAAAAAATACTAAATCTTGAATCAGAACACTTGGATTTGAATCTTTGTCTCTGACCTTTGGGCATATTTCTTTCTTTCTCTGCACCCTGATTTCCTTTTCTGTCTATTTGAGACAATTAGTTAGTAGAAAACCTGGATTCAAGTTTCTCCATGACACATACTGATTGTTTATCTATAGGCAAGTTATTAACCATTCAGGGCCCTAAGCAGTACTCTTAAGACTGAAAGTTACAGAACAGTTGACCATCTACATTGGTGGAAAGATTATTCCTACCAAGAGTTCTTCCTACTGATAAGATCACAGGTCCAGAACAAAAATAATTAGGGAAAGCAAAATCTGTGTAGTCCCTATCCAAAAATCCATTTGTGTGAGACTTACTTCTTAATGATGGAGATGAATGTCCTGTTTTCCATGAGGAGTGTGAGAGGTGGGGTGGAGTTACCAGCTTCAAGAAAGAATATGGAGGAAGACAATTCCACTTCAAGTTGTTGGAGGAAGAAAGCTCTGAGGAGACATAAGAGGAACCAACAGATTCTATCCTGTTCCCATTCCCACCTTTTTACACTAGAGCCTTTGGAGAATTTCTCCTCTGTGTGAGATCTAGGATTCTCTCTTTCTTGGTTGAGTTGAATTATCTTGCTCTCAGTGGGAGAGCTTTTTCACTTTCTATTATCTAGTAAATATTCTCCTATGTATATTTTCTCTGATTTCTGTTTTGTTACAGTTTGGATAAATATTAAGTTAGATTTTTTTGTTGTTTTTCTATTTTCTATGTATGTCTATTGTGGAATTGGTATTAAGTGAGAAAAGGGTCAAATCTTGGTTATACAACATGGAGTTCCCCTTCCCTCCTAAAAAGACAAAGTGATTAGAAGTTGGACTGATCATATACCCTGAATTAATAATATTTGAGGAAGCAGATATAATTCTAGCCTGGTATCATTGCTCCCCCCACACACACACAGATGATCAACCTCAATTTCTTGCTTCCCTTTCTGGTAGAAATTAAATGTCTTCCTTGGAGAAGAGTAGAGGGAAGTAGGTGGTAGAGATGCCTGTTCTGCCTCCTTTCAAGCAATTCTTTACATACAGGCTTATTCCCACACTTGTATTGCTTTGCTTATATGGTAATTGTAAAAAAGTGACTTCTAATCTTTCAATTTTCATAGGAATATAAACTATTTTTTGCACCTCTGGGCATCATTGGGCAGAATGTGAATTACAAGTGCAGAGGATTATAACTGGTGCTCAAGAAAATGAAGTAAAACCACAAAATGGAGAAGTGTTCAGATTGAATCCTACTCCCATTTTTTTTTTGGAGAACTGTTAAGTTCATAAAAAGAACTATTTCAGATCTTATCAGCTACTGGTCATCTGTAGCCTCTAGGGAGATCATTTTCATAGCCATTTCAACATTCTATCAGAAATAAATTTAGTGTTGATGAAGCGGATGAAGGTGAATTAATTCAAGGTAGCAGAAGTGATGGGGGGATTGTCCAACACTAATTTTATTTAACAATTTCTCATCATTTTAATTAGTCACTATTCAAAACCAGCGAAGAGTGCCATTTTAATTCCATACATCATGAAATCTAAGAATGGAAAGGAAGAGAATCATAGAATCAGTCATGGAATCCAAGTACAACTGACAGAGTATCTTATAGAATTAAAAAATCCTAGAATCTAAGAATCCAGAGTTTAAAAAATTCTAGAGAATTAGTGAATTGAATATAGAGAGTATGGCTCATAGACTCTTAGAAGTAAAAGGCAGCTTAGAGATGACTTAGGAAACCTCCTACATAAAACAGCATTCTTGGTCCATTATCCAGGGTCTACTTGAAGACATTTAGTGACAGGAAATTCGTGCTCTCCCAAGGCATCCCATTTCATTGCTAAATAGCTCTAATTGTCAGGGAAGTCTTCCTTATACTGAGTCTGTCTTTCTTTCTCTGTAACTCATCAGAACTAACTCCTCCCCTTGCCTATTATTTCTAGTTCTCCCTCCCGAAGCTAGACAGCGCAACCCTAACTCCTCCTCCACATACCAGTCTTTCAAATCTTTGAGACAGCTGTCAAGTTTCTTGTAAATCATCTCTTCAACTGACTAAACATTCTCTACTCTTTTGACGAATATTCATAGAGAATGTTTTATAGTTTCCTCATCTTTCTGGTTTCCCTTCTTTGGTGGGCTCTATCTTGTTACCCTCCATCCTAAAATGTAGCACCTAGCACTGAAATCAAAAGTCTAGATGGGGACTGAACAGAACTTAGGATATCTATACTCTCCATGATGCCTAAGTTTACAATGCTTTAATTTTTCCCAAATCTTTGTAAATTGGTCAAAGGCACATAGCACTTCCTCAAGTCAATGACAAAGCTGTAGATAAGAATTCAAGTCTCATGTATCCTGTGTACCTACTGAGCGGCATCATTTCTCCATACTTCCCCAAATACCAACTACTATGTTGGAGACAGTATGTCTTGATTGAAGGAGTACCACTTGAAAATAAACCATCCATCTTTTTTCAAGATCATCCATCATTATCACTGAGGTAGGGTGCCATTATTATTCACTTTTTACAGAAAGGAAACTGAGGCTGAGAGGTTAAGAGAATCCAAGTCCAACATTTTATCTAATTCCCCACCTATCCTAGACCTTGTCACCTGACTTAGAAGTCTCCTCCTTTATGAAATTATACTATGTGTTTCATTCTTCTGAAAGAAAGAATCATTATGAATCTTCTTTTCTGATTGCTGGACAGTCATTCCAAACATTTCTAAAACACTATCCTAAAACAGTGTAACTCCAATAATTCTGTTGTTCCAAGAACAAAAGGGCATCCCTATGAGTGGGGAGTTGATCAATAGACAATTTCCCTGAAAAGCACTCGGCTGAAGTTTGACATGAGCACTTTGTCTCATCTGCATTATTAAAATTTCCTTTAAGGATAAAATGAAGAAGTATATTGCATGTTCAGCCTGTCTGTCTTTTCCAAGCCATCCAAGCCAGTTATTCCTGGGGCCATTACTGTCTGAGATTGTGTCTACCCAAAAGCAGTGTTGGCAAGGGAGCCATTCATTTTATAAAGCATGAGTGCTGAACTGATACTCGGCAGATCTTGTTCCATGCAATCACAAGGAGCAGTGAATCTCCTACTATGCGCCAGGCATTGATTTAAAGTAAAAATGAAGGGACAGTTAGGTGATGCAGTGGATAGAGCACCAGCCTTGAAGTCTGGAGAATCTGAGTTCAAATCTACCCTCAGACACTTAACACTTCCTAGCTCTATGAATCTGGGCAAGTCACTTAATGCTAATTGTCTCAGAAAAAAAATGAAATAGCCCATTCTTTCAAGGGGCTCCCATTCAACTGACGAGAATGACATGCATGTAGAAAAATAAAATGCCAAGTAAAGCACTGAGTTACTTAGTAACTATATGCACTTGGGCAACTTATTCTCTTCTCTGAAACTCTATTTCAACACTTATAAGATTAAAATAATATTTTCTGTTTATTCCAGAGGGATGTTATGAAGAATGAATTTTGTAAACCTTAAAACTTTAAAGAACTGGGAGCTATCAATTATCTATAGTGATATTACATTGATATCAGCAATCAGAAAATCAGAAAATGGCAACTCATTTAGTGACCAATAGATGTTCAATCAGAACCAAGTCAGGGAAGATTGAAGCAGTAGGTAATAAGAACAATTATTATATATCTAGCATTTTAAAGTTATAAAGAACTTTACATAAACCATCTTATTTCATGCTCATAACTTTTAAAGCAGGCATCTTCATTTTACAGATAGGGAAACTGAGGCCCAGAGAGTAGTTACTTAAATCTTGAATTCAAAGATTAGCAATTCAGAGGATATTTTCTAGACAAGAGGAAAGATTGCTATCTCCTCAGCAAAGGCAGTATGATAAAATCAGTGATTATGCTGCAATACTAGAGTAACCAAAGGAAATAGGGCTGTTTGGATAATATCCCATAGTGGCTCCTATTTCTATAGCACATGAAAGTATCCCAATCATTTTTTCATAAAAATCCTTTGATATAGATGGTGTAAACATTATTATATGGGCCATTTTATTGCAGTTGTAGCCAGAGGGGAACTTCAACAAACCTCTGCTGAGCAATGACTCCCTTCCCTTCTCCATTTTGGCTTTTTCCCATGTGGTATCTTCAGAGAAGACATTCCACTAATACCCTCTTTGAACAAAAAGTAGAAAATGGGAGATCCTACCAAGAAGCCAGTGATAATAGAAAAACACAAAAGTTCTAGACAAAACTATATTTCTCATGTCACATCATGTCAATATGAGAAAGGTCATCAAAATAATAAGAAGATGCCCATAACTCAATGCTAGTCAGACTTTTTCCCAATTGGTGAAAGACATGGCATGGTGAATATTTTGACTCATTTCCAAAGTGGATGAAATTGAAAAAAAGGAAGACAGATTGTGAATATAGTATGTAGTTCTTAGGAGACATTTAGTAAGAAATCTTCAGGATAAGACTAGTTCCCATGTTCTATTTTAGAATTTTTTTAAACCCTACCCAAGAAAAAAGAGATCCTAGCAGCTGGGATTGATCAGTTAATCTAATCACAATTCATCAAAATAGTGATGTTACCAATTAAGGGTTTTTATTAAATTGCTTTTTGTGTTACATGTAAATAATCTCAGTTCCAAAAAACACTTAAGTTCATCTAGTATATGTTGGTTTTAAGTTGGAGATTTATAAAGATACTTTGCATTCTAAATTGACAATTAAATGGACATTTGGGAAAAATAAAACGAGATGACAAGATAAGAACTTGAATCCAAATCTTCTGACTCAGGAGTATAAGATTTTATCAAACTCTACTGCCTCTCACAGGTCTCTTACATTTTCATCCAAAGACCTTTCCAATATATCTCAATATAGAACTGAATCACAGAAACATGGAACATCAGGTCCCAAGGGACCTCAACCCATTCTTGAACTGGAATGTTGTCTCCTTTATCCTAGATTCCCCTTGCAGATCTTCAGCAAGAGGAAACTTACAACCTCAAAGGCAGACAATTTCATTACTGGACAACTCTTAAACATTAAATTTGTCCCTATTTTGCATATTTTCCAGGCTCTCCCACCACTATTATTCCTCATCCTGCCCTCTGCAACAAAGCAAAAAAGACTAATTCCTCTACCAGGGGACATCTCCACTCCATCAAAGGTATGAAAATTGCTATCACCATTCCTCCCTTCAAGCTTCCTCTTAAAAACCGCAAGGGTATGAAACTAGAAATAATTTTAGAGCTCTTCCATAGTCTAAAGAGATTCTTCACTTTATCCCAATATTTTTTTCTGATACTTCATAAAAACCATAGTTTGAGAACTGATCCAATAGAGAATGCTGGAAATAGGACTATCACAGAGATTAGGAATCTTGGTTGACTCTCAGTTCATTCAAATTCTTCACTGTAGGACCTTGGACAAATCCCTTCTCTGGGATGATCTTCATTCTTCTCCAAATGAAGGGGTTGGAATAGATGTTATATATTCTATTATCTTTGAGCATTTTACCTCTGATGTTCTATGATTTATGTTCTAAGTTCCTTTCTGGCTTTACTATTGTAGAGTCCACTCCTAATATTTATTGCTTTCTGTTGTCTTGGGGTGGACGTGTCTTCCAGGTGCAACATTCCATGTTATTGTTCCAATTATATACCTCTAAATCTAATGTTCTCTATTAGTATAGTGGGTAAATAGGAATCACTGAGTTCAAATTCAGCCTCAGACACTTTACTAGCTGTGGGACTCTGGACCAGTCATTAAATTTCTCTCAGCTTTAGTTTCCTTATCTGTAGAAAAAAAGGTGGGGGAAAGAAAGAATAAAAATACTACCTACTTCCACGGTATGTTATGAGGCTCAAATGAGATATTTGTGTGTATACATAAATATATACAAGCATGCATATATGTGTGTGTATATATACACACATATATATACACATATATTAAAATAACTTTAAAAACATTAAAGCCTTATATAAATGCTGGGTTTAAAAATCATTTTTGTTGTTATTATATACTTCCGACCTCTAACATTTAATGTTCTATTGTCTCTTCTAGCACTGACATTCTGAGATCCTCTGCTGACAATTTCACCCGGACTTTCCAAATTCAGACACTGTTTTCTCTTTGCTTTTGTTCATGTGAAAATATTTTAGAAAAACATTGCTTCCCAGAACTAAGGCCCAGAAAGCATACTATGCCCTGAACTTAATAAAACAATCCTTTAAGCTCTGGATGCTCTTACCCTCCAAGCAAAATGTGTTGCTTTGACCACCACTAGTAGTTCACTAAGGGATTTATGCCCCCTACTTTCCAGAGACCTGAGAGCCAACATGCTACAGCTGAAAGCCATCCATTACCTCTCTTGACAAGCTCACAATCCCTATTCCTTGCTACTGTCAAGTGAACTGAACCAGGTACTGCACTCCTTTTCTTGCTAATTCTGTGCTCCGCTGTGAGACTCTCAACTTGGAGAGTGTTCCCACGGGACCAGGACTACTTATATCGTCCATACATGAGCCTGTCATGGGAAATGCTAGTCAAGACTTAAGAATGACTATGTCATGGTCCAGCCCACTTTTTATGGATTGATTTTTTTATGTATATAATTTCTGCCTTTCCCCAGAGAGATATGCTCTCCTTTCCAGAAAGGGGGGACTTCCATTTGCAACTATTGTTTTCCTCACTCTAAAATTAATTAAATTTTTCTTTGTGCCCTGACTCTTCTGTCTCCAGCCTGTTTTGTGTAACTCTGGCCACTTACAGATTAGAGGCCAGTTCTGGTCTAGTTCATAATCCCCATGATTTAGCATCATGGCTTGCATGTAGCAGAAGCTTATAACTTTGCTGAACTGAACTAAATGGGAGTCATCATCTGAAAAATCAGACAAAAGAATCAATCCTTGCTTTTAAGGAGTGGAGTTATGCATTGAATGGTCTAGCTCAACGGTCTAGTTCACTGTTATGTCATTTTCCAGTTTCTTTTTCCTCTGCAGATCTGACATATCCATCTCTGGGTCATAGGAGAGAAAGGAGTGAAAAGTACCACATTGTCAATTGAATAGAGCCAACCAGACTACAGTTATTCACCTGACACCTGGCATAGGGGATACTGTTAGCTCTGCCACTTTCAATCTAATTAATGTTTAGTCTCTAATTAGGAATAAAGTGTAAGAAAAGGAAATTAGCCTGTTGTAGCAAGTGAAAAGAATATTGCATGTGGGGTTGGATGATCCAGGCTTGAAGCCCAGCTCTACTATTTCCTGCCTAAATCTATGTACAACTTTACATAAGTCATTTCATCTTTTTGGGGCCTCCATTTTCTTATCTGCAAAATGGGAGGATTGGATGAGAGTAAAAGGCTATTTATTATATGGGGGGTAGGGCTGTTTACAAATTTAAATGGTTGCCATGTGGAAGAGTTTCCTTGGCCCCACTGAGCCAAAACTAGTAACAATGGTAACAGGGAGGGTATCATACAGAGGAAGATTTAGATTCAGTGGGTAGTTCATTAGTCCAATTCTAATGCCTAAATTCTAAGTCTATATTCTAATGCCTAAATCAAGTCCATAGGTAGTTCCAAATTGCTGAGATATCCTGGACCCTAAAAGTGGTCAGGATCCTGCACTGTCCCCAAGAAAATCACTTGAAAATAAATTTATTTTTTGTTTCAAGAGTAACAGCCTATTTTGGAGCCCCCAGAGGTTTAGTTTCCTCAGCTGTAAAATGGGGATAATGTTTGCCCAGCTTACTTCATAAGGTTGTTGAGAGAAAAGCAACATTCTATGAGCCTTAAAGAATCAGAGAGTTGAAAATTATTATCCTCACTGCTACTTTATCCTGGCAACAATGATGAATGATATGCTTTCATTTCAACATTTGGGGACCTTTTCTGATAAAGAGAGAACCGGGAAGACAAGGAAAGAAAAGCAAGCTCTTTTAGGTTGTCACAGAGCAATATATTATAGAGCAGAGGATGTCTGACTTTTTATCAGAATAAAACTGACTTAAAATCCCATCTCAGACACTTATTTGTTGTGTGATGCTAAGAAAATCATTTAACCTCTTTGTGCCTCAGTTTCTTTGTAAAATGAGGGAGCTAGACCTAAAGGCCTCTAAGGTCTCCCTTGGCCCTCATTTTATTTATCTATTTCAAAGTGTGAAATAAAAAACTCTGGGATAAGGAGTCAGAAGACCGTTGTATTAGGATTAAGTTTATCCTCTAATTCATTGTGCAACCACAAGTCAGGTAATCATTTCCCTTCTACTTTCAGAGGGTCTGGAAGGTCAAAGCTATTTTCATAATAGCACAAAAAATGTAATTTCTAATATGATAAATATCTATATGCATATATATAATATTGTATTATATATATATGTATGTATGTGTGTATGTATATATATATATATATGTATATATATATATATATATATATATATATATATATATATATATATATATATATATATATGTCTGACAGACTAAAGCTCTTTTTGTATAAAAGGGTCCAGAGAACAAAGTGGTTGAAAACCATTAGAATGGAGGATCTTAGAAGACTCCTTCAGCTCTAAGCTTCTTGGTTGCCAAGGGTAACAATTTTGGAACAAGGACTTTGTTTTCAGCTCTGAAGCTCACGTGACTTTGGACAAGTCTGAAGGATCTTGCTGAGCTTTATGTTCCTTCTCTGCAAAAGGGGATAATGATAATGCTTGCACTATTTATCTTACAAGATTGTTGTGAGTTCCAAACAAAAAAAGATGTATGAAAACACCAATTAAGTATTTGTTGTTCAGTCATTTTGTGTCTCTTTGTGACCCCATTTGGAGTTTTCTTGGAAAAGATACTAGAGTAGTTTGCCATTTTCTTCTCCAGCTCATTTTACAGATGAGGAAACTGCGGCAAACAGGGTTAATTGACTTTCCCAGAATCACACAGATAATAAGTGTCTTAGATGGATTTGAACCCAGGAAGATGAGTCTTTCTGACTCCAAGTCTGGTACTCCATCTTTTGTACCACCTACATGTCCAAAAAGTAGGTATGAAACATTTTTTTGACGGGCTAAGAGAACCAAATATATGATTTCTTCGATGGGTGATGGACATTTCAACCAATAAAGAACAATACTTTCTCCTCTGGGGCACTCAAAGGGAAAGAAATTTGTCAAGATCCCACAGCTTGTATTTAGCAGAGGCAGGTTCTCTATAATCTGTACCATGTTGCATATCCTCTCCATTTTACAGATGAAAAGACTGAGGCTTACAGAAGTGCCCAAAGGCACACAGGTGATAAGTATTAAAGCTGATCACTTGATCCCCAGTCCTCTCTGCCCATGTAAAGCAAAATCCTTGGTCTTTCTCCTAGCTGTGCTTCATCTTCCAGACTCCATGCATTTCCATTGGCTGCCCTCCATACCTATAATTCTTTCTCCCCCCTCCTGGCTTCCCTGGCTTCCTTCAAGTCCCAGCTAAAAGTCTCACCTTCTACAAGAAATCCTGCCTAATTCCCTTTAATACTAACACCTTCCCTCTGTGAATTATCTCTAATTTATTCTGCATAGAGCTTATTTGGATGAAGCTGTTTTCATGCTGTCTTTTTAATTAATCTTTGAACTCCTCAAGAGCAGAGATTATCTTTTGCCTATTTTCTGTATCCCCAGCATTTAGCTCAGGGCCTGACAAAGAGTAGGTGTTTAATAAATGCTTATTGACTAATGTTTATTTATTTATTATTTATATTTGTTATTTATTGATTGATTGGCAATGAAAAAGTCCTTTAGAACCAAAGTAGTCATTCAATAGAGTCATATTCTCAAATAGTGAACATGTAACCACAGTCATTTTATTGTGTCCTATCTATCTTAAGTTAATAGTCATAATATATGGAACAACTTGCCAAAAATGCACGCACTCGCATGCACACACACTTTTTGCCATACTTTAAGTAGAGTTTAAAAATGAAGCTGGCTCCCTCCTTAATGGTAAAGTCAATATTGCTCATAATAAATGAAGGTAAAGTCCACATCTAAGAATTGGATACCTCATTACCTAAACCATAGTGACTATAATCAAATTTGGCAGGCATTGAGCACAACGGACTTAAATTTCAGGAGGTTGCTCTCCAAGGAAGTGGGGCCGGTATCTTTATTGCAGATCTAATATGGGATTGTTTTTCTAATAAGAACACAGACATAGAACAAACCACAAGTTTAAAGCCTGGAAAATACATCTCCAAATGGTCATTGTTAACATGTGGGGAGTGGAGGTAGAAGGAAGGGTTTGATAGTATAACAAGTAGATCCATAAAGTCTCTGACATTTCTAGTTAGTTCTAGTTAATTACTTTTTTTCAGGTTTGATTCTGCTATTTTGGATAATCAGTTAGACAAATCATTACTTGAATCTGCATTTAGTACAAGAATTTCTATTACCAGACCATGTTAAGTCATAGTTATTTAGGCATTTCAGTTGGCTCTAACTCTTTGTGAAGTTATTTGGGATTTTCTTGGCAATGATTCTGGAGTGGTTTACGTTTCCTTCTCCAGCTCATTTTACACTTTTCTGAGGAGAGGCAAATAAAGTTAAGGGACTTGCTCAGGCTCACACAGTTAGTAATTGTCTAAAGTCAAGTTTGAATTCAAGTCTTTCTGATTCCAGGCTCAACACTCTATCCATTCGACCACCTACTTGCCCTAAAAGTCATAAATCCAATAGTAAAAGCACTTAATTAAAACATAAAAACAAGATACACAAAATAAACTAAATCAAGTAATGGAAAATCATCCTTTACCCCAAATACAAACGGAAGTGACCCTGGTAACCTCTATAATTGAAGGGATGGGATAGAAATCTCCTCATAAGAGGAGAGGTCAATCATCCATCAAGATGTGGAGAGATGGTAGAAGGAAATCACCAATTATTCCTTGCCATTGGTCAGTATGAAGATCCTTTTTTTCAGGACAGACTACATGATACAGTCTCAGCTAGATTCCAACGTCATTAGAATTCTATTAGGATTCTTGGCTTTGCAAATGCTGCATCACCTAGACTACTCTTGCCTGTCTCTGTATAATAACCCCTTAGAAATGTCTGAGGACTCCCAAGGTGATAAGTTTATTTACCAGAGTGATCCCATGCCATATTAGAGAGAGCTCAAACCCGAAGTCAAGAAGACCTGCTTTCAAATTCTGCCTCAGGC
This sequence comes from Sminthopsis crassicaudata, assembly GCF_048593235.1. Taxonomy (NCBI): domain Eukaryota; kingdom Metazoa; phylum Chordata; class Mammalia; order Dasyuromorphia; family Dasyuridae; genus Sminthopsis; species Sminthopsis crassicaudata. Next base: position 185,635,219 of record NC_133622.1, on the reverse strand, counting down.
CCTTAATAGCTGGGTAAGTCTCTGGAAATCACTTACTCTTTTTGTGCAATTAACCTTTCATTTCATCATCTGCCAAATAAGGTAGGGAAGAGACTCCACAGCCCCTGAAATGAATTTCATCTCTAAATAATTTTTCTATACTGCTTTCTATTTATTATTTCTATTTTGTTTCCCCAGGATTCCATCTGTAAGTGAAGTTTCTTTATTTTTTCAAGTTTGAATCACTTGTATAATCCCTACATCCACCCCATAACCTGGTGAAACCTGTATCCAAAGAATTCCAAGCTCCCTTCTTATCACAGTGGACACTTTGTGTGTTTTATTAGGAGCAGGGAAAATCTTTTCTTTTACAACTATCCCAAGTTCCTCACTGGAAACAAAATGGGGACCCAATCCCCTGGCATTTGAAGTGACATAGATCTTGTCATTCACTCAATGTCATTCACTCAATGAGAGACATTGAAAGGAACAAAGAACTTCTAACATACAATGTTGGAACTAGGAGGTAATTTGGAGCATTGAATAGGAGGGCTAGAGCTCGAGAAGATGTGAGAAATTATCTTATCTGATCCTTTCATCCAACAGAGGACAAAATAAAGTCCCAGAAAAAAAGAAGTGATGCCCTCAAATCACATGGTGGCAGCCCAAGGGTAAGAAGCCAAGTCTTCTTCATCCCAATTGGTATGACATTGTCCAGAGCTCTAATTCTCTTCTGTTGATAGGAAGATGGAAGATTTCCAAGCAGAGCAGATGTTATTAACTCATTTGGTGTAACAGGTAAGATGGAAATTAATTTTTGGAGCCAATATCTAAGTTGTCTTTATTTTCTCTCCACAGAATCTTACTACTCTTCCTGACCCTTTCAGAGTCTTTAAAAGAATGAAAAACTAAATCTATCTTCTTATTGCTAACCACATTCCCTGAGTTGCCTGGAATGGAAATCCTTTACTTTCTCTCTAGTCTTGAATATTGAAGTCTTCCCCTTTTTTTCAATTCCCAGCTTAAAAAGTCCCTCACTATATCTATCCCTTCTGATCCAACAGTATCATTACTGGGTCTGTATTCGAAAGAGATTATAAAAAAGGGAAAAGGATCTATATGTTTAAAAACTCCATAGCAGTCCTTTTTGGAGTGCCAAGGAAATGGAAATTGAATGGATGCTCATCAATTGGAGAATGGCTGAATAAGTTATGGTAGATAAATGTAACAAAATATTATCTTCTATAAGAAATGATAAGCAGGCTGATTTCAGAAAAGCCTGGGAAGACTTACAGGAATTGATGCCGAGTGAAGTGAGCAGAACCAAAATACCGTACACAGTAGCAGCAAGATTATATGATGATCAACTGTGACAGACTTAGCTTTTCTCAGCAATACAGGGATCCAAGACAATTCCAATAGACTTGGGATGGAAAATGTCATCTGCATCCAAAGAGAGAACTACAGAGACTGAATGAGGATAAAAACATGGTATTTTCACCTTTTTTTGTTTGTTTGCTTGCTTTTTATTTTTTGTAGCTTTTCCCTTTTGTTCTGATTTCTCTTTCACAAAATGATTAATGTTGAAATAAAAAAGAGAGAGAAATCCCCTCCTTCATAAAGTCTTCCCTGTATCACTCTATTTGCCATTAGATGAAAATAATCTTGTTGTTGTTTAGTAATTTTTCAGTCATGTCTGACTCTCCATGACTGCATTTGGAGTTTTCTTAGCAGAGATATAAGAGGGATTTGCCATTTTCTTCTCTGGATCATATTAAAGTTTTTTGAGGAAACAAAAGCAAATAAGATTAGTGATATGCCCAGGGTCACAGAGCTAGTAAATGTCTGAGGCTGGGTTTGAACTTAAGTCTTTCTAATTCCTGGCCTGGAACTCTACTTACTGTACCCTTAGTTGTCTCTGAAAATAATCTGCCATTTCTTAAATCCTCTTTTCTGGTCATACTTCCTCTTACCACAGTTAACACAGTCTATAGAACACTATACCTAGAGTCAGAAATATTTGAACTAAAACATTGACACAAACACTAGCTATGTGATTCTGGCTGTCACTTAACCTATTTGCTTCAGTTTCTTCATCTGTAAAATGGAGATGATAACACCTACCTCTTAGAATGGATGTTCTGATCAAATGAAGTAATACTTTGTAAACCTTAAAGTGCTCTATAAATGCTAGCCATAATTATCATAGTGCAGTGGCAAGAACTTTGGAACCAGAGCGTCTGACTTCAAATCTTACATATAATTTATTGCGTTTATACCACGGACAAATCACTTTATCTCTTTGGGCTTCCATTTCTTCATCTGCAAAGTGAAGAGAATAGAAAGCATCCAGATGGGAACGATTTTGTGCTTTCCTCCTCTTGCCAAAAGTCAGATGGAGCAGAAACTGAAACTATTGAAATGTTCATTGTCCAACATAGGAGAAAGCCGGGGTGGCTTTAAGGTCTATGACCCAAGAAAATGAAATCATTAAATCAACTTCCTCTCTGATATGAAGGGAGAACCAAAATAATTTACTTGGATTTTCTAGGTTGTGAGAGGGCACTACACCCCTAATGTTCAGAAATGTGGAAGAGATAATTTTATACTGAGCCTGGTGCAGGTTCAACAATCAAGTTGAGAAACAGCTCAATAAGTGAGTGAAGAAGAGAGGTATGTGAGCTTGAGTTGCAAAGAGGAATAAGCCCAGAGAGTCCAGCAGAGACTTGCCTAGCAAAGATTCTCCATCTTCTTGGAGAGAACATGAGAGTAATAGGAGAGAAGACAAAACATTGGAGACCTGACGCTAGAGATATAAGATGCCTGCACTATATGCTTTCTCTGTGTGCATTTTTGTCCAGTGTATTCTCTCTGTGCCCATTCTTCCCACCCATGATTTGTGTAGCTGTGAGAGAGTTTTCCCAATCCTGTTAGTGAGGATGCAATATTTTGTTGATAATTGTTCCTATAATGTTATCTCAACAAAAACATTTGCTTTGAGTTAATTTTAGGTGTGCAAAGATAAATAAACTTTTGAGAAGACATGAATAATAATTTTGGTAGTAGTATAGACAGAGAACTTTTTTTGAGAACTGGGACACAGTCTTTGAGTTCCAATTAAAAAGGGTAGCCAAAAAGAGTAGACTACATATCTCTCAACCTTCATTATATCTTCTCAGTTAATGCTTATTGAATGAATCAATCACTGATTTGTATTCAGGTCAAACCACTTTTTATTAAGAATGAATTTATTAATTTATTAAGCACCTACTATGTGACAGGCACTGTATTTGATATTGACATGCAAAGGCAAAAAAGGCCCTTCTTTCAAGGAGCTCGTAGGCTAAACTATATACAAATAAAATATAATGGATAAATTGGACTAATCAACAAAGATAAGTTACTAGCATTAAGCTGGGATCAGAAAAGGCTTCTCATAAAAGATAGGATTTTAGCTGGGACTTGAAGAAAGCTAGGAAAAAACAATAAGAGGAGAGAAAAATTCAGGGTCTTTTAATTTGGTTGGTTTCACATATCAGTCAACACACAGATGCACACACACCAAAACTATCAGCTCATTTGATCCAAACAATAACCCCGCATGGCTGCCAAGTTAGGAATTATTATCTTTGTTTCATAAATGAGGAAACGAGGCTTAGAAATAGCCAACAGGCTAGTGAGAAACTGAGAAGGAGCCTGAATGTGGGTCTTCTTCTTCCAAGTTGCTCTATCTTAATGCTTCATTAAATGATTATAACTGTTTCATGCCTAGGGCTGAGACAACAGAGCTACATTCCTCATTGTAGTATGAAATCTTTTTTTTTTTTTTGACAATTTTTAGGTTGTGTATGCTTCCTCTCCTCACTTCCACTAACCCACTAAGAATCCTCTAACCACATATTGGATTAAGAAGGGATCTTAAGTGAAATCTCATCTAAACTCTTCATTTAGGAGATGAGAACCTCAGAATCTGGAAAGACAATAGACTCAGCATCTGAAATCAGACTCCTTGAGTTCCAAAGTCGGTGTTTATATTCTAATGGGGGAGAACACATAAAGGTACAATATAGATAGAATTTCCCCTTGGACTATATTTTGGTCAAAGTTGGGATGGGGTGAAAAGGGTTCAGTCACTCTTGCATGTAAAAAGGAGAAATCTGGAACAAAATACTTGAGGCAAGGTAATTTACCCTTTCAACAGCCTCATCTAGCCAGCTTCTTTGATTCTTGCCTTCATTCTCCTATCAGTTTGCATAGAAAGTCCCAAAAGGTCTTGCTTTGTTGAGGGGAATTATGGTAAAGCTTCTTCGGTGGAACCCCTTGAAATGGATCTTGGCAGCTATAGGATCCTGTAATGGTTCAAGCAAGAAACATGCAAACTCACTAATCTTAAAGCAAATAGAGAATTAGGACAGAGATGTTGATACTGTCAGCAGGAAGATAAGATATATAAGATATAAGATATAAGATATATAAGATTATATAAGATATAAGATAAATTTTTGTGCTCTGTATTATAAAAGTTTGATCCCTAAAGGAAAAGACTCTGAAAGCTTACAGATCTCCCTCTCTTTCTATAGAAAATTACTTTTCTCTTAAAATAGCAGCATGAGTGAGTAGCCTGCTTAATTTATACAGAATAAGTTAAAAGTGAGAATGCAGAGTCCATTTTTCTTCATATAAGGAAGACATTACAAGCATGCTCAGGACTCCAGTCCTGAAGCCCAGTAGGTGACAGCAGAGAGCAGTCAGGAGCAGCAGATAGTAATGTGATGTCACAGAAGACATCTGCAGAGTTACATGTGGGAGTTGTCCCTCCATATGCATGTTCAACCATATGTAGTCACTAGTGTTCCCAAGTTGTGTTCACTCTTCTCACAGATGGTGTGTGAAATTGTGGGAGACTATGCCCCAGCTATATGGGGGGAAATCTTCTTTTTCTTACTATTCTATTCCATTAAATGTCTTTGCTTTGTATTGATTATGTCCTTTTTGTGTCTAATAAAGGTAAAACAGTGTCAGGGTTCATGGCAGTATATGTGAAATGATTCATGGTGAAATATAATCAGTGATACGTCTGCCTGTAAACTTAGAATATAATATGTGACTCACTCTAGTTGGTTCCATTTCTTTGGTTTTGAGTGGCTATGAACCCACAGTATATCTGGAGTTGCTTTTCCAAGGCTCTAATGAATACAAGTGTTTCGGGTACTTCATAACCAAAAATGAAATGGGGTGCCCTGGAAGAAATGGTCCATGAAAAACATGTTAGAAATGGGGTTTGCCTATGTCCTATTGGTCTAGGTGACTTTTGAAGTTCCTTTCATCTTCCCCCACATTGGTAAGTTTTTAAAAGGAAACATAAAATAAACAACTCTATACCATTAGGCTCAATCTTCATTTCTATTACATGGGGGTGGATACAATCAGGAAACCTAGTCTTAGTCATGACTTAGTTACTAGTAATGTGACCAGGTCAGTGCTCTTCTTTAAACTTTAATTCCCTAATTTGTCAAATGAGGAAAGCAGGTGAGATAATAGATTCCAATGGCTCAAAATGCTCTAATTCCCTAATGTTTACAAAGCACCTTTTTCACAACCCCCCCCCACATAGTGGAAGTGTTACTTATGCCCATTTTGTAGATAAGAAAATTGAGGTTCAGTGAGAATAATCCTTGCCTATATTTGCATAGTTAGCAAATGTATTATATGATGATAAGTTTTTTTTTAATGTTTGTTTCTCTGATTTTGCTAATGCAAATCTTACTTGTGTAAGATGACCCAATATTTTATGAAACATTGCTTGTTGCTTTTGGAAGCAAAAGAACAACTGCCAATCCATTTATTTGTCTCTCCCTCCAAGGATCTGTAAGCCAGCCTTCCATTTAGGCACAATTCCTTTTTCATCTTCTGGTTTTATTTTATCATGTGAATGCCAAGATCAATATAATTCAATTCCTCTGGTCCTCCTAATGGTTGCTCAATAAGGATCTTGAATTTAGAAGACCAGCAGTTAAGTGCATGTTTCCAGATGGCCAAAAAACTGGATAATTCTTAGCACTCCCTGCCTGCTGTTCTGTCTGTAACAGTCACTGGAGAATCAGGAGGGACTTACATAGAATGGGAAACATTTTGTAATTTCATGGGTTGCCATGGCCAAAGAGTTCATGGCTAAGAAGGCACCTGGCTGGTGATGAGTCTCTGCATTTAGATAGGTAGGCTGGTCCTCAGAAAAATAGACATCAGCTTTTGCCAATATTGTATTTTGTGACTTTAACTGTCAATCTTTTCCTGGCATAGACTTCAAGAACCAAGGTTCCCTTTCATGGTACATAGAGGCAGATGAGGAGGATTTAATGGAAGAAAGGATGCAGCTAGATGGTGCAGTGGATAGCATTCCTGGACTAAGGCAGCCCTGAGATTACATTGAACTGCAGACACTTCCTGTGTGGCCCTGATCATTTCACCTTTGTTTCCTTAAGTTTCCTCATCTGTAAAATGCAGATAATAATAGTATCTATCTCCTGGATTTGTTGTGAGTAACAGATGAGATAGTAACTTAGTGAAGTGTCTGGCACATAGTATGTGCTATATAAGTGTTTATTTGCTCCCTTCCATTTAAATGGCATAAACTATTATTTTATCAATATGCTCAGAGGCAATATGCCTCTCTTTTATTCATTATAATTCTATGAGGTAAATAGTTCAAACATTATGATTCCCATTTTCCAAATGAGAAAATTGAATTTCATAGAAATTAGTACTTGTGTGTGGCCACAGAATTTGTATGCTATATAAAAATAATAAAAACTATATACATTACTAATGCATTTAGAACATATCTGTGCCTTCTCACATGGCTCACTCCTGGAGAAGACAAGCAATTCCTTCCTTTGTGTTATATGTCATTTGATTTCATCAAAGGATCAAAAGAGGTGATTTCAATGTTCCCTCAGGCTCCACTTTTTGATCCAATCCTATACTTACCCAGATGCCAGTGATTTAATAAATTAACAATCTATTTTTCTCCCAGTTGGCAAAGGGCAGTTTGCTAATGGATAATCTGTAATGTTTTATCAACGCCAATTTAAAATGTCTTCAATTGGCTTCACTCTGTTCATATAGAAAACATCCATAGAAGGTTTCATTGAACAGTAATCATATATATCATTGCTGTCAGAGAGTTATCTCTGGTTTTACACAGGGAATACCCATTCTAATTGCTTCGATCCCTGTGGGTCAACTTTCTTATTTTCTCTTCTTCTCCTTCCTGTAGTTCTTCTTGTTCCTGTTCTTCATACTTTGTACTTTCCCTGAGGTTCAGTTACATAACCTAAGGACATGGACAACACATCAAAAATGATGTGCCTGACATGCTAAGGAGGATGCAGAGAAATCACTGCAACTATTATGGAATAGGCATCCCTGAAAACATACTCAGCAAGCATTCCCAGATGAATCCTACCTCTAGCTAATCAAGCTTCGGCAGTTTTGTATGGTGCAGTGATTTTGGTAGCAGAAGAACGAGGTCCAAATTCTGGCTTTACAAGTCCCACAGAACAACATTGTGAGGAGTTACCACAAATTTTATTTTTATAGTTTGGAGCAGTGGAGGAACTGAAGGGCTGATAAATCATCTGAGAGCCAAGTCTGAAGCTCAGGTGTCCTGACGTGGGGTCAAACTTTGACCTTTTAGTTAGGTTAGTACTTTTCTCTTCTTCCTGTCTTTACTCCCACTTCTATCCCTCATCAAGGTATCCTGTATGCAGTTCCATCCAAGGTATAGTGTGTGCAGTTCTATCCAAAGGCAGATTCCCACACCACTGCAAAAATAGCAGCCTGTCTTCCTACCATCCTGAAGGGGGACAGACAATGGCTCAGAAAAAATACAGTTTTGGAAGCTGCCACCAAAGGAGCATATGGTCCAAAGATGCACATTTAAATAGCTGTGCTTGATGGAGGGGTACTACTGCCTAATAGTCTCCTACTCCCAGAAGCTGGGATGTGATTTCTAGGTGCATTTGAAATCATGTGTTGGGGAGTCAGTCCAAACCTCCTCCCTTCCCAACCCTCCCCCCCATCCAAGCTGTGAAATGCAATGCTTTCCATAAATAAGTAGATTTTCAATAGTCTCTTCCCTAATAATAATAATAATAACCACAGGAAAGCTGGTTGTTTTTTATAAAGATGAAATTAACAAGAAAAGCTCATCATTAGGAGATTCAGGGATTCTCCCCATGGAGAGTAGCTGGGGTTCTGCCATGGTGACTCGGAGGGGATTTCACTTATAAATGTGCAGCAGACAGAGCTGGGCTGCTGGGGAGAGCCGCCTGCTTGGAAATCTTTGCCTTGTCAATAATAACCATGGCGCTGTAATAGAAAGAGCCAGGAAAGAGAAGTTCAGAGAAGTGGGTTTGAGTCTCTCTTTAATCCCTGATTTACCGTGTGACCTTAGGGGAGTGATTTTTCCCCTTCTGGGCCTCGGTGGGAAGAGAATTGGATGTATTGAATTTCTTACGGTTCTTCCTGAGGAACGGAAATCCGTGTTCTAAGATTCCTTCCAGATCTGGAATTCTAGGCTCTATGTTCTAAGATTCCCCCACTGCTGAGACATTCTGTCTTTCTGAGTCCATGAATCTCCGAGAACGACAAGCGGAGGAAGAAGCTGCAGTAAGTGTTAATGTTAAAAGTGACAGAATGAAAGGCTCAAAAGAAAACACACACACACACACACACACACACACACACACACACACTCACACACAACATAAAATGTTAAACTAGACTCAAATCCCTCAGCTTCTTCCCGACCAGATGGATTGATGAGCGTTGTTACACTGACCTCAAGCGTGTGAAAGCTCTACCTCCAAAATTCTCCCAGCCTCTCCGTCCCTCCCTCCTCCCTTCTCCCTCAGTCCCGCCTCCTCAGCCCCCATCCCCGCCCCCTCCGCAAACAGACATACACACTTAGACCACAGGGTGCAGAACAATAAACGAAGTTGGAATCCAAACCCAGACGTCTCCGCTCGAGTTTACGGCTGAGCTACGGGATCCGGCCGGCGGGCTTCTTCTCCCTCACTCTCTCCATCACGCACTGCAAACGCTGGGAGAAGGAAGGGAAGTGACCAGCGGAGGGACAATGCCCAGAGCACCCCACGGGGGGCCGGGAGGAGGCAGCGCTGAGTGGAAGAAGGTGAGAAAAGTAAAGTTGGAGCAGGTGGGACACTGAACCAGAACGAGCAAAGCTCCCTAACTGCCTTGTCCCGTGGGCGCCCCGAGCCCGGGACGCGCCTGGGACCCCCTCCCCCTTCCCCAAGCTCCCAGTCGGTTTCCGCGGCGCAGGTGGGCGTGACAGCGCCTGGCAGCGAGCTCTGCCGCTACTCGGGGCGCTGCGCCTGGGAGGAGGAGGAGGAAGAGGAGGAAGAGGAGGAGGAGGAGGAGGAGGAGGGGGGGGAGGAGGAGGAAGAGGAGGAGGGGGGGGAGGGGGAGGAGGAGGAGGAGGAAGACGAAAAGGAGGAGGAGGAGGAGGGAGGGAAAGAAGAAGAAGGAAGAGGAGGCAGCGCCCGTGGAGGCGCCAGGCTAGGCAGAGACGGACGGGACTGTAGCGCCATTCCTGCCCTGGAGCGGCCGCCGCCCGTACGGGAGCTAGAGTCCAAGCCTGCCCCGGACAGCGCGGTGCAAGCAGTAGGGCCCCGCGTCGAGGGGCAGCGACTGCTGGGCAGAAAGCCAACCGAGCCGGCAGGATAAGCACCTCGCCATGGGATAGCTGCAGCCGCCGCCGCCACAGCTACGGTCGCATTTAACTCCAGCCAGCTCTGCCACGAGAGATCGCGTAGATTTCTTGCCTCCCCAACCCAGGTTTTCTTACTGACCAGCTAGGGACCCGAGGGGCGGAGGGCGTGAGGGCGTGTGTGTGTGAGTGCATGGGAGGGCTGGATGGGTCACGCTTTTGTGCTATGACCCCCTAACGCTCCCTCCCTCCCCCTCCCCCTTCTAGTTGCCTCTTCCTCCTCTTCTGCACTTACAAACCTTGCTTGCCCCTACAGGCTCGCGGGGCTTGGGAACTGAGGGGAAGCTCCAGTTCGGGATTTTTCCACGTATGTTTGTCCTGTTCTCTTCTCGGACTGCTTCCCTCCCGGACGCCCGGCTCATCCGGCGGAGCTGGGCTAGCGCTGCTCCGGGCCGGGAGAAGGGCTGCTTCGGGACGAGGAGAAGCGACGGCGCTGCCCTAGTCCCCTGTGGGCACGGTTCACTGACTGAGGGAAGCTTCTGCGGGCAGTTGCCGCTCGCTGCCTCTGGAAGGAGGACTCGGCAATGAAGGCACTGAATCCCAATAGGCAGCACCCGAGCGGACTCTGCTCAGAGGCTTGGGGCCAGGAGGGGATCCCCCTGCTTCTGCTCTCGTAGTGCGGTCATGGATCTCCAGCTGACTACCAACAGCACCCACTCCGGCGACCGCGGGGGATCCTCCAACGAGTCCCTGTGGGCCGGAGCGAGGCAGCCCCCGAGCCAGTATTCGCCCGCGGAGGTGGCCGGCTTGGCGGCGGTGGTGAGCTTTCTTATAATCTTTACGATCGTGGGCAACGTACTGGTGGTGATCGCCGTGTTGACCAGCCGTGCCCTGAAAGCACCCCAAAACTTGTTTCTTGTGTCCCTGGCCAGCGCTGACATTCTGGTGGCCACTTTGGTCATGCCCTTTTCGCTGGCCAACGAGCTCATGAACTACTGGTACTTCGGCAAGGTGTGGTGTGACATCTACCTGGCGCTGGACGTTCTCTTCTGCACCTCCTCCATAGTGCACCTGTGCGCCATCAGCCTGGACCGCTACTGGTCCGTGACGCAGGCGGTAGAATACAATCTGAAGCGTACCCCGCGCCGGATCAAAGGCATTATCGTGACGGTGTGGCTCATCTCGGCAGTCATCTCCTTCCCCCCGCTCATCTCCCTGTACCGCGACCCGGAGGACGACCAGTACCCCCAGTGCGAGCTCAACGACGAGACGTGGTACATCCTTTCGTCCTGCATCGGTTCCTTCTTCGCGCCCTGCATCATCATGGTGCTGGTCTATGTGCGCATCTACCGGGTGGCCAAGCTGCGGACGCGGACGCTGTCGGAGAAGCGCACGGTGCCCGAAGGCTCGTCCCAGACGGAGAACGGGCTCAGCCGACCGCCCCTGGGGGCAGGGCCCTCGACCGCCGCCGCCGTCTCCTTGCGCCTTCAGGCTAGTGAGAATGGGCACTACCACCTCCACCATCACCACCATCACCTTCACCACCACCACCACCATCACCACCACCAACTGCGCAGGAGTACCGAGCTCGAGGACATCGAACTGGAGGAGAGCAGCACTTCGGAGAACCGGCGCCGGCGGCGCAGCCGAGAGGACTCCGCGGCCCGCAAGGGCAGCCGCGGCTTCTCCTTCTCCTTTTCTCTACCAAAGGAGGCCCGTCGGCAGGTGCTGGGAGCCGCCTGTCCCGGGCCAGCAACCGCTCCCTCGAGTTCTTCTCGTCCCACCGGCGCCGCAAGCGCAGCAGCCTGTGCCGCCGGAAGGTGACCCAAGCCCGAGAAAAGCGCTTCACCTTCGTGCTGGCTGTGGTCATGGGCGTGTTCGTCGTGTGCTGGTTCCCTTTCTTTTTCACCTACAGCCTGTATGGCATCTGCAGGAGGCCTGCCAGGTGCCCGAGACTCTATTCAAGTTCTTTTTCTGGATCGGTTATTGCAATAGCTCCCTCAACCCGGTTATCTACACCATCTTCAACCAGGACTTCCGGAGGTCCTTCAAGCACATCCTGTTCAAAAAGAAGAAGAAGACGTTCTTGCAGTGATCCCCGGTGGGCTCGGGGTGGGGCTGAAGGAGGAAGGATGGAGGGAGCCCCGAAGGGGAGGCCGGGCAGGGCCTGAGCAGGAGGGACTACTGAGGGGGTGGCTCGGAGTTGGGCGAGGTTGAGGAGAGAGACGGAAGAACACCTGAAGGGTGGGGGGCGCAGGGGCAGGGAAAGGGGATTGAAGAGAACAGGCGGAGAAGGTGGAGGAGGAGGGAAAGGATGGAAAGGAAAGGAAGTTGGAAAAGGAAAAACCTTACTTAGTTCGAGGTCTGCGCGAAAGCTATTGAGAAGCCGGCCAATCCGGTGCAAGTCCACCGGATTCCGGCTGAGGGCGCACACTGAGGGTAAAGTTTGGCCGGACCGCGGAACAGATTAGAATAGCTGGAGAAAGTGGGGGAAAATGAGGCAGGGGAAAAATTAAGGGAAAAAGGCCGTGAAGGGCATCGACAATCTTTTGATTACCTGAAAGTATTTAAAATGTTTGCCAAAAAGAAGGAAAAAAAAAAAAGAAACCAAATTTATTTTCTAAATAAACCTTTGTAATCTAAACCTTTCGATTGCACCAGTCCTTAGGATGGAACAGAGAGGGAGAGATGGGAAACTGGGCGGAATGTTTACCTTGGGATTAGGTTGCAGAAGTTTGGGGAAGTTCCACTTAATACTCTGGACTCCGCAAACTATCCCTGTCCCCCTTGTACCGCGCGCGCACAGACACATAAACACGATTGGGGAGACTTGAGAACTGAGGAAGGCCCCTCTCCTCCCCAGCCCCCCACGCACCACTTCGGAATGGATGAGGGACAGACAGTTTGTAGCCAGCCTACATAATATCTGTATATGATACATTGTGTATATACACACACACACACACATCTAGATGACTCACATATGATTATCATTATCGATGAAAACGGTATGTGGCCTGAGACATGGACACACGCCTATAAAATACACCTATAAAAGTGTACTGCAACTATTTGGGGGGAAGGGGAATGAGGGAGGAAGAGAGCTGGCCCGGGAACTTACAATCCTGAATCTTTTATCATTTCTTAGCTTAGTTTCTTAGGAACTCTTTCCTTACGGAGCTTTCTTCCTCTCTGTTGTAACCATCTATCTTAAGCTCCTTCAATTTTCTATTCATTCCCCCCAAGAATCTCCTTTCACTTCTCGGTTCTTCTGCCTCTCCTAGCAGCGGCCTTGTCAAGCCCCGCCCCTGCCGTCTCGAGTCCACCTGAAGCCTCCCCGAACTTGTCTCCCTTATTGCTGCCTCCCCCTTTCTTCCTTTCTCTTTCAGTCCCTCTTTATCTATCTTGCGCTCTGCCTCGGGACTTTCTGGCTTGTCTCTCTGTCCCTCCTTTTCTCTTCCCCTTCTGTCCTCGTTCCCTCATCCTCTTCTTCTCTCCCGTTATTTATTCCATAATACTCTTTTCCAACTGTTGCCCCTTTTATTCCAGCCATTTTATCGTCCCCCTACTTCCACCCCACCCCATACATCCCTCAAGTATCGCTGACTGTGGCTTTAATTCCTTCAATTCCCCGTCTTTCCCTTCTCCCCCTTCCTCTCCTCTATCCATTCTTTCTCCTGTTCTCCTTTTCCCAGTGTCTCCCCTTCCTTTCCTTACACATTTTCTCCCCCTACACTTAACTCGTCTTTCATCTATTGTTTTGCTCTCTTCCTGATCTTCCCTCATTCGTTCTCTTCTTCCTTTAATTCTTGTTTATGTTGTCCCCTTTCTACCCCTTTTCCCCACCTTTCTCAGTAGTCATCCCATCAGAACTTTACTCAGAATATTTACCACTTCTTTCGTCTTCCCTTTGACCAGAGACAGAAAATCACCCTGTGTATTCTTCCACTTTATTTTCTGATCTTCTATTCCCAAAGGCAGCAGCGCTGGGCTGAGGAAGAAAGTCTACACCCTGAGTGAGAGGGTGGCTGCAATCCACTTTGAGACAGACAAGCTAGTCCATCAAAGGAGGTTGCAAGTGCTTCTCACTCTCAGCCAAGATGTCTTGAAAGGGCTGTATGGACAGAATGGGAGCCATAGTTTCTACATGGCCAGAATAGCTTCTGGGTTAGATTTCACTTGGCCTCAGTTCACCGTCCCCACCCCTAAAACAACTAGTTAATTCTCAGCACTTTCAGTTAGGCAGGAGAGTTAGGGATGTTAATCTGTTGGTTTATTCTAGGTTGACTGGACTTTGGTGTTTGCTCTGCCACTTTCCTTCCCTCCCTTATCTCCTTAAAAATTTAGTCACTTGGGGTAGCTAGGTGGCTCAGTGAATAGAGAACCAACCCTGAAGTCTGGAGGACCTGAGTTCAAATTTGATCTCAAACACTTCACACTAGCTGTGTGACGACCCTGGGCAAGTCACTTAACCCTAACTGCTTCAGCAAAAAAAAAAAAAAAAAAAAGCCACATTTTGTCATTCCCAAAGGAATGACTTTATAGAAGTATCCTGGGATAAGAAAGAATTTGGTGGAGTTCATCACCCAGAGGCCTCTCATTAACTTTGCTCCAATTTGCCCAGGAGGGACCCAGGTGATTCCATACATAATTCTGCAGACAATGGAAAGGAAAAAGAATTAGGAAGATAAGGGGGGTTGGGAGAAGCATGAGTGGGAAAGGAAATTGGGCAATTGAGGAAAGATATTCAAAAGTGTTTTGGCACTGGAAGTGGAGGATCTGAGTTCAAATTATACCCCTGATGAGTGCTACCTATGTGACCTAGGGGCAATTATCTAACTCCCTGATCCCAAATTTCCTCATCTGTAAATGAAAGATTTATGTAAAATAATCTCTGAGATCCCTTCTCATTTTAGAGAGGGTTGCTGAGAAGGCTGATCTGATAATAGAAAAGAGAACAAGGAAAAGAATGGAAATGAATGAGAGAGAGAGAAAAAGGAAAAAGAAAAAATGGAGAAAAAAGGATACAATAATAGCTAATGTTACAGAGTATTTTAAAATCTACAAAAATTGTATATATACCGACTTATTTGATATTCATAATAACCCATTAAAGTAGGTGATATAATCGTTTCCATTTTAGAGATGAGAAAACTTAAACTGGCTAAGGTTAAATGACTTGCCCTGGATCACGCATCTAGTAAGTGTCTGAGGCAGGATTCAGACTTGGATCCAACTACTACTCTCCATCTGCCTAAATACTATGAAGAAAGGAAAGGGAAGGTCAGGAGGGAAAGAGGAATGTTAAAGAACGAAGAAAGAGAAAATGAGGTTAGAGGAAGGAAAGAGAATGGGGAGGGGGAGAATGGGAAGGCAAAAAAATAAGGAAGAAATGGAATGGATTGATAAAGAGGAGAAGCCAGAAAGAGAAAGAAATGAAGGGGGGGAAGAAGAGTTTATTTTATTCTGAATATCTCTGGGCTAAATGAGAGTCAGGTTTCCCCAGTTCTCCTCCCTATCCTCTATTCCATCTCTTGCCTAACTGACTGCTGAAAATGTTTTTTCTTTGCTTGTTTTTGTTTTGTTATTTTTTGTTTGCAGATTAAAAAATATACTTGGGGAGAGATGTTGAGTAGATCACAGATCCTTCTTCCCTGAGAACCCTCTATATAATAGTTCCAAGGAATGTTCCTCCTCAGTAGTCCCCCTCTTCTCTTTCTCCAGATACCCTGAAAAGATAAAGAGGAATGTGAATATAGCTTTGAGAGGGTCTTCTTTATGTCTTCTCTAACATCAGGGGATTTTTACCTCAAAGCATCATGACCTCTTACCTTTTAAATCCAGACTCCAAGCCTTTCCCACAAGATTCTGAGAGAAACTAGTAAAGTAATACAAAACCTAAAGAACATCACCAGTCTGTAGATATCTAGGAAAACTTCCCTCACTCTGTACATAAATTCTAAATCATTCTAGGTGCTGAAAGCATGACACTTCCAATGGGATAAATCTTGGGAATACATAGGGCTAAGGGCTCTGAACATGAGATTTTTCCCAATTAAGGCATTCCTTCCATCACCACCTCTGTTCTTACTAGAAAAATGTAGTTATAGGATTAAATAGCTAAAGGTTTTGTCCAGTTAGGGAGAAAACACTCCACTTCAAGTCAGAAACATGGTTTGAAAGCCCAATTAAGATACTTGCTACATGATTTTTTGCCACTTATCTTTCTCAAGCTTCATTTTGCTCCTCTGTTAAATGAGGATGATAACTGTATTACCTGAGTTTTCCCCACAAGGTTGATGTGAGGAAAATGTTTTGCAAACTTCCAGATGCTATAGAAATATAAGTTAACTACTTATTGTAATTACTGTAATTATTAAGCTAGGACAGGTAGGGGGCACAATAGATAAAGCCACGGGCTTGGAGTTAGAAAGAGCTGAGGTCAAATCTGAAATCATTCCCATATAATTTACTAGTTCTGTGGCACAGGACAAATCACCCTCTATTTGCCTCAGTTTCCTCAGTTGTAAAATAGGGATAATGATGGCACCTACCTGCCAGGATTATTGTGACTATCAATGAGTTAATACATCACAGAGTGTCTGGTCAATAGTAGAGAGACTTACTAAATGATTGTTTCCTTCTTTGTTTGGGGTAGCGTTGAGTTTGCAAAAGAAATTACAATAGATTTAAGGGGATTTCTTTCCATTTAAATTGTTAAGACAGAGATTGGTCATTGAAAGATGCTGAGTGCATGATGGAGGCCAGGGAGAAAGAATACAGAGCCTTAAAGCTAGAAGGGGTTAGTGAGACTGGTATGGTTCAGGCCCATCATTTGATGGACAAGGAAGCAGAGACCCAGAGGTCCTGCTTGCCTAAGATCATATAGCAAATTAATAGCAGTTCCCAAGGCTCAAACCAAATGGCTTTACTCCATGTCTAGTGCTGTTTCTACTCTGCTTCCTGCCTAAAGGGCATGTAGAGAGACTAAGAAGCCCCCTAGCCTCAAAGAAATGTACTCCCCAAACATGAAGCTTGCTGGATGAAAATTTACTTTGAAATTTGCAACTAGAAACTCATTACTTTGTCCTAAGAAGACCCTCACCATTCCCATTGCTTTGGAAATGCATGAATATTAATATGAAATTTGCTCGCATCTACAAAATAACAGATTTGCCAAATGCTTTCATTTATAACCAACTTGTGAGATGGAGAATATCAGTGTATCATTTTGAAAATGAAGAAATTGAAACTTATAAGGTAAAATGACTTGTTTGAGATAACACACCAAATAGTAAATAGCAGACCCCAGAGTAACTCCAGGTCTTCTGATTAAATGTACTCTGTTCTTTCTACTACTCAGAGAAGCTGAGTGTGGGGATAAAGTGATTGGGAGAATCCTAAGAGAGAAGTGAGAGAAGATAAGCGCCTTTTTCATAATTTTATCCAGGGGATCCTGATTAAGGAATTGATTTTGGCTTAAAGAAATATTGATGCATACTAGCTCTCCCTCTTATTAGCTGTGTGAACCTGAGTAAATCATTAACTTCAAAGTGTTAGTTGTCTGTGATGATGCCTGAAAAATTTACCTTGTTGTAAAAACCAAATGACATAATTTAAGGAAAGTGTTTTTCTAAACACTACATAAATATACATATCATCCATAATAAAAATAGGTGCTGTTTTACAAGTGAAGTAAATTACTGGTGAGCATAATAAAATTGGTCCTGTATCATTTTTACATTTAAAATTTTGACTTGAATATTAAAATAATGAATTTCTAAATTAATCAATATTTTATAAAGAGAAAAGTGCCCTGGTTCTGAAATCAGTAGATCCAGGTTCTAGTCAAGACTCTTTTATTAAACAACTCATTGTCTTGAATAAAGTAGTTCTTCCACAATTAGCTTAGTCAACTCATATTTTGATGGATTTTAGAAATATTTATGTGCATTTATATTCATATATGTACATGCATAGATGCAAGAGTGTCTCAAAAGACACAGTGCTATCTTAAATTTTAGTGGTTTAAAACAATATTAAGATATTTGAGATATCCCAGTATCTATTCATATGTATTATAGAACCCAGATTCTCCTGACTTAAAATTCTGCTTCTCCTATCTTCCAATTTACCCACTACACAACCTATCTACCTAATTGCCTATCTACAGATACAATATGTATTTATGTGTATGTTATATTTGTATTATATTTATTATAGATAGATATATATATATACTACAAAAGGAAAGAGAGAGATAGAGAGAAAGAGAGGCAGAAGGAGAAGAAGAAGGTGAGAGTTTTAATTGTATTCCTGTATCAGTTGGAGGGAAGAAAAAAAACCTATAATATAATTCATATATTCCACTCCTCCTTGAGATGGAATTAAAAAGTAAATGTACTTGTAACATATTGAGCTGTTAATTCTTTTTTAAAAAAATCAAACCTTTGAAAACTGTCTTATGTTTAAGGGGTGGATAGAGTCTTGCAAAGATGTATATTTGTCTGGGGTTTATTCTGAAAGGAAGGTTTTCCTAGGCTATGTTTATGTTCAATGATATTTTTGTGTCACATTGGTAGAGCTAATGGAAATATTGAAATTTAGTGTATGGTCCAAAGGAAAAGTAATTATAAGTCCATATTAGTTCTAATTCTGCAATTGACACCTCTCTCATGTGTATCTTAGGATGATGTATTTATATTTATATGACAAAGCTATACTGATCATAAGCTGGGTGTTAGGAGTGAGGAGAGAAGGGAGGGCTCAGAAAATCATATCACACATTCAAAATAAATTCATAAGATTACAAGAGAAACCACATAGATTGAAATACAGATGTAAAAATATTCTTTTTAGAAGTTTATAAACCTAAGGTTAAAAACTCCTAGAGAGAAGGAATAACATAAGATGAAGTATTAGATCTGGGAGAGATTTTAGAACATGAAATATAGACTGTCAGTGCCATAAAAAGCAAAATATGTTGTAGTCAAAAGGATCCATAGTTATACATGTGTATACATATATATACATACATGCCTGTGTGTGTATATATATATATACATGCATATATAATGAAATCACAGGTCTGGTGTATACATATACATATAAACATGCATATATATGTGGAGAGAGAAAGAGACAGAGACAGAGACAGAAATACTGATGGACACACAAACACAAATACAGACATAGACATAGACACAGAGACAGAGAGACAAAGTATTTCTTCTATCCTTGCAACCTATAGTGTTAGGAGAGAGTAGTATGGAGTATAGGAGGGAAGGTGGGGTAACTACATGACTTGTTCAAGATGATACTTGGTCATTTTGTGTCAGGATCAGGACTTTAACCCAGATTTTCCTGATTCTCTATACACGATCATCCTTTGCCTACTGAATGCAGTTATTCCAAGATAAAATATTAGCAAAACACCAACAATAAAGACAGATGATGTCATATCTGGGAGGAATCTTGGGTCAGCTGGAACAGGGCTTCTTAAACTTTTTCCATTCGTGGTCCCTTTTTGCCCAAGAAAATTTTATATGACCCCATATAAAACAGTTATATAAAATCAAACATTTACTAATAATAAATCTCAGTTCCATGTCCCCTCATATTCAGTTATGTGACCTCACATGGTGTCGGGACCCACAGTTTAAGAAAACTAGTCCATCCACTTTATTTTAAAGATGGAAAAATCTGAAACCAAGATTGAAGAACTCCTTCAAGGTCATACAAGAAGTAAGTAAAAAATCTGGAATTATTCCAGATCTTCTGATGGATGATATAAATATTATGGACTGAATGAAGATAAGTGTTCAAATACAACATTCAATTCCATTGGTGGGCAAAATTGGAAATTTAAGGTCAAAGGAAATATGGATTAATAACTACATATATATGCATGTGTGTATATGTATGTATGTATGTATGTATGTATGAATAAAATAGTTACAATTCTATACCACTTTGTAATCAGTTACCAAGAAAGACCTACACTTTTCACCCAGGATTCTTTCAATTCCTTTCCTTCTCTGTCCCACAAAAAGGGGATAAATAATTAATTGTTTTGGTAACACATTTGCTATCAAGCAGAAATAGCCCAAATTCCTATCCATTTTCATGTCTTTCTGCAGCAGCCTCAGACATGGATTTACATCTCTCTTGAAAGTGGAAATTGCATAAGGAAACTTGCCTGCTGGTTATGTCACTGTTCCTACTAGCTGTGTGAATTTGAACATATCACTAGATCTCTCAGAGTCTCTTATCTGTCTGATAAGATGATACCAGACTTGTTTCCTTTACAGAATTGTGGAGACAATAAATAATAATAATAATAATGACTGTTATTCATATGTTCCTTTATAGTTTGCCTTATGTAGATTATTTTGCTTGAGTTTCACAATATCCCTCAGGTATTATTGCCCCATCCTGGATTTATGGAGTGGTCAGGGAGGACTGGTGTGAAGGCTGCTGGGCCCTTTTCAGGGCTCTTCATCCACCTTTTGATTCATCTCTTACCTGTGGCTCTAAGAAACTCAAGCATACATGGTCATGACCCTGTAAACTTTATCAGCAGAAAGGCTCAACCAGGTTAAGGGTAAATGGTGGATCTCATAGCCGGTCATGTGAAATCTTTCCTTGGTGGAATGGGTGGGTGAGAATACTTTGTCCCAATGGCCATGAAGATGTCAGAAGCTGGCACTGTGGAGTACTTAGAGCTTGATCAGACATTGAAGATACCAGAATTCTCTACTACATTTATACTTTTCCCAAATGGACTGTGTTGACTTTGGGAAAAAAAAAAAAAGAGTCTAAAGTCTGTGCAACTCTGCTTCTCTTAAATCAATTCACGTGCAAGTCAAGACATCACTGTGTGATGTCAACAACAGCATTGTTACCTCCATTTGATGAGAATGGGGAGGGAATGGAGGCCACGGTGGTTAAATGACCTGCTCACATTTGCATAAGTGTCAGAGGTGAGATAATTAATAATAATAACTAACACTTTTAGATTTGTAAGGCACTTGATATGTTTTCATATTTGATCCTCATAACTTGGAGGGTGAGAGAGGCGGATGTTATTATTATCCCCACATTATTCCCATTTTACAGATAAGGAAAATGGGGCATAAAGAATTTATATAATTTGTCCAAGATCACAAATCTTAAGTGTTTATGGCAGGATTCAAACTCAGTTCTTCTTGATCCCAACTCTTTTTAAGCTCAAATCCAATCCTCTGATGCCATATAGCATCTCAAATGAGACAAAAGATAAAAAAAAGAACTATATATACATGAATTGACAAATGTTGTTCTTAGTATTTCATTACATTTGGGGACCTTTTGGTTTGTTTTTGTCCTTCTAGGAGTACGTGGTGTCCTTCTTAGGGTCTCTGAGTCAGAGACTCAGAAACGTTAGTAAAATAGTTAGCATATTTCTAAACTGCTTTCCAGAATGGTTGAACTAATCCCCAGCTCCACCAGTGTAGGAGACAAGTTCACTTGTTTTCTACAGTGATTATGACTCATCATCTTTGCCAAATTGTTTAATCACCCTACATTGTTTTGATTTTCTTGTTGAATGATAATAATCACCATTTATCCCTTGGTCCTGGTTATCCTATCTTATTCTACCACATTGAAATATTATATATTCAGCCTATGTTTCTATTTAAATATAACCCAAAACTTGCATGTCATTCAAGTCACAATAGGAAGTCATGAGAAATGAAGTTTGGTACTTTTGGAAAAATAAAAGAACAGTCTAAATGACCATCCTTTTCATTCTCCCTTCCCCTCTCCCCAAGATTATAAGGTTGAATTCTGAGAGAGGTCTTTGAAATTATCCTTTTTACAGATGAGGCAACTTAATTCCAGAAAAATTAAGGGATTTGTCTAAGATCACAAGAGCTAGTAAGTGGCAGACCTGGGATTTAAATCTAGGATTCTAACTCTAAATTCAATACACTTTTCATTTCCTTATAAAATTTCAAGGATTTTTCTCTAGCCTCAAAAACCCAAGAGAATTCTCTACTAAAACCATCCCCATTGAAATGAGTGGGAGTGAAAAAATATCATCTGGAGGCCATAGAAAATTTTGGAGGGTAATTGAATTTCCTCATTGGAAAGTAGACTGTAATCAAATTATCAGGAAAATGACTCTGTTCTCCACCCAGTTGTTCAACTGCAGACCCAGCCTCAATAAGTAAATGAGAATTACTTAGTCATCAATCTATGTTTTGGGTTTCCTTGATTTTGATCCATTTCCCATATTCATTTAATTTAATTTGTAGCAACAATAATTTCTATATGAACAAAGTATTCCCATATCTGTTATCTTACTTGATTCTTAAGTAAGTAGAGATTATTTCCCCCATTTTACAACTGAGAAAACAGGTTCATTGAGGACAGTTAATTAAGAAGTGTCCTAACTGCAATTACACTGAGGTCTTGTGACTCAGTATAATTTTTTTTTTCAATGTGTCATCTTTCCTTTTTAGATGATCTGGGGCCTCTTTCTTTGCCCAGACATTGCTACCAGCTGGTATTTCTGAAGAACAGAGGAAATAATTGTGTTACTTTAACCTCTATTTGCCTCAGTTTCCTCATCTGTATAATAGCACCTAGCTCTCAGTATCATTGTGAGGATCACGTGAGATTTTTGTTGATCTACCTTTAAAAGTTTATGTATTTGATTACAATAGACAGAGTATATCACTAGCATAAAAACAGATTTGCTTCTTACTAGCTACATGATTAAAAAAAAAAAAAACACCCAAATAATTTCATTTCTGTGGATCTAAAAAGAAGGACAAGGATTCTTGGCTATCTCTCTTACTGGGTTATTCATGGGAAAGGTGCTTGCAAACCTTAAATCTCTTTAGGAGTATAAGGTATTATTATTGCTCTTTGAGTATTTCCAGTAACATGTCTGATTTGCCATAACTATATCTTTGATTCATTAGAGGGTGGTATAATAGAAAAAAAAAAAAAAGGCTAAACTACCAGCCCAAAGAACTGATTTCTAGTCTTTTCTTGATATGTTACCTTGGGCAGTCATTTTATCTACCTGGGTCTTGATTTTCTTATTTGTGAAAGAAGGGAGCCAGAAAAGATGTGCTCTTTCTAAAAAGACCCTTTCCCAATTTGCCCAACTCTAACACTCTATAATTTAGGTTTTTTGGAGATTAGTGTTTACATTGGCAGCTTAGAGGTCTGGATTTAATTTGTACTGTAGGTAATCACTCCCTCAGCCAGGATTCATGGAGCATTTGCTGAATAGCTAGCCCTGGGCTAAGATCTTTGAAAGAAAAAATAGAAGTAACTGGAAGGATCCTTTGCTTCTAATATTCTTTGATCCAAAGCATAGAGCTTGCCCTCCAGGATCTTACATTCTGTTGTGACCAAGACATAATTAATGACATGGTTTTTAACTCAGCACCAATTATGCTTATGAAGTAGAAAATCAAGGGATTTGTTAATATTGAATTATGTTAGAAAGAGTCCAGGAGCTGTGCTGGCTGTGCCAAATGGAAATCTTCCATTGGTCATAGGTAATTTAATGGGTAGAGAGCTGGACTTGAAGTCATGAAAACCCAAATTTGAATTCTACCTCTGTTACTATGTGGCATTGGGGAAGTCACTGATTTCAATTTCCTCATCTCTAAAATGGGTTTTCCTCATCTGTAAAATATATCTCACAGTTTTTGTGAAGATGAAATGATGTAGAAGTAAAGGACTTTGCAAACTATAAAGTGGTATAGAAATATTAGCTATTATTATCTTGGAGGCACCAATGTAGCATTTAGTTTATCTATCTGTGGTCATTTTTGTCTCAAAACTTTATCTTCCATTAATCCTACAAGACCTGATTAAGAATCATAATGGCATAATGGGAAGAACATTGGAGAACTAAGAGAGCTCAGTTTGATCTAGTCTGTGACTCTTACTAGCTATGTAACTGTGGGCTAGTCACTTCATACCTGAGCCTCAGTTTCCCTATCAGTAAATGGGCATTATAATGATTCCCCAATAGAATGTAAATTTCTAAGGGGCACAGACTTTCATTTCCATCTTCATGTTCTCAGGACCTAAAATAGGGCTTGGCACAAAGTAGAATGCTTATTGATTGATTGAGGTCATTGTCAAATATTAGATAGAATTAGTATGGTAGATGACTACAGCCTAATTATGCTTGCCATCCATCTCCATTGCCCTTTGGATTACTTTTCATTTAATTTCTTCTAGAATCATGGTGCTTCAGGTTTCAAAGACTATATAGCATCACCAAGAAGATACTGATATTACTAAATAACTATTGTTCTATAGCATTTCTTATTGTTTTCTTATTGATATATTCCTGTCAATTCAAGATGAAGATAATATTGGTTCAGTCATCAATCAAGTATCTATTTGCACTATTTCTACACTTAAGTCTTCGTGCAAATAAAGCTTAGGATTATTGATTCAGAAAAGACTTTCAATTATCTTCAAGTTCAAATCCCTCACTTTACAGATGAAGAAACTGAGGCACAGAGCGATTAAAGAACTTACCCCCAGTCACACAATTATTTGGTAACTGAGGTTAGATGTGATCCTGGTTCTTCTTGATTTCATCCTCCTATGTCATTTCAATTCAATAAACATTTATTAAGGGCCTGCTGTATGCAAAGACTTTTAGGAGCTATTCAATTCAGTAAACATTTATTAAGCATCTATATATAATTTGTGAAGCCCTGCTTAGGCATTTTGTCATCATACAAAGATTTTTTTTAATTAAAAAAAAAGATTTTAAAAAATATACAAGGAATTTGCTATCCTATAGGAGGTTACAGGAGATTCAGTCCCTGTCTTCAAAAACATAGCATAGTGGCAGGCATACGATTCATCCCCTAGAAATAGCAGTGAACATTATAAGAATATTTGAGTAAGAAGACCTCTCTAGACTCCAACTTTCCATGTAATCCAGGACTTCGATTTATTTAAAGTATATATCTCCTTTGAGTCTAAGTACCATGCTTTGTGTAGAGCAAGTGGCTTAATATATGTTTGCTATTATTATATTATTGTCCTAACTTCATGCTTATGAGTCACATACCCTTTCAGAAGCCAATTTGCTCTTCTGTATCTTAGGTTCTTCTCCTGTAAAATGGGAACAATAATCCCTTTTTGTATCTCCTTTATAAGGTCATAGAGGTCAGATAATATAAAAGATTTACCTGAAAGCATTATAAATGTGAAATAGAGTGATAATGAGGATGATGAGGAGGAGAAGGAGGAAGAGGAGGAGGAGGAAGAGGAGAGAAAGAATAAGGGGAGGAGGAGGAGAAGAGGAGAGAAGGAGGGGAAGGAGAAGGGAAGGAGGAATAAAAGGAGGAAGAGGAAGAAAAATAAGAGGAGAAGGAAGATAAGTAAGAGAAAGAGGAGGAGGAGAGGATAATTATAGTGCTTTGTGATTTGATGGGAGCAATGTTTGAAAGAATATAGAACCAGAAGGGTATATAAGGTCATTTAGTCCAATCCCCTTCATTTAAAAAATAGGAAGCATGAAGCCCATGTGACTTGTATAAAGTCTGATGGGTTGTTTCAGAAGTAGTATCTGACCTGCAGCTGACTCTAGAATCTGTAATTTTTCTGTTTTTGCATGATCTGGGTTCAAATAATAGATTTTCTCTCTAAGTTTCAGTTTGTTCATCTGTAAAATGGGCATAATAATTATTATAATAATCACCTACCATAAAGGGTTGTTGTGAAGAAATTACTTTATAAGTGTTAAGACTCTCTAGAAATATAGATTCTTATGAAGATCATGGATATTGAGCTGGAAAGGATCCAGAGACCATCTTTTCAAATGCCTCATTTTCTACTTGTGGATGTTTGAGCCCAGGATGGTTAAAAGACTTGCCTGAAGTCACATGTGTAGGAACCAGTGGAGACAGGGTTTGAACTCCTCAGCCAGGGCACTTTACACTGTACCACTCAACCTATTA